>NC_135498.1:127817918-128417918 GCF_052857255.1 Amblyomma americanum | reverse complement strand
GCAATGGTCAGATTAAGAGTAAAAAACAAACGCTGCAGTGTACCTAAACCTCACTGACAAAGAATGCGGTCGAAAAGGTTTGGGAGCCAAAAAGCAAAATTATGCGAGCGTTGCATCTTCTCCATTGCACACAAAAAATGTATCTACATCAATCGGTAATTCCTCGGGTTTAAGTAGCGAGGAACGTCATTCACAAATTAGTCTCTCGACGCAAGGTGCCTTACGTTTTGTTTTTGCCGCAGACCGTTAATGCAGCCCACATTAACACAGTTTCATTTTAATTTATCCAAACATTAAAACATCTAAATTTCTTTCTTTGTTTCTATGTCCTGCGTCATTCTATTCTTGCCCATCAACATGAAGGATACCTTATAACTTGATAAGCAAATGCAGTTTATGTTCTCGTGATTTCAGTTGATGGATATTTCCAAAAGAGCCTCCACTCATAATCTTACTTCACAGCCGTCAGGTGGCAGCAAATTATTGTACACTCGCAGGGTACCCCGAGAAGGAGCTGTCTAAAACTAGCTGTCATACAGTTTTCAATGAGACAGTTTATCTTATCGGGAAAGAGTAAAAACCTTCCCTGGAAGGAAGTGTGTTAACAGACCGCAAAGATTCAAATTCTTATCTCTCGTGCTTTCGCAGGGCTTGTGCTATTGCACAGAATCAGTTAGCCTCCTCTGAAACATCCTTACCCTCGTACATACTGAGAAAAGGGGGCTCATTCACATATCGTCATTCATTCCTGGTCAAAGCAAGGGTATTTGCGCTGAGTGTGTTTTCTGCTCCAGCGTACCGCCTTTTTCCGAGCCATGGACGCTGACGCCCGACAAGACCTGGCTGTTTCCTGCAGGAAGCTGAACGAGATGCAGTCAAGCCGAAGGAAGGTGAGCCTCATCAAGAAGATTTTCGTTCTTCTGATGGTGCGGAAAGCCGAAAGAATCCTGGAGGCACAGTTGGGCGACGACTCCTTCAGTGACTCAGACGACAACGACATTGTTGTGCTCGTATGAATATGGTGCTTTGAAACTTCGCTGCCATGCGCGTCGGGAGCCTAAGAAATATTTAAAGGGGATGAGACGACAATTTCCTTAGTCTTTTTAGGTCCATACTGAATGCGCTGTGCGGAACAGAATAACAAAAGGCAGGAATGACGTGTAGCAGTGCTACCCGAAAGCTGTGTGAGACAAATCATCAACAAAAACAGTTTATAGGAAAACACCATCGCGGCAAAATTTGAATAATTCTATTTATCATGAAGGTGGTTACATTTTTTCTTCGGTTTAAATATCCCGTCACAATGAAATAGCGCGCGGAAAAACACACGAACAAAATAGAGATGAATGGTTAATAATAAAGGAACATAACAACTAAGATGAGGCGGTGGCTACGGCTGGCATGCGCATTAGAAAATAGCAACACCTAAAGCAGTATTGAAGCAAAACGCTTGCATGGCACACATTACCACCGCCACTTCACTGACACAATCAGAAAATAAACCCCCTAATTCAAAGAATTATGGGTAAAAGAACTGAAAGAGAAAGAAAATTACAAACAGACATGTTAGCTAATATTTCGGCAATGGTCAGATTAAGAGTAAAAAACAAATAAACGCTGCAGTGTACCTAAACCTCCCTGACAAAGAATGCGGTCGAAAAGGATTGGGAGCCAAAAAGCAAAGTTAAGCGAGCGTTGCGTCTTCTCCAATGCACACAAAAAATGTATCTACATCGACCGGTAATTCCTCGGGTTTAAGTAGCGAGGTATCGTCATTCACAGATTAGTCTCTCGACGCAAGGTGCCTTACGTTTTGTTTTTGCCGCAGACCGTTAATGCAGCCCACATTAACACAGTTTCATTTTAATTTATCTAAACTATAAAACATCTAAATTTCTTTCTTTGTTTCTATGAACGGCGTCATTCTATTCTTGCCCATCAACATGAAGGATACCTTATAACTTGATAAGCAAATGCAGTTTATGTTCTCGTGATTTCAGTTGATGGATATTTCCAAAAGACCCTCCACACATAATCTTATTTCACAGCCGTCAGGTGGCAGCAAAAATATTGTACACTCGCAGGGTACCCCGAGAAGGAGCTGTCTAAAACTAGCTGTCATACAGTTTTCCATGAGACAGTTTATCTTATCGGGAAAGAGTAAAAACCTTCCCTGGAAGGAAGTGTGTTCTACTTTTATCGTTAACAGACCGCTAAGTTTCAAATTCTTATCTCTCGTGCTTTCGCAGGGCTTGTGCTATTGCACAGAATCAGTTAGCCTCCTCTGAAACATCCTTACCATCGTACATACTGAGAAAAGGGGGCTCATTCACATATCGTCATTCATTCCTGGTCAAAGCAAGGGTATTTGCGCTGAGTGTGTTTTCTGCTCCAGCGTACCGCCTTTTTCCGAGCCATGGACGCTGACGCCCGACAAGTCCTGGCTGTTTCCTGCAGGAAGCTGAACGAGATGCAGTCAAGCCGAAGGAAGGTGAGCCTCATCAAGAAGATTTTCGTTCTTCTGATGGTGCGGAAAGCCGAAAGAATCCTGGAGGCGCAGTTGGGGGACGACTCCTTCAGTGACTCAGACGACGACGACATTGTTGTGCTCGTATGAATATGGTGCTTTGAAACTTCGCTGCCATGCGCTTCGGGAGCCTAAGAAATATTTAAAGGGGCTGAGACGACAATTTCCTTAGTCTTTATAGGTCCATACTGAATGCGCTGTGCGGAACAGAATGACAAGAGGCAGGAATGACGTGTAGCAGTGCTACCCGAAAGCTGTGTGAGACAAATCATCAACAAAAACAGTTTATAGAAAAACACCATCGCGGCAAAATTTGAATAATTCTATTTATCATAAAGGTAGTTACATTTTTTCTTCGGTTTAAATATCCCGTCACAATGAAATTGCGCGCTAAAAAACACCTGAACAAAATGAAGAGGGATGGTTAATAATAAAAGAACATAACAACTAAGATGGGGCGGTGGCTACGGCTGGCATGCGCATTCGAAAATAGCAACACCTAAAGCAGTATTGAAGCAAAACGCTTGCATGGCACACATTACCACCGCCACTTCACTGACACAATCAGAAAATAAACCCCCTAATCCAAAGAATTATGGGTGAAAGAACTGAAAGAGAAAGAAAATTAAAAACAGACATGTTAGCTAATATTTCGGCAATGGTCAGATTAAGAGTAAAAAACAAATAAACGCTGTAGTGTACCTAAACCTCCCTGACAAAGAATGCGGTCGAAGAGGTTTGGGAGCCAAAAAGCAAAGTTAAGCGAGCGTTGCGTCTTCTCCAATGCACACAAAAAATGTATCTATATCGACCGGTAATTGCTCGGGTTTAAGTAGCGAGGTAACGTCATTCACAGATTAGTCTCTCGACGCAAGGTGCCTTACGTTTTGTTTTTGCCGCAGACCGTTAATGCAGCCCACATTAACACAGTTTCATTTTAATTTATCCAAACATTAAAACATCTAAATTTCTTTCTTTGTTTCTATGTCCGGCGTCATTCTATTCTTGCCCATCAACATGAAGGATACCTTATAACTTGATAAGCAAATGCAGTTTATGTTCTCGTGATTTCAGTTGATGGATATTTCCAAAAGACCCTCCACTCATAATCTTATTTCACAGCCGTCAGGTGGCAGCAAATTATTGTACACTCGCAGGGTACCCCGAGAAGGAGCTGTCTAAAACTAGCTGTCATAGTTTTCCATGAGACAGTTTATCTTATCGGGAAAGAGTAAAAACCTTCCCTGGAAGGAAGTGTGTTAACAGACCGCGAAGATTCAAATTCTTATCTCTCGTGCTTTCGCAGGGCTTGTGCTATTGCACAGAATCAGTTAGCCTCCTCTGAAACATCCTTACCATCGTACATACTGAGAAAAGGGGGCTCATTCACATATCGTCATTCATTCCTGGTCAAAGCAAGGGTATTTGCGCTGAGTGTGTTTTCTGCTCCAGCGTACCGCCTTTTTCCGAGCCATGGACGCTGACGCCCGACAAGTCCTGGCTGTTTGCTACACGAAGCTGAACGAGATGCAGTCAAGCCGAAGGAAGGTGAGCCTCATCAAGAAGATTATCGTTCTTCTGATGGTGCGGAAAGCCGAAAAAATCCTGGCGGCGCAGTTGGGCGACGACTCCTTCAGTGACTCAGCCGACGACGATATTGTTGGGGTCGTATGAATGTGGTGCTTTGAAACTTCGCTGCTATGCGCGTCGGGAGCCTTACAAATATTTCAGGGAGATGAGACGTGAGCTTCCTTAGTCTTTACAGGTTCATACTGAATGCGCTGTGCGCAACAGAATGACAAGAGGCAGGAATGACGTGTAGCAGTGCTACCCGAAAGCTGTGTGAGACAAATCATCAACAAAAACAGTTTTTAGGAAAACACCATCGCGGCAAAATTTGAATAATTCTATTTATCATGAAGGTGGTTACATTTTTTCCTTGGTTTAACTATCCAGTCACAATAAATTAGCGCGCGAAAAAACGCACGAACAAAATAGAGAGCAAGGGTTAATAATAAAGGAACATAACAACTGAGGAAGGGCGGTGGCTACGGCTGGCATGCGCATTCGAAAATAGCAACACCTAAAGCAGTATTGAAGCAAAACGCTTACATAGCACACATTACCACCGCCACTTCACTGACACAATCAGAAAATAAATCCCCTAACCCAAAGAATTATGGGAAAAAGTACTGAAAGAGAAAAAAAATAAAAAACAGACATGTTAGCTAATATTTCGGCAATGGTCAGATTAAGAGTTAATATCAAATAAACGCTGTCGTGTACCTAAACCTCACTGAAAAAGAATGCGGTCGAAGAGGCTTGGGAGCCAAAAAGCAAAATTAAGCGAGCGTTGCGTCTTCTCCATTGCACACAAAAAACGTATCTACATCGACCGGTAATTCCTCGGGTTTAAGTAGCGAGGTAACGTCATTCACAGATTAGTCTCTCGACGCAAGGTGCCTTAAGTTTTTTTTTTGCCGCAGACCGTTAATGCAGCCCACATTAGCACAGTTTCATTTTTTTTATCTAAACATTAAAACATCTAAATTTCTTTCTTTGTTTCTATGAACGGCGTCATTCTATTCTTGCCCATCAACATGAAGGATACCTTATAACTTGATAAGCAAATGCAGTTTATGTTCTCGGGATTTCAGTTGATGGATATTTCCAAAAGACCCTCCACACATAATCTTATTTCACAGCCGTCAGGTGGCAGCAAAAATATTGTACACTCGCAGGGTACCCCGAGAAGGAGCTGTCTAAAACTAGCTGTCATACAGTTTTCCATGATACAGTTTATCTTATCGGGAAAGAGTAAAAACCTTCCCTGGAAGGAAGTGTGTTCCACTTTTATCGTTAACAGACCGCTAAGTTTCAAATTCTTATCTCTCGTGCTTTCGCAGGGCTTGTGCTATTGCACAGAATCAGTTAGCCTCCTCTGAAATATCCTTACCATCGTACATACTGAGAAAAGGGGGCTCATTCACATATCGTCTTTCATTCCTGGTCAAAGCAAGGGTATTTGCGCTGAGTGTGTTTTCTGCTCCAGCGTACCGCCTTTTTCCGAGCCATGGACGCTGACGCCCGACAAGACCTGGCTGTTTCCTGCAGGAAGCTGAACGAGATGCAGTCAAGCCGAAGGAAGGTGAGCCTCATCAAGAAGATTTTCGTTCTTCTGATGGTGCGGAAAGCCGAAAGAATCCTGGAGGCGCAGTTGGGCGACGACTCCTTCAGTGACTCAGACGACGACGACATTGTTGTGCTCGTATGAATATGGTGCTTTGAAACTTCACTGCTATGCGCGTCGAGAGCCTAACAAATATTTAAAGGGGATGAGACGACAATTTCCTTAGTCTTTATAGGTCCATACTGAATGCGCTGTGCGGAACAGAATAACAAGAGGCAGGAATGACGTGTAGCAGTGCTACCCGAAAGCTGTGTGAGACAAATCATCAACAAAAACAGTTTATAGGAAAACACCATCGCGGCAAAATTTGAATAATTCTATTTATCATGAAGGTGGTTACATTTTTTCTTTGGTTTAACTATCCCGTCACAATGAAATAGCGCGCGAAAAAACGCACAAACAAAATAGAGAGCAATGGTTAATAATAAAGGAACATAACAACTGAGGAAGGGCGGTGGCTACGGCTGGCATGCGCATTCGAAAATAGCAACACCTAAAGCAGTATTGAAGCAAAACGCTTACATAGCACACATTACCACCGCCACTTCACTGACACAATCAGAAAATAAATCCCCTAACGCAAAGAATTAAGGGTAAAAGAACTGAAAGAGAAAAAGTTAAAAAACAGACATGTTAGCTAATGTTTCGCCAATGGTCAGATTAAGAGTAAATAACAAATAAACGCTGTCGTGTACCTAAACCTCATTGAAAAATAATGCGGTCGAAGAGGTTTGGGAGCCAAAAAGCAAAGTTAAGCGAGCGTTGCGTCTTCTCCAATGCACACAAAAAATGTATCTATATCGACCGGTAATTGCTCGGGTTTAAGTAGCGAGGTAACGTCATTCACAGATTAGTCTCTCGACGCAAGGTGCCTTACGTTTTGTTTTTGCCGCAGACCGTTAATGCAGCCCACATTAACACAGTTTCATTTTAATTTATCCAAACATTAAAACATCTAAATTTCTTTCTTTGTTTCTATGTCCGGCGTCATTCTATTCTTGCCCATCAACATGAAGGATACCTTATAACTTGATAAGCAAATGCAGTTTATGTTCTCGTGATTTCAGTTGATGGATATTTCCAAAAGACCCTCCACTCATAATCTTATTTCACAGCCGTCAGGTGGCAGCAAATTATTGTACACTCGCAGGGTACCCCGAGAAGGAGCTGTCTAAAACTAGCTGTCATAGTTTTCCATGAGACAGTTTATCTTATCGGGAAAGAGTAAAAACCTTCCCTGGAAGGAAGTGTGTTAACAGACCGCGAAGATTCAAATTCTTATCTCTCGTGCTTTCGCAGGGCTTGTGCTATTGCACAGAATCAGTTAGCCTCCTCTGAAACATCCTTACCATCGTACATACTGAGAAAAGGGGGCTCATTCACATATCGTCATTCATTCCTGGTCAAAGCAAGGGTATTTGCGCTGAGTGTGTTTTCTGCTCCAGCGTACCGCCTTTTTCCGAGCCATGGACGCTGACGCCCGACAAGTCCTGGCTGTTTGCTACACGAAGCTGAACGAGATGCAGTCAAGCCGAAGGAAGGTGAGCCTCATCAAGAAGATTATCGTTCTTCTGATGGTGCGGAAAGCCGAAAAAATCCTGGCGGCGCAGTTGGGCGACGACTCCTTCAGTGACTCAGCCGACGACGATATTGTTGGGGTCGTATGAATGTGGTGCTTTGAAACTTCGCTGCTATGCGCGTCGGGAGCCTTACAAATATTTCAGGGAGATGAGACGTGAGCTTCCTTAGTCTTTACAGGTTCATACTGAATGCGCTGTGCGCAACAGAATGACAAGAGGCAGGAATGACGTGTAGCAGTGCTACCCGAAAGCTGTGTGAGACAAATCATCAACAAAAACAGTTTTTAGGAAAACACCATCGCGGCAAAATTTGAATAATTCTATTTATCATGAAGGTGGTTACATTTTTTCCTTGGTTTAACTATCCAGTCACAATAAATTAGCGCGCGAAAAAACGCACGAACAAAATAGAGAGCAAGGGTTAATAATAAAGGAACATAACAACTGAGGAAGGGCGGTGGCTACGGCTGGCATGCGCATTCGAAAATAGCAACACCTAAAGCAGTATTGAAGCAAAACGCTTACATAGCACACATTACCACCGCCACTTCACTGACACAATCAGAAAATAAATCCCCTAACCCAAAGAATTATGGGAAAAAGTACTGAAAGAGAAAAAAAATAAAAAACAGACATGTTAGCTAATATTTCGGCAATGGTCAGATTAAGAGTTAATATCAAATAAACGCTGTCGTGTACCTAAACCTCACTGAAAAAGAATGCGGTCGAAGAGGTTTGGGAGCCAAAAAGCAAAATTAAGCGAGCGTTGCGTCTTCTCCATTGCACACAAAAAACGTATCTACATCGACCGGTAATTCCTCGGGTTTAAGTAGCGAGGTAACGTCATTCACAGATTAGTCTCTCGACGCAAGGTGCCTTAAGTTTTGTTTTTGCCGCAGACCGTTAATGCAGCCCACATTAGCACAGTTTCATTTTTTTTATCTAAACATTAAAACATCTAAATTTCTTTCTTTGTTTCTATGAACGGCGTCATTCTATTCTTGCCCATCAACATGAAGGATACCTTATAACTTGATAAGCAAATGCAGTTTATGTTCTCGGGATTTCAGTTGATGGATATTTCCAAAAGACCCTCCACACATAATCTTATTTCACAGCCGTCAGGTGGCAGCAAAAATATTGTACACTCGCAGGGTACCCCGAGAAGGAGCTGTCTAAAACTAGCTGTCATACAGTTTTCCATGATACAGTTTATCTTATCGGGAAAGAGTAAAAACCTTCCCTGGAAGGAAGTGTGTTCCACTTTTATCGTTAACAGACCGCTAAGTTTCAAATTCTTATCTCTCGTGCTTTCGCAGGGCTTGTGCTATTGCACAGAATCAGTTAGCCTCCTCTGAAATATCCTTACCATCGTACATACTGAGAAAAGGGGGCTCATTCACATATCGTCTTTCATTCCTGGTCAAAGCAAGGGTATTTGCGCTTAGTGTGTTTTCTGCTCCAGCGTACCGCCTTTTTCCGAGCCATGGACGCTGACGCCCGACAAGACCTGGCTGTTTCCTGCAGGAAGCTGAACGAGATGCAGTCAAGCCGAAGGAAGGTGAGCCTCATCAAGAAGATTTTCGTTCTTCTGATGGTGCGGAAAGCCGAAAGAATCCTGGAGGCGCAGTTGGGCGACGACTCCTTCAGTGACTCAGACGACGACGACATTGTTGTGCTCGTATGAATATGGTGCTTTGAAACTTCACTGCTATGCGCGTCGAGAGCCTAACAAATATTTAAAGGGGATGAGACGACAATTTCCTTAGTCTTTATAGGTCCATACTGAATGCGCTGTGCGGAACAGAATAACAAGAGGCAGGAATGACGTGTAGCAGTGCTACCCGAAAGCTGTGTGAGACAAATCATCAACAAAAACAGTTTATAGGAAAACACCATCGCGGCAAAATTTGAATAATTCTATTTATCATGAAGGTGGTTACATTTTTTCTTTGGTTTAACTATCCCGTCACAATGAAATAGCGCGCGAAAAAACGCACAAACAAAATAGAGAGCAATGGTTAATAATAAAGGAACATAACAACTGAGGAAGGGCGGTGGCTACGGCTGGCATGCGCATTCGAAAATAGCAACACCTAAAGCAGTATTGAAGCAAAACGCTTACATAGCACACATTACCACCGCCACTTCACTGACACAATCAGAAAATAAATCCCCTAACGCAAAGAATTAAGGGTAAAAGAACTGAAAGAGAAAAAGTTAAAAAACAGACATGTTAGCTAATGTTTCGCCAATGGTCAGATTAAGAGTAAATAACAAATAAACGCTGTCGTGTACCTAAACCTCATTGAAAAATAATGCGGTCGAAGAGGTTTGGGAGCCAAAAAGCAAAATTAAGCGAGCGTTGCGTCTTCTCCAATGCACACAAAAAATGTATCTACATCGACCCGTAATTCCTCGGGTTTAAGTAGCGAGGTAACGCCATTCACAGATTAGTCTCTCGACGCAAGGTGCCTTACGTTTTGTTTTTGCCGCAGACCGTTAATGCAGCCCACATTACCACAGTTTCATTTTAATTTATCTAAACATTAAAACATCTAAATTTCTTTCTTTGTTTCTATGACCGGCGTCATTCTATTCTTGCCCATCAACATGAAGGATACCTTATAACTTGATAAGCAAATGCAGTTTATGTTCTCGTGATTTCAGTTGATGGATATTTCCAAAAGACCCTCCACTCATAATCTTATTTCACAGCCGTCAGGTGGCAGCAAATTATTGTACACTCGCAGGGTACCCCGACAAGGAGCTGTCTAAAACTAGCTGTCATACAGTTTTCCATGAGACAGTTTATCTTATCGGGAAAGAGTAAAAACCTTCCCTGGAAGGAAGTGTGTTAACAGACCGCGAAGATTCAAATTCTTATCTCTCGTGCTTTCGCAGGGCTTGTGCTATTGCACAGAATCAGTTAGCCTCCTCTTAAACATCCTTACCCTCGTACATACTGAGAAAAGGGGGCTCATTCACATATCGTCATTCATTCCTGGTCAAAGCAAGGGTATTTGCGCTGAGTGTGTATTCTGCTCCAGCGTACCGCCTTTTTCCGAGCCATGGACGCTGACGCCCGACAAGTCCTGGCTGTTTCCTGCAGGAAGCTGAACGAGATGCAGTCAAGCCGAAGGAAGGTGAGCCTCATCAAGAAGATTTTCGTTCTTCTGATGGTGCGGAAAGCTCATAGAATCCTGGAGACGCAGTTGGGCGACGACTCCTTCAGTGACTCAGACGACGACGACATTGTTGTGCTCGTATGAATATGGTGCTTTGAAGCTTCGCTGCTATGCGCGTCGGGAGCCTTACATATATTTCAAGGAGATGAGACGTGAGCTTCCTTAGTCTTTACAGGTTCATACTGAATGCGCTGTGCGCAACAGAATGACAAGAGGCAGGAATGACGTATAGCAGTGCTACCCGAACGCTGTGTGAGACAAATCATCAACAAAAACAGTTTATAGAAAAACACCATCGCGGCAAAATTTGAATAATTCTATTTATCATGAAGGTAGTTACATTTTTTCTTCGGTTTAAATATCCCGTCACAATAAAATTGCGCGCCAAAAAACACACGAAAAAAATAGAGAGGAATGATTAATAATAAAGGAACATAACAACTAAGAAGGGGCGGTGGCTACGGCTGGCATGCGCATTCGAAAATAGCAACACCTAAAGCATTATTGAAGCAAAACGCTTGCATGGCACACATTACCACCGCCACTTCACTGACACAATCAGAAAATAAACCCCCTAACGCAAAGAATTAAGGGTCAAAGAACTGAAAGAGAAAAAAAATTAAAAAAACAGACATGTTAGCTAATATTTCGGCAATGGTCAGATTAAGAGTAAAAAACAAATAAACGCTGCAGTGTACCTAAACCTCACTGACAAAGAATGCGGTCGAAGCGGTTTGGGAGCCAAAAAGCAAAATTAAGCGAGCGTTGCATCTTCTCCATTGCACACAAAAAATGTATCTACATCAACCGGTAATTCCTCCGGTTTAAGTAGCGAGGAACGTCATTCACAGATTAGTCTCTCGACGCAAGGTGCCTTACGTTTTGTTTTTGCCGCAGACCGTTAATGCAGCTCACATTAACACAGTTTCATTTTAATTTATCTAAACATTAAAACATCTAAATTTCTTTCTTTGTTTCTATGACCGGCGTCATTCTATTCTTGCCCATCAACATGAATGATACCTTATAACTTGATAAGCAAATGCAGTTTATGTTCTCGTGATTTCAGTTGATGGGTATTTCCAAAAGACCCTCCACACATAATCTTATTTCACAGCCGTCAGGTGGCAGCAAAAATATTGTACACTCGCAGGGTACCCCGAGAAGGAGCTGTCTAAAACTAGCAGTCATACAGTTTTCCATGAGACAGTTTATCTTATCGGGAAAGAGTAAAAACCTTCCCTGGAAGGAAGTGTGTTCCACTTTTATCGTTAACAGACCGCTAAGTTTCAAATTCATATCTCTCGTGCTTTCGCAGGGCTTGTGCTAATGCACAGAATCAGTTAGCCTCCTCTGAAACATCCTTACACTCGTACATACTGAGAAAAGGGGGCTCAATCACATATCTTCATTCATTCCTGGTGAAAGCAAGGTTATTTGCGCTGAGTGTGTTTTCAGCTCATGCGTACCGCCTTCTTCCGAGCCATGGACGCTGACGCCCGACAAGACCTGGCTGTTTCCTGCAGGAAGCTGAACGAGATGCAGTCATGGCGAAGGAAGGTGAGCCTCATCAAGAAGATTTTCGTTCTTCTGATGGTGCGGAAAGCTGCAAGAATCCTGGAGACGCAGTTGGGCGACGACTCCTTCAGTGACTCAGACGACGACGACATTGTTGTGCTCGTATGAATATGTTGCTTTGAAACTTCGCTGCTATGCGCGTCGGGAGCCTTACAAATATTTTAGGGAGATGAGATGTGAGCTTCCTTAGTCTTTACAGGTCCATACTGAATGCGCTGTGCGGAAAAGAATGACAAGAGGCAGGAATGACGTGTAGCAGTGCTACCCGAAAGCTGTGTGAGACAAATCATCAACAAAAACAGTATATAGGAAAACACCATCGCGGCAAAATTTAAATAATTCTGTTTATCATGAAGGTGGTTACATTTTTTCTTTGGTTTAACTATCCCGTCACAATGAAATAGCGCCCGGAAAAACACACGAACAAAATAGAGATGAATGGTTAATAATAAAGGAACATAACAACTAAAATGGGGCGGTGGCTACGGCTGGCATGCGCATTCGAAAATAGCAACACCTAAAGCAGTATTGAAGCAAAACGCTTGCATGGCACACATTACCACCGCCACTTCACTGACACAATCAGAAAATAAACCCCCTAATCCAAAGAATTATGGGTAAAAGAAATGAAAGAGAAAGAAAATTAAAAACAGACATGTTAGCTAATATTTCGGCAATGGTCAGATTAAGAGTAAAAAAAAAATAAACGCTGTAGTGTACCTAAACCTCCCTGACAAAGAATGCGGTCGAAAAGGTTTGGGAGCCAAAAAGCAAAGTTAAGCGAGCGTTGCGTCTTCTCCAATGCACACAAAAAATGTATCTACATCGACCGGTAATTCCTCGGGTTTAAGTAGCGAGGTAACATCATTCACAGATTAGTCTCTCGACGCAAGGTGCCTTACGTTTTGTTTTTGCCGCAGACCGTTAATGCAGCCAACATTAACACAGTTTCATTTTAATTTATCTAAACATTAAAACATCTAAATTTCTTTCTTTGTTTCTATGAACGGCGTCATTCTATTCTTGCCCATCAACATGAAGGATACCTTATAACTTGATAAGCAAATGCAGTTTATGTTCTCGTGATTTCAGTTGATGGATATTTCCAAAAGACCCTCCACACATAATCTTATTTCACAGCCGTCAGGTGGCAGCAAAAATATTGTACACTCGCAGGGTACCCCGAGAAGGAGCTGTCTAAAACTAGCTGTCATACAGTTTTCCATGAGACAGTTTATCTTATCGGGAAAGAGTAAAAACCTTCCCTGGAAGGAAGTGTGTTCCACTTTTATCGTTACAGACCGCTAAGTTTCAAATTCTTATCTCTCGTGCTTTCGCAGGGCTTGTGCTATTGCACAGAATCAGTTAGCCTCCTCTGAAACATCCTTACCATCGTACATACTGAGAAGAGGGGGCTCATTCACATATCGTCATTCATTCCTGGTCAAAGCAAGGGTATTTGCGCTGAGTGTGTTTTCTGCTCCAGCGTACCGCCTTTTTCCGAGCCATGGACGCTGACGCCCGACAAGACCTGGCTGTTTCCTGCAGGAAGCTGAACGAGATGCAGTCAAGCCGAAGGAAGGTGAGCCTCATCAAGAAGATTTTCGTTCTTCTGATGGTGCGGAAAGCCGAAAGAATCCTGGAGGCGCAGTTGGGCGACGACTCCTTCAGTGACTCAGACGACGACGACATTGTTGTGCTCGTATGAATATGGTGCTTTGAAACTTCACTGCTATGCGCGTCGAGAGCCTAACAAATATTTAAAGGGGATGAGACGACAATTTCCTTAGTCTTTATAGGTCCATACTGAATGCGCTGTGCGGAACAGAATAACAAGAGGCAGGAATGACGTGTAGCAGTGCTACCCGAAAGCTGTGTGAGACAAATCATCAACAAAAACAGTTTATAGGAAAACACCATCGCGGCAAAATTTGAATAATTCTATTTATCATGAAGGTGGTTACATTTTTTCTTTGGTTTAACTATCCCGTCACAATGAAATAGCGCGCGAAAAAACGCACAAACAAAATAGAGAGCAATGGTTAATAATAAAGGAACATAACAACTGAGGAAGGGCGGTGGCTACGGCTGGCATGCGCATTCGAAAATAGCAACACCTAAAGCAGTATTGAAGCAAAACGCTTACATAGCACACATTACCACCGCCACTTCACTGACACAATCAGAAAATAAATCCCCTAACGCAAAGAATTAAGGGTAAAAGAACTGAAAGAGAAAAAGTTAAAAAACAGACATGTTAGCTAATGTTTCGCCAATGGTCAGATTAAGAGTAAATAACAAATAAACGCTGTCGTGTACCTAAACCTCATTGAAAAATAATGCGGTCGAAGAGGTTTGGGAGCCAAAAAGCAAAATTAAGCGAGCGTTGCGTCTTCTCCAATGCACACAAAAAATGTATCTACATCGACCCGTAATTCCTCGGGTTTAAGTAGCGAGGTAACGCCATTCACAGATTAGTCTCTCGACGCAAGGTGCCTTACGTTTTGTTTTTGCCGCAGACCGTTAATGCAGCCCACATTACCACAGTTTCATTTTAATTTATCTAAACATTAAAACATCTAAATTTCTTTCTTTGTTTCTATGACCGGCGTCATTCTATTCTTGCCCATCAACATGAAGGATACCTTATAACTTGATAAGCAAATGCAGTTTATGTTCTCGTGATTTCAGTTGATGGATATTTCCAAAAGACCCTCCACTCATAATCTTATTTCACAGCCGTCAGGTGGCAGCAAATTATTGTACACTCGCAGGGTACCCCGAGAAGGAGCTGTCTAAAACTAGCTGTCATACAGTTTTCCATGAGACAGTTTATCTTATCGGGAAAGAGTAAAAACCTTCCCTGGAAGGAAGTGTGTTAACAGACCGCGAAGATTCAAATTCTTATCTCTCGTGCTTTCGCAGGGCTTGTGCTATTGCACAGAATCAGTTAGCCTCCTCTTAAACATCCTTACCCTCGTACATACTGAGAAAAGGGGGCTCATTCACATATCGTCATTCATTCCTGGTCAAAGCAAGGGTATTTGCGCTGAGTGTGTATTCTGCTCCAGCGTACCGCCTTTTTCCGAGCCATGGACGCTGACGCCCGACAAGTCCTGGCTGTTTCCTGCAGGAAGCTGAACGAGATGCAGTCAAGCCGAAGGAAGGTGAGCCTCATCAAGAAGATTTTCGTTCTTCTGATGGTGCGGAAAGCTGCAAGAATCCTGGAGACGCAGTTGGGCGACGACTCCTTCAGTGACTCAGACGACGACGACATTGTTGTGCTCGTATGAATATGGTGCTTTGAAGCTTCGCTGCTATGCGCGTCGGGAGCCTTACATATATTTCAAGGAGATGAGACGTGAGCTTCCTTAGTCTTTACAGGTTCATACTGAATGCGCTGTGCGCAACAGAATGACAAGAGGCAGGAATGACGTATAGCAGTGCTACCCGAACGCTGTGTGAGACAAATCATCAACAAAAAAAGTTTATAGAAAAACACCATCGCGGCAAAATTTGAATAATTCTATTTATCATGAAGGTAGTTACATTTTTTCTTCGGTTTAAATATCCCGTCACAATAAAATTGCGCGCCAAAAAACACACGAAAAAAATAGAGAGGAATGATTAATAATAAAGGAACATAACAACTAAGAAGGGGCGGTGGCTACGGCTGGCATGCGCATTCGAAAATAGCAACACCTAAAGCATTATTGAAGCAAAACGCTTGCATGGCACACATTACCACCGCCACTTCACTGACACAATCAGAAAATAAACCCCCTAACGCAAAGAATTAAGGGTCAAAGAACTGAAAGAGAAAAAAAATTAAAAAAACAGACATGTTAGCTAATATTTCGGCAATGGTCAGATTAAGAGTAAAAAACAAATAAACGCTGCAGTGTACCTAAACCTCACTGACAAAGAATGCGGTCGAAGCGGTTTGGGAGCCAAAAAGCAAAATTAAGCGAGCGTTGCATCTTCTCCATTGCACACAAAAAATGTATCTACATCAACCGGTAATTCCTCCGGTTTAAGTAGCGAGGAACGTCATTCACAGATTAGTCTCTCGACGCAAGGTGCCTTACGTTTTGTTTTTGCCGCAGACCGTTAATGCAGCTCACATTAACACAGTTTCATTTTAATTTATCTAAACATTAAAACATCTAAATTTCTTTCTTTGTTTCTATGACCGGCGTCATTCTATTCTTGCCCATCAACATGAATGATACCTTATAACTTGATAAGCAAATGCAGTTTATGTTCTCGTGATTTCAGTTGATGGGTATTTCCAAAAGACCCTCCACACATAATCTTATTTCACAGCCGTCAGGTGGCAGCAAAAATATTGTACACTCGCAGGGTACCCCGAGAAGGAGCTGTCTAAAACTAGCAGTCATACAGTTTTCCATGAGACAGTTTATCCTATCGGGAAAGAGTAAAAACCTTCCCTGGAAGGAAGTGTGTTCCACTTTTATCGTTAACAGACCGCTAAGTTTCAAATTCATATCTCTCGTGCTTTCGCAGGGCTTGTGCTAATGCACAGAATCAGTTAGCCTCCTCTGAAACATCCTTACACTCGTACATACTGAGAAAAGGGGGCTCAATCACATATCTTCATTCATTCCTGGTGAAAGCAAGGTTATTTGCGCTGAGTGTGTTTTCAGCTCATGCGTACCGCCTTCTTCCGAGCCATGGACGCTGACGCCCGACAAGACCTGGCTGTTTCCTGCAGGAAGCTGAACGAGATGCAGTCATGGCGAAGGAAGGTGAGCCTCATCAAGAAGATTTTCGTTCTTCTGATGGTGCGGAAAGCTGCAAGAATCCTGGAGACGCAGTTGGGCGACGACTCCTTCAGTGACTCAGACGACGACGACATTGTTGTGCTCGTATGATTATGTTGCTTTGAAACTTCGCTGCTATGCGCGTCGGGAGCCTTACAAATATTTTAGGGAGATGAGATGTGAGCTTCCTTAGTCTTTACAGGTCCATACTGAATGCGCTGTGCGGAAAAGAATGACAAGAGGCAGGAATGACGTGTAGCAGTGCTACCCGAAAGCTGTGTGAGACAAATCATCAACAAAAACAGTATATAGGAAAACACCATCGCGGCAAAATTTAAATAATTCTGTTTATCATGAAGGTGGTTACATTTTTTCTTTGGTTTAACTATCCCGTCACAATGAAATAGCGCCCGGAAAAACACACGAACAAAATAGAGATGAATGGTTAATAATAAAGGAACATAACAACTAAAATGGGGCGGTGGCTACGGCTGGCATGCGCATTCGAAAATAGCAACACCTAAAGCAGTATTGAAGCAAAACGCTTGCATGGCACACATTACCACCGCCACATCACTGACACAATCAGAAAATAAACCCCCTAATCCAAAGAATTATGGGTAAAAGAAATGAAAGAGAAAGAAAATTAAAAACAGACATGTTAGCTAATATTTCGGCAATGGTCAGATTAAGAGTAAAAAAAAAATAAACGCTGTAGTGTACCTAAACCTCCCTGACAAAGAATGCGGTCGAAAAGGTTTGGGAGCCAAAAAGCAAAGTTAAGCGAGCGTTGCGTCTTCTCCAATGCACACAAAAAATGTATCTACATCGACCGGTAATTCCTCGGGTTTAAGTAGCGAGGTAACATCATTCACAGATTAGTCTCTCGACGCAAGGTGCCTTACGTTTTGTTTTTGCCGCAGACCGTTAATGCAGCCAACATTAACACAGTTTCATTTTAATTTATCTAAACATTAAAACATCTAAATTTCTTTCTTTGTTTCTATGAACGGCGTCATTCTATTCTTGCCCATCAACATGAAGGATACCTTATAACTTGATAAGCAAATGCAGTTTATGTTCTCGTGATTTCAGTTGATGGATATTTCCAAAAGACCCTCCACACATAATCTTATTTCACAGCCGTCAGGTGGCAGCAAAAATATTGTACACTCGCAGGGTACCCCGAGAAGGAGCTGTCTAAAACTAGCTGTCATACAGTTTTCCATGAGACAGTTTATCTTATCGGGAAAGAGTAAAAACCTTCCCTGGAAGGAAGTGTGTTCCACTTTTATCGTTACAGACCGCTAAGTTTCAAATTCTTATCTCTCGTGCTTTCGCAGGGCTTGTGCTATTGCACAGAATCAGTTAGCCTCCTCTGAAACATCCTTACCATCGTACATACTGAGAAGAGGGGGCTCATTCACATATCGTCATTCATTCCTGGTCAAAGCAAGGGTATTTGCGCTGAGTGTGTTTTCTGCTCCAGCGTACCGCCTTTTTCCGAGCCGTGGACGCTGACGCCCGACAAGTCCTGGCTGTTTCCTGCAGGAAGCTGAATGAGATGCAGTCAAGCCGAAGGAAGGTGAGCCTCATCGAGAAGATTTTCGTTCTTCTGATGGTGCGGAAAGCCGAAAGAATCCTGGAGGCGCAGTTGGGCGACGACTCCTTCAGTGACTCAGACGACGACGACATTGTTGTGCTCCTATGAATATGGTGCTTTGAAACTTCGCTGCTATGCGCGTAGGGAGCCTAAGAAATATTTAAAGGGAATGAGACGACAATTTCCTTAGTCTTTATAGGTCCATACTGAATGCGCTGTGCGCAACAGAATGACAAGAGGCAGGAATGACGTGTAGCAGTGCTACCCGAAAGCTGTGTGAGACAAATCATCAACAAAAACAGTTTATAGGAAAACACCATCGCGGCAAAATTTGAATAATTCTTTTTATCATGAAGGTGGTTACATTTTTTCTTCGGTTTAAATATCCCGTCACAATGAAATAGCGCGCGGAAAAACACACGAACAAAATAGAGATGAATGGTTAATAATAAAGGAACATAACAACTAAGATGGGGCGGTGGCTACGGCTGGCATGCGCATTCGAAAATAACAACACCTAAAGCAGTATTGAAGCAAAACGCTTGCATGGCACACATTACCACCGCCACTTCACTGACACAATCAGAAAATAAACCCCCTAATCCAAAGTATTATGGGTAAAAGAACTGAAAGAGAAAGAAAATTAAAAACAGGCATGTTAGATAATATTTCGGCAATGGTCAGATTAAGAGTAAAAAAAAAATAAACGCTGTAGTGTACCTAAACCTCACTGACAAAGAATGCGGTCGAAAATGTTTGGGAGCCAAAAAGCAAAGTTAAGCGAGCGTTGCGTCTTCTCCAATGCACACAAAAATTGTATCTACATCGACCGGTAATTCCTCGGGTTTAAGTAGCGAGGTAACGTCATTCACAGATTAGTATCTCGACGCAAGGTGCCTTACGTATTGTTTTTGCCGCAGACCGTTAAGGCAGCCCACATTAACACAGTTTCATTTTAATTTATCTAAACATTAAAACATCTAAATTTCTTTCTTTGTTTCTATGAACGGCGTCATTCTATTCTTGCCCATCAACATGAAGGATACCTTATAACTTGATAAGCAAATGCTGTTTATGTTCTCGTGATTTCAGTTGATGGATATTTCCAAAAGACCCTCCACACATAATCTTATTTCACAGCCGTCAGGTGGCAGCAAAAATATTGTACACTCGCAGGGTACCCCGAGAAGGAGCTGTCTAAAACTAGCTGTCATACAGTTTTCCATGAGACAGTTTATCTTATCGGGAAAGAGTAAAAACCTTCCCTGGAAGGAAGTGTGTTCCACTTTTATCGTTAACAGACCGCTAAGTTTCAAATTCTTATCTCTCGTGCTTTCGCGCGGCTTGTGCTATTGCACAGAATCAGTTAGCCTCCTCTGAAACATCCTTACCATCGTACATACTGAGAAAAGGGGGCTCATTCACATATCGTCATTCATTCCTGGTCAAAGCAAGGGTATTTGCGCTGAGTGTGTTTTCTGCTCCAGCGTACCGCCTTTTTCCGAGCCATGGACGCTGACGCCCGACAAGTCCTGGCTGTTTCCTGCAGGAAGCTGAACGAGATGCAGTCAAGCCGAAGGAAGGTGAGCCTCATCAAGAAGATTTTCGTTCTTCTGATGGTGCGGAAAGCCGAAAGAATCCTGGAGGCGCAGTTGGGCGACGACTCCTTCAGTGACTCAGACGACGACGACATTGTTGTGCTCGTATGAATATGGTGCTTTGAAACTTCGCTGCTATGCGCGTAGGGAGCCTTACATATATTTCAGGGAGATGAGACGTGAGCTTCCTTAGTCTTTACAGGTTCATACTGAATGCGCTGTGCGCAACAGAATGACAAGAGGCAGGAATGACGTGTAGCAGTGCTACCCGAAAGCTGTGTGAGACAAATCATCAACAAAAACAGTTTATAGAAAAACACCATCGCGGCAAAATTTGAATAATTCTATTTATCATGAAGGTAGTTACATTTTTTCTTCTGTTTAAATATCCCGTCACAATGAAATTGCGCGCCAAAAAACACACTAAAAAAATAGAGAGGAATGATTAATAATAAAGGAACATAACAACTAAGAAGGGGCGGTGGCTACGGCTGGCATGCGCATTCTAAAATAGCAACATCTAAAGCATTATTGAAGCAAAACGCTTGCATGGCACACATTACCACCGCCACTTCACTGACACAATCAGAAAATAAACCCCCTAACGCAAAGAATTAAGGATCAAAGAACTGAAAGAGAAAAAAAATTAAAAAACAGACATGTTAGCTAATATTTCGGCAATGGTCAGATTAAGAGTAGAAAACAAATAAACGCTGCAGTGTACCTAAACCTCACTGACAAAGAATGCGGTCAAAGCGGTTTGGGAGCCAAAAAGCAAAATTAAGCGAGCGTTGCATCTTCTCCATTGCACACAAAAAATGTATCTACATCAACCGGTAATTCCTCGGGTTTAAGTAGCGAGGAACGTCATTCACAGATTAGTCTCTCGACGCAAGGTGCCTTACGTTTTGTTTTTGCCGCAGACCGTTAATGCTGCCCACATTAACACAGTTTCATTTTAATTTATCCAAACATTAAAACATCTAAATTTCTTTCTTTGTTTCTATGTCCGGCGTCATTCTATTCTTGCCCATCAACATGAAGGATACCTTATAACTTGATAAGCAAATGCAGTTTATGTTCTCGTGATTTCAGTTGATGGATATTTCCAAAAGACCCTCCACTCATAATCTTATTTCACAGCCGTCAGGTGGCAGCAAATTATTGTACACTCGCAGGGTACCCCTAGAAGGAGCTGTCTAAAACTAGCTGTCATACAGTTTTCAATGAGACAGTTTATCTTATCGGGATAAAAACCTTCCCTGGAAGGAAGTGTGTTAACAGACCGCGAAGTTTCAACTTCTTATCTCTCGTGCTTTCGCAGGGCTTGTGCTATTGCACAGAATCAGTTAGCCACCTCTGAAACATCCTTACACTCGTACATACTGAGAAAAGGGGGCTCAATCACATATCTTCATTCATTCCTGGTGAAAGCAAGGGTATTTGCGCTGAGTGTGTTTTCTGCTCCAGCGTACCGCCTTTTTCCGAGCCATGGACGCTGACGCCCGACAAGACCTGGCTGTTTCCTGCAGGAAGCTGAACGAGATGCAGTCAAGCCGAAGGAAGGTGAGCCTCATCAAGAAGATTTTCGTTCTTCTGATGGTGCGGAAAGCTGCAAGAATCATGGAGACGCAGTTGGGCGACGACTCCTTCAGTGACTCAGACGACGACGACATTGTTGTGCTCGTATGAATATGGTGCTTTGAAACTTCGCTGCTATGCGCGTCGGGAGCCTAACAAATATTTCAGGGAGATAAGACGACAATTTCCTTAGTCTTTATAGGTCCATACTGAATGCGCTGTGCGGAAAAGAATGACAAGACGCAGGAATGACGTGTAGCAGTGCTACCCGAAAGCTGTGTGAGACAAATCATCAACAAAAACAGTTTATAGAAAAACACCATCGCGGCAAAATTTAAATAATTCTATTTATCATGAAGGTGGTTACATTTTTATTTGGTTTAAATATCCCGTCACAATGAAATAGCGCGCGAAAAAACACGAACAAAATAGAGAGGAATGGTTAATAATAAAGGAACATAACAACTAGGAAGGGGCGGTGGCTATGGCTGGCATGCGCATTCGAAAATAGCAACACCTAAAGCAGTATTGAAGCAAAACGCTTACATAGCACACATTACCACCGCCACTTCACTGACACAATCAGAAAATAAATCCCCTAACGCAAAGAATTAAGGGTAAAAGAACTGAAAGAGAAAAAAAGTAAAAACAGACATGTTAGCTAATACTTCGACAATGGTCAGATTAAGAGTAAAAAACAAATAAACGCTGTAGTGTACCTAAACCTCACTGACAAAGAATGCGGTCGAAGAGGTATGGGAGCCAAAAAGCAAAATTAAGCGATCGTCGCGTCTTCTCCTTTGCACACAAAAAAAATGTATCTACATCGACCGGTAATTCCTCGGGTTTAAGTAGCGAGGTAACGTCATTCACAGATTAGTCTCTCGACGCAAGGTACCTTACGTTTTGTTTTTGCCGCAGACAGTTAATGCAGCCCACATTAACACAGTTTCATTTTAATTTATCTAAACATTAAAACATCTAAATTTCTTTCTTTTTGCCGCAGACCGTTAATGCAGCCCACATTAACACAGTTTCATTTTAATTTATCTAAACAATATAACATCTCAATTTCTTTGTTTCTATTTCCGGCGTCATTCTATTCTTGCCCATCAACATGAAGAATACCCTATAACTTGATAAGCAAATGCCGTTTATGTTCTGGTGATTTCAGTTGATGGATATTTCCAAAAGACTCTCCACACATAATCTTATTTCACAGCCGTCAGGTGGCAGCATAATATTGTACACTCGCAGGGTACCCCGAGAACGAGCTGTCTAAAACTAGCTGTCATACAGTTTTCCATGAGACAGTTTATCTTATCGGGAAAGAGTAAAAACCTTCCCTGGAAGGAAGTGTGTTCCACTTTTTATCGTTAACGGACCGCTAAGTTTCAAATTCTTATCTCTCGTGCTTTCGCAGGGCTTGTGCTATTTCACGGAATCAGCCTCCTCTGAAACATCCTTACCCTCGTACATACTGAGAAAAGGGGGCTCATTCACATATCGTCATTCATTCCTGGTCAAAGCAAGGGTATTTGCGCTGAGTGTGTTTTCTGCTCCAGCGTACCGCCTTTTTCCGAGCGATGGACGCTGACGCCCGACAAATCCTGGCTGTTTCCTGCAGGAAGCTGAACGAGGTGCAGTCAAGCCGAAGGAAGGTGAGCCTCATCTAGAAGATTATCGTACTTCTGATGGTGCGGAAAGCAGAAAGAATCCTGGAGACGCAGTTGGGCGACGACTCCTTCAGTGACTCAGACGACGACGACATTGTTGTGCTGGTATGAATAAGGTGCTTTGAAACTTCGCTGCTATGCGCGTCGAGAGCCTAACAAATATTTGAAGGGGATGAGACGACAATTTCCTTAGTCTTTATAGGTCCATACTGAATGCGCTGTGCGGAACAGAATAACAAGAGGCAGGAATGACGTGTAGCAGTGCTACCCGAAAGCTGTGTGAGACAAATCATCAACAAAAACAGTTTATAGGAAAACACCATCGCGGCAAAATATGAATAATTCTATTTATCATGAAGCTGGTTACATTTTTTCTTTGGTTTAAATATCCCGTCACAATGAAATAGCACGCGAAAAAACACACGAACAAAATAGAGAGGAATGGTTAATAAAAAAGGAACATAACAACTAAGGTGGGGCGGTGGCTACGGCTGGCATGCGCATTCGAAAAAAGCATCACCTAAAGCAGTATTGAAGCAGAACGCTTACATGGCACACATTACCACGCCACTTCACTGACACAATAAGAAAATAAACCCCTAACGCAAAGAATTAGGGATAAAAGAACTGAAAGAGAAAAAAATTAAAAAAACAGACATGCTAGCTAATATTTCGGCAATTTTCAGATAAAGAGTAAATAAAAAATAAACGCTGTAGTGTACCTAAACCTCACTGACAAAGAATGCGGTCGAAGAGGTTTGGGAGCCAAAAAGCAAAATTAAGCGAGCGTTGCGTGTTCTCCATTGCACTCAAAAAATGTATCTACATCAATCGGTAATTCCTCGGGTTTAAGTAGCGAGGTAACGTCATTCACAGATTAGTCTCTCGACGCAAGGTGCCTTACGTTTTGTTTTTGCCGCAGACCGTTAATGCAGCCAACATTAACACAGTTTCATTTTAATTTATCTAAACATTAAAACATCTAAATTTCTTTCTTTGTTTCTATGAACGGCGTAATTCTATTCTTGCCCATCAACATGAAGGATACCTTATAACTTGATAAGCAAATGCAGTTTATGTTCTTGTGATTTCAGTTGATGGATATTTCCAAAAGACCCTGCACACATAATCTTATTTCACAGCCGTCAGGTGGCAGCAAAATATTGTACACTCGCAGGGTACCCCGAGAAGGAGCTGCCTAAAACTAGCTGTCATACACTTTTCCATGAGACAGTTTATCTTATCGGGAAAGAGTAAAAACCTTCCCTGGAGGGAAGTGTGTTCCACTTTCATCGTTAACAGACCGCGAAGTTTCAAATTCTTAACTCTCGTGCTTTCGCAGGGCATGTGCTATTGCACAGAATCAGTTAGCCTCCTCTGAAACATCCTTTCCCTCGTACATACTGACAAAAGGGGGCTCATTCACATATCGTCATTCATTCCTGGTCAAAGCAAGTGTATTTGCGCTGAGTGTGTTTTCTGCTCCAGCGTACCGCCGTTTTCCGAGCCATGGACGCTGACGCTCGCCAAGTCCTGGCTGTTTCCTGTAGGAAGCTGAACGAGATGCAGTCAAGCCGAAGGAAGGTGAGCCTCATCAAGAAGATTTTCGTTCTTCTCATGGTGCAGAAACCTGAAAGAATCGTGGAGACGCAGTTGGGCGACGACTCCTTCAGTGACTCAGACGACGACGACATTGTTGTGCTCGTATGAATATGGTGCTTTGAAAATTCGCTGCTATGCGCGTCGGGAGCCTAACAAATATTTCAGGGAGATGAGACGTGAGCTTCCTTAGTCTTTACAGGTCCATACTGATTGAGCCGTGCGCAACAGAATGACAAGAGGCAGGAATGACGTGTAGCAGTGCTACCCGAAAGCTGTGTGAGACAAATCATCAACAAAAACAGTTTCTAGAAAAACACCATCGCAGCAAATAATGAATAATATTATTTATCATGAAGGTGGTTACATTTTTTCTTTGGTATAAATATCCCGTCACAATGAAATAGCGCGCGAAAAAACACACGAACAAAATAGAGAGGAATGGTTAATAATAAAGGAATATAACAACTAAGGTGGGGCGGTGCCTACGGCTGGCATGCGCATTCGAAAATAGCAACACCTAAAGCAGTATTGAAGCAGAGCGCTTACATGGCACACATTACCACCTCCACTTCACTGACACAATCAGTAAATAAACCCCCTAACGCAAAGAATTAAGGGTAAAAGAACTGAAAGATAAAAAAAATAAAAAACAGGCATGTTAGCTAAAATTTCGGCAATGGTCAGATTAAGAGCAAAAAACAAATAAACGCTGTAGTGTACCTAAACCTCACTGACAAAGAATGCGGTCGAAGAGGTTTGGGAGCCAAAAAGCAAAATTAAGCGAGCGTTGCGTCTTCTCCATTGCACACAAAAAATGTATCTAAATCGACCGGTAATTCCTCGGGATTAAGTAGCGAGGTAACGTCATTCACAGGTTAGTCTCTCGACGCAAGGTGCCTTACGTTTTGTTTATGCCGCAGACCGTTAATGCAGCCCACATTAACACAGTTTCATTTTAATTTATCTAAACATTAAAACATCTAAATTTCGTTCTTTTTTTCCGCAGACTGTTAATGCAGCCGACATTAACAGTTTCATTTTAATTTATCTAAACATTAAAACATCTAAATTTCTTTCTTTCTATATCCGGCGTCATTCTATTTTTGCCCATCAACATGAAGGATACTTTATATCTTGATAAGCAAATGCAGTTTATGTTCTCGTGATTTCAGTTGATGGATATTTCCAAAAGACCCTCCACATATAATCTTATTTCACAGCCGTCAGGTGGCAGCAAAATATTGTACACTCGCAGGGTACCCCGAGAAGGAGCTGTCTAAAACTAACTGTCATTCAGTTATCCATGAGATAGTTTATCTTATCGGGAAAGAGCAAAAACCTTCCCTGGAAGGAAGTGTGTTCCACTTTCATCGTTAACAGACCGCGAAGTTTCAAATTCTTATCTCTCGTGCTTTCGCAGGGCTTGTGCTATTGCACAGAATCAGTTAGCCTCCTCTGAAACATCCTTACCCTCTGTAAGGTTTCAGGCGACAGCCGGTTGTCTGAATCAGCTGCGTATTCGGCCAGGACACCTGCAGCCGGGGTCCCTGCACGGCGATAGGCATCTTGTTTCCCACGGCCGGTCCTCACGTGGTTTATTGGATTCGAGACGGAGGATTCCACTGCCGTTAGAAAACAACATTGTTCTCGGAAGATCCACCGCGCGGCACGGAGGCAGTTAGCGACCGCCAGAACCGAGCAGGGGTGACTCACCCTTTCAACTATGCCTGCTCGCCGGCGCCTCGCCCATTCGGACTTCCCGGAAGACGTGTCCGGCTTGAGCGTGAGAACTGTCGTTCGGAAGCGAAGACACCGCTCTCTCTGGCGGGGGCGATTGTCCAGCGGAACCCTCTTTCTCCGGCGAGGCATGTGACGGGGCCGTGTCCCTATGTGAAGTGGTGTGTGTGTGTGTGTGTGTGTGTGTGTGTGTGTGTGTGTGTGTGAGTGTGTGTGTGTGTGTGTGTGTGTGTGTGTGTGTGTGTGTGTGTGTGTGTGTGTGTGTGAGTGTGTGTGTGTGTGTGTGTATGTGTGTGTGTGTGTGTGTGTGTGCGTACGACAGCGCAAGTTTGGCCACGCCCAACCTGGCGAAGACATTCTCGGACCTGGGTAATCCTAGGGACCGGACCCTTTTAAAACCGGGCGACGAGTGCCGTGAGGAAAGAATCATCGATCATCCTCAGATCTTCTCAGATCCTCCGACCTTTCCCCATCACCCTCCAATGGGTTCCAAAATCTTGTAAATAATGCAAAATAAACCCCCTGCACAGTTTCCTTCATATCCAAGTCCGACAACGTCATTCGAAGAAGGGACCTGCGGCGCTGAAAGAGTCAGCTCACTCAAGGACCCCTCGTCCCCAACAACTGGTTGGCAGCAGCTGGGATGGACCGTGCGACATCGTGATTTCTCAACCGGTGCGCGTTTCGGCATTTTGCTATAGGATTCGCCAGGCTTCAGATTTTGAGAGAATAATCTAGAATCACTGGGAAGTGTATGTCAATTGAGAAAGGGTAATCTCACGACATTTTGAAGATAGCATTGCAAAAGCGGAGAAAGCATTGTCATGAACCTTATGAAATTGTCAATGTCGGACTTGCTGTCGTTATTCGAGGAACTGTCAATAGAAGTACAGGCAAAAATTACAAAACTTGAAATATGCAAACAATTCAAAAGCACGTAGATGACAATCAGCTGGTAGATACGTGGAATTTGGTACAGGAAGAAAAAAGAAAAAGGGAAGCGGAATGGGAAAAAGAGAAAGAACGGCAAAAGTGGGAAGCTGAAAATGAAAAAAGAAATCTAAAGCGATTGCAGCTTAAAAGCGAAAATCGAAAAAAAGGCGACAGTTCGAGAGCCGGGTCTCCTGAAAGAGCAAGCGATGTACAATCATATAGAATGAACAGATTCATGCAGCCCTATGAAAGTGGAACGGACATAGGATTGTACCTGGGAAACTTTGAGAGAACTTGCGAAAGGGAGAACTTTGCTCGCAGTACATGGCCGCAACGGCTTCTGACACTCTTGCCATGTGAAGTAGCTGAAGTCGTAGCGAGACTTAGCAAACAAGACGCAGCTGACTACGAAAAAGTCAAAGCAAGCCTGCTAAAAAGGTACCGGCTGTCAGCCGAAGCTTTCCGACAGCGCTTCAGGAACGCAATGAAAAACGATAGCGAGGGCTATCCGGATTTCGCATATGGACTAAAGACGAATCTGCTAGAGTGGCTAAAAGGAGCCGAGGTTTATGAAAGCCGAGACAAAATCATTGAGTGTTTTTGCCTTGAGCCATTTTACCGAAGCATTCCCCGAGTGGTGAAACTGTGGGTTCAAGACAGGGAAAAAGTCGACACAGTGGAAAGGGCCGCTGAGCTAGCAGAGGAGTACGTTTCGCGCAGAAGGTTGAGCACAGAAGAGGGTGCGTCACACGCTCGAAACGCGATGCGTGATAAAGGGCCTAGCAGAAAGACGCGAAGTGCTAGAAGTTCGGAGCAATCAGAGGCAACGAAGGTAGCGCCAGAAAAGCGTTACGAACAGGCGAAGAGACAGGGAGCAGACAAAGCCGCGAAAAAAGAGTTTGAGGCTAGTAGGCCATTTCGTTGCTACAACTGCAATGGTGTCGGGCACTTTGCAGCCAAGTGTACAAAGTAACGTTTGGTGTTCTCGTGCGTCGAGGATAACGACGAGAATCTAGAGCTCCTTAAGCCATACCTGCACGAGCTGCACGTTAACGGGAAAGCGTGCAGGGTGCTTCGTGATAGCGCGGCGACGATGGACGTTGTTCACCCGTCTTACGTGTCCATGGACGATTTTACGGGAGAAGTCTCGTGGATAAAACAGGCAGTAGAAGAACACCGTGTATGCCTTTCCGTAGCTAGAGTGATAATTTGTGTACCGTCTGGAGAGCTAATCACTGAGGCCGCAGTTTCGAAGGCCGTGCCACTTCAATATCCTTACCTCTTCTCGAATCGATCAGACCAATTGCTACGCGAGAGAGGCCAGAAACTCGGAAGCGGGGTGATACAAGCTTTGACAAGATCGAAAACTCGTCAGCTCGCATCTCAACTAAGTCAGATTCCCGAACCTCAGGTAGCCAGAGACACACAAGCCAGCATATCGTTGCAATAAAATGAGGAGGGAAGTGAACCAACGAGGAATGAAAGCCAGACAGCTGACCGAGCAAATGAGCGACGAGGGACTTCAACCACTAAGTCGGTAGAGGAATCAGAAAGAGCTGAAGGATCCGTTTTATCTCCAACATCGCGTAGTTTTGATCGCCTTCTGCAGGTGAACAGGGAGTCTCTAACAAAAGAACCGAAGCAGAATCCCACTTTGGAAGGACTACACCTTACAGCTAAAGAAGGCATCGCGAGACGCAACATAACGATGCATGAGAAGGGAGGCTTACTATACCGACACTACCAGGACAGAAAAGGCAAAACATTTGATCAGCTGGTCGTGCCCGAAAAATACAGAGCGGACATTCTGAGTCTCTGCCACGGAAATGGCTGGGCAGGACATCTGGGAATCAATAACACAAAGGAGCGCCTATTAATGAAATATTATTGGCCGGGTTGTTTCAAAGATGCAGAACGCTACGTAAAATCATGCGATGCGTGCCATCGCGTGGGCAAGCCGGGAGAGACAAGGAAGGCTCCATTGAAAATTGTTCCATTGATCTCGGAACCTTTCCGCCGGCTTGTAATAGACACAGTAGGCCCTTTGCCTAACACGAAATCAGGCTATAAGTACTTGCTTACTATGCTATGTCCCGCCACAAAATTTCTCGAAGCAATTCCGTTGAAGGACTTGAGCTCCACAGAAATAGTTGATGCCCTTTTGTTAGTGTTCGCGAGAATAGGATTTCCGGCCGAAATCCAAGCCAATCAGGCGGCGGTCTTTACAAGCGCCTTGACGACCACATTCCTAGAAAGATGCGGAATAAAACTGTTGCACAGCTCGGTGTATCATCCGCAGTCCAACAGTGTAGAGAAATGGCATTCGGTGCTGAAGCGGGTGCTACGCGCTCTTTGTTATGAGCATAAAGCAGACTGGGAGGATTGTCTGCCGGCCACACTTTTCGCTTTACGAACAGTCCCCCACGAAGCTACGGGATTTACGCCAGCAGAACTCGTGTACGGAAGAGCCCTCCGCTCTCCCCTCCGAATGCTGAGAGAAATGTGGGAAGAGACAGGAGAGAACCAGACAGTGGTTGAGTACGTGCTTAAGCTACTGGACCGCCTTAACAACACGAGGGAATTAGTAAATCGAAATATGAAAGCTGCCCAGGAGGCCGCCAAGGTCTATTATGACAGAAACGCTCGCCTTCGAGGTTTCACCTCGGGCGATCGCGTGATGATCCTCCGGCCATCGAGCAAAAACAAGCTGGAAGTTCACTGGGATGGTCCAGTAGAAGTGTTGCAAAAACTTTCGGAGACGAATTACGCGCTAATGGTTCCAGGCAGGGGAAAGCAGGTGAGAATCTATCATTGCAATCTGATGAAGCCGTTCGTGGAACGCAGCGGGATCGTCAATCTGACTCTAAATGAACCAGAAGAGCTGGACAGCGAGAGTCAGGGTTGGAAGGGAGGTGCGGACGCTAGTGACAACGTGGAAAACATTCTGGCTCACTCCGTGAATGCAGATTTCCTAAGCGGGACACAGGTAGACACGCTAAAGCAGTTGTTGAGCGAATTCGCTGACCTATTTAGCAGTCGCCCGGGAAAGACACACCTCCTGACACACGAAATCGAGCTCACCTCTGATGAGCCGGTACGGTCGAAACCCTACAGGGTATCACCACGGCAAAAAGAAATAATGGACGCGGAAATTCAGCGCATGTTGGAGTTAGGGGTTGTAGAGCCAGCGGAAAGTGACTATACCTCACCGCTAATTCTTGTTGAGGCCCCAGGGAAAGATCCTCGTCCCTGCGTGGATTATAGAAAGCTTAATGCAATTACCAGGGATCAGCTATACCCGATTCCCAACATAGAGGAAAAGATAGAAAGGGTGAGCGGCGCGAAATTCATTTCCACCCTCGATCTCGTACGGGGATATTGGCAAGTTCCCCTCTCAGAAAGCGCGAGCAGGTATGCCGCTTTCATCTCCCCAGCGGGCACCTTTCGACCATTAATGCTTAGTTTTGGGTTGAAGAATGCCCCCTACAGCTTCTCAAAACTCATGGACATCGTACTGAAGGACATGCAGTGCTTTGCACTCCCTTATTTAGACGATGTGGCAATTTTTTCGGAAACCTGGCAAGAGCATCTAGAACACCTAAAGACCGTGTTTTCCAGTTTACGACAGGCTGCACTGACACTGAAGGCAGAAAAGTGTAGATTTGGTTGCGCACAGGTTACGTACTTGGGCCACGTTGTAGGCCAGGGAACTAGGAGCCCATCCGAGTTAAAGATTGCCCAGATCGCAGCATTTCCGCAACCACGGACGAAAACGGCCATTCGCTCATTTTTGGGATTAGTTGGGTACTACCAGCGATATATTCCCAACTACTCACAGCGTTCTAGTCCCTTAACTGACGCCTTGCGAAAGGGAGCACCTACTAACGTAAGTTGGGATAAGCGAAAAGAAAACACCTTCAAAAGCCTGAAGGAAGCACTCGTGCCCCGACCCTTGCTCAGGACCGCTGACTATGGGAAAGAGTTCATAGTCCAGTGTGATGCCAGTGATAGAGGGCTGGGTGCTGTCTTAAGCCAAGTTGGCTGCGACCATGAAGAACACCCAGTTCTGTACATCAGCCGCAAACTGACCGGTAGAGAAGAAGCCTACAGCGCTTTCGAAAAAGAGTCCCCGTGTTTAGTTTGGGCAGCGTAGAAGTTATCGTGTTATCTGTGCGGAGCAAAGTTTGTATTTGAGACTGACCATTGTCCTTTAACGTGGCTACGACAGATGTCCCCCAAAAATGGTCGCTTGCTCAGATGGAGTCTGGCTCTCCAACAGTACAATTTCTCGGTGCGTTATAAGAAGGGGAAACTGCACGGAAATGCTGATGGCTTGAGCAGACTGATGTAAGCGGGAGAACTAAGAGGAATGTCCTCCTGTGTGAGTGTTTTTTTTTACTTTGTTCTGAGTAATCCGGCTGTGGCAGTTTCAAAAGGCGATGTTTCGCGCTCAGTCGGCACAACATTGACCCAATTTTGAACACAATTTTTTTAAAAGTGTATTGTTGTCAATGGAAGAAGCCTGGTGATTCTTTGGCGAAGTCCGAGCGCTTGCGGGTGGGGCAGTGCTTTGCTGTTTGGAACGTCCCACCTGCACTTTCCTTTGTTGGTGGTGCTTTGAGTTCTGCCTTGGGGGCGATGAGATTGCAATCCAGGGGACGAACACGGACGCCATCTCATCTCTTAATGCCCAGCGATCGTCAACGCTGGACATTCGAGATTTTTCGGGCCGCGGAGGAGCTGTAAGGTTTCTAGCGACAGCCGGTGGTCTGATTCAGCTGCGTATTCGGCCAGGACACCTGCAGCCGGGGTCCCTGCACGGCGATAGGCGTCTTGTTTCCCACGGCCGGTCCTCACGTGGTTTATTGGATTCGAGACGGAGGATTCCACTGCCGTTTGAAAACAACATTGTTCTCGGAAGATCGACCGTGCGGCACGGAGGCAGTTAGCGACCGCCAGAACCGAGCAGGGGTGACTCACCCTTTCAACTATGCCTGCTCGCCGGCGCCTCGCCCATTCGGACTTCCCGGAAGACGTGTCCGGCTTGAGCGTGAGAACTGTCGTTCGGAAGCGAAGACACCGCTCTCTCTGGTGGGGGCGATTGTCCAGCGGCACCCTCTTTCTCCGGCGAGGCATGTGACGGGGCCGTGTCCCTATGTGAAGTGGTGTGTGTGTGTGTGTGTGTGTGTGTGTGTGTGTGTGTGTGTGTGTGTGTGTGTGTGTGTGCGTGTGTGTGTGCGTGTGTGTGTGTGTGTTTGTGTGTGTGTGTGTGTGTTTGTGTGTGTGTGTGTGTGTGTACGACAGCGCAAGTTTGGCCACGCCCAACCTGGCGAAGACATTCTCGGACCTGGGGAATCCTAGGGACCGGACCCTTTTAAAACCGGACGAGGAGTGCCGTGAGGAAAGAATCCTCGATCATTCTCAGATCTTCTTAGATCCTCCGACCTTCCCTCATCATACTCCAATGGGTTCCAAATTCTTGTAAATAAAGCAAAATAAACCGCCTGTACAGTTTCCTTCATAACCAAGTCCGACAACGTCATTCGAAGAAGGGACCTGCGGCACTGAAAGAGTCAGCTCACTCAAGGACCCCTCGTCCCCAACACCTGGTACATACTGAGAAAAGGGGGCTCAATCACATATCGCCATTCATTCGTGGTCAAAGCAAGGGTAATTGAGCTGAGTGTGTTTTCTGCTCCAGCGTACCGCCTTTTTCTGAGCCATGGACGCTAACGCCCGACAAGTTCTGGCTGTTTCCTGCAGGAAGCTGAACGAGATGCAGTCAAGCCGAAGGAAGGTGAGCCTCATCAAGAAGATTTTCGTACTTCTCATGGTGCGGAAAGCTGAAAGAATCCTGGAGACGCAGTTGGGCGACGACTCCTTCACTGACTCAGACGACGACGACATTGTTGTGCTCGTATGAATATGGTGCTTTGAAACTTCGCTGCTATGCGCGTCGGGAGCCTAAGAAATATTTCAGGGAGATGAGACGTGAGCTTCCTTAGTCTTTACAGGTCCATACTGAATGCGCCGTGCGGAACAGAATGACAAGAGGCAGGAATGACGTGTAGCAGTGCTACCCGAAAGCTGTGTGAGACAAATCATCAACAAAAGCAGTTTATAGGAAAACACCATCGCGGCAAAATATGAATAATTCTATTTATCATGAAGGTGGTTACATTTTTCTTTGGTTTATATATCCCGTCACAATGAAATAGCGCGCGAAAAAACACACGAACAAAATAGAGAGGAATGGTTAATAATAAAGGAACATAACAACTAAGGAGAGCGGTGGCTACGGCTGGCATGCGCATTCGAAAATAGCAACACCTAAAGCAGTATTGAAGCAGAACGCTTACATGGCACACATTACCACCGCCACTTCACTGACACAATCAGAAAATAAACCTCCTAACGCAAATGAACTAAGGGTAAATGAACTGAAAGAGAAAAAAATTAAAATACAGACATGTTAGCTAATATTTCGGCAATGGTCAGATTAAGAGTAAAAAACAACAAATAAACGCTGTCGTTTAAATAAACCTCACTGAAAAAGAATGCGGTCGAAGATGTTTGGGAGCCAAAAAGCAAAATTAAGCGAGCGTTGCGCTTCAACGAATCCTCTTTATACGGTTTCTGTTGCGTCTTCTCCATTGCACACAAAAAATGTATCTACATCGACCGGTAATTCCTTGGGTTTAAGTATCGAGGTAACGTCATTCACAGATTAGTCTCTCGTCACAAGGTGCCTTACGTTTTGTTTTTGCCGCAGACCGTTAATGCAGCCCACATTAACACAGTTTCATTTTATTTATCTAAACATTAAAACACTTAAATTTCTTTTTTTTTTGCCGCAGACCGTTAATGCAGCCCACATTACCATCGTTTAATTTTAATTTATCTAAACATTAAAACACCTAAATTTCTTTCTTTCTTTGTATGTCTGGCGTCATTCAATTCTTGCCCATCAACATGAAAAATACGTTATTCTTGACAAGCAAAGGCAGTTTATGTTCTCGTGATTTCAGTTGATGGATATTTCCAAAAGACCCTCCACACATAATCTTATTTCACAGCCGTCAGGTGGCAGCAAAATATTGTACACTCGCAGGGTACCTCGAGAAGGAGCTGTCTAAAACTAGCTGTCAAACAGTTTTCCATGAGACAATTTATCTTATCGGGAAAGAGTAAAAACCTTCCTTGGAAGGAAGTGTATTAACAGACCGCGAAGATTCAAATTCTTATCTCTCGTGCTTTCGCAGGGCTTGTGCTATTACACAGAATCAGTTAGCCTCCTCTGAAACATCCTTATCCTCGTACATACTGAGAAAAGGGGGCTCATTCACATATCGTCATTCATTCCTGGTCAAAGCAAGGGTATTAGCGCTGAGTGTGTTTTCTGCTCCAGCGTACCGCCTTTTTCCGTGCCATGGACGCTGACGCCCGACAAGTACTGGCTGTTTCCTGCAGGAAGCTGAACGAGATGCAGTCAAGACGAAGGAAGGTGAGCCTCATCAAGAAGATTTTCGTCCTTCTGATGGTGCGGAAAACTGAAAGAATCCTGGAGACGCAGTTGGACGACGACTCCTTCAGTGACTCAGACGACGACGACATTGTTGTGCTCGTATGAATATGGTGCTTTGAAACTTCGCTGCTATGCGCGTCGGGAGCCTAACAAATATTTCAGGGAGATGAGACGTGAGCTTCCTTAGTCTTTACAGGTCCATACTGAATGCGCTGTGCGGAACAGAATGACAAGAGGCAGGAATGACGTGTAGCAGTGCTACCCGAAAGCTGTGTTAGACAAATCATTAACAAAAACAGTTTATAGGAAAACACCATCGCGGCAAAATTTGAATAATTCTATTTATCATGAAGGTGGTTACATTTTTTCTTTGGTTTAAATATCCCGCCACAATGAAATAGCGCGCGAAAAAACACACGAACAAAATAGACAGGAATGGTAAATAACAAAGGAACATAACAACTAAGGAGGTGCGGTGGCTACGGCTGCCATGCGCATTCGAAAATAGAAACACCTAAAGCAGTATTGAAGCAAAACGCTTACATGGCACACATTACCACCACCACTTCACTGACACAATCAGAAAATAAACACCCTAACGCAAAGAATTAAGGGTAAAAGAACTGAAAGAGAAAAACTTAAAAAACAGACATGTTAGCTATTATTTCGGCAATGGTCAGATTAAGAGTAAAAAACAAATAAACGCTGTAGTGTACCTAAACCTCACTGACAAAGAATGCGGTCGAAGAGGTTTGGGAGCCAAAAGCAAAATTAAGCGAGCGTTGCGTCTTCTCCATTGCACACAAAAAATGTATCTACATCGACCTGTAATTCCTCGGGTTTAAGTAGCGAGGTAACGTCATTCACAGATTAGTCTCTCGACGCAAGGTGCCTTACGTTTTGTTTTTGCCGCAGACAGTTAATGCAGCCCACATTAACACAGTTTCATTTCAGTTTATCTAAACATTGAAACATCTAAATTTCTTTCTTTGTTTCTATGTCCGGCGTCATTCTATTCTTGCCCATCAACATGAAGGATACTTTACATCTTGATAAGCAAATGCAGTTTATGTTCTCGTGATTTCAGTTGATGGATATTTCCAAAAGACCCTCCACACATAATCTTATTTCACAGCCGTCAGGTGGCAGCAAAATATTGTACACTCGCAGGGTACCCCGAGAAGGAGCTGTCTAAAACTAGCTGTCATACAGTTTTCCATGAGACAGTTTATCTCATCGGAAAGAGTAAAAACCTTCCCTGGAAGGAAGTGTGTTTCACTTTAATCGTTAACAGACAGCGAAGTTTCAAATTCTTATCTCTCGTGCTTTCGCAGCGCTTGTGCTATTGCACAGAATCAGTTAGCCTCCTCTGAAACATCCTTATCCTCGTACATACTGAGAGAAGGGGGCTCATTCACATATCGTCATTCATTCCTGGTCAAAGCAAGGGTATTTGCGCTGAATGTGTTTTCTGCTGCAGCGTACCGCCTTTTTCCGAGCCATTGATGCTGACGCCCGACAAGTCCTGGCTGTTTCCTGCAATAAGCTGAACGAGATGCAGTCAAGCCGAAGGAAGGTGAGCCTCATCAAGAAGATTTTTGTTCTTCTGATGGTGCGGAAAGGTGAAAGAATATTGGAGACGCAGTTGGGCGACGACTCCTTCAGTGACTCAGACGACGACGACATTGTTGTACTCGTATGAATATGGTGCTTTGAAACTTCGCTGCTACGCGCGTCGGGAGCCAAACAAATATTTCAGGGAGATGAGACGTGAGCTTCCTTAGTCTTTACAGGTTCATACTGAATGCGCTGTGCGGAACAGAATGACAAGAGGCAGGAATGACGTGTAGCAGTGCTACCCGAAAGCTGTGTGAGACAAATCATCAACAAAAACAGTTTATAGGAAAACACCATCTCGGCAAAATTTGAAAAATTCTATTTATCATGAAGGTGGTTACATTTCTTCTTTGTTTTTAATGTCCCATCACAATAAAATAGCGCGCGAGGAAACACACGAACAAAATAGAGAGGAATGGTTAATAATAAAGGAACATAACTAAGGAGGGGCGATGGCTATGGCTGGCATGCGCATTCGAAAATAGCAACACCTAAAGCAGTATTGAAGCAGAACGCTTACATGGCACACATTACCACCGCCACTTCACTGACACAATCAGAAAATAAACCCCCTAACGCAAAGAATTAGGGGAAAAGAACTGAAAGAGAAAAAAATAAAAACAGACATGTTAGCTAATATTTCGGCAATGGTCAGATTAAGAGTAAAAACAAATAAACGCTGTAGTGTACCTAAACCTCACTGACAAAGAATGCGGTCGAAGAAGTTTGGGAGCCAAAAAGCAAAGTTAAGCGAGCGTTGCGTCTTCTTCATTGCACACAAAAAACGTATCTACATCAACCGGTAATTCCTCGGGTTTAATACCCCTGTCACACGGGCACTTTCGATCCTCATTGAGCTCGATCTGCATCGAGATTTTCGAGCACGCTCGAAACATCCGGTGCTACACGGGCATTTTCATTGCTCATTCAGAAGTTTCCATCATGTGTGTTAGGTGACGCCAAATGTTCCGCCGACAGCCATAACATGGCTATGTCCAGCAACACTGTGCAGTCGGGGGCAGCGGCAGCCAAATCCGCAGCCAAATCTGTACATTGCGTATCTGCGCCAGGTTTTTGTGGCGCACCTCTGCTGCTGTGCGATGCAACCCAAGGGCCCGCAACGCCTCCGCGATTTCTGCATAGACTGCGGCGTTTCTCTTCTGGCGCCGCAAATCATTTAGGCGGTACTGTCAGCAGCCGATGAGAGCGGCTGTCTCGCGCTCGCTCCACAGTTTCCGCTCCGACCAGCAGGAGGACGCCATCTTTGTTTACACTGACGGCGAAGCTTGGAGCGTGGTGTCGAGATTACTTTCAAATGTTTGCTTATAAGCAGGAATAGTACCTGAAAAATGTTCTGTATTACATTTTAATCAATCACAACAACAACTATTGTGGTTTGGTTTTGTTACCTTGTGTTTATTTTTATAGCTTCATGAGAGCGAGAGTTCTCGATTGTGCTTGGAACCTTAAGCACTCTTGAGGAATCGGCATCGAGTCAAGCAGGATCGAGCTCGATTGTGCTTCAAAGTGGACGTGTGACAACCGCCGATCTGCATTAAGTTCGATGAGCATTGACTCAATGGGGATCGAAAGATCCCGTGTGACAGGGGTATAAGTAGCGAGGTAACGTCCTTCACATATTAGTCTCTCGACGCAAGGTGCCTTACGTTTTGCTTTTGCCGCAGACCGTTAATGCAGCCCACATTAACACAGTTTCATTTTAATTTATTTAAACACAAAAAGATCTAAATTTCTTTCTTTGTTTCTATGTCCGGCGTCATTCTATTCTTGCCTATCAACATGAAGGATACTTTATATCTTGATAAGCAAATGCAATTTATGTTCTCGTGATTTCAGTTGATGGATATTTCCAAAAGACCTTCCACACATAATCTTATTTCACAGCCGTCAGGTGGCAGCAAAATATTGTACACTCGCATGGTACCCCGAGAAGGAGCTGTCTAAAACTAGCTCTCATACAGTTTTCCATGAGACAGTTTATCTTATCGGGAAAGAGTAAAAACCTTCCCTGGAAGGAAGTGTGTTCCACTTTCGTCGTTAACAGTCCGCGAAGTTTCAAATTCTGATCTCTCGTGCTTTCGCAGGGCTTGTGCTGTTGCACAGAATCATTTAGCCTCCTCTGAAACATCCTTACCCTCGTATATACTGAGAAAAGGGGGCTCATTCACATGTCGTCATTCATTCCCGGTCAAAGCAAGGGTATTTGCGCTGAGTGTGTTTTCTGCTCCAGCGTACCGCCTTTGTCCGAGCCATGGACGCTGACGCCCGACAAGTCCTGGCTGTTTGCTGCAGGAAGCTTAACGAGATGCAGTCAAGCCGAAGGAAGGTGAGCCTCATCAAGTAGATTTTCCGTCTTCTGATGGTGCAGAAAGCTGAAAGAATCCTGGAGACGCAGTGTGGCGACGACTCCTTCAGTGACTCAGACGACGACGACATTGTTGTGCTCGTATGAATATGGTGCTTGAGAAACTTCGCTGCTATGCGCGTCGGGAGCCTAACAAATATTAAAGGGGATGAGGCGTGAGCTTCCTTAGTCTTTATAGGTCCATACTGAATGCGCTGTGCGGAAAAGAATGACAAAAGGCAGGAATGACGTGTAGCAGTGCTACCCGAAAGCTGTGTGAGACAAATCATCAACAAAAACAGTTTATAGGAAAACACCATCGCGGCAAAATTTGAATAATTCTATTTATCATGAAGGTGGTTACATTTTTTCTTCGGTTTAAATATCCCGTCACAATGAAATAGCGCGCGAAAAAACACACGAACAAAATAGAGATGAATGGTTAATAATAAAGGAACATAACAACTAAGATGGGGCGGTGGCTACGGCTGGCATGCGCTTTCGAAAATAGCAGCACCTAAAGCAGTATTGAAGCAGAACGCTTACATGGCACACATTACCACCTCCACTTCACTGACACAATCAGAAAATAAACCCCCTAACGCAAAGAATTAACGTTTCCAAGCAGCTGCTGTACGATGTGCCACGCAGAAACGTAGGTGAACCATCGTTGATATTGATGAAGATCTGGGAGTGCATAAAGTCAAACAGGTTCCTGCCTCGGTTATTCATAACAGCACTGCCCCACTGAGGGTGAGGAGCATTAAAATTGCCCCCTATGATATGAGGAGCTGGACAACTCTGGATGGCTGAATATAGGTACGAAGTATCAATGGCATCTCTAGGTGGAATGTAGGCACCGATTATCGAAAAGACCCGTCCTTTTAGCGTGACTGTCAAACAGATGTAATGCTTTGTGTTGTGTGGCTGTAGAACTTGGTGGACGTGCGCAATGTCTTGGCGTATGGAAACTAACACTTTGCTAGTTTCGTCTTCTGTGCGAGACCACAGCAGCACGTGTCCAGAAAGGCGGAAAGGTGACGGCATGTTGGGCTCACATATAACCAGCACAGGGAAGCGGTACTTGTGGACGCGTTGCCGGAAGTCACACAGACGACCTCGTAGGCCTCGGGCATTCCATTGCACCACTACACTACGGCGCACGTGCATTGGCACAGATGAGGTGGGTTTTGGTTGTGCCATAATGAATTACTGCAACGCCGCCAAGAGCGGCTCAAGTGCATCCGAAAACTGCACAACAATCTTTGCTGTTGGCATGTTAATGCCTGAAAGCAGCACGCGCATTGAACACACAAGCTTTTTTAACACTCCACTCCAGCCAATCCAGCCACTTTATGAAATGCATTCCCGTATTCAATGAAAGATATATATAGGGGTTGGTTGTTTTCTGTGCATTTATCTAGCCCCTTATTTATACTGTGAATTTGATCTATTTTTCAATATCCTTTACGAGAGCCTGCCTGATAGTTTGGTTGATTAAACTCTAAGGTTGTCCTGACTCTATTAGTGATTACCTTAATAAATACCATGTAGGCAGCGGACAGTAAGCTGATCGGTATGTAACTTTTTGAAGTCCTTGGCGTCTGCTTTCTTATTAATTAAGATAATGTTTGCAATCTTCCAAGCTTGTGGTACGCTCCAGGTCGTAAGGCATTGCGTATACAGGGTGGCTAGTTTTTGTAGCAGAATCTGTCCTCCGTCTTTCAACAGATCTGCTGTTACCTGATCCTAGTCGGATGCTTTTCCGCTTTGCACTGTTTCTAATGCTTTCTTTACTTCCGCTTCCGTTACTGGCGGGCAGCCGCAATGGTGTGTGCTACTGTCTTTATTATTAGCGTTCTGATTACATTGGCTACTGTATATATTTGTGTAGAACTCTTCGACTACATTAACGATCTTATCCATATTGCTATTAGCATTGCCCTCCTTGTCTCTTAACGGACACATCTGGTTTTTACCTGCGCCAAGTTTCCTAGGAAGCATACTCTCTTTCTTACTCTCATATACGCGTATTCGGGCTTAGGGTGGAGTGCCGGTATTCGGCGACGTTGAGGTGGTCCTCACTGGTGCCGTCCTGCAACATTGCGTAGAGCGTTGTCACGGACTCCCTGCCATTTACGAGGTAAGGGTTCCACGGGGTTGCCTCCTTAGCTGTGGTTTGTAGGCGAAGGAAACGTAGAGCAAGATCGCGTCCAACTTATCGGTGTTCGGTGTCAGCGGAGACAGAGTGTACTTACATGCAGTTCTTTTCTAATTTGTCCCCTCACGGGGCCATTGACACGTCTACTGCAAGCGAGAGGTACAGCCATCTAACTTTGTTTTATAGAGTCAGCGTAAGTTATCTCACAAAGTGGATTGCAGGCAGACCTAGTTGTTACTGCTAGTAAGCAGCAGGAAGAAAATAAACGAAATTCATTTGCGCCTGTCAACTGCCATGAAATATGACAGTTATCAATTCTTCTTAATTCTAGAAGACATAAAGGCGCAGACAAACAACGTATTACCCCTTAAAGCAAAAGCGTTATTGGTCCCGTTCGGAGGAAAACCCGGCATTGGCGCGAGTGGGAAATTCAAATTCGTGGAATGGGTGTAACGACGTAGAAAAACAGGCTCGCTTCAAAGAAAAAAATCGGCTCAGCTAACCTTACCTATCCAAGCGGAAGCACGGATTACATGTGAGGTCGCTTTATAAGGTTCTTGTCGCCGCAGCACAGTCTGACAGACAGACGGACCACGTGGGTCGTTGCCGGTTCCGCACTGCGAGACCTCGCTTCCAGTGTCTCGCCAATCTCCATCGCAGCTGCTAACAAGGCTCGCCGCTGTCTTCATTCGGCATCTTTAGTTCGCCGTAGAGCCAGGCGAAGCTCCCGCCTTCCCAAGCTTTCGGCTGGCCGTTTAGCCCGTTTACGCTCCCTATCGATTGCTAAATCCCTCGACCAGTTGGCTATGTCGACCGGGTGATTAGACTCGGCCCGACGTCTGCGAGTACCTACTCTCGAGGACGTCGGCTCCGGCTGACTTGCTCGTCCATAGCGAGACGGTGGATAGGCAGCGCGCAGCCACTGCGACGACGGAGGAGCGCGTGACTGCAGCTGCTGAGAGTCACGTGGTACGTCACGTGGTTACTTACGCAGCTCCGCTCCTCCTGTTCAGGTCATTCGTACAGGTGGTGGTGGTGGCGGTGAAAACATTTATTACGGATGAAAAGGAGGTATGTTTGGATCAGCCCGTAAGGGACCGATCCGTACAAGCACTAGGTGGAGGTCCCTAGTATGGGACCCCAGTGGCGGTTGCCGCCGCCCGGGCGCGCCCGACTAAGGCTTGTTGGGCCTGTAAGTCGTGGCAGCCGAGCAGGGTCGCCTCCCAGTCCTCCCGGGTTGGGTTGGGGATGGGGGGAATAGCGGGGTGGGAGGGGCAGGCCCAAACGATGTGATAGGTGTCAGAGGACACTGCACTACAGTGTGGGCAGCTGCCACTAAAGGAGGGGTCAAAATGTTTTAGCGCTGCCGGGCACAGCAATGTATTGGTGAGAAGGCGGAGAAGGAGCCGCTCATCCGCCTTCTTCAGGCCTTTACATGGACTAGGGTAAAGGCGATGACAATTTTGATAATATGTTGTAATATCTTTAAATGTATAGACCGGATTAAAATCGGGTTCCTGATCGGATGGGGAGGAGAAAACAGCCCGGTGAGAGAGCGCGCGGGCGGCTGCGTCTGCTGCCTCGTTTCCTGCCAACCCCTGATGAGCAGGGGCCCATTTGAGGTAACGGTGTGCGGGGTCCGTATCCCGTATGCAATTTTGGTATATTCGATAGGCTAGGAAGGGAGTGCAGCCTTGTTCGACGTTCCGACAGGCCCCTCGCGAGTCGGTGATTATGTATTTTGAATTGGAATGTGAGGCCGCGAGAGCAATCGCGACCTCTTCTGCTTGTGTTACACTGCGGGCTCTGAAAGTTAGGCCGTTAACTGTGTTGCTGTTGTGAACTACCGCGGCCGTGTACCATCCCCCGTGGTGAGGGCCGGAGGCGTCCACGTAGTAGACACCTGTTTTGTTGCCATAATATCGGGCTAGCGCTTCCGATCGTGCCAGGCGCCGACCATTATGGTCTTCGTGTGACATGTTTGCTGGAAGAGGCCGCACGTAGAGGGCACGTCTCCACAGTTCCGGGATGCGAAACCTGTCTTCCATTGGAGGGGTGTGTTGGATATGGAGTCGAGCAAGAAGGCGGCGACCCGACTCCGTTAGCGACAGGCGCGTGTACTGGTTTGTAAGGTGCGCCTCCCGGAGCTCCCGGAAAGTGTTCACCACCCCAAGAGCCATAAGCCGGCTGTTTGAAGTAGTGATGGGGAGGTCAAGGGCACGTTTAACAATTTTGCGAAGGATGACCTCAAGGGCGTCGTCCTCTTGTTTCCGTAGGTGGAGATAAGGAGTCGAATAGAGAATTCGACTAGTTACGAAGGCGTTTGCCAGCCGCAAGGCATCCTTACTTCGTAACCCTCCGCGTTTGTTCGAAACCCGGCGGACCATGCGGCCCACCTGGTCCCCCAACTTACGGAGTTTGGCCAATGTAGTGTCTGGCCGCCTGTGTTTGTGGATGTAGAGTCCGAGTACCCGTATCTCATCACTTTCGCGTATGGGACCGCTCTCAAGAGAGAGAGATATTTTAGTTGTGCACTTCTGTGAGGGGCGGAGGTGCACAAATTCCGATTCTTGAGGGGAACATTGAAGACCGCAGCGGCGAGCGTAGCGGTCTACTATCGTCGCCGCTGTTTGCAGGCTGGTTTCAATGTCTCCTGTGCTGCCCTGTGTGGCCCACAGAGTGATGTCATCGGCGTACAGGGCGTGCTGCACGCCGGCGACACCACTCAGCTGGGCCGGCAGGTGCATCATGGCCAGATTAAAGAGCAGCGGGGAAAGTACCACGCCTTGAGGGGTTCCCCGCGTGCCGAGTAGGTAAGGACCATGGTCTCTATCTTGAATTCGAATGTAGGATTGACGATCCATTAAAAATTGGCTTATGTATTGGAATGTGTTGAGGCCACAGTCGGTGTGACTTAGGTTAGTATGATCTCATGTGTTACATTGTCAAATGCCCCTTTAAGATCCAGGGCGAGTACTACCCGGTCATTATGGGGGCATTCGAGGGGGTCAAGGACTTCCCGATTGAGTTGCAGGAGGACATCCTGTGCGGATCTGTGTGGGCGGAATCCGAACATGGTGCTCGCAAAGACTTGTTTGTGTTCAAGATATGTAGATAACCGATCCCGCACCATCGTCTCCATTAGTTTGCCCACACGTGAGGTGAGAGAGATGGGGCGGAGGTTATCTGTGTCAATTGGTTTGCCAGCTTTAGGAATAAAAGTCACCAAAGCCATTTTCCATTCGATTGGCAGGGGGGTGTCCCCGCGCCAAATCGCATTGACGTATTCCAGGAGGGACTGGTATGCCATGTCGGGCAGGTTCGTCAATAGCTTGACGGTGACCTTATCCCGACCTGGCGCAGTGCCCCGTTTCATTTTGGCGAGAGCCGCCCGCAGATCATGGAGCTGGAAAGGTTGATCCAGCTCCGTGTTCTCTCTGCCTGCATAAGAGTACGCAGATCCACGGGGGTCTTGGGCTGTACACAGATACTGGTCCCGAAGTTTCTATGCCAGTTGAGTCGTGTTGCCAGGAAAATGGTGCATGGCTCGCTGCAAACGTTTTTGTGTTTCGGTTCGTGTTTGGGTTGGGTCGAGTAGGGCTCGAAAGAGACGCCAAGTGTTTCGGCTGGACATTTGTCGCGCGGCGTGTTGCATCTATCTACTCAGTTGGAGTCAGCGAGTTGGGCCGCGTACTCTGCCGCTTTCTGGGTAAGCTCGGCAATTCGAGCTTTAAGCTTTCTGTTGTGTTTCTGGCGTCGCCAACGGCGGACGAGGCTGCGACGGGCTTCCCAGAGGTGTAGAAGGTGGTTATCCACGTCCGTGACCGCCTCTGAGAGCTGGATGTGTGTTTCATGCGAGGAAAGGTGTGCCAGCAGCTGTTGGGACCATGCTGTGTAGCCTTGCGCGGAAATGGGTGTATTATCAAGTGACTTAAAATTTTGCCTGAATTTCGTCCAATCTGGGATATGGGCTTGTGTTCTGGGACGCTTGAGGGGGCGTGTGCGTAGTGTAGTGTTAATGATGCAGTGGTCGCTACCGACGGTCTCCTCGGTGTTGAGCCAGTCTGCGTGTTGTATGTTGCGAGTGAAGGTTAAGTCCGGACACGTATCCCGTGTCACGGAATTTCCTAGCCGGGTTGGGTGGACAGGGTCCGTGTGGAAGGTGAGGCCCAACGTGGACGCAAGCTCCGCCAGCTTACGCCCGCGTGACTCCTCCTTGCGATACCCCCATTGCTGACTGGGAGCGTTAAAGTCGCCCACAATAAGCAGGGGATCGCGGCCCGCTACTCTTAGCGCGCGGCTAAAGAGGTCCGCAAAAGTCACTCGCTTTAGTTTGGGAGAGCAGTACACGTTGAGTATATGCAACGGTGGGTCCCTGCGGCGGACTGGTAGGAGGGTCACCATTACATAAGAGTACTCTAGTGGGAGGTCGAGATCCACTAGATTTGCTGTGTAGTCTTTGTGGACAAGAAGACAAGACGCGGGATCCTGTTGGAACGTCGTGTAATTTGAAATTGTGGCGCCCAGGCCTGGCTCTTGAAGGGCAACCACTGCTGGTAAGGACTCGAAATTTTGAAGGTAGAGGCGGAAATTGGCCCGCTTAGTGCGGTCCTTAAAGCCTCTACAGTTCCACTGTGTTATTGAAGTTGACATGGCCGAATTGGAGATGGCGAAATTCCTTTGATTAAGGTGTCTCGCCATGATTTAAAATTCTTGGGGGGAGGAGGAGTGATTGGCTGCCTCAGAGCCAGCTACTTGCGCCATCAAGGGGGTGATGACGGAAGGAGCGGGGCAGTTGTCCTCATTGTCCGACTCAATAATCAGACGGGTGAATTTTGAAGGGCGGGATACGTTCCTAATGGGTCCCGTCCGACGGAGGAGGCGGGGGTTGTCCGAGATTTGTTTTGAGACCACCGCGGGGACGGCAGATTTGACCTTTGTCAAGATCTGGTCCATGGCGGTCTCGATCATATATCGCAATTTCGAGGTTAAGCGCTCCTCCATCGCAGAGATGGCTGTCACGAGGGCAGGCGAGATCTCCGCGTCGCTCTCCATTGCGTCCGAGTTCTGCGGGCTCGGTGCGGCGGGCGCCAATTTTGATTCTAAATTTTGAATTTTGTTGGGCAAAAGCTCGTTCTGTGCCCGGAGCACGTCTATCTGTTTTTTGTATTCCGCGTCGAGTGCGGAGACGGTTACGGGGGAGGGTGAGGGATGGGAGGAAGAGGAGGCGATCCCAGCCCAGCTGCTCACCTGTTTGTGGTGTTGAGGCGCTGATGCCCGGGCGGCAGCGCCAATTGTCTTGAGGGCCGGGAAGTGACCAGTGTCTCTGCCGCTGGGCGGTGGAGGCGCCGTCTTCTTCCCGGGCGCTGGTTTCACCGACGGTGAAGAAGGTGACGATGTCTTGTGGTCGGTGCCGTGAGCACCACGCGGCGTTCCGCCACCGGCACCTGGTTTTGAATGACTTGGCTGCTTGCCAGGTCGCTGGTTTTTTGGCACCTCTGGGCGCTTAGCCTTGGGGCCATGCACCTTGAGCTGCCGGAATTTTCCCGTGCAGTCGCGGGAGTTGGTAGCGTGGGCTTGCCCACAGACTGCACAGGACAGACTGCATTCATGCTGCGCCTTGACTCCGTCGACGGTCGGCGCCGTTTGGCCACAGAGGAGGCGGCGTCCCGCTTGCGGGAGCGGCGTTCCACTAGTTTGAAGAGCCTGGGGTTCTCGATGGGCGCAGAATCCGGACTCTCAGGCGTTGGAGCTGAAGGAACCTCGGACCAGGCCATGGCGTCCGGGTCGTAGCCGCGTTGTACTTTTTGGGCAGCCATCTTGACACGGGTGGGCGACTCACTCACGGCCGAGCGTCGGCGTAGGCGTTAGGCCTAGCGCCGTCGCCACGAAAGGCAAGTGAGTATCGGCCCTAAAATGCGTAAATGTTGCCCCACCTGTGTGTGAGTGGTGCACACAGGTAGCTGTCGACTTCGCGAACACAGACGCGGCTGTGTTGACGGGGTTCCGGCCGAGGAACCGTGGCTCCAGCCAAAAGTTGGTGGAGACGATGCGCTGTATGTCCACTCGCTTCGCGCGCTCACAGCGCCCCCATTCGTACAGACGCAGCGAAATCGGAGCCGCGTGGATAGTAAAGCCACCGCCGCTCAATGGCACCAAGTGCGTTGCAATTGAGCGGCCGTGGTAAAGCTTTCGCTTTAAAAGGTTGTCAAGCGGAAGTGAACCGGAGTCCCTTCGGTCGGGAGCCGGGCACAAGTTCAATGAGGATGTTGGTTCACGAGAATAAACAGAGGATTTATACAAGCACGCCGCACAGCAACGTGCGAATATGACATTAAAGGTAAACGTAGTTTTAGGCCCACTAATTAGCGGCTCGGATTACGTGCGCTGACGTGCAATACAGCAGGATATGATGTCACGCGGAAAGCTGCCGATACCGGCGTAATGGTGCGCCAAGAAATCCCCAAGCGACCGCACGGACTCTTTAAACCTATCGCCCCATAATTGCAACGTGAATTTAAATAAAGAATGAAGTTTATGAAGACGGGCTGGGTAGCCATAGATTCATACGCTTATTAAATGCAAAAAAGGAAGTTTGACCGCCAGACGAGCAATCGATATGTACAAAAAAGGGTATTTGGGAGAACATTATATCCCTGGCCGAGAAAAGCAGTTCCCTGCCCGAGACAAGTAGTTACAAAACTATGTGGTGCCGGACATCAACATGAGCAAGCTCGGGTCCGGAATCAGAGTGCCAGTGAATCGCACATGGAGCCGGTGCTTACTTGATTAGGTACCGCTAGCTAATGCAAACAGCGCAGAAAAAATCAACGGTCCAGTTAGAGGCTTCCGCTAAACAAATTCAAAGTAAAAGTGGAACCCTTGCTTGCTTTCAACGCTGATTCTGTACTGGCGCCGTTGCATCGAAGTTTTAATCAATGTCAAATTAGAATGTGAGATTTAAGCGAAGCGGAGATATTATTGTTACTCTTCATTTTGCTTTCCCCTGTTGTCGACGCACGGCAAAAAAATAAACAGCCGTGTGCTGTAGAATGAAAACTGGCCTTTGAAAAATAGGTTTTATGGCGGCCCCAGGTGGTCGAAATTATTCCGAAGCCCTCCATTATGGCAAATCTAATTTTTCATTTCTTCTTTAGCCCCGCCGCGGTGGCTCAGTGGTTAGAGCGCTCGACGACTGATCCGGAGTTCCCGGGTTTGAACCCGACTGCGGCGGCTGCGTTCTTATGGAGGAAAAACGCTAAGGCGCCCGTGTGCTGTGCGATGTCAGTGCACGTTAAATATCCCCAAGTGGTCGAAATTATTCCGGAGCCCTCCACTACGGCACCTCTTCTTCCTTTCTTCTTTCACTCCCTCCTTTATCCCTTCTCTTACGGCGCGGTTCAGGTGTCCAACGATATATGAGACAGATACTGCGCCATTTCCTCTCCCCAAAAATCAATTAAATATTATTAAATAGGTGAGGGGACAGGAAGAGAGCATAGGGGGAGAAGTAAAGAAAACGAAAACTGTCGAATCGCGGCTAACGCGGCATTGCGCGTATTGTGCGGAGCCGGAAACAATAGAGCACTTTCTTTTTTGCCGTCGCTACTCATTGATTAGGAGGCGACTATTAGAAGTTCCAATACAGAATCTCAATTTGCGCCTGTCTTCTGCGGTTGTTCTGTCTCTTGGCGCTTCTATGCTTGGCCATACCAATGGGAATGTTTGCTCTGCCGTTCAAAATTATCTCCTAGAATCAAAACGTCTACCATCATGAACTTTCGTTCTGCCCATCCCATTATCAGCTTCTGTATTTCGGTTTTTACAACCACTTATAGTAATCCCTACCTCTCTCTGCATAAATTTTAGTTTGTATGACCCCCCTAAGCTCCTGCAACCACCTGGGCTACGGAAACTGTGCGATCCAAATTTTGGTAGGTCATCCCATGCTTGCCACATGCAACTGGTCATTTAAATAGTCACCGCCTGGTTATGGCCAATCCCCCTAGTGGGTATGTGCCATTGTGTGAGGTCAACAACAACAACAACAATAACGCGGCATACCCGCGCCGTCTTTGTCCGATGTTGAGCGGTCATCTGTCAAAAAATATGCCGGCCCGTCACTGTCTGGAAGACGTTGAAGTAACCATGGCGTTAAGTGCCAACTCCAAGGGCCCTTTCTGGGCGTACGCGTCTAGCGTCGGCGCTCTTGGTGTACGCGGGAATGGGCGTGGAAATGGACATGCATCTCCATGTTCCTGGTGCTGGCTCGCTAGCACGGACGATATCTAGCGCGGACAGATATCGGCGCGTCGCCGAGAATCGCTGGCGTCTTCTGCAGTGCGCATGCGCAGGCCGGTTTTGGCGTACACCAAGAGCGCCGACGCTGAGCGCGTACGCCAACGAAGGGCGCTTGGAGTTCGCGCTTTAGCTGTGTGGTTTACTAGAATTGATATGAATGAGATTAAAGTGAGGGGACACCAATGGAAATACAAATTTGACATCTTGCATTTATAATTGATGTAACCAATCACTCACGAATTCGATATACTCATGATGTTGCCAGTCAATCACAAAATTGGTTGCAAAATTGATTTACTAAGGAGGCTGCCATCTTGAATTCCTCGGACTTAGAAAATTGCACACCGAAGGGAGCTAGTAGGAGACCCTATGAAATCGAGAAACGTGATGAGTAAGAGCTCGCGCTCTTAAAACTACTGCAAGTATGCACATCACACAAGAAATGGTCCGCTTCTCGCCTTTATTTTTTACGGATACAAAAAAGCTGCTGTGGGTGACAAAGACGAGTCTTACTTTATCGTTAATCACTCGTACACTTTTACGGCACGACCCCTGCGAACCAGAGAACGAACCGATGAAAGATGAGTATGACGACGATATAGGTAACTCCTACCAACAATCACTCTATCATAGCGCGGGATGCCGCGGCTGTGGCTCAGTGGTATGAAGCGTACGGAAAAAAAGAATGCCCATTTTGGCGGCGTTGGTCAAATCCCTCTCTGCGCTCGTGGTTGCAAAGTTTCCTTTTTTTTTAGTACCGTCAAACGAATTTCAGAAGGTTTCGCTAAAGTCTGCTGAATGTGGGAACTGGATGCGTTTCTGCGCTAAAACTGTATTCGGAAGCTTATTACGGTCATTGTTTAAAAAAATAATAAAGTATCGGGACGCTGTAAGACTGGGACGCTTTTTTTGACAAAATTTGCGCGTTCAGCTGGAGATACTTAAAGCAAAAAAGCGACGTGCGGTATCGCTCACTGCTAAAGCTAAATGTCATCAACGAGGGACAAGCACTGCTAAGCGAGAAGGCCTGCCAAAGCAGCGACGCTGATCCTTCTCTTAGTTGCAAAATTTGATTTCGGCGCCGCTGCAGTAACGGTAACATGCGGGCATAGTTATCTAAAGTAATTAGTGTGTTCGATTAAACGAAACCGGCCTAAATTGGGTTGCCCGCCCAGCCGCAAACACCACCAGGGGCGCAGTTTTCCTCCGACGCGGACACCTCGAGGAAACACGACCACTTCGATCCGACATTAGGTCATGTCCTCATAAAAAAGAGACATTTTATGCTGGATGAATCACTTATCCTCAAAAAAGTCACGCTTCCGTGCACGGCGACACACTTCCTAGTTTTGTTAGCCAGGAAGCCGCTCTTTCACACACCTGTACATGAGAATGAGTCAACCTGTGTACACACACATGAAGCGGCCAATCCTTTCCTTTGTTTTTTTTTAAACGCCGCATTTTATTGCACAAATTCTCACCGAACAAGATAACAAGTCTTAAGTCTTAACAAGCACGCGCTCACGTTTCCCCGCTGAGCGGTATACAAGCACAGTGATATCACGACTAAAAGAATAAAAAAATAGTGGCGCCATGCGTACTCAAAGCAATGTTAAAATATATTCCAATAAACAACAAGATATCTGGCATTCTGCAGTAGTAACCGAGTCTCATAATAAACTGCACATCTCCCACCAAAAAATTTAATTTTTACCCAATGTTTCGAAGCCGAGTGTTCCTTCATCAGGGGTGACCAGGGCAGTAGCTAGCGTATTTAAGTATGAAGGGGAGGAGGGGGTCAAAGCAACGAAAGCTGTGGTGCGAAACGCGTGGGGGAGGGGGAGGGGGATTTAGGCTGTTAGTCACGCTGGCGCACTGCAGGGAGGCAGGGAATGGCGACTTTTTTTTGTTGAAGTCCCCGGGCATATACTGGGGGCCGGTTTCATTTTGTGCTGTTGATGTTGTTCGGAGTGTTTTGGATGCTCCAGGAGTCGAGAAAGAGCGTTTGTGGTAATTTGTTTCGGTTACGAGAATGCTGGTTTCTTCGAAGTTGATTCTATGGTCTGAGTCCTCGGAATGTTCGGCTACAGGATTGCTCTCTCTTTCCAAGTTGCGGACGTCATTTTTATGTTGCCGAATTCTTTCTTTGAGATTTTTGGTTTCGCCGATGTAGCTTGCGTCGCAGTCAGCGCACGGAATTTGGTAAACAATGCCTTGGGCTCTTTCTCTCGGCGGCCGGTCTTTGGGAACAGGTAGGCAAGGCTGAACAGTGTTTGTGGGCTTGTGCGCCACCTGGAGACCCCATTTCTTCAGGAATCGGGCGATGGTTTCGCTGACACCTCCGACATAAGGTGCAGTGACGTGTTTGGTGGTGGAGTTTGTCTTCGTGCGTTGATTTATTGGCGCATGTCGTCGTGGTTTTGACGTCGAATCGTTTTTTGAATAAAGTTTTTGTCTAGTCGTTCATGAAGAGTTCTTCGAATATGGTGCGTTGCTCTTTTTTTTTCTCTCAAGTTCTGTGCTTGTTCTGCAGATGAGACTGAGATGTGCAGTTCATTATAAGTCTTCAAACCCAACCAGACAGGCAAATCTGTCAAAATGTTTATTTTTTTTAACCGAGTCTCCTTATTTTTGTGTTGTACTTAGCGGTGTTTTTTTTGTCTTTGATGTAGTGGCGTTGGAGACTCGATGCACCGTGCGCGACCCCTTTCGTCACCAAATGATCTCTGGTGAAAGGAGCAGTTTGCTCCATTCGACTCATTTCTTGCCACACGAGGCGAAAACACGTGCTTTTTGAAGCTGTCGCCAATTACGTGGCCGCAGAAGGGCCTCGCCCATTCACAATGGTCGGCTTTATTTTGCACTGTACACAGGCCATAACAACACAGTGCACACACGCTGCATGACAAGGAACGTAGTAAAGGCTCTAAGTAAAAGCCTTTCAGCGTGCAGTCTTTTTCATTGAGTGAGCAGGTGAGAACCATGGCCACTCGATGATGCGGTTCCATCGAGAGCAATGGTTCCAACCGCTGCCTCCACAAGCTGGCAGAACAACAGCGGGCTAACGGGGTCGCATTTTTTATTCTGGCACTGAGACTTCAATTTTGGATTTCGACGTGGTCTGTCTGTATGTCTGAGATTTACTTGACCTGAAATAAAATGATCGGAAATATTTTACGGCCGCGAGTGAGTCTCGAACCCGGGGCGGCGAGAGCACATCAGTTTTGCTGGTTACTGCATTAGACAACTGCAACACTGCCACAACCGCACATTCTGCGTCCTAAAATACCAGTCTATTGCGCTGTCTTTTGGATATCGTCGTCTTCATCAACTGCATCCGTGCTCAACGGAACCGAACACCGAAACAGCTCTGAAAACCGATGTGCTAGCGCTCCTAGTTGCATTGGGCCAAATCACGCTAAATCATCCGAAATTTGTTTTTGTGCTACTGTTTAGCTGTGTGATGCGCTGCGCTTTTAACAAAGCTTGTGGAATTCCTTAGGTTGATGGAAGGCTTTAAAGAATGCAACTGATCTTCTTCACAAGCTCTGATGTCATTTTTAGGAGACTTTTGTCCGCGTGTGGAGAGACCCTTTGCCGGGACTGATACATTAGCGGTTGTAAACTTTTTTTTGACGACCTGGAGACAAAAGTGTGTCCTTGACCTTTCCGCGCCGTTTTCGCAAAGGCACCGACTTCGTCGTGCTTCAAACCGTAGGGAGGAGCAACATAGCGCAGAAACAACGCACGATATTTAAAGAAATCATCATTAACGGCTACCCAAAAATATTTATTGAAAGAAACCATTCGACGTCAAAAACACCACAATATGGGCCAAGAAATCAACGCACAAGGACCAGTGCCACCACCAAAATACGTCACTCTACCATATGTCGGAGGCATCAGCGAAACCATCACCCAAATCTTGAAAAAAGGGGGTCTCCAGGTTTCGCACAAGCCCACAAACACTGTTGTGCTTTGCCTACCTGTTCCCAAAGACCGGCCGCCGAGAGAAAAAGCCCAAGGCATTGTCTACAAAATTCCTTGCGCCGACTGCGACAAAAGCTACTTCGGCGTAACCAAAAAAATCTCAAAGAATGAATTCGGCAACATAGAAAAGACGTCCGCAACTTCGCAAGAGAGGGCATTCCTGTAGCCGAACATTCCGAGGACTCCGACCATAGAATCAACTTCGAAGAAACCAGCATCCTCGGAACCGAAACAAATTACCAAAAAAGGCTCCATCTTGAATCCTGGCACATCCAAACCACCCCGAACAACATTAACCGCACAAAAGGAAACCTGCCCTCAGTATAGACCTCCTTCACCCCGCGACGTCACGAAGATGCGGTGGCGCAGATGTCAGCAGCGACTTTCGCATGGTAGGCAAAACAGCTAAGGCCAGCCGGTGCCTACCGCAGCTGCTGCAGCTACCGGCGGCTCCATATCATGCCTGCGCACAGCAGAAGCAGCTTGTAGTGATCAGCTGCGTCACTGTTCGATCCACGTAGTAGCATAAAAGGAAATTTAAATAAGCCCCAATAGGCTCCTCGCGATAAATACCGCAGTAGTAAACTGCCTAACGGGGAATGGGCCACGGTACTAAAGCGCGAAGTCTGGGAGTCGATCGGCACTGCCACTCAATGTACTTAATAGCATGTAAGTTACTGCGTTCATTCACCTGAACATCAGCATAGCACGCTTATAACTGCGCAAGAAAAAAAAGCACGTAGGTAGCTGCGCACGCATTTATCACCTTGAACCGGTGTGCACGGGGCCCCCGCCTGCAGGTTCAATCGACCCCAAGGAATTCGTTCTTTTGTTAAGAGCACAGCATGTTTTAATGGCACGTCTTATGGCATTTGATATTTACTAGAAAGTGTTTCTTAATATGACCAACGTAATTATTTGATTCGAGTAGAAAGAAGTCTGGTAAGTCTATGCGCGGTCACGTTGGCGTGCTTAGAATAACGTAGCTTAAGTGTGCTAAAAGCCACATGCTTTTTCATTGCATCATGCATGTGTCATGTTTCATGATGCAGTTCATGACCGCGAAGCTTGGTTGGAAAGAAACAGCTACGGGCGTGCTACTAACAAACGTGTCGAGATTCAGAGGGGGCGCGGCAATGAAAAGTATTTTCGTTATTTATGCACGCGATATAAAACTAAATTAGGTGCGAATATGAAATTGCTACGCTAGTTTCAGTTATGCCTTTTATTTTTAGCTATACCTGGTGCAGTTCTTGGGTAATTATAATTAACACCCTCGTCAAGTAACCTCAAGGTCTTAACTAATTGAGTAGAAAGTGCGCAAATTTTTTATGGCAGCATGTTCACAAAGCCCTGTTTTGTATATGACGCTATTACTTCCTTTTTTTAGATGATCATGTACTTATGCATGCATAGTTACGTAAAAACGTTTCTTACAAAAATAACGAACATAATACTGCACGTGTAGGAAAAAAAATCGAGAGATAAATTACACTCCTCAACGTCTCAGGAATCGTTTGCGACAAATAGAATCATTCTATTTTCATGCGTTGCGAAATTACGAAGGTGTGAGTGATGCCAATCGTAGAAAATATGAAAGGTCAGTAAACGAGCCTTACAATTAACGTTTATTTCATCGTTTTTGGCCTGTTCGCTTGCGCTTTGGTCCAAGAAATGCGGCCCTGAACTCAAAGAAAGCCTCAAAGGAATTACCTCACAATTTTCGACGACACCGCATCTCGAAAGAGTACTCTATATATTTCTACTGAATATTTTGCTATCATTTTTCGTCATAAAACAGAACAGCCCAGGGCTAAGAAAGAGAATAATTCCCGAAATCAAAAATTTTCAAAAATTCCACCAGGTTAACAAGGGGAGAAGTCGGCCTGGCTGGTAAGTGATCCTGCGGATAAAAACAGCTAGAGGAGAATAAGGACACGACGCTGTCCCCACTTTTCGCACAGCACGACACCTACGTATGTCAGCAGTCTCTGGAGAGCGCACGTCTGCCCCGCCGAAAGATCGCCAGCACATCCTCTCACTACTGTCCCGAAGCAAAATCATTCTGGCTAGATCAGAGTGTCAAAAACTTCCTATTTTATTCAATGCCTAGCGTAGAAATCCACGGCAGAAACGCTTTCTGTTTACTACTGACCCTGTATACAATACACAGTGGCGAACTATTTCACTGAATACCCCGCTCGTGGCCAACTCGAGCTCGTGTACTTCAAGAAATTACTAAGCTGTAAGCAACAACCATTGCTGTGATTCGCAGAAACTGATAACGCGCCTACAAGCCTTAAAAACCCGCGCTCAACACCTCTACGCGACGACACTCCCTTGCCTTTTGCCTACCACGAGCCCGCTAGCGACTGCAGCGCCACATCGTTTGTTTACAAACATGCAGGAGGTCTATAGGCCCAGGGACTTCTTTATTCCACTCAACGAAAACAAGTCGCCATTGACGGCCTCGCCACAGTGCGGCAACGTGACTCACAGCCTTAAACCCCCCTTCCACCCCCTCCCCCACGTCTTTCACATCACAGCTTTCGTTCTTTTGACCGCTCCTCCCCTCCATACTTAAAGAAGCTAGCTACTTATACCCCTTTCACACGGCATTCCTCGATGGCCATTCCAGCAAAGGCACCTTTTTTCACCAAAGGATCGACAACTTAGAGCAGCGACGCACCTACACGGTGCAGCCCAAAGGTGAAACAGTCGTTCAGGCTTAGAACCCGCTGCTGTGCTCGAGGCGGCTGAAGTTAGTGTTTTAAAATTAAAGTGTCGTAATCTTTTCATTCACTGAGCTCAGACAATTTTTTTTATTCTGATAGCTTCCTTAAAAGTATTGCAAGAGCTACTCTCATCATCAGCAGCACGTATTGTGTATTGCCTTGGCCACCAGGAGCACTCGATGTTACTGCACCACTTTCACTGTATTGAGATCTGTGCATAGAATAAAAACACCCGCACCAAAAGCAAAGCCAGACACACCTTTTGTATTTAAAAAATATTTTCAAACATTGTTGGCTGTATCTTTTTTATTGCTTTTACTTTTGACGTTGAATGACACTGCGATCGTAGGTTCTCTAAGGCCGCGCCTTTAGGCTCCAAAGGTCTCTGACTAGCGCCTTCGCCTCCAAGGCCTTCCTTAGCGGCAAAGGCGCAAAATTTGTGCCATATAGCTGCACACCTTACGCCTTTGGATATAAGGTTTGGTTTATGGGGGGTTTAACGTCCCAAAGCGAATCAGGCAATGAGGGACGCCGTAGTGAAGGGCTCTGGAAATTTCGATCACCCGTAGTTCTTTAAAGTGCACTGACATCGCACAGTACACGGGCCCCTAGAATTTCGCCTCCATCGAACTTCGACCTCTGGATATAAGGACCTGATTCTTAAAGGCATTTGCGTTGCCCGTGTGACAGAGATATCAGCCACCCCTGATGAAGGAGCCGAGCCAGCTTCGAAACTTTGCGTTTAAATTGAAGTTTTTGGTTGGGAGGCATACATTTTATATGTCTTCAAACCAAACCAGATAGGCAAATCTGTCAAAATGTTCAGTTGTCACTCAACAAGAAACCACGGTCAGCGCTCCACGATGCGGGGAAAAGTAAAAGAAGGAAAAAAAACAAAGGCAGGCAAAGGTACAGCAGAAGACCCCTCCCCACTGTCCTTTTCTTCCTCCCCCTTACCACCCTGCAACCGGCTGACCGTGCAGCTCTGGAAAAAGAATTTTTCCCTACCTATGTGCCTGCTCACATCCTTGGCCCTTCAGGTTACCGCCCCTCACCCTTCTTCATCCGTTTGATGCTGCGAACATTGGGTCTTGTTGTCGTATCTTGTGTGGGAGGCACATTGCCAAAATTGTGTCTGAAAGGTAGGGTGAAATTCAAGCAAGTTTTGGTTAAGACGATTCCAAATTCATTCTTATTTGTTCCAAAATCCGCGACAACAGCAATGACAAATCGCTTTAAGCATGCTGCTCGAGGATGGTGTGTGATTGTTTCCCCAGTGCCGCCGTGTACCAACTGAATTCCAATGGGCACAAGCTTTCTCGAACCCTGGCGCTTTGTTCCTTTGAGTTAAAGTGCATGGAAAATGCTCTTTCACCTAACCTTGGGTTGAAAAAAACACTTCATCCGATTGCGCTTCGTGTGAGGTTGCCATTGTACTATTAAAACTCATCATCAGCAAAAGAAAACATTTCTAAGAAATGAATAAACGCGATTCTTCACTCCAAGTATCATCCAAAACCGAAAAGGAAACAACGCAGACATCTCTATATGCTTAAGCTAAGGACACGCCAGCGGCAAAAAGGCGCATGCAGTTCGCACGCGAAAGGTGTCAGCGAAAACTTGGCCAGTATTGTCAGAAAGGAAGGAATGCAAACTACACACAAGCCGGCCACCGTTATCGGAAGCCTCCTCTGCCCCTTCAAAGACAGTCATCTTACAGAAAAGGCCTAAGGCGTTGTATGGAAAATACCATGCTTCGAGTGCTTGGTATCGTAGGCTGTGAAAACCAATCAAGGCAAATTTAAAAGTCGCGGGGAGATGTTAATCGTTCCCTGGAAATGGCACCCTCTTCTTACACCCGCGGTCGGTGCAACTCGCCCGGAGCCGCACCTCGAAGAAGTAACAGTTTTCCAATCGCTTCATAGACAACAGCTGACGAAAATACAAGTAATCTAAAAATGTTGCGGGCCCGGCGACTGCTATCTAATCTCTCAAGTACCGGAACTGCAACCGGCAGAATTAAAGGCAAAGAGAGAGGATACCGAGAAATACATAGGAGAGCGAAAGCAAAAAAATAAAAAGGGGGGGGTAGGCTTGCACCCCACATGCAAAAAAAAATTAATATGTTCACGCCACAAGTCTGAGAGCGTCTATAAGTGCTGTTGCACATATTCGCAACACGGTAAATTCACTGCATATTAAGGGCCGCGCGTGCGTAGCGTCCTGTCACTAATTAATCATGCGACCGCCACGTTGCACAAGCGGGCTGGGTGGACAGCCCAGCCGCAGCGCTGGAGAAACCCAGTAAGCTTTGAAACCTCGTGTTATACGACAATAACTTCCGTTCATTTCTCAGCAAATTTAAATCGTAATCAAGAACACTTAATTAAAGTTTGACTCTTGATTGCTGCTCTGGGTAACGGCGTATTTCTTGCATGCCGAACAGATGGCGCAGTCTTCAGAATACTTGCCAGCATGAAATTCTATGAAGTCTTCGTTAGCGGTTCATAGTTTATGTACACCATTGATATAATTACCGAAACTAGAATCGATTACAGCAATTGTAAAGCCCTTATCGACGGCGAACAATCGAATCATGGGATTCACTTTACCAACTTAGAAAAAAAATTTGTAAACTACCACACTACTAATTGTTGCAGAGGACAAATCACCTACTGCCATAAAACGCAGCATCAGGTTTGCCGCCTGGCACCTACAACATTCACTTCAAGGCATCCGTGCTGCACTTTCTCCACATAGACAAAACTTTCGAAGAGCTGTATGCTATTGAGCCTAATAATATTATTGTTCAAATGTAGTCATTAATACACGATTTTGATATTTTAATTGCAGAGTGTTAGACCCATATACAAGTATCGGTGAGTGAGCTCTAGGTATTAGCGTCCGGGAATTTCATTCCCCCGGAGTTTCAGAGTTCCATTGTTATGCACTCTTAATGCACACGCAATTCCACTATCACCAATGTAATGTATATATAGTCGTTTCTTTTATATCTAGCGATAATGCTCCAACTTTGGAATTTAAACTTTTGGGGTTCGAATAATAGCGGATGAATCACACGGGGACAAAACTGCTTAACGATAACAAAAACATTGGCTGTATTCAAGAGGCATTACACACGTCTTCTTCCGACGACTGTTCTTTTTCCACTGGCCCCGTCCAAACGCTTTTTCACCCTCAGTGTCCACGAGGCACTTTTCCCTCTCACCCGCAAGTACACATGGTTTGGTGGTCGCGTCCCCACCCCCACACTTGCGCCGTGTTTGACATCTGGAGTTCATTCGGGAAGAAGACCGCTTGCGGGCGTGTAGAGCTGAAGCGCCGTCTGTCGCCGACCGCACGGCTCTCCCCTATGTCGCTGCCAATTAAAGGCGCCGGGCTGTTGGTGGTCTTTTGTCCCCTCTCTTCGGGATGCACCCGTTCGGGTGTCCCCAAGTGCGCTCAGGTTTCTGTTGCCGTCTGTTTCTGCTTTGTAGCACTTTACCCAAGCTTGGCGCTTCTTTCCTGGGAACTGCTGTTTTCTGCTTCTCTGTTTCCTTGTTTCTTTACAACCAATGCCCGTGTGGTCACTGCACGCGCCTAATTAAAAGTGTAACTGTCAAGCAAAAGTCTCCATATAGTTTCCTCTATATACCTCATAGAAGGCATGCGCTTTCTTGTAGCATTTTATGTAGCAGCCCATGGTCATAGCATCACTACGATGGGGGCACTTTTGACAAAAGTGCGCATTTGTACGGCACGGCTCAACCTCCCAAAGCAAACTCCAAAAACAGGAACACTGCAGCGAAGACGTGCGCCTTGCCAAAACAACGAGAGAGGGCGACACACGTTACTTGCCGATGCTGTGAATGCATGAGCAAAATAAAAACAGCGAGGAAATGTTTTGCTTCATTAAAATGTAACATACTTTATATTTCTTTAAAGGTAGTACATTACGCTACCTGACGCCCCGAGAGCTTGTCGATATATTGTAAATTAGGGCTGTAGTGAGCGGTAAGGTGAAGTCAAGTGGGGTATTTTTCAGGGCCTCGCCAAAGGCTCCATGCTATCGCAGGTTACTGCGGATGGTAAACGCAGCATGTAAGCTACAATAATGAAACTCTATTAAAATAAACTTTAAGAAGAGCTTAACACCTTTGCTATAGAGCTATTTTATAACTTTTATGCGCGACGAGGTATTAATTTTTATTTTTCATCGCCATTGAGTCACGCGCCGCCGCGCCGCCCACTGTCACGAGATGGCGAGACCGGTTTTTCGTGGCGCATGGACCAGAATCCTGGAGATGTTAGCTACAAAAAAATGTAACGCCTTACCGTTACCGTTACCGAAAAAAAGTACCACTTGTTACTTTTTCATTACTGCATGGCAATAAATTTTAATCAGTGCGTCTTCGCTGCAAGAAGTCACGATAAAAATTTTATAAAGGTTGTATTTCATATAAAGCTTCTAGCCAAAACAGCGATTTTACCCGAAATCCTGATTTAAACGAATAATATACACAAATATGCCGGAGCTCAGCTATGCTAGAGTGACCTAGAGTTGCCTGCAGAGTTCCATGTGATGGCTTCAGACACTGTGGCATATGGTGAAGCCTTTTTCTGAACATGACATTAAACACAAAATGACCTTTCAACATCAATTCTATCTTTCCAAAGAAAACATCGCTGAACTCTAAGAAAATGTACAGTAATTTTGAACACTCTGATGTTCCGAAATGCCCGGCATGCTTCCACTCTTTAGAGATTTGTGCGTGCAGTGGATTGGGAAGGGAGGTGGGTGAATGCAAGTGTGTGAATGCGTGTTTGTGCACGTGTTTCGTGCTTTATGGGTATTCAGTCTTTTTCTTTCAGTTGGGTGCGTCGTCAAGGGCAGGTGTTTCTGGCATGCACGCGAGCCACAACAACGGTTGTTGACAACACCTGTACATTTTGTTTATCTGCAACATCACTTTAGGCCCTCCACGCTTTTTTTTAAAGTAAGGCGGAGGAGGGTGTCAAAACTGGAATAAAAAAAGTAACTAGTAATGTGACACCTCACGTTATCGAAAAATGATAACGTAAGTACGTTTACCTTTACAGTTTCAAAATGGTAACGGGTACGTTACTAAGTTACCGAAAAAAATAAAGCGTTATACCATCACTGACTGCATTACACACACACCGTCGGCATTTGAGTCTGAAGACACAGTGACGCCCGCGCAGCCACGAAACCCTCCGCAAAGACACTTTTAACTCCTACTGCGTGAGCACTGGCGGGACTAAGTCATGCAGCAAGTAGTCTGATGCTGGCACCTGCTGCCTCCGAAGCTATGCCGCCTTCCGCCATCTGAAATCCTATTTCAACCGCGACGCCCTCTTCGGTAATGCGTCCTCACCCCGAAGCTGCTCCAGACGCTTCCATCTCCAATTCTTGCCAGGTGTATTACATACCCGCCCTTCTGTCAAACCGCTACCTAAGAGCGGCTGCCTCACCGACAAGACGCGCGCCTTTAGCACAGAGCCCGGGAACTGGATGATTTCTATCGTGCCGACGAACACACTACACTCATGGACGCGGCAAGGCAATGTGCAACCTACGTGGTCTGTGCAACCACGCCGCGATCTACCGTTATCTCCGCCGCCGCGGTGTGCGCCCCCTCCCTTGCCGCAGCAGAAGAGACAGCCATAGCGCTAGCTATCGCTGACCGCCGTACGCGCACAGTCCTCTGCGACTGTGAGGGCAACAGTGGTAGCGAAGGGACATATATCAGGTTCTGGCAACCTAAAAAGATTGAAAAATAAAAAACCCTTTGTCTACACCACTGACGCATCAAAGGCTTGTAAGGAAGGGGCCGGCCGACTTGCCCGAAGATTTACAATCCCGGCGGCCACGCCACGGATCCTGGAGCATTCGCTGAAGCGCCCCAGATTTCTGCCGACGTCACCAAAGTTCATAAAAAGACGTGACACCCTTTGCAGCCTCTTCAACCAGACCTCCAGAGAGCAAAAGCCACCCTGCTCCGAAGATTATAGACGCACTAAACCCTCAGCCACTGAAGGCTATCACTGATCACCAATGGAGAATACCACCCCGGGTGCCCAAATTGCAACCACGTGTCGTCCACAACTCAGGCGCCCATCCTCTGGGGATGCGAAAATAACCCTCCTCCAGAAACCCTCCTGCCAGCTCCCTCTGCGGAATGCTGGGACCAACTCATCAACCTGCCACGCAACTTTCACTCATTTCATGGGCCCAGTACGTTGCCCCCACATGGGGCCGCACAGGACTCACCGGCTCTAGTTCGCGGCACCTGTGGCAAAAAAATTTCTCTCTTTCTCTACTTCTTGCCATCTCCATGGCTCTCCGATCTTTTGTGCTCCGACGCCGACAACTAGCAGCTTTGAATAAATAGAACATATAAAGCTTTCTCCTTGAAATAAAGTGCATGAGCACGAACACATGTTTATATAAGCGCTCATACAATGGCTTTCGACTCACGACACGCAATACCTCTCCTCGGCTTCGGCGCCGCACGGATCTCACTCCATCAAGAACAACTTCAGAGTCCCACAGACATAGCAGGCGAATCATGTAGTACGGCCCGCAGTAGCTGCGAAAACGTTTTCACCGAGTCCAACGTGACAAATGGATGTGACTCGGTCAGCTAGCTTGTATTCTGCGTGGCGCCGACGAAGCTTGTAATGTCAACGGTCTGCACGCTACTCGTCTTGAGTGCGCAACCAGGCATAACGTCGGTGTTCTTCTGCGGACTGCACGATATTAACATAACGGTGCTGAAATGTAATCGGGTGTCCTCCAGTAGACTCCCTTTATAAAGGAGAGTGTTCTAGGGCGCAGCTTCGTCATCGTCCTGACTACACCCACTGCGGGGCAAAGGCCTCTCCCATGTCTCTCCAATTAATCCTCTGCTTTCACAGCTGCGCCCACCCCATGCCTGCAAGCCTCATAATCTCATCCTGCCACCTAAATTTCTGCCTCCCTCTGCTACGCTCGCCTTCTCTTGGAATCCAATTCGTTACCCGTAAGGGCCAGCGGTTATCTTTCCTTCGCAATAAATGCCCTGCGCATTTCTTCCTCCTGATTTCGACAAGGAGGGTCATTAACCCCCGTCTGTTCCCTCACCCACTCTGCCCGCTTCCGGTCTCTTAACGTTACACCTATCCTTTTTCTTTCCATGGCTCGCTGCGTCCTCCTTAATTAAAGCTGAACCATTTTAATTAGCCTCACCGTTTCTCCGCGTAGGAGAGTACCGGTTAGATACAGCTGTTGTACACTTTTCTCTTGAGGGATATTGGCAACCTTGCACTTGTGACCTGCCATATGCGCTACACCCCGTCTCATCCTTCCAGTTATTTCCCTGTCATGATACGTATCAGCTGCCACTACCTTCCCTAAGCAGATGTTTACCACTTCCCGCACCTCGCTGCCAATTGTGAACTTCTGTTCCCTTGCTAGACTGTTGAACACTACTTTTGTTTTCTGCATCTTAAATTTTAGACCCACCGTTCTGCTCTGTGTAGATCATTGATCATGATTTGCACTTCATCTCCTGAGTGACTCAGCAAGGCAACGTCATTAGCGAATCGCAGATTATTTATCCACTCTTATCCACAACTGTTCTCTATTCAGGCCTCGGAACACCAAATGTAAACAGGTGGTGAACAGCATCGGCGAGATCGTGTCTCCTTGCCTGACGGCCTTCTTTATCGGAATTTAATTGCTCACTTTATGCAGGACTACGGTAGCTGTGCAGTTCTTGTAGATATCTACCAGTATTCCTACATAAGGCTCTTATACACCCTGATTACGCAATGCCTGTATGACAGCTGAGGTTTCCACTTTGTCAAATGCTTTCTAGTAATCAATGAAGGATATATATAGGGGTAAATTATATTCTGCGCGTTTCTCTATCCCCTTATTTATAGTGAGAATATGATCTATTGTTCAATATCCCTTACGACAGCCTGCCTGATAATTTTGTTGATTAAAGTCTGAGGTTGTCCTGACTCCATTAGTGATTGCCTTAGTAAATAACTACCAGGCAACGGACAGTGAGCCGATCGGTCGGTTTTTCAAGTCCTTGGCGTCTGCTTTCTAATGAATTAAGATAATGTTTGTATTCTTCCAAGCTTGTGGTACGGTAAAGTTCGTAAGGCATTGTGTATACAAGAAGGCTAGTTTTTGTAGCATAATCTTCCCTCCGTCTTTCAACAGATCTGCTGTTACCTCATCCTAGCCAGATGCTTTTCCCCTTTGCACTGTTCCAAATGCTTTCTTTACTTCCTCTTTCGTTATTGTCGGGTGGCCGCAACGGTTTATGCTACTGTCTTTATCATTAACGTTCTGATTACTTTGGCTACTGTATAGATTTCTGTAGAACCCTTCGGCTACATTAACGATCTTATCCATATTGCTAATGACATTGCCCTCCTTGTCTCTTAACGCACACATCTGGTTTTTACATATGCCTACTTTCCTAGGAAGCATACTCCCTTTCTTACTCTCATATAGGCGTATTCGTGCTTAGAGTTGAGTACAGGTAGGCGGCGAGGTCGAGGTGGTCCTCATTGGTGACGTCCTGCAACCTTGCGTCGAGCGTTTTCACGGCCTCCCTGTCATTTACGAGGTAAGGGTTCCACGGGGTTGCCTCATTAACTGTGGTTTGTAGGTGAAGGAAACGTAGATCAAGATCGCTTCCAGGGATCTGTGTTCGGTGTCAACGGAGACGGAGTGTGCTTACGTGCACTTATTTGCCAATTTACCCCCTTCGTGGTGCCATTGAGATGTCTACGGCAAGCGAGAGGTACAGCCGTCTAACTGTGTTTTATAAAGTCAGCGTAAGTTATCTCACAGTGGACTGCAAGCAGGGCTAGTAGTTAGTACTATTAAGCAGCATTAAGAAAATAAACGAAATAAATTAACTGCCGTGAATTATGACCGGTATCAATCCTTCTTGATTTTGGATACCATCAAGGCGCTGACTAACAACGCATTGCTCCTTAAAGCAAAATATAGTCCCGTTCTGAGGAAAACCCGGCATCGGCGCGACTGGGAAATTAAAATTCGTGGAATGGGTGTAGTGACGTAGAAAAACAGGCTCGCTTCAAAGAAAAAAAATATAGGTCGGCTTAGCTCAGCTAACCCCAGCTATGCAAGCGAAACCACGGATTACGTGTGAGGTCACTTTCTAAGGTTCTTGGGGCCGAAGCACAGCCTGATAGGCAGACGGACCGCGTGGGTCGTTGCGAGTTCCGCACTGTGAGAACTCGCTTCCAGTGCCTCGTCACTCTCCGCCGCGGCTGCTAACAAGGCTCGTCGCTGTCTTCATTCGGCATCTTTCGCTCGCCGTCGTGCCAGGCGAAGCTCCCGCCCTCCATTCCTTTCGGCTGGCCGCTTATCGCGTTTACGCTCCCTATCGATTACTAAATCCCTCGACCAGTTGGCAATGTCGACCGGGTGATCAGACTCGGTCCGACGTCTGCGAGTACCCACTCTCGAGGACGTCGGCTCCGGCAGAATTGCGTCGTCCATAGTAAGACGGCGGATAGGCAGCGCGCAGCTCCGCTCCTACTGTTCGAAGTCATTCGTGCAGACGCAACGAAATCAGATCCGCGTGGATAGTAAAGCCACGGCCGCTCAATGGCACCAAGTGCGTTGCAATTGAGCGGCCGTGGTGAAGCTTTCGCTTTAAAAGGTTGTCAAGCAGAAGTGAACCTGCGTCCCTTCGGTCGGGAGCCGGGCGCAACCTCTTCACCAAAGAGTATGTTCGTTCAGGAGGATAACCAGAGGATTTGTACAAGCACGTCGCACACCAACGTGCGCAAAAGACATTAAAGGAGAACAGTTTTAGGGGCCACTAATTAGCCGCTCGGAATACGTGTGATGACGTCTAATTCAGCAGGATGTGATGTCGCGTGAAAAGTCGGCGATATCTGCGTAATGGTGCGCCAAGAAAACCCATTGCGATCGCACGAACACTTTAAAACTATCGCGCCTTATTTGCAAGGTGAATTTAAATAAAGAATGAAGTTATAAAGATTGGCTGGCTAGCCATTGCTACATACTCTTATTAAATAAAAAAAAAATAGAAGTTTGACCGCCACACCAGCAATCAATGTGTACAAACAAGGGTACTTGGGAGCACGTATTATACCTGGCCGAGACAATTAGTTACAAAAGTATGTGGTGCCGGACATCAACATGAGCAAGCTCGTGTACGCGCAGAGGAGAACCACTAGACCGCAAATGAAGCCGGCGCTTTCTTGATTAGGTACCGCTAGCTAATGCATTCAGCGCACAAAAGATGAGTGGTTAAGAAAGAGTCTTCTACACAATAAATTAAAAGTATAATTGGAACCCTTGCTTGCTTGCTTTCAACGCTGATTTGTACTGGTGGCGTTGCATCGAAGTTTTAATCAATGTCAAATTAGAATCTGAGATTTAAGCGAAGCGGAGATATTATTGTTACTCTTCATTTTGCTTTGACCTGTCGTCGACGCACGGCAAAAAAAACAGCCGTGTGCTGTACAATGAAAATAGGCCGCTGTGGCTCAGTGGTTAGGGCGCTCGACTACTGATCCGGAGTTCCCGGGTTCAAACCCGACCGCCGCGGCTGCGTTTTTATGGAGGCAAAACGCTAAAGCGCCCGTGTGCTGTGCGATGTCACTGCACGTTAAAGATGGTGGTGGTGGTGGTTGTGGTTATTTATTAAAATAATAGTAAAAAGGAAGGAAAAGATTTCTGCTAGCCCCGGCATCTGCCATCGATACTGAAGCACCTGAGCTGGGGAAGCGGAAATAAAGGTTAGCAGGCAGAATGAAGAAATAAAATGAAAGAGGTGAGGGGACAGGAAGAGAGGAAAGGAGGAGAAGTAATGTGTACAAACTATTTACACAAAAAGAAATGTGTCCAGGTTGTGCGGGTGGTTAGTTCACTTTAGAGGAATAAAACACACGCGCACAGCACTGTGCTGGCTACAACTGGAGTGGGGCGTTCAGTTATTCATCGTCCAAGGTAGAACTCGCGGAGCGTTCGGTCACTGCGTGTAACTACCAGCCGGAGAACAGACGGGACGTGAAGCCCGTGTGTTCGAGGTATGCACAGAGGCTCACCAATGTTCGCTGACGAGTGCGCGCACTGCACTGCGGCCACAAGAGCATCTTGATGGAGTCTAGTAGTATCCCGTGCGCCCTATAAGCCGCGAGCATATCGCGACGAGCATCGGCGAACGCGGCACAGTGATACAGCAGGTGTTCTAGGGTTTCCACTGCACCGCATCCGTCACACACATCACTCGTCGCGATTCCGTGACGCACCCGTCGTTCCCCGGGCCACACGCAGTCAACGCGCGCGCGGAGGCTCATTGCACGTTGTGACCGTGTAAGTCCGCGACAGCCGGTGATACTGTCGGTGTGCTCACCTCCTGCGATGCGTGGGTCGGGGTGCTGCTTTCGGAGATGGTCGTCGATGCCCGCACGCACGGCCTCCAGCGCAAGGGGCAGATCGCTGGCAGGTAGTTGGTGTGCAGCGGTCGCGAGGTCGTCAGCTGCTTCGTTGCCGACGATGCCGCAGTGACTGGCCACCCACTGTGCACGCACGGCACATCCTCTCTGCGCGAGGCGCTCGATGCGCGAGCGAATTTCTCGCACTAGTTGTGTACCGCGGTCGTTAGATTGCAGGCGGCTGATCGCGGCGCGGAAATCGCACAGCAGTGCACTCCTGGGCGGCGGAGGGTGTAGGGTGAGCAGCAGGTCCAGCCCGAGCCGGATCCCCATCAACTCCGCCGTGGTGGAGGAGCCCAGGAAAGTTGCGTGTTGCTGGCTGTGCAGTCGCAGGGCGGGGATGGTAGCCGCCGCAGCAAGGGAGCAGCTGTCGCGGGCCAGTGAGCCGTCGGTGTACACGAGGAGATGGTCCTGCAGCTCCTCATGTATGACGGCTCTGGCCAGCTGCTGCACAGCACAGAGGGGTGTGCTCCGCTTTCCTGCAATGCCGAAGATCTCTCCCAGTACTTCCGAGGCAGCAGGCCAGGGCGCACAGGACCCGTGGGGGGGGGGGGGGGGGGGCTTGTGTCAATTCCTCATACTCGAGCAGCACCGCGCCCTTTCGTGAGCGCGGTTGCGAGCGCATACGATGCAGCAGCGAGCCGCCGTCCGGCGCCCGGGGAAGCCGGTCGATGTGATTCAGTGCCTTGCGCGCTGCTTGGAGCTCAAATGTCCCCGCTCCTGCCTCAGCCAGCGTTGCGGCCACTGCGAGTTTTTGGCAGGCCTAGGCACACGCACAGGGACTTGCGGTGCTGGAGCTCGAGTTTCTTACAGCACGGATTGCGCAACGTACCGTGACGAGCAGCAGCGCATAGAGCACAGCTCCCAAAGCTGCGGCATTGTATAGCCGAAGCGCGGCTTGCTGGGAGATGACCTGGCCTCGAGCGGTGAGCTTGTGCACGGCGGCGATGATCCTCTTCATCTGCAGACAGGCCTTGGTCGCCGCGGGGCGGAAGGAAAGGCGCAAGTCGATGACTAGACCAAGGTACAACACCGACTTACGCCAAGGAATCGGAGTCCCGTCCAGTGACAGCGGCGCAAGGTGGGCGCGCGAGCGTGAAACGCGGGCCATGGCCACCGATTTGTCCGCGCTTAGCGACAGACCAAGGCCGCGCAAGCTGGCATCGATTGCGGTCAGGGCTCCCTGAAGGCACCGCGGCACACGGAACGCCTCGCCCGGTGGTCCCCGGCACCACAGAGCTATGTCGTCTGCATATATGGACATGTACACATGGTTTCGGCCGCTCGTGGTTTAGAGAGGCCGGAACCACCGACATGGCCACATTAAGAAATGGCGATAAGACAGAACCCTGCGGCACGCCCATGTCCACCGGGCGAGACTTGGAGAGCTCACCCCCTACTCGTACGCGAATGGTGCGCCCGCTCAGGAAGCCATGAACATATTGCTAAAGGCGCCCGCTCACACCGGCCCCTCAAGCACCGCGAGAATTGGTGCGCGGTGAACGTTGTCAAAAGCGCCCGAGACATCCAGTAGTAGCAGCAGCGCAACCTGGCCTGCCGCCCTGGCATGCTCCAGCGCTGTAACAAAGTCCGATATAGAATCAGCCGTGCACCGCATCCCACGGAAACCCGTCTGCCGCTCGTGAAACAAATCAGCCTCCGCAGCACGCTCGTTCAGACGCTGCAACGCCATATGCTCCATTAGCTTACCTGCCGCCGATGTTAATGCCACTGGCCGGTATCCGCTCAGCTCCGTAGGTGGGCGCCATGCCTTTCGGATGGGACAAACGACCGCGGTTCGCCAATCCTCCGGTAGCTACCCGCGTTCCAACACCAGGTTGATCTGCTGCAGGAGGATCTGTCGTTGCTGCGCATCCAGGTTTCGCAGCATCTGGTATGTCACCCCGTCCGGTCTGGGCGCCGAGCGGCGGCGGCAGCGCTGCAGCGCATTGTTCAGTTCCGCCGCAGTGAACGGCGCATCACATGGACCTTCCGAGGCGACAGACGAGGGACTGGCGTCGCTTCTGGCTCTCAGGAGCAGCTATGTTAGCGGAGTTTGCGTGGCTGGGCGGCGCGAATCTATCGGCAAACCACTCTGCCAACTGTTCAAAGCTGAGCCCGCTGGCAACTGCGAGGGTGGCCAGCGGTTGACCGTTTGCCTGTGGTTCGGTGATGCGCCGCAGGGTGTCAAACAGCGTCCACGAGCTGACATCTTCCTCCATCGTTTGGCATTGTGAAGCCCACTGACGGCGGTATAGCTTATTGGCATAGCTGCGCTGTAGACAGTCAAGTCGGCGGCTCAGTCAGTCCATCGCGCCCGTCGCTCTGCGCGATCTTTATTCTCGCGCAGATTGAGCAGCTTCATATCAGGTGTGGGCTGCCCTGCCTTTACCTCTGCTCTTTTAGTGGCAGCGAGAGCGCTTCGAACTAGACTTGAAAAGAAATCTGCGCCAGTGGCCGCCGCCTTGTCGACCGCCCACCTGAACGCACTCCAGTTGGTAATGGAGTAGGCACGTTTGGGGCGCGCCTCCAACGCAGTGGGTTCAATTAGGATGGAGTAATGATCCGAGCCGCAGAGAGATGGTTATCGGCGCCATGGCGCCTCGATGCCTCTGGATGCGAAGGCAACGTCGATGCAGGAGCCGGTTGTTCCGCGTCGTCGAAAGGTGGGCTCGCCGGTGTTCAAGGGGGTAAGTCCCAGCTGCGTTGCTGCGTCGTGCACGTCGTCTCCACGCGCGGCGTGGTGCGCACTGCCCCACGCACTATGGGGGGCGTTAAAATCACCACAGATAATTTGGCGTGGGGCACAGCACGAAGACACAGTACGAAAACACAGCGCGTTCCACGCGACAGCTGGACGCACATAAAAACTGGCCACCGACGTGTCAACACCACCGACGCGCACTGTCACCACCACGCACTCCTGGGCGTCAGATGTCGTCGCCGCCGAGCCGACGCGGGTGTGCTGGGCGTCCTGTCGCACGTATATCCCCAGCTTGATTTCCCGGGCGATGAGATGTGTCACAACCGGGCACTGCGGCACAGGTGGGTTCCTCGCACGTGGTGGTTGAGTGGTAGCCAATGTAGCCAGGTAGCCCCATCTGGGAATCCCCGTCATGTGAACGTACATACGTCTCCTGCAGCGCGATAACTTCCGGCGAATCCTGTGCGATGCGAACTCGCATTTCGGCGTACCGCGCCGCAAGTGAGCGCACGTTCCTCTGCAGAATGGATGGCATGCGGGAGGGAGTCCGGTGACTAGCCATAATGCTGGCTTATCTGTGCGGGAGCACCCGCTGCTTATAAGCAAGCCCAGTGTCCATCGGTGCCCTACGTGAAAAGTGCGCTGAGGGCGCGCAACGGCAGCTTATGGCGCGCGATCTCCGCGTCCCGTGCGTCAGGGGGCTAGCTATGAGAAGCGGCCGCAGGCTCGGGCCGCGCTGTACGGGACGCCGGGCAACCGGATCGCCGCTGCCGCTGCCGGCGCTGCCGTTGCTTCGGTGGCTGCTGCTGCTGGGGTCTTCCCGTGACGGACTGCGCATAAGAAAGAGCGCGCGGTGTCTGCTGATGTTGCTGGGCTGGGGCCGCTGTTTCAGCCTGGACCATGGCTCGGACAACCCGCCTGGACATCGGTGCATGGATGTGGCCATTAAAGTGGCCACGTGACGCTCTCGCTGCCAGTGCGGGCACACTGGGTCAATGACTGCGTGCCGTCCGCCATAGTTAATGCCGCGAGGCTTCCTCGCGCCGGTACCAGGCTCGTGCGGCCCGCCTCAGCGCGTGCATCGGGCAGGAGCACGACACACCTCAGTGGCATGCCCCAGGCTTGCGCACCTGGCACACTGGAGCGGCCGGGGACGGCAGGGGCAGACCGCAAGCCTGCGCTTGAATATGGTGATGAACGCCGGTGGTGTCGGCGCCGCAAAACGGAGAGCTAGTGTGCTGCCCGACAGAGACGCCGACACCATCGGCACCGTTGACTCCGCCGCCGCTAGCAGCTCCTCCGCCGTCCTGCGCCCGTCCACACCGAAGACCAGGCCGGAGCTTTGGTTCCGAGGAGGAGGCTCCTTGGCGCAGACCGGCACGCGGCGGATGACGGCTGTGGCTAGCAGGGCCTGGAGATAATCGCTGCTCCCCGCGTCCACTGCCACCGCATTCCGCCGCATGTTTACCCGGACGGCGAGGACGCCCGGGCGGGATCCGATTTCCTCGGCCAACTCCCAGCCCTGTTCCCTGGTGAAGGCGGTGCCCCGGTTCGCCGGCCGAAACAGCACCGTGCCCACCAGGCTGGACGGGACCTCCACGGCAGCCGCGACTCGCTCCAGGGCAGCTCTCTGGCGCCGCTGCGCCTTGGTAGTGATGGCGCGCCACGGGACCAGGCTGTCCCCAGCATCAGCGTCGCCGCTGTCTGCGGCGCGCCGCGGAGTTGGGCGCGCTCACTGCCAGCAGACGAAGCCCCAGCCGCAGCCTGGTCTCGTGCGGCGGGATTTGGTGAGGTCGTACCCGGTTTTCTTCCGGACGCCGTCGCCCCAGCAGCAACAGCAGCAGCATCAGCAGAAGGCTGCAGGTGGGCTCCATGGGGCTCGTGCGGGGAAGGCCCTGCTCATTCGAGTGTGGAGGGAGAGGGAACAGTGACGGTGGGGGGGCTTGGAGCTTCCCGCCTGGCCACCGCGATTGGTTTCCGAGTCGCTCTCCTCCTCGGACCCCGTTGAGCGTCGCCGTTTCCTGAGAACAGACTCGTCCATAGGGGTGCACATGATCTCCTCGGCTGCAGGTGTCCGCGGTGAGCCCGCAACAGCACCTTAAGGGGGAGAGGGCATGACAGCCGGTTCCCTAGGTGTAGCAATGGCGGCAGGAAGCGCAGGGGTGGCCAGAGGCGGGGAGGGAGCCGCCATGGAATTCTGCGTCTGGTGAGCGAGCGCCATGGTGTCCCTCAAGGCTAGAAAGCGTGGGTCCGCCGGCGACACGTCCAAGGTCCCGATAACGAACTCGAGGTTCTCCGAGGTGGTGATGAGCGCCGCCGTCAGGCACCTCACTGTGTGCCGCAGATCAGCGATCTCGGCCTGCATTCGCCGAATGGTGCTGGACTACCTAGGTCTGGATGGCGTTCCTCTCCGTGATCGTGAGCGTGAGCGGCCTGCACTGCGTTGCTCATTTTCACCGCCGAACACAGGCCTTCGCTCCTTCACGGTGTCTGTGGCCTCCATGGGGAGACCCCGCAGCGCCGCGAATCCCTAGGCCCAGCGTCCGAAGGAGCAGAGAGCTAAAAAAAAATGTCCGCTCGCTTCGAGCGCCCGCCGAAGAAAATACTTTCAATATCCCAAGGTGGTCGAAATTATTCCGCAGCCCTCCAGGACGGCACCTCTGATTCTTCTTTCTTCTTTCACTCCCTACTTTAATCTTCCCTTACGGCGCAGTTAGGTGTCCGCCGATACATGAGACTGATACTGCGCCATTTCCATTCCCCAAAAACCAATTATTATTATTAAACATAGGATGATTACGGAAAGAAAACGGTGCAAAAATTGTCTAATCTAGGCGGACACTCCAACCGTACCATAAAAGAAAGGAGGAAAGCTGTAGTAAAATAAAGAGTTGCCCTAGTGGAGGGCTCCTGAATAATTTAGATGACCTGTGGATCTTTAATGGCACAAACACGGGCGCCATGTCTTTCCTATTAACTATCATTTTCATTATACTACAAGAACACGGAAAAACTGAAAACCAAAATTATTCCACAAAAACGCAGCCGCCGCTGTCGGTTTAGAACCCAGCGACTCCGGATCAGTAGCCGAGCGGAGTTAATAATATAATAATAATTGGCTATTGGGGAAAGGAAATGGTGCAGTATCTGTATCATATATCGTTGGACGCCTGAACCGCGCCGTATGGGAAGGGATAAGCGAGGGAATGAAAGAAGAAAGGAAGAAATAGGTGCCGTAGTGGTGGGCTTCGGAATAATTTCGACCACCTGGGGATCTTTAACGTGCACTGACATCGCACAGCACACGGTCGCCTTAGCGTTTTTCCTCCATAAAGAGTAATAATAATAATTGGTTTTTTGGGGAAAGGAAATTGCGCAGTATCTGTCTCATATATCTTTGGACACCTGAACCGCGCCGTAAGGGAAGGGATAAAGGAGGGAGTGAAAGAAGAAAGGAAGAATAGATGCCGTAGTGGAGGGCTCCGGCATAATTTCGACCACCTGGGGATCTTTAACGTGCACTGACATCGCACAGCACACGGGCGCCTTGGCGTTTTTTCCTCCATAAAAACGCAGCCGCCGCGGTCGGGTTCGAACCCGGGAACTCCGGATCAGTAGTCGAGCGCCCTAACCACTGAGCCACCGCGGCGGGGCAGCCAATTTAATATTTACATTTTTGAAGAAAGGAAATGACGCAGTAACTTCCTCACATGTCTGAGTTAGACACCCGAACTGCGCTGTAAAGGAAGGGATAAAGCAGGAACTAAGAAAGAAGGAGGCGCCGTAGTGGTGGGCTCCGGAATAATTTCGACCCGTGTGCGTTTTAATTCCACCAACATGAACTAATCACGCGCACAAATGGACACATTTCTTATTGTGTAAATAGTTTGAATATATTACTTACCCTGTCCCCTCATCTCTTTCTCTTCATTTCTCCATTCTGCCTGCTATCCTTTATTTCCGCTGCCCCAGCTCAGGTGCTTCAGTATCGATGGTAGATGCTGGGGCTAGCAAAAATATTTACCTCCCTTTTTGCAATTATTTTAATACAAACCATTACCTCCACCACCACCACCATCACCATCTGGGGGTCTATAATGTTCACTGATCGCACAGCACACTGGCGCGTTTTCGGTTCGGCTCTATCGAAACGCTGACTGAACTGGCTGGATTTATCGCGTGTACTCTGGCGCAGCAGTCGAGTGCCCTTATCACTGAAGGGCCGAAGCTTCGTGGACTAGGTGTACTGTGAAATTCTTCGCCACCATCGCCTCATATTCACATTGTAAAAACATTGTAGGACGCGTAAGCTTCGCCTTTAAGAGTTGAACGCGACAGCGTGTCGCAGCACTGCCAGGGAGTCCACGGAACGCAATCACCCGTTCGGCGCGACGCCTTGCCCGTTAGACAAACCGCTCTGCTACATATGGTGAAACGGACGCGCGGAACGGACGCGCAGAGCGGAAAACCACGTAGATCCGCTGCCAGAAGCCTTACTGAAACGCGCGGGACTCAAGTTGCAGTCTTAGTTCGTCGGCACATCGTTCTCGTGTGGAAACACTAGAACATCTGCTCCTTCGCTGCTCCGCGTTCGCCGATGCTCGTCGCGATATGCTCGCGGCCTATAGGGCGCAGGGCATACTACCAGACTCCATCAAGACGCTATTGTGGCCGCAGGGCAGTGCGCGCACTCGTGAGCGAACTTTGGTGAGCCTCTGTGCATTCCTCGAACACACGGGCTTGACGTCCCGTCTGTTCTCCGTCAGGTAGTTACACGCAGTGACCGAACGCTCCGCGAGTTCTACCTTGAACGATTAATAACTGGACGCCCCACTCCAGTTGTAACCTACACAGTGCTGTGCGCGTGTGTGATTTAATTCCTCTAAACTGAACTAATCACTCGCACAACCTGGACACATTTCTTGTGTAAATAGTTTGTACATATTACTTCTCCCCCTGTCCTCTATTCCTGTCCCCTCACCTCTTTCATTTCATTTCTCCATTCTGCCTGCTGTCCTTTATTTCCGCTGCCCCAGCTCAGGTGCTTCAGTATTGATGGCAGATGCCGGGGCTAGCAAAAATCTTTTCCTTCCTTTTTACCATTATTTTTAATAAAACCACTACCACCACCACATCGTTCTCGACAAACCCAATGCCACGAACGCCAGCATAGCTTCCGCGCTGAACGAACGGGCAGCAAGCCACGAGCTTCGTGGTGAACTCGCTTCGGATGTGCGCTGCGTTGTTAGCCGCTCATCGCGTGATTCCTGCGTGCTCGCAAGGCACCACTGCGCCCAAACTAGAGATATGTCAGACGCGTCACTTCCTATCCTTCAAAATCAATTTTCATTTCGTTTTCCTTCCCTTCCGGCACGGTCCAGATTGTACACGGAAATATGTAACAGGCGTCCCTTCCTTAACTTGCAATGCCGTCGCTCTATATGTTGGGGCAATGGCGTACATTGCGAGGAGGAGGAGAAGGAGGAATTTTTCGCTCACGGCCGACACTGGCTTTTCAGTGGCGCGAGCTCCTTAACGCTGTCGGGTTGACATTGTGTCTGCCTCTGACATCCTCACATTAACTTTCTGACCATTAGACATGTGGATTGGTGCTTAATACCAGTTGAATTAAGGAGCAATAAACATATAGCGAAAATCGTCAACCGCTACATGAGTGAAATAATCCTGAGCTCATCATGCGAAGGTTGCATTCATTCCATAAAACCTGCATGCTTGGAAATATGTGAACCCGAACGTCTAGAATGCATAGAGCGAAGCTAGGTGGTTCGCCAGGAATGAAAATAAAATTTCTTTAATTGCAAATTTTTCTGCCGAGCCCAAGATGCGAGATGCAATCTGCCCTTGCGTGGCTTGTGTTCATCCAACAAAAATGGCTCAAAACTTAATTCCTTTATGCACGGCAAATTCAATGGTTTCGTGTCTGTATTCAGCTATTTGGAGTGTTACTCAGCCGAGGCTGGCGGTTAGGCGATTCAAGAAATTACAGATAAGACAATACACCTCATTCACTCTTCAGGCTTCAGAGGTCAGTCTGATTTGGCCACGTTAAGAATGCGATAAGAAAAAAATGCGTTTTTCTTGCCGGACTTTCAGCCGAGCAGAAGCACTGAACAAAGTGCAGACAACGGAAATAAGGATGCACAAGGCACACGAAATGAAATTTTCGTGAACATTCCGAGCGATAACTTCTCATGGACGTCCGGCGTGAGTGGCGCGGGCAGCTTTCGAGGAGCTGCCGAAGGTGTCCAATCATTATCCGAGCGTTTAACTATAGGCATATGTTCGAATTATTCCACATGTGAATCAAATCATTCTTTAACCGGGTTGTGGTTCAACTCAACTCAAGGAGTAAATCATGCCGAATCGTAAAACAATTCCGACAAAGACGAAGGTACGAACACCATTCCATCTGTAATAATGCTCTGGGTTTTGGCGCTGGCAGTCATCATCATCAGTTTTTTTGTTAAAAAATTCACTGCAACGCCTCTCGTGCATTAAGCACCGCGAAATTAGCGCTGAGTGCTAAAACCTCTACAGGTAATAAAAGAGTTCAAGATGAATTTCCGGTGCCACAGACAGCGGGATAAGCTGAGCAAAAAAATTTATCGATACCAGAGGAGCACAGCTTGCATCAGCAAACATGCCATGATCATGCAAGGTGTTCCCTAAGGTAATCGTTGAAACGTTTGACGAATCTTAGACTTTCGTTGACCAACGAAGGTGGCTGGCCTTCCTAACGGCGAGTGGCTGTGGCCCATATTTACACCTTAAACCAGGTGAAAAAGATATACGCAAAATATAAGCAACCGTGATATTGTCCTGCGTATATTAGGAGAAAAAGTTTCGCTTATTTGAATCTACTACAGTTCAGTGGTCCATGTCTTTCCAGTGTTTACAAGATAAATATGCAAAGCTGCTGAAAAATGCAACTATAGCAGCCGTATAGGTACAATATACATCCGTAAGGAAAGTGATAATATCCAATTCGGAAAGGACGTCGGTCCAAGGCAACAATATCCATTCAGTACTATTCACTATTCAGGACCGTGGACTGAGAACAGTTAGCGGTAAAAGCTGATCGGCAATACCCTGGCAATTCGCGACTCGCTGGTCACACTGCTTTGATAAGTACCTTATGAGAGTAATAGCAAAGCAAAATCGAGTGCCGAGACATGCAAAGTATAAAGATGCCCCTTCAAAATATTTAAAAGATGTATAAAGTTTTAACAGCGTTAGCTCTTATTCATGACGTTTCTCGATTTCGTGGGGTCTGCTACCACCTCCATTCAGCGTGAAACCGAGGAATTAATTGACTATGGCGGAAACCCATTGTAAAAGGATATAGCAACCCAGTTGGTGATTGATTGATGACGTCGTTAGTATATCAAATAGGTGAATGATTGGTGGGGTCACTGATTTTGTGACGTCCAAATTAGCTAGTAACGGGACTATGATTACTCGGTTATACTAAGTTATAATAAGGCCATCCTAACACAAATTAGATATTTGGACTCGACTAGAATAGTAGAACTCGTTAGACACCAAACTTAACTAATGAAGTTAATATTTAGTTTTAGTTAAGCTTAAATTCTTTGCTTATAACTATTTAACCGATGACGTCATAACCTCACTAATGGCATTCCGTGACGGGCTCGATGATTACAACGTATAAGACACCAGTATCGCCTAATTAGGCTAATACTTATTTTTGGACAGGCTTAAAATTGCGGCCGTGACGTCAGCACTTGGTAGCTACAATTTCGTACCTCATGGCGAATTGTGGTGACAGGGGCACATTTCGTCGCACAATTTTGGAATGCGCCATTCCCCGGGCGCCGGCTTAAACATCAACAGTACAGAAGCCTTGCAAGTTTCGCTGTTGAGCGAAGACCTCGGCATCCAGCAGCAAGCCACCCGCCTAGCGGCTGAGGCCGCAAAAAAGCAAGGCATCTTCACTTGTTTGCGGAGGATACCCTACCCGCATCCCAGGTCTGCGTGCATGGACCGCGGATTTGGGGGCCCCTTCTGGTCGGACAACAATGTTTCCTTCATTCATTCATTCGTTGATTCATTCATTCATTGGGGGCACCTACCGCCTTGAGGTAAGAAAAAATGACCCTCCAAAAACTCGAAAAACTTTTTCGGCCCAAATTGGTCAAAAAACATCCGACCTCAAGGCGGAAGGCGCCCGCTCGCCGTGATGTATGGAAAAGTAGCCTAATCACGTGGTAATACATCGCATAGACAATAGATCGCGCTACCAAGCATCTAACGCTCCTTACTCCAACGTATTCCTGACGGTGGCGGCACATTTTTTTCACTCCTCTCGGAAGGATAGAGCATTTTACTTTTGTATGCGAAACATGAATGCATCTACCAAGGGAAGATAGACGCTCATTATGACGACGCAATGGAAATAACCAGGAAAATAAATTTTTTTAATTTTGTGTCGTGTTTTTACCAGCAACTCTCAGGTCATGAATAGCTGATTTCCAGTATCCTTCACGACGAAAGCATCAAACATTTTTATCTTTCCCGCGCTTAAAAATGAAGCCAAAACCTTGGCTGTACTTACGGGAAGCTTTGTAATTAGGTTGCGGGCAGCACAGTGGACTATAGCAATCCACATGATAGATGCACATTACGACACAGGAATAGAGGAGAATTGGCCAGTGAACACACTCGACTACATCTTAGCGTATTTGAAATCAAGAACAAACGGCCATTGCGAACACATGTGATGTGAAGGCAGATAAGCGATGGTCATAAGTGGTAGGATCGTGGGAGGAAGCAAGCGAAATAGGCGGCAGAATATCAGATTGGCAGATGAGATTAAGTAGTTTCCGGAGATAAGGTGGCCGAACCTGTCAAAGGACATGACTTGTTTCGGGTATATGGGAGAAGCCATTGTCCTGAACCGGGATTAGTCAGGCTGATTTACATGAGGGTGACGATTAGAAAAATAATATACAGCACCCGGCCTCAAAGGGGACTCAACGAGAAGCTTGTGCCATTCACGAAAACTGCAAAGGTTAGAAGGCCTGTTAGAATGCATTCGGTGTCACAACATGCAATAATTGCCACATTTTAAAAATACAACAGCTCAAAATGACGTTGGCTACACTTCCATGCTCTTCTCTTACAAATCCGTCTCCGGCGAAGGACGAGTAGTCATCTGCATATGTGAACTGCTAAGTAACGAAATAGTCTTGGAATATCTTACCGATTCGATATACACAACCATGAATTAAACAAAGGGACATTAGCGTAAGCCTCCAATAACTTTACGGAATAACGTTCACTGTTGTCAAACATTGAAAAAATGACGAATTATAAACCTCCATCTTTCGGCAATATCGAATATACAGGTTGTCCCACTTAACTTGAGCCAAGGTCTTAAAAATGAAAGCAACTTTGGACGCCAATAGAACCGAGTGCATAATAATGGCACTAGCCTAGAGTCACTCAGGCTTTTTTGAAGCGAAAAAACTTCACTACGCTTGTCAAAACCGCGCTTCGCACGAGCCGGCGTATGTAGGAGCACGAGTGACTTCACGCACACCGCATTTTTCTCTCTCTTGCTCCGTAGTCACTACTGCGCATGCGCCACTAGTAGCACCGAGCCACAGGTGTTCCGCCGCTGCGCAGCGCCGCGCCTTTCCTCAACATCCAACTTTCCATTTTCAGTTCTCACTTTCTTCTTTCCCTCCCTCCTTTATTCCTTCCTTTACGCCGCGGTTCGGGTGTCAACCGAGATATGTGAGACGGTTACTGTGCCATCTCCTTTCCTGAAAAACCAAACTAAAAAAAGTGAGCCGACGGCCTTCATAGAGTGCATTGGCGTTGAACCCTTTGCAAAGGTCGTTAATTTTCAGGAAAGGAAAGGCGCACAACTGGCTCTGTGGGTCATTGGAGTCCTCAATCTCGCATTTGTGTGCGTGGTGTTGGTGTCCAACTGCAAAAGCCTGCTTTGACTGCTTTCCGCACACTGGATAGGCAGCGGGCCTTCCCTGCCACCCTTGGAAGTGGCATGCAGTTAATGGTTGATCTCGAGAGATTTATCACCAAATGAACACTGCGGCCTAGCTGGTGCTGCAGTGCCGCATGTCAGCCACAACGCTGTCAGCGCTAATGCATTCAGGCCACATCGCTGTCTCACCACCGCCACATGTTTCGAAGCACGAATGAGGGCTCCTCAAATCCTTGGAGCCAGTTTTGCGCCCTTGCTTTGCTCAAAAGCCATCGCCATCTAGGACGTTGCCAACGCCAACGCATATGAACACAGTGAACGCCGGCATCTTTCGCTTTTATATCCTGGATGAGCTAAGCTAATCTATATTAATATTATTATTTTCCATGAGCTATTTAATTAGCTTCGTTTAATTCATCAACTCTAAGTATTCGCTGCCGATCCCAAGTGTGATAAGCAAAGTTGTAGAGCACCTTCAAAATTACATCTAAATTGTTTCACGATATGTCTACACGATATGTCTCACGTGGTCTTTTTTCCGCGTTCCAAAGAGAGACCACGAAATATGAAAGATACCACGTGACAAGGCTCTTTCGCTGAAGTATGAATTGTGCACAAACTTACACAAATCACATTTGGAGAGAGCAACGGACGCCACAACGGCCAGCATAACGGTCCGCTATGGTTGCCGCCTCCTGCAGGTTGACCTCACTGTCTCCAAGGGAGCCCTGCTTGTCCCACATCGTGATGTCATCACCATACACAGCATGCTGCACACTGGCGACAGCGCCCATCTGGGCCGGTAGGTGCACCATAGCCAAATAGAATAACAGGTAAGAGAGCACCGAGCCCTGTGGTCTACCCCTGGCTCCTAAATGAAAAGGACCATGTTCGTTATCCTGGATTCGAATGTAAGATTGTCTGTGGGTCAGAGCCCCGCCGCGGTGGCTCAGTGGTTAGGGCGCTCGACTACTGATCCGGAGTTCCCGGATTCGAACCCGACCGCGGCGGCTGCGTTTTTATGGAGGAAAAACGCTAAGGCGCCCGTGTGCTGTGCGATGTCAGTGCACGTTAATGATCCCCAGGTGGTCGAAATTATTCCGGAGCCCTCCACTACGGCACCTCTCTCTTCCTTTCTTCTTTCACTCCCTCCTTTACCCTTCCCTTATGGCGCGGTTAAAGTTTCCAACGATATATGAGACAGATACTGCGCCATTTCCTTCCCCCCAAAACCAATTATTATTATTATCTGTGGGTCAGAAATTGCTGCATGTATTCAAATTGTTTTTTGCGAGGGGCCAGGAAGTGGAACATGTCGGTGGACACCTGAACCGTGCCGTAAGTAAAGAGATAAAGAAGGGAGTGACAGAAGAAGGGAAGAAAGAGGTGCCGTAGTTAAAGGCTCCGGACTAATTTCGAGCACCGTGCACTGACATCGCACAGCAAACGGGCACTTAAGCGTTTCGCCCCCATCAAAACGCTTCCGCCCCCGTCGGGTTCGAACCCGGGGAACTCCGGATCAGTAGCCGAGCGCCCTAACTACTGAGCCAGCGCGCCGCAGTTAGTTTGAAAGAGGTGGGTGAGAATGATATTGTGGGTAATTTTGTCGAATGCTCCCTTCAAATCCAAGCCGACTAGGAACTTCTCATTGAGGGGGTATCTGACGGTGTCGAGGACAGCCCGACTGAGTTGTAGCACGACATCCTGTACAGTTCTGTGTGAGGAAACCCGAACATGGTGTATGCAAAAAGGTGTGGGGATTGCATGAACTCGGACAACCTTCCGGATACCATCGTCTTCATGAGTTTGCCCACACAGGAGATGGGACGGAGCTTGTCAGTGTTGATGGCCTTCTGCTGCGCTGTTTCCATGCAAAGGATGCACCAACTAACCCGGCTTACTCCTTTGTTTCGTTTAAGAATGAAGGTGATCTGGTCGGTCTTCCAATCGATGGATAGTGGCACTTCCTTAAGCCAGACTCAATTTATGTAATCCAAAAGGATAGGTATGGTCTATCCAGTGTGCGGAACGCAATAAAAGCAGGTTAATACAGTTGTACACCAACGCCACGTATGTACTTGAAAGCGAGATTGAGGTCTCCACTGACCCAGGGAGCCATAATATAATAATAATAATAATTGGTTTTGGGGGGGGAAGGAAATGGCGCAGTATCTGTCTCATATATCGTTGAACACCTGAAACGCGCCGTTAGGGAAGGGATAAAAGAGGGAGTGAAAGAAGAACGGAAGAGAGAGGTGCCGTAGTGGAGGGCTCCGGAATAATTTCGACCACCTGTGGATGTTTAACGTGCACTGACATCGCACAGCACACGGGCGCCTTACCGTTTTTCCTCCATAAAAACGCATCCGCCGCGGTCGGGTTCGTACCCGGGAACTCTAGATCAGTAGTCGAGCGCTCTAACCACTGAGCCACCGCGGCGGGGCATGGAGCCATTTCCCTTCAACAATCAAGTGAGCAGAGGGAGCCAGTTTTGCGCCTTTCCATTGGTGAAAATGAACGGCCCCTTGAACGCTGTCAACTCCAATGAACGCCGGCGGCTCACTTGTTTTGTTTGGTGACTGAGGAAAGGAAATGGTGCATTAACTGGCTCAAAAATCTTGGCGGCCACTCTAAACGCACCGAGAAGGAAAGGATAGGAGAGAGGGAAAGGTTTAGTTTGGTTTATAGGGGTTTAACGCCCCGAAAGCGACTCTGGTTGCGAGAGACTCCGTAGTTAAAGGCTCCAGAAATTTAGACCACCTGGCATTCTTTAACGTGCACTGACATCGCACAGAACACAGGCCATTAGAATTTCGCCTCCTCAGAAATTCGACCGCCGCGGCCGGGAAATAACCCGCGTCTTTAGGTCCAGCAGCCGAGCACCTTAACCACTCGGCCACCGCAGCGGCTAGGAGAGAAGGAAAGAACAAAGGCAGAAAGAGGACTGAAAACTGGATTTCGAGGAAAGGTGCTGCGCGGCACAGCAGGGGAACACTTGTGGCTCGGTGCAACTAGTGGCGAATGCTCAGTACACTAGTCACACTTAATTTCGCCGCTGGCTATCCAAGTGTAGCTTTTGCACAAAACTTTATTTGCACACGTGCAATTTAAACAGCGACGCGATACATGAACATGAACAGCGGATTAGCATAAAAATTCAGGAGGCCACTTTGCTGACCTAAAGTGCGGTTAGGCGAGAGCCTTTGGCGCGTTGTTGCTGCTTCTGTTGTTGATGAGTGGTTAAGATGTTAAGTACACAATTGTTTGTAATAATAATTGGTTTTTGGGGAAAGGAAATGGCGCAGTATCTGTCTCATATATCGTTGGACACATGAACCGCGCCGTTAGGGAAGGGACAGGGGATGGAGTGAAAGAAGAAGCGAAGAAGGGGGGGCCGTAGTGGAGGACTCCGGAATAATTTCGACCACCTGGGGATCTTTAACGTGCACTGACATCGCACAGCACACGGGCGCCTTAGCGTTTTTCCTCCATAAAAACGCAGCCACCGCGGTCGCGTTCGAACCCGGGAACTCCGGATCAGTAGTCGAGCGCCCTAACCACTGAGCCACCGCGGCGGGTACGGTGGTTTTGCTGTCGCTAATTTTAACCTTGGCATCCGTTCCTACACAAGTGAGCGCTATCGCAACTTACTTCGCAGTCTCTATGTTGCGGCCTTGGATGGTCTGGTCGTTTCACGTGCTACCATAGCTTAGGGATAACGATCAGTGCACTGTGGGGCGAGATGGACCCTCGACCACACAATTCGGGCGTACCCACAGGGGTGGGACAAAATACAGTAAATAGAGAAGCCTTGGAGACCTTGCTTAATAATAATAATTGGTTTTTGTTGGAAAATAAAATGGCGCAGTATCTGTTTCATATATCGCTTGACACCTGAACCACGCCGTAAGGGAAAGGATACATGAGCGAGTGAAAGAAGAAAGGAAGAAAGAGGTGCCGTAGTGGAGGGCTCTGGAATAATTTTGACCACCTGGGGATCTTTAACGTGCACTCACATCGCACAGCACACGGGCCCCTTAAGGTTTTGCCTCCACAAAAACGCAGCCGCCGCGGTCGGGTCCGAACCCGGGAACTCCGGATCAGTAGTCGACCGGCCTAACCCCTGAGCCACCGCGGCGGGTGCATCCTCCAAAACGACGACGACGGTTTTGGCAACAGATACACCCGGTGACAAGGAGCACTCGCCAGATTGGTGAGAGCTCCTATAGATCCCATTCCCGTAGGGCAAGGAAGACACCACGCCTTCTGCGGTGTCTGTCGTTTTTGTGACTGAAGGAATATTATAAACGAAAGTACTGGCCTTACGGGTTCTCACACATGTGGTTTGGGGGAGAGGGGGGTTGTCTAGGCGGTGAGCTCTGGCCTTAATTCAGCAAGAGCGAATTACGTGGTTCGTCACGTGGCGCAAATTCTAAGAGCGAGCGGTCTGAACCGCGGTCAGCGCAGCTACGGAACGAGCGGTACTAGTGCGACATGTGGCGTGTTATGACGTCTCAGCCGCACGTGCTGCGAGCCAGAGGTCAAATCCATGCGTCATTTGACATCAAGCTGTGCATTTGAAAAGTGGAGCTTTTCGCTCCAAAAAGTTAGCTGTGGTTCAACCCGGCTTAGCCTAGCAAGACAGGTGAAAGCTCAGTGAAGTAATCACACGAAGGTAAGCACACGCCACACGTTTTTATATAGCGAATGGAGCGTCACGCGATTTCCGCAGTTGCGAGGGAAGCGAATGCCGTCGGCTCAACGCGCGCAGCTGCGGCAAGGCGTGGATAGTCGCGTGGCATAACGTCCCAATGAGCATCTTAAGGCGGAAGCCTTTCTTGGCTCATGAGTGGCGTGGACGAAACTTGTGGCCGAAAGTTGTCCGCACGAACTATCAATCATAAGTTCTGTGGAAATTAAAACAAAAAGGTAAAAGTTGATTAAGCCGCAGTTCTCAAGCAACGCCTAATTAAGTAATGAAAAATACCAGGAATTGGAAAATAAGACGAAAAGTTGAAATGAATAAAAATAAAAACAAAAAATGAAAAGAAAATAGAAATAAGAAGTGAACGAAAATAAAACCAGTAAAAAATTACAGGAAAAAGAGATGAAAATTTAAAGTGGAATGAGGACAGGGAAAGGCTGTCGCATTTGCGCTCTTAGGCACACTTAATTTTCTTGTGGGAGAGTTACGGGCGCCTGAGGCAACAAGCGACTGCGCCCTTTTTCCGCACTTCAGGGGAAAATAAGCATTGCTCCATTCTGTTTGGGGAAGCATCCATGAGAGCAATGGCGTGCTTTCTTTCGCATGTCAGGATGAAACAAGCGGTTTATGTTATTTACCCGTATGAGAAACGAGGACCATCCCCGCAGATGTTAGGCGCTTTCAACTTAACTCGTACCGTGCTGTATACCATTACCCGAGTATCGTGAGTCCGCGCGTCGCCAGTGCGCATGCGCAGATCACTTGTAGGGTGCCAGATGGCGCCAGTTAACCTGGAGCTGCGTGCGCTCCTGCCACCGCATCGGGACCAATCGGGACGAATCAATGGTGCCCAATATTTTGCGAGTTCGACTATTGCTGGAGCCGCTGCGGAGACGTCGAGTACCCTTATTGCGCCCATAGCGCGATGAGGACAAAATGCCTAGGATTTGTCTATCTAGTTTGCGTTTGCTGAAGTGGTTCTTAAAAGGACTCTCTATAGGGCAGACTTTCTGCCACATATACCTGAACAACCAAGCGGTATAGATAGCAACAGATGTGTTGGGCGGACCACGAAAGACAGGATTTCGCCTTCTCTCGGCCGCGGTGACTTAAATGTTGCCAAGAAACTCCGATTGAGCCTCAAAGGTGACTGCGCAATCTAGAGCAATGAAACTCTTTCAACGTAGCTGCACTCATTCTAGATAAAACTAGCCATTTCTCGCAGCAGGAAATGTTAAAGCCGCACACCGGTCGCTTTGAGCAAGAACAAAGATTAACAGCCTTCGCAGCATTGTCTGTAGTGGCGAAGATTCGATCACATACTTATCAACGAAAAAGATGCCGGCAGGAAAATTCGCCACGGACACTTAAGACTGGTTACGAGTATGGATTATAAAAAGCTCTATAGCCCCACGAGTGAAGCATTTGAACGTTTTACTGCAGAGGGTCCGCGGGGGGACCAAGCACCTTCGTGTCCTAAACACCCCTGAGTCCATTAAAGTTTTCACCACCACCACCTACCTGAGCCTCCTGTTCGCGCCTCTGCCGCATTGCTTCCGCTCTACGTTTCCGCAACTCGACGTTGGCCGCACGCTTCTGTCGCTTCATGTCCGCTTCTCGTTGCGTACTTCAATGCATCTTCAACCGGTTGAGACTAGCTTCCCGAGCTCTTACCGTAGCGGTGATCGTCGATGTTGCAGCCCGCCTCTGCAGCTGCTGTCGTACAGGATTTATCGGCTCTCGTGCCTTGGAACCGGTAGAGCACACTTTTGTGGGCGCACACTTCTCCCAGTTCACGTAGACGCGGTCGCCTCGCACTCCACGAACATTGATGTCGTCGCAGTTCTATGACACTGCATCCAGTGTTTTTAGGCGTTACCGAAAAAATTTCTAAATACGTTACTCTTTACGCCAAAAAAAAGGAAACGCGTTCCTTCCCTACCTTAGCTACAGTGAGTGAAAGACTTTTATTGAACATTTGCGTAGTTCGGCGGCAGCAGGATCCGCGTCGTCTTCATATCAGGCGATCCCGGATCCCGTCTTCGCAAGGTCGGGCCCTCATTCCAGGGCTCCGCTGAGCCGCGCTGCCTCGTAAGCGTGCTGCACCAGGGTCCTTTGGACCGTGAGCTCGCTGCTGACGAGCCGGCTCTCCCATTGCTCCACACTTCTGTGTTTGTGTTGGTGGAATTGTATGTTTCGCTCACACTCCCATGTGACGTGGTACAGCGTTGGTACCGCCTCGCACCTCAGGCATGTGGCTCTGTATTGTGTCGGAAACATCTTGTTTAGTATGTGTAAATTTGGAAAAATACCCGTCTGCAGTCTGCGCCACCCGGTAGCCTCTTCCTTTGTTAGTGCCTTGTGTGGCGGAGGATATTTATACCTTAAGCCCCTGTATAGGGCCAGGTGCTCTGCATAGCCCCCGTCGCAGGCTCGGGTGCAAAAGTCGTCCGGTAATCCCGCTCGGAAACTCATGGCTCGAGCATGGCCGTCCGCTCTTTCATTTCCCTTAATACCTGCATGTCCGGGTATCCAAACCAGGCTGTGTATGTGTTTTGTGTCTGAGACACGCGCTTTTCTGAGTATGTTCATGGCTGCGGCACCTATCCTTCCCCTAGTGTAGTTCCTACATGCCTCTTTCGAGTCTGTAAGTATGTTTAGAGATTTGGTTCCCTGGGAGCCGCAAGCGACCGCTAGAGCTACGGCAACCTCCTCGGCTTCTGTTGCGTCCGCAGCCTCTGCCGCTGCACAGGTGATCAGTTCTCCCTGGTGGTCGACTACTACAGCCGCGGCCGTGCGCTTCCTATCCATCAGGTACAGCGCCGCGTCCGTGAAGACTGTGTTTTCCAGATTGGCTAAGCCTCGCTCGATATACTCGGCTCTTGCTTTCCGTCTTCCTTCGTGCAAGTTCGGATCCATGTTCCTGGGCAGGGGTGCGACCCGAATGGCTTTTCTAATTCCATCCGGGACGTCCCTGTACCTGTCAAGGCGCTCTTGTGTTTCCACCCCTATTCTTTTCAGCAGTTCCCGGCCTGTTGGCGTGCCTCGGAGTCTCGTATACTGTGCCCTGATTTGGGCCTCCCTCAGCTCTTGGAAGGTGTTACTAATCCCTAGCTGGAGTAGTTTCTCGTTCGGTGTGTTCCTAGGTAGATGCAGGGCGGTCTTATATGCCTTCCTTAATATTACATCTATCTGTTCCATGTCGGCTTTGGTTGGTATCTGGTAGGGCAGTGAATAGGTGACTCGGCTGACTATCAGGCTTCTCACGAGTCTGAGAGTGTCTTCCTCTTTCATGCCGTATCGCCTATGCGAGACTCTGCTGATCATTCTGCCTACCTGCTCTGCTGCTTTACATATTAGGCTGATGGTGTGGCTGCATTTCCTGCTTCTTTGCAGCCACATACCTAGCACCCTTATCATGTCTTTCTCTGGGATCCTCTGCCCTTCCAGGTAGACTTCCAGCTCCGCTTTAGTGGGATGTCTTCCGACTCTCAGCAGCTCCGATTTCTCGGTTGAGCATCTGAGGCCTCTTTCTCTGGTGTACTTCTCCACGCACGCGGCTGCTTCCTGTAGTCTGTCCTCCTTCTCCCCCAGAGAGCCCTGGGTGACCCATACCGTGACATCGTCGGCATACATCGCGTGTTTTATCCCTGGTATCCTCTCGAGTTGCCGCGCAAGCCCGATCAACGTTGAATAATATCGGTGAGATGACCGATCGCTGGGGAGTGCCCTTGCATGGTGTGCCGAAAGGGTCGCTTCTAAGGTCTCCAAGCCCGACTGTCGCAGTTCTATCGCTTAAGAAGGCCCTGACATAATTATGGACTCTTCTTCCGCAGTTGGTTTTATTGATTCCCTCCATGATGGCGTTGTGGCTGACGTTGTCGAAGGCCCCCTTTATATCGATGACCATGGCCACGTTTTCCCCTGCTTTAGGCATTGTGGCTAGAACCTCCTCCTTAAGCTGTATTAGGATGTCTTGCGTGGACAGGTTCGCTCTAAAACCGTACATGCTATCCGGGTATAACCTTCCTCCTTCCAGATGTGTTTGAATCCTTTTGGTGATTATCCTCTCGTAGAGCTTACCTTGACATGATGTTAAGGAAATGGGTCTGAGGTTTTCGATCGATAGCTTTTTGCCTGGCTTTGGTATCATAACCACCATTGCGTGCTTCCACTCTGCCGGAACCGTGCCGGATTGCCAAAGCTTATTGAGGTACACCAATAGCTGGTCTATGGCGTTGTCGCTGAGATTCCTGATTAGTGAGTCGCTGATTTTGTCTGCTCCCGTTGCCGTGTTCTTTGTGGCCGCTCTTACCGCCTCGATTACCTCTTCCTTGGTGATAGGCCTGTCCATGTTTAGATTCTCTTCGCCTTTATACTCTTCCTTGTAGCTTTCTATCTGAGCTACAAAAAAATGCAACGCTTTACTTTTACCGTTTCCGAAAAAAAGTACCACTCGTTACTTTTTCATTGCTGCATGACCACAAATTTTAATCAGTGGGTCTTCGCTGCAAGAACTCACGATACAAATTTTATTAAGGTTATATTTCATATAAAACTTCTACCCAAAATAGCGATTTTACCCGAAGTCGTGATTTAACAAGAATAATTTACACAAATGTGCCGGAACTCAGCTATGTTAATGTGGCCACAATAGTCCTGCAGAATTACATGTGATGGCTTCAGACACTGTGGCACATGGTGAAGCCATTTTCTGAACATTACATTAAACACAAAGTGATACCTCATCATCAATTCTAACTTTCCAAAGAAAACATCGCTGAACTCTCATCAAATATACAGTAATTCTGAACAATGTGATGTTACAAAATGCCAGGTATGCTTCCACTCTTTACAGATCAATGTGTGCAGTGGCTTGGGAAGGGAGGTAGGTGAAAGCAAGGGTGTGAATCGCGTTCGTGCACTTGTTTCGTGCTTTATGGGTATTCAGACTTCTTTCAGTTGGTTGCGTCGTCGAGGGCTGGTGTTTCTGGCATGCACGGGAGCCGCAACAAGGGCTGTCGAGAACACCTGTACATTTTGTTTATCTGCAACATCACTTTAGGCACTCTGCGCTTTCTTTTTTAAAAAAAGGAGTACGAGGGGGGGGGGGGGTCGACAACTGGAATAAAAAGTAACTAGTAACGTGACGCCGCACCACTTCACGTTACCGAAAAATGTTAACGTAAGTATGTTACCCTTTACAGTTTCGAAATGGTGACAGATACGTTACTAAGTTTCCGAAAAAAATAAAGCGTTACAGGAAACGCGGTTACTTGAAAACCGTTACCGCCAACACTGACTGTATTGCACACACACCGTCGGCAGGGGAGTCTGAAGAGGCAGTGATGCGCGCAGCTGCGAAATCTTTCGCAAAGATATGACTCCTGCTGCATGAGCACTGGCGCGACAAAGTCATGCAGCAAGTGGTCTGATGCTGGCACCTGCTGCCTGCGACGCCCCGCCGCCTTCCGCCATCTGAAGTACTATTTCGACTCCGACGCCTTCTCTGGTAATAGGCTCTCGCTCCGAACCTGCTCCAATCACTTCCGTCTTCACTTCTTGCCAGGTGTATAACATACCTGCCGGTTTGCCAAAACGCTACCGAAGAAGCGGCTGCCTCGCCGACACGGCACGCGGCTTTGGCACAAAGCCCGAGAAATGGATGATTTCTATCGTGCTGACGAACACACTACACTCTTGGACGCGGCAAGACAGGGTGCAACCTAAGTGGTCCGTGCAACCACACCGAGACCTACCCTTATCTCCGCCGCCGTGGTTTGCGCCTCATTCCCCGCCGCAGCAGAAGAGAAAGCGATAGCTCTGGCTATCGCTGACCGCCGTACGCACACAGTCCTCGGTGACTGAAAACGACCAATCCTAAACTACTCGGCAGGCTGCATCTTCATTGCTTGTGCATGCATCCTGCGCGGCTGCACTCCCGACCGCAAAATGGACCTAATCTGGGTACCCGCCATGAGGGCAACTGTGGAAATGAAGGGACATATATCAAGTTGGGGAACCTAAAAATATTGACAAAATAATAAGCGCCTGCCTACAGCATTGACTCATAACAGGCTGGTAAGGAAGGGGCGGCCGACTTGCCCGAAGATTAACAATCCCGGCGGCCGCGCCATGGATCCTGGAGCCCTCGCTGACCTCTAGACTTGTGCAGACATCACCAATGTTCATAAAAAGACGTGACACCCTTTCCCACCTCTCAAAACCGGTCTCGACCGAACATAAGCCACCCTGCTCCGAATAAATCATACGCTCTTATTTCTCAGCCACTCAAGACTATCACTGATCACCACTCGGAATTACGACCCCACATGCCCAGAGTGCAACCACGGATCGTCCGCCACTCAGGCGCACGTCCTCTCGGGATGCGAAAATAACCCTCCCCCACGGGCCCTCCTGCCAGCTCCCTCTGCTGAATGCTCGGACCAACTCCACAACCAGCCAGATAAGACCACGCAACTTTCCCTCATTTCATGGGCCCAGTACGTCGGCCGCACCTGGAGGCCGCATTGGACACACCTGCCCTAGTTCGCGGCACCTGTGGGAAACAAAGTTGTCTCTTTCTCTATCATTCTCTACTTCTTGCCATCTCCATGGCTCTTCGATCTTTTGAGCTCCGACGACAACTAGCACCTTTGAATCCATGCAACATATAAAGCTTTCGCCCTAAAATAAAGTGTTTAAGCCCTTATAGATGCTTATATTAGCGCTCATAAAATGGCTTTCGACCAAGAACTTGCACTACTTCTCCTCGGGTTCGGCGTCGCACGGATATTGTCACTCCATCAAGACCAACTTCATAGTCCCAACGGCATAGCAGGCGAATCATTTTGTACGGCCCGCAGTAGCGGCGAAAAAGACTTCACTGAGTCCACCGTGACAAATGGATGTCCAAACTCAGACTCAGACAGCTGGCTTCTATTCTGCGTAGCGCCGACGAAGATTGTAATGTCAACGGTCGGCACGCTACTCGTCTTGACTGCGCAACCAGGCATGACGTCGGGGTTCTTATGCGGGCTGCACGATATAAACATAACGGTGCTGAAATGTAGTCGGGTGTGCTCTAGCACACTCCCTTTATAAAAGGGAGGGCTGTAGAGGGCAGTTTAGTCAACATCCTGACTTCACCCGTTACAGGGCTAAGGCCTCTCACATGTCACTTCAATTACCCTTTCCTTTCCCAGCTGCGCCCACCCTGTACCTGAGAGCCTCATAGTCGCATCCTGCCGCCTAAATTTCTGCCACCCTTTATTACGCTTGCCTTCTCTTGGAATCCAATTCGTTACCCTCAAGGACCAGCGGTTATCTTGCCTTCGCAATAAATGCCCTGCCCATTTCTTCCTACTGGTTTCGACTAGGATGTCATTAACCCGCGTTTGTTCCCTCATCCACTCTGCCCGCTTCCGGTTTCTTAACGTTACATCTATATTTTTTCTTTCCATGGCTCAGTGCGTTGTCCTTAACTAAAGCTGAACCATTTCCATTAGCCTCCAGGTTTCTGCCCCGTAGGAGAGTACCGGTATGATACAGCTGTTGTACACTTTTCTCTTGAGCGATATTGGTCATCTGCTATTCAATCTGAGAGAACCTGGCATATGTGCTGCACCCCATTCTTACCCTTTTAGTTATTTCACTCTCATGATCCGGATCAGCTGTCACTACCTGCCCTTAGCAGATGTATTCCTTTACCACTTCCTCCACCTCGCTGCCAATTGTGAACTGCTGTTCCCTTGCTAGACTGTTGAACACTACTTTGCTTTTCTGCATTTAAATTTTTGGACCCATCGATCTGCTCTGCCTGTCTAAATCATTGATCATCATTGGCTGTTCACCTTCTGAGTGACTGCACGGCAACTTAATTAGCGAATCAAAGATTATTCAGGTATTTTCTATTAACTCTTATCCACAACTGTTCCCTATTCAGGCCTCGGAATACCAACTGTAAAGAGGCGGCGATTAGCATCGGCGAGATCATGTCTCCTTGCCTGACGCCCTTCCTTATTTGATTTTAATAGCTCACTTTATGAAGGACTGCGGTAGCTGTGCAGTTCCTGTATATATCTTCCAGTATTTTGACATAAGTCTTTTATACACCCTAATTACGCAATGCCTTAATGAGAGCTGAGTTTTTGCACTTTGACAAATGCTTTCCCGTAATCAATGAAAGATATATATAGGTGTTGGTTATATTCTATGCATTTCTCTATGCCCTTATTTATAGTGTGAATATGATCTATTGTTGAATGTCTTTTACGAAGGCCTGCCTGATTATTTTATTGATAAAAGTCTGAGGTTGTCCTCACTCTAATAGTGATTGCCTTAGTAAATACCTAGTAGGCAACGGACAATAAGCTGATCGGTCGATAATTTTTTTCAAGTCCTTGGCATCTCCTTTCTTATGAATTAAGAGATTTGCATTCTTCTAAGCTTGTGGTACGGTCGAGGTCGTAAGGCATTGCGTATACAGGGTGGCTAGTTTTTGTAGCAGAATCTGCCCTCCGTTTTTCAAGAGATCGGATACTAGCCAGCTGCTTTTCCCTTTTGCACTGTTACTAATGCTTTCTTTACTTCCTTTTTGTTACTGGGGGGGGGGGGCGCCGCAATGGTGTGCGCTACTGCCTTTATCATTAACGCTCTGATTGCACTGGCTGCTGTACAGATTTGTGTAGAACTCTCCGGCTACTTTACCTATCTTATCCATACTGCTAATGACATTGCCCTCCTAGTCTCTTAACGCACACATCTGGTTTTTACCTATACCAAGTTTCCTAGGAAGCATACTCCCTTTCTTGCTCTCATATAGGCGTCTTCCTGCTTAGAATGGAGTGCAGGTAGGCGGCCAGGTCGAGGCGGTCCTCATTGGTGACGTCCTGCAAACTTGCGTCGAGCGTTGTCACCGCCTCCCTGCCATTTACGAGGCAAGGGTTCTACGGGGTTGCCTCCTTAACTGTGGTTTATAGGCGAAGGAAACGTAGAGAGAGATCGTCTCCAGTGATCTGTGTTCGGTTTCAACGGAGACAAAGTGTACTTATATGCTATTCTTTTCCAATTTGCCTCTTCGCGGTGCCATTGAGATGTCTACGAAAAGCGAGAGGCACAGCCGTCTAACTTTTGTATATATTCAGCGTAAGTTGTCTCACAAAGTGGTTCTTGGTTTCGTCGAGCAGGTGCCGCAGCAGGTTCCACGTCTTCCCGCTATGCATCTGTCCGTCTGCCGCGTTGCAGATCTCGATCCACTGTTGTGTGCATAGCGCGCGGCAGTGCTCCTCGATCGCTCGGTTGGCCTCCGCCAGCTTCTTTCTGAGTCTGCGGCTGAGCCGTTGTTTCTTCCAGCGACTTAGTATCGACTGCTTGGCTTCGATGAGATGCGCTAGCCGGCTGTCTAATTTATACATCGCCGCGTCTGTTTCAATTTCTTTGGTCGCGTCGCGTACGCTCTTGGTGATTTCGCCGTCCACGACTCTATGTCTTCGATCTCGTCGTCAGCGTCTGTCTTCTTGCTTCTGGCGTATCGGAAGGCATCCCAGTCTATCCATCTGTGTGTTTTGATGCTGGTGTCGTTGTGTTCCGGTATGCTGATTTCCACGATGGTGCGGCCGCTGCCGAGGTCGGTTCCCGTGTTTCTCCAGGTGATGGCGCCCCGGCCGTCATTCTTGACGAACGTGAGGTCTGGAGTTGTGTCCCGGGACACAGAGTTACCGATTCTTGTCGGATGCGTGGGGTCCGTGATGAGGGTGAAGTCGAGTTTCATGGCGTCTTGGTACAGGTCACGGCCATTTGGTATGTACTTGTTCTAGCCCCAGACTGGGTTAATCGCGTTGAAGTCGCCGCAGACGATCAGCGTCGCACCAAAGTCACACCAAAGGGACAGTCGCATCAAAGGGATCAAGTCGCACCAAAGGGATAGACTCGCCAAGCTCATTCATCGGGCGGTCTCGGTACACGGCGCCGACGAAATCACCAGGCGCATCAATGACAAATACCTGCCCACTACACCCACCGAACAACACGCGCCATACGGCGGCCTACCCAACGCGAAGCTCGATCGTGACATCGACGTCAAGGATGTCCGCGCGGCTCTGCACGACCTCAACAGCCGGTCAGCAGCTGGCCCGGACCTCGTCACGAGCAAGGCGCTCAAGAACCTCGACGACGGCTCGATTGAGAACCTCGCAAAATACTTCAAAAAGTGCTGGAGAGCAGCCGCGCTACCAAAGCAGTGCAAGACAGCCAAGACTATCCTGATACCAAAGCCGGGGAAGCCACCGGACACGGACAACCTCCGGCCCATCTCGCTCACGTCCTGCGTGGGCAAGGTGCTGGAACACGTACTGCTGAACAGGTGGCAAGACTACCTGGAACGAGAAGGGCTGTACCCGGCCACGGTGATCGGCTTCAGACAGCACCTAAGCACGCAGGACGCGATGCTGCAGCTCAAATACCAAATCATAGACGATGGCGGCAGCGCCCGCACAACAAGGCATTCCTGGGGCTCGACCTAAAGAGCGCCTTTGATAATGTGAAACACTCGGCGATTGTGTCCCAAGTCTCTAAGCTCAACATGGGCGAAAGATCCTACAACTACATCAAGGACTTCCTCACGGACAGGACCGCCGAGCTACGAGCAGGCGACCTACAAACGCAAGAGAAGAAGCTCGGGAGCACCGGCACACCGCAGGGATCGGTGATTTCGCCGATGCTGTTCAACCTAGTAGTCATCGGAGTGGCCGAGAAGCTCGCGAACATCGAAGACGTCATGCACACCATCTACGCGGACGATATCACACTGTGGGTGACCGGCGGCAGCGACGCCCACATCGAGGGCGCGCTGCAAGCCGCCGTCGACGCGATAGAAGACCAGCTGGAAGGCACCGGGCTGAGATGGTCGCCGAGCAAATCGGAGCTCCTCATACTCCCACTTACCAACAATGGCAGAGGCAAGACCAGACAACGCGAACGCGAAAAATGCAGAATCGTAACCAAACCCGGCAACGTGATCCCCGAGGTCAGCAAAATCAGGATCCTAGGCATGGTCATCGAAAAACATGGAATAAACGGCGAAACCATCGCCCGTCTCACGGCTAAAGCGGCCAACGCTATGCGACTCCTCAAAAGAGTCACTTCCCGGCAGGCTGGTATGAGAGAGGAGAGCCTAATCAGGCTCGTCCAATCCTTCATCATCAGCCACGTCGCGTACGTTGCAGCCTACCACCGATGGCTGCAACACGAACGCAACAAAATCAATGTAATCACCAGAAGAGCGTACAAGACGGCGCTAGGCCTGTTCGAGTCCACGAGCACGACCCGCCTCTTACAACTCGGGATGCACAACACGCTAGAATAGCCGAAGCGCAACGGACCTCTCAACTGGAGCGGCTGTCCACGACCAAAGCCGGGAGGAAGATACTGGACGACCTGGGAATAGGACACTCGAACGAGGCGGAGATGAAGCTCCCCGTCCCCGAAGAGGTTCGACGCTAGACCAGAATCGACCCCATACCCAAGAACATGAACCCCGAGTTTAACAAGGGAAGAAGAGCGGCGAGGGCCAAGGCTCTCATAGACCTGCACGCCAACGACGAGCACGCGCGGTACGTGAACGCGGCCGAATACCAACGGAACGCCTTCGCAGCGGTCGTCATAGAGGCGTCGACCGGCGCCACGAGGACGGCAGCGAGCGTGAGAAGCGTCGGAGCGGAACAAGCGGAGGAGGTGGCCATCGCCCTGGCCATCGCCGACGCAGGCTGCTACACGGTGCTGCGTGACTCGAGACAGGCGGTGCGAAACTTCGCCAAAGGCCTAGTCTGCAGGGAGGCCGAGCGCGTACTACGAGCGACCAAACTGCAAGAAAGAAGAGTAAGAATCAAGTGGTTTCCGGTGCACACGGGCGACGCGTCGGAACGCAGTGAGAACCACAATGAGACGGCACACGCAGCGGCGCGAGCGCTAACCAACCATGCCCCGGCAACACACCGTCCGACGTGGTTCGGAGCCAAGCACCGCATGACGGACTACAGCGAAATCACGAAGGCCTACCGCCTGGCTCGCAGGACTCTCCCACCCCCGCACCCGAGGCTGAGTCGAGCGGAGGCGGTACTACTGAGACAGCTCCAGACCGGATCGCTACCGAGCCAACAGCTATGGGCCGTCCAGCAGGTCCTCGGGGCGCTGGATAGGCAGGGACCAAGCGAGCCGGCAACGGCGAGCGGAGACCCGCGCCGAGTAACGGCAACCTCGTAGACGACGTAGGCCCTCGTCGGGGCGCGCGATCTCCCAACTGCAGGCACAAATAAAGTTTGTTCTAATCCAATCCAATCCCAAAGTGGATTTCAAGCAGAGCTAGTTGTTACTACTAGTCAGCAGCAGTAAGAAAATAAACGAAATATATTTACGCCTGTCCACCGCCATGAAATATGGCCGATATCAATTCTTGATCTTAGAAGGCATCTAGGCGCAGACTAACACCGCAATGCCCCTTAAAGCAAAAGCGTTAATGGTCCCGTTCGGAGGAAAACCCGGCATCGACGCGACTGGGAAATTAAATTTCGTGGAATGGGTGTAACGACGTACAAAAACGGGCTCGCTACAAAAAAAAAAGCGGGTCGGCTTAGCTCAGATAAATATTGCTATGCAAGCGGAAGCACCGATTACATGTGAGGTCACTTTCTAAGGTTCTTGGGGCCGAAGCACAGTCTGACAGGCAGACGGACCGCGTGGGTAGTTGCGTGTTCCGCACTGCGAGAACTCGCTTCCAGAGTCTCACCAGTCTCCACCGCGGCTGCTAACAAGGCTCGTCGCTGTGTTCATTCGGCATCTTTCGTTCGCCGTCGAGCCAAGCGAAGCTCCCGCCCTCCCATGCTTTCGGCTGGCCGTTTAGCGCGTTTACGCTCCCTATCGATTGCTCAATCCCTCGCACAGTTGGCAATGTCGACCGGGTGATTAGCCTCGGTCCGGAGTCTGCGAGTACCCACTCTCGAGGACGTCGGCTCCGGCTGACTTGCCTCGTCCATAGCGAGACGGTGGATAGGCAGCGCGCAGCCGCCGCGACGACGGCGGAGCGCGACTGCAGCTGCTGCGGGTCACAAGGTGCGTCCTCCGATCCCCCTTTTCAATGTCATTCGTACAGACACAGCGAAATCGGAGCAGCGTGGATAGTAAAGCCACGGCCGCTCAATGGCACCAAGTGCGTTGCAATTGAGCGGCCGTAGTAAAGCTTTCGCTTTGAAAGGGTGTGAGTCGGAAGTGAACCGGAGTCCCTTCGTTCGGGAGAGAGAGAGAGAAAACTTTATTGGGAATATAAATGGAGGAAGTATGAGAGGGCCCTGAAGGGACCCTCCCTTACAAACACTAGGTGGGCTCCTCGTTCAGGAGCCCATTGGCCTACATGGCTGCTCGGGTTCGGACGACTAGGGCCTTTTGGCTCGTTAGGTCGGAGCAGTTGAGCAGGGCTGCCTCCCAGTCCTCCGGGGTGTTGTTGGGTTTGGGGTCTAGGTTCGGGGTTGACTGGCATGCCCACACCATGTGGTAGATATCCGAGGACTTCTCACAGTGTGGGCATTTTCCCGTGCAAGCATTATCAAAGAATTCCAGAACTGCAGGGCACAGCAGAGTTTTCGTGAAGAGACGGAGGAGAATGTGTTCCTCCGTCTTAGTGAGGTCCTTGCATGGCTTGGAAAAGATTGAATGTTCAGATTGGTAAAGTTGTGTTATTTCCTTAAAGGTAAAGACGGGCTTGGGATCGGGATCCGCTGCGGTAGGCTTAGAAGGCGTTGTTACCCGGAGCGTGAGCGCGCGGGCGGAGGCATCTGCCATTTCATTGCCTTCGAGTCCTAGATGAGCGGGAGCCCATACTATCGTTCGGGAAGCGGGGGCCCCGGGATAGTCACTGTTTTGAAGAATGCGGTAAGCAAGGAAATGAATGTATACCTGTTCAATGTTTCTACAGGCCCCTGGGCGCTGCAAGCGTTCGTCACGAGCGGACGTGCGATTCATGGGCTCCGCTGACAATCTTCGATTGTGGCGGATTAGAATATTGGATCACCATATATTTATCATCCACGAGTTGCCTTAAACGCCTGACACGGTCTGGTACCACCAGTGAGCCTGTGAGTGCCACATTTTCGGCGCTACAGCCTGTCTACTTCTCGTCACCCCGTGAGGAGCGCTAACCCTAACGGCCAAGGGGTTGGGGTGCCTTATCGCCGCGGAGACGCCGGTGCGCCCGCGGATGCGCGGCATAGCGTTCGCGCAACGCGGGTCTAACGACGCTCGCCAGTGAGTGCTCCCGCTTCATCCATGACTGCCACGACCACGATGAATTCTCTAAGAGGCTACGACCCGACGGAGATGGACTTCAGTCATGTACCAACATCCCAGCAGCAGCTGATGCCCCCGCAGGATCTCCCGAAGGACAACAGCCATGGCTGGAACATATGGTCCCGGCGCAACAACGACAGAGCGGCGCAAGCTAAATCCACACCTCCCAAGGAAGAGCAGGAGAAGAAAGAACGCCGAGAGCCTCCTGCACCGAGACCTCCGCGTCTACCGAGTCTCAAGAATTTTCCATACAAAGTCGTCATCCGACCTAAAACCACGGTGGATCTGCAATCTGTGGCTCCACGCTCCTACGATCTCGAATTAGGGATCCAAGCAGCCCTCAACACCCCTCTACAAGAAAAGCCAACGCTGCGCGTTGTTAGCCAGCAGAACATTATAATGGTGTGTACTCACTGTGAGGAAGACGCGTTCCGTCTCGCCAAGCTTAATTGTCTGTACCTCGACGGCAAGAGTATAACGATCACCGCCTACGTTGCCTTGCCAGAGGATGTTTGCAGGGGTGTAATACATAATATCAAGCCTGAAGTGAGTAATGACTCTATCTTCCAAGACGTCTCCTCAGCCAGCCATACAATCCTGGGAGCGCGCCGAATGGGCAAGACTACGTCGGCAGTCATCGTTTTCGCCGGGCAGAAGGTTCCCTTCACGGTCAACTACGGGTGGTCAGAGCGCCGCTGCTACATCTACCGTAAAACGAGGGCTGCTTGTATCAACTGTGGAACGCCAGGTCACCGAGCAGACGTCTGCCCGAAACCCAAGGTGGCTGCTTGCCAAACCTGTGGAACGCCGAGTCCAGATGAGACGCACGAGTGTACACCCGTTTGCGCGCTGTGCAAGGGTCCACACAAGACTTACGCAAAAGACTGCAAGGAGAAATTCCAGAGACCGCTGAACAAGAACACTAGTACCGCGTCATCAAACGCGTCATCAACAACAAAACTTGAAGATCAAGAAGGCAGGAGCAGGACGAGGCAGAAGAGGCAGCCTACATCGCGACGGCGAGGAGTGTCGTCATCAGTCTCCCACTCTCGTTCCGCCTCTCGCGGCCGTTCGAGCTCAAGACGCCGGGCAACAGGCTCCAACCAGAACGCCAGTCAAGTGGAGGCGGGTAAAGAACAAGGGCAGGAGAACCTCAACAAGCCCATCGGGGCGCTGAAGAAGACGTCCTCGGGCCAGCTTTCAGATTCGACGGTGAGCTTTGCAGAATGGCCTCCCCTTCCCTCCTCCTCCCCTCAGAATAACACGGAGTTAGCAGCACTCAAAAACGAGATAGAAAGTCTGAAAAAACAAGTGACCGCTTTAACAATCCAAAACCAAGAGCTTAAGCGAGCAACTACTAACGCAATAACGCCGGTAGCTCAGCCGACTCCTGAAAACCAAAAACAGCAGGCAGTACCTAGCTCCCAGCCTGCCTTAGGCGAGGTCTACCAACAAATCATCCAAGAACTGAGGTCCTTCAAGGAGGAGTTTCAAGCTTTTCCAATTTATGTGAACGCTCAATTCCAAGACATTCGAAATCAGATTGCAAACAACCGACGATACACGGAGACGGCAATTTCTGGACTTCGGAAGGAACCTGCGTATAAAAGGCATAAGTCGAAATTCGCTCGTACAATGCACGTGGACGAACCATCCGATACGGATTCAACATGCCAGCCAAACCTAGAGTAAAGATCTGGCAGTGGAACTGCCGGGGATACAGGAGAAAGCAGGCTGCTCTTAATCTCCTTCTATCTCAGGAATCTGACCCACCGGCAGCTATCCTAATTCAAGAACCCCACCTAATGCCTATGAAGCTCCAAGACTATGTGACTTATCAGCACGACCAGCTAACTGCCACGTTAGTGCACAAATTATACACTGCCATATTGCACGACACTTTCGAGCCGGATGTTGCGCACTGCTATATAACTTCTTCCTCTCCAGAGAGGAGCGGCAAGCACGCACGTATTGAATGTATACAGCCCTCCAAAAGACAGGAACGCAAAATTGGGTTCCCTCATAAAGAAATTTCTGACCTTAGCGGGCCATGCCCCCTGCGTGATTGGAGGCGACTTCAACGCACCACACCCTTCATGGGCTACCCGGCGGCGACACCGAAAGGCAGAAAACTAGAAGAAGTAGTGGCGCAAGAGGGGTTATCGATCCTCACCGATCCCACTTACCCTACGAGGCTGGGAAACAGTGTCAGTAGAGATACATGTCCTGACCTGACGTTCACCAAGAACATACAAAACGCCATTTGGAAGAATACCGAACAGCACCTGGGAAGCGATCACTTCATACTCTCTCTGGAGATAAGCACAAACGCGTGCAAGCGCAAAATAGGTATCGCAAGAGTTACGAACTGGGACAGGTGGAGAAAGGCCCAGGCATCTACTGCAAATACTATTACCGACCTAGAGGAATGGGTTAAAGATGAGGTGCACTCTTTGAAAGCCTTTACAAAAGAGGTCTGCACGACAGAAGATTGCCCAGCGGTCGATACGCACCTTCTACATTTATGGGAAGCGAGGCACTCATTGACAAAGAGATGGCGCAGACAACGGCTTAACCGCAAACTCAAGAAAAAAATAGAGGAGATAAACAAAAAGGCAGAATCCTATGCCATATCCTTAACCAGACAGAACTGGCATTCGCTCTGCGATGGTATTCAGGGGAAGCTAGGTGTGTCAAAGTCTTGGAAGCTCCTACGTGTCCTAATCGACCCCAGCAGCAGCAAGTCGGCCACTAAAGACAGGCTCACGAAGATCGTACACACCACCCCGGGTACGGACACAGAGTTGATCGAAAAGCTCAAGACCAGGTATCTGTGCACGGACCAAGTCGTGGAACAGCCGGAGTATCCGGGACTGCCAAATCCCAAGCTGGACCTCCCACTCACGAAAGAAGAAATCAAAGCAGAAATTGCGGCAATGAGAAAAAATGCAGCTCCAGGTCCAGATCAAATAACAGCGAAGCTCTTATTTAACCTCAGCGATGACACCATCACCGCGCTGGTGGAATGCTTCAACGAGCAGCATTGGGCTACAGGAACGTTACCAATATCCTGGAAGACAGCCGAGGTTCGGTTCATTCCGAAGGCGAACAAACCCCTTAAACTGGATAATCTACGACCGATATCGCTGACCTCGTGTTTGGGGAAGCTCATAGAGAGGGTCATCAACACGAGACTGAGTAGATACTTAGAAGAAAACAACCTCCTACCTAATACTCAATTCGGCTTTCGCCCTCACCTATCGGCACAGGACGCCCTCTTGTACCTGTACAAAGACCTCCTTGAGACACCTCCCAAGTCACAGACAAGGGCCATCCTGGCACTTGATTTGAAAGGAGCGCTCGATAACGTTCTACATAAAAACATCCTGCAAAGCCTCGCCGATACCAACTGTGGCGCAAGAACCTACAACTATATCAAAAACTTCTTATCAGTCAGTCAAGCCACTATAAACTTCGGTGGAATAAAATCAGATCCCATCACTCTAGGCCCGAGGGGAACTCCGCAAGGGGCGGTACTGTCACCCCTCTTGTTCAATTTGGCTATGAAAGATCTACCAGGCCTTCTTTCCGAAATCCCCGGCGTCAAACACACATTATATGCGGATGATATCACTGTCTGGTGCAACTCGGGGAGTGACGCCGAGATCGAGGAGCGTCTTCAAGCAGCAGCCGACACGGTGGACAGGTACGCCAGGGAGAGAGGTCTCCAGTGTGCGCCGGAAAAGTCCGAGTTGCTAATCCTGAAGAACCCGAGGACACCCCTAGCGCAGAACATCTCGGTGTATATAGAGAACCACCCAGTACAGAAACCCACGGAGATCAAGATACGAGGGCAGTATATCCCGCAGGGGCGACAGAACACCACCACTATGAAGAAGCTTACAACATCCACCGAGCAAATCCTCCGCATGATACATCGTATCCGAAATAAACACCATGGCATGAAGGAAAGGGACACCATCCGCTTAGTGCAAGCTTTCCTGATCTCTCGGATAATGTACGGGACGGCATTCCTTAACCTCTCCAGGTCGGAAATTGAAAAGTTGGAGGTACTCATCAGGAAAGCCTACAAGACGGCACTGGGGCTACCAAACTCCACGCCAACAGCAAAGCTCATGGCTCTAGGAGTACATAATACCCTCAAAGAGATGTGGGAAGCACAATGGTTCTCACAACTGAATCGGCTCGCACTCACAAAACCCGGCAGAGAACTGCTCGATAAAATCCATGTTAATCTGCCCTATACAATTGACCAAAGGGAAGAGGTCCCACGCGATGTGAGAAGACGCATAAACGTGCACCCCATTCCGCGGAATATGCATCCCGCATATAACACCGAGAGGAGGAAAGCAAGAGGTGAATCCCTGCAGAAGAAATGGGACAAGCAAATTAACACCCTTTACGTGGACGCAGCAGGACCAAATAATGGAGTCATGACTATTGTGGTCTCAACGCCTTCAGGGTCGATGGTGAACTGCGCCTCGGTGAAAACATCTAACCCCACTCACGCAGAGGAGGCAGCTATTGCATTAGCTGTAGCATCTAACCCCAACGCCGTTGTGCTCACTGATTCCCAGAACGCCTGTCGAAACTTCAATAACGGATTAATTCACAAGTCAGGGTTGTCATTGCTGACTAAGCATCCACCCAACCAGGTCTCAGTAATCTGGTTCCCCGGTCACCTGGAACTACCAGGAGGAAACGAAGCCGCCCACAGGCATGCCCGAGCTCTTCTATACCGGACGTCTCCCCCTGATGACCATGAAGGGTGCCGCGACCTAATAGGCTTAGCAGTGTATGCTGACAATCTTGCGCCATACAGAACAGCCAGAAAGGAGTACCCAACACCACACAAATCCCTCAACAAGTTAGAAGAGAACACCCTTAGGAGACTACAAACCAACACCTACCCAACACCAGCTAAATTACACCAGTGGTACCCTACACTATACTCTCCACAGTGTCCACATTGTGGAGCGGTAGCTAACCTCTACCATATGGTGTGGGCATGCCAATATAATCCCTTAGTTGACCCCATTCCCAACCCCTCGGAGGAGCAGTGGGAGGCTATTCTGCTCAGCGATGATCCTGACCGTCAGCACTGGCTGGTGGGGAGGGCCAGCGCAGCAGCAGCAGCCAGTGGACTACCGGACTAGGCGGTCCACCCACATGTTCGGAGAACATTGAAGAAATAAAGACGTTTGTAATCAATCAATCAAGTGCTACCCGAAAGCTGTGTGAGACATATCATCAAAAAAAAAAACAGTTTATAGCAAAACACCATCGCAGGAAAATTTGAATAATTCTATTTATCATGAAGGTGGTATACATTTTTTCTTTGGTTTAAATATCCCGTCACAATGAAATATAGTTCAGTAGCGTGGCTTTTTGGGCTTGTTGGTACATAGTTCCAATACACTGTAGCGCAGAAAAAGACGAGGACACAAGAGACGAGAGACAAACACCATGAGCACTAACTTCCAACAAATTTTATTTTCCTGAAGCATCACATTTATACACCAGAAAACAGTAATCACACGTGCGAACAGTATCGATTTCTTAGAAAAACGAGCTCTTTATCTGAGAGGAGAATGGAGGGTGTGCTAACACACGAGCATTCTGACCTATTTATCTTTTCGGCTTCAATGGTTTCGCGCGTTAACCTTTCTCTACTTTTTCCTATCACAAGACTTTTATCAAAGAAAGTCTTACAAGATTTTGACTTGCATGCGAGAATGTGGTCATCTAGCGATCCGCCTTGCCCGTTTCTGACGTTGCGAGCGTGTTCTATTAGGCGCTCGTTCAGACATCTCCCCGTCTGGCCGATATAGTGTTTCCCGCATGACAAAGGAATTTGATATACAACACCTTCATCGCACGTGACGTAGGGCTTCTGGTGCCTAGTTGCGCATCCGCGCGCTTTGTTGGTGTTGGTTTTTCCAAGTTTGCACAACGTTGCAAGTTTTTTCGGCGCAGAGAACACGACGGTCGCATTGGCTCGTTGACCAATTCTTTTTAAATTGTGGGAAATCTTGTGTAGATACGGTAATACAACAAGGTTTTTCCGTTCATGAGGAACTGGGTTTGGATTACATTGATTGTCTGGTTTCATTCTCTTAACAAGTTTTTCCGCAACAGAAACTTGAACATGGGAGGGGTATCCGGCATTAGTAAGCCTCTTGGAATGCTGTGAACTTTACAAGTCCAAGGCTGACGAAGCCGTGTAGTCTGTATTTAACTGCCGCAACAAAGTAATGATGTCAAAAGTAAAAGCTAAAGCGAAGACGCTATGCAACAAGTTAAACCTTACCAAGCTGGCTAAAGAAATAGGCGATGCACGAAAAGATTTTTTAGACGTGTTTTTCAGTGAAAAAACCCATAAACCGGAAAAACCATTCAGGGTGATCATCTCTGAAACTGGCACATGGCAAAAAACGGTTTCAATGTACTTACAAAGCAAACTTAACCTTTTACCGCTTGACGACCCCTTTATGGTTAAGAAATCTGACGAAATTTTAGACTTTGTTCGGTTGCGCTCTGATAACAGCATGGTTGCATTTTCAGTGGATGTTCAGGATCTATATTACTCGCCGCCGAACGACAAGGTGATGTGCTGTGTAGAGGAGTGCATAGATGAGTTCGGATGTGTTGCTTTCCAGAATGCGGCGGGTGTGTCGGCGAGCAGTTTTTTAGAAATTTTAGCTATTTACTTGCAGTCAACGTTCATTAACTGGGAAGCAAAACCCTTCCTTCAGAAAGAAGGGATATGCATCGGGTCGTGCATAGCGCCAATTCTGAGTAATCTGTTTTTAACAAAACTTGACAAGGCTGTTTCCAGCCACCTTGACAGCTTGGACGTAATCAAGGTCTTTAGATTTGTTGATGACGTTTTTGTTCTTGTTAAGTGTGACCAAGGCTCACTTGAGTCAAAGGCTCATAGCATTTTAACTACCATGACAGAACAATTTAAACCGCTTGTTTTAACATGCGAATTGCCCATCGATAACTCCATTAGATTTTTAGATTTTAACTTCACCTTTCATCTTGTCCGCACATGATGACCGATAGTTTTCAAGAGCAGTCCAAGAGGCTTACTAATGCCGGATACCCCTCCCATGTTCAAGTTTCTGTTGCGGAAAAACTTGTTAAGAGAATGAAACCAGACAATCAATGTAATCTAAACCCAGTTCCTCATGAACGGAAAAACCTTGTTGTATTACCGTATCTACACAAGCTTTCCCATCATTTAAAAAGAATTGGTCAACGAGCGAATGCGACCGTCGTGCTCTCGGCGCCGAAAAAACTTGCAACGTTGTGCAAACTTGGAAAAACCAACACCAACAAAGCGCGCGGATGCGCAACTAGGCACCAGAAGCTCTACGTCACGTGCGCTGAAGGTGTTGTATATCAAATTCCTTTGTCATGCGGGAAACACTATATCGGCCAGACGGGGAGATGTCTGAACGAGCGCCTAATAGAACAGGCTCGCAACGTCAGAAACGGGCAAGGCGGATCACTAGTTGACCACATTCTCGCATGCAAGTCAAAATCCTGTAAGCCTTTCTTTGATAAAAGTCTTGTGATAGGAAAAAGTAGAGAAAGGTTAACGCGCGAAATCATTGAAGCCGAAAAGATAAATAGGTCAGGATGCTTCTGTGTTAGCACACCTTCCATTCTCCTCTCAGATAAAGAGCTCGTTTTTCTAAGAAATCGATACTGTTCGCACGTGTGATTACTGTTTTCTGGTGTATAAATGTGATGCTTCAGGAGAATAAAATTTGTTGGAAGTAAGCGCTCGTGGTGTTCGTCTCTCGTCTCTTGTGTCCTCGTCTTTTGCTGCGCTACAGTGTATTGGAACAATGAAATAGCGCGCGCAAAAAACACACGAACAAAATAGAGAGGAAGAGATAGTGCGGAAAGCAGAAAGAATCCTGGAGACGCAGTTGGGCGACGACTCCTTCAGTGACTCAGACGACGACATTGTTGTGCTCGTATGAATATGGTGTTTTGAAACTTCGCTACTATGAGCTTCGGGAGCGTAACAAATATTTTAAGGGGATGAGACGACAATTTCCTTAGTCTTTATAGGTCCATACTGTATGCGCTGTGCGGAACAGAATGACAAGAGGCAGGAATGACGTGTAGCAGTGCTACCCGAAGGCTGTGTGAGACAAATCATCAACAAAAACAGTTTATAGCAAAACACCATCGCGGCAAAATCTGAATAATTCTATTTATCATGAAGGTGGCTACATTTTTTTTTTGGTTTAAATATCCCGTCGCAATCAAATAGCGCGCGAAAAAACACACGAACAAAATAGAGAGGATTGGTTAATAATAAAGGAACATAACTAAGGAGGGGCGGTGGCTACGGCTGGCATGCGCATTCGCAAAAAGCAACACCTAAAGCAGTATTGAAGCAAAACGCTTACATGGCACACATTACCACCGCCACTTCACTGACACAATCAGAAAATAAACACCCTAACGCAAAGAATTAAGGGTAAAAGAACTGAAAGAGAAAAAAAATTAAAAAGCAGAAATGTTAGCTATTATTTCGGCAATGGTCAGATTAAGAGTAAATAACAAATAAACGCTGTCGTGTACCCAAACCTCACTGAAATAAAATGCGGTCGAAGAGCTTTGGGAGCCAAAAAGCAAAATTAAGCGAGCGTTGCGTCTTCTCCATTGCACACAAAAAATGTATCTACATCGACCGGTAATTCCTCGGGTTTAAGTAGCGAGGTAACGTCATTCACAGATTAGTCTCTCGACGCAAGGTGCCTTACGTTTTGTTTTTGCCGCAGACCGTTAACGCAGCCCACATTAACACAGTTTCATTTTAATTTATCTAAACATTAACACATCTAAATTTCTTTCTTTTTGCCGCAGACCGTTAAGCAGCCCACATTACCACAGTTTCATTTTAATTTATCTAAACATTAAAACATCTAAATTTCTTTCTTTGTTTCTATGTCCGGCGTCATTCTATTCTTGCCCATCAACATGAAGGATACTTTATATCTTGATAAGCAAATGCAGTTTATGTTCTCGTGATTTCAGTTGATGGATATTTCCAAAAGACCTTCCACTCATAATCTTATTTCACAGCCGTCAGGTGGCAGCAAAATATTGTACACTCGCAAGCTACCCCGAGAAGGAGCTGTCTAAAACTAGCTGTCATACAGTTTTCAATGAGACAGTTTATCTTATCGGGAAAGAGTAAAAACCTTCCCTGGAAGGAAGTGTGTTAACAGACCGCGAAGTTTCAAATTCTTGTCTCTCGTGCTTTCGAAGGGCTTGTGCTATTGCACAGAATCGATTAGCCTCCCCTGAAACATGCTTACCCTCGTACATACTGAGAAAAGGGGGCTCATTCACATATCGTCATTCATTCCTGGTCAAAGCAAGGGTATTTGCGCTGAGTGTGTTTTCTGCTCCAGGGTACCGCCTTTTTCCGAGCCATGGACGCTGACGCCCGACAAGTCCTGGCGGTTTCCTGCAGGAAGCTGAACGAGATGCAGTCAAGCCGAAGGAAGGTGAGCCTCATCAAGAAGATTTTCGTTCTTCTGATGGTGCGGAAAGCCGAAGGAATCCTGGAGGCGCAGTTGGGCGACGACTCCTTCAGTGACTCAGACGACGACGACATTGTTGTGCTCGTATGAATATGGTGCTTTGAAACTTCGCTGCCATGCGTGTCGGGAGCCTTACAAATATTTCAGGGAGATGAGACGTGAGCTTCCTTAGTCTTTACAGGTTCATACTGAATGCGCTGTGCGCAACAGAATGACAAGACTCAGGAATGACTTGTAGCAGTGCTACCCGAAAGCTGTGTGAGACAAATCATCAACAAAAACAGTGTATATCAAAAACACCATCGCGGCAAAATTTGAATAATTCTATTTATCATGAAGGTGGTTACATTTTTTCTTTGGTTTAAATATCCCGTCACAATGAAATAGCGCGCGAAAAAACACACGAACAAAATAGAGAGGAATGGTTAATAATAAAGGAACATAACAACAAAGAAGGGGCGGTGGCTACGGCTGGCATGCGCATTCGAAAATAGCAACACCTAAAGTAGTATTGAAGCAAAACGCTTGCATCGCACACATTACCACCGCCACTTCACTGACACAATCAGAAAATAAACCCCCTAACGCCAAGAATTTAGGGTCAAAGAACTGAAAGAGAAAAAAAATTAAAAAACAGACATGTTAGCTAATATTTCGGCAATGGTCAGATTAAGAGTAAAAAACAAATAAACGCTGTAGTGTACCTAAACGTCACTTAAAAAGAATGCGGTCGAAGAGGTTTGAGAGCCAAAAAGCAAAATTAAGCGAGCGTTGCGTCTTCTCCTTTCCACACAAAACATGTATCTACATCGACCGGTAACTCCTCGGGGTTAAGTAGCGAGGTAACGTCATTCACAGATTAGTCTCTCGTCGCAAGGTGCCTTACGTTTTGTTTTTGCCGCAAACCGTTAATGCAGCCCACATTAACACAGTTTCATTTTAATTTATCTAAACATTAAAACATCTAAATTTCTTTCTTTGTTTTCTATGTCCGGCGTCATTCTATTCTTGCCCATCAACATGAAGGATACCTTATAACTTGATAAGCAAATGCAGTTTATGTTCTCGTGATTTCAGTCGATGGATATTTCCAAAAGACCCTCCACTCATAATCTTATTTCACAGCCGTCAGGTGGCAGCAAATTATTGTACACTCGCAGGGTACCCCGAGAAGGAGCTGTCTAAAACTAGCTGTCATACAGTTTTCAATGAGACAGTTTATCTTATCGGGAAAGAGTAAAAACCTTCCCTGGAAGGAAGTGTGTTAACAGACCGCGAAGATTCAAATTCTTATCTCTCGTGCTTTCGCAGGGCTTGTGCTATTGCACAGAATCAGTTAGCCTCCTCTGAAACATCCTTACCCTCGTACATACTGAGAAAAGGGGGTTCATTCACATATCGTCATTCATTCCTGGTCAAAGCAAGGGTATTTGCGCTGAGTGTGTTTTCTGCTCCAGCGTACCGCCTTTTTCCGAGCCCTGGACGCTGACGCCCGACAAGTCCTGGCTGTTTCCTGCAGGAAGCTGAACGAGATGCAGTCAAGCCGAAGGAAGGTGAGCCTCATCAAGAAGATTTTCGTTCTTCTGATGGTGCGGAAAGCCGAAAGAATCCTGGAGGCGCAGTTGGGCGACGACTCCTTCAGTGACTCAGACGACGACGACATTGTTGTGCTCGTATGAATATGGTGCTTTGAAACTTCGCTGCTATGCGCGTAGGGAGCCTTACATATATTTCAGGGAGATGAGACATGAGCTTCCTTAGTCTTTACAGGTCCATACTGAATGCGCTGTGCGCAACAGAATGACAAGAGGCAGGAATTACGTGTAGCAGTGCTACCCGAAAGCTGTGTGAGACAAATCATCAACAAAAACAGTTTATAGAAAAACACCATCGCGGCAAAATTTGAATAATTCTATTTATCATGAAGGTAGTTACATTTTTTCTTGGGTTTAAATATCCCGTTACAATGAAATAGCGCGCCAAAAAACACACGAACAAAATAGAGAGGAATGGTTAATAATAAAGGAACATAACAACTAAGAAGGGGCGGTGGCTACGGCTGGCATGCGCATTCCAAAATAGCAACACCTAAAGCAGTATTGAAGCAAAGCGCTTGCATGGCACACATTACCACCGCCACTTCACTGACACAATCAGAAAATAAACCCCCTAACGCAAAGAATTAAGGGCCAAAGAACTGAAAGAGAAAAAATTAAAAAACAGACATGTTAGCTAATATTTCGGCAATGGTCAGATCAAGAGTAAAAAACAAATAAACGCTGCAGTGTACCTAAACCTCACTGACAAAGAATACGGTCGAAACGGTTTGGGAGCCAAAAAACAAAATTAAGTCAGCGTTGCATCTTCTCCATTGCACAAAAAAATGTATCTACATCACCCGGTAATTCCTCGGGTTTAAGTAGCGAGGAACGTCATTCACAGATTAGTCTCTCGACGCAAGGTGCCTTACGTTTTGTTTTTGCCGCAGACCGTTAATGCAGCCCACATTAACACAGTTTCATTTTAATTTATCCAAACATTAAAACATTTAAATTTTTTTCTTTGTTTCTATGTCCGGCGTCATTCTATTCTTGCCCATCAACATGAAGGATACCTTATAATTTGATAAGCAAATGCAGTTTATGTTCTCGTGATTTCAGTTGATGGATATTTCCAAAAGACCCTCCACACATAATCTTATTTCACAGCCGTCAGGTGGCAGCAAAAATATTGTACACTCGCAGGGTACCCCGAGAAGGAGCTGTCTAAAACTAGCATTCATACAGTTTTCAATGAGACAGTTTATCTTATAGGGAAAGAGTAAAAACCTTCCCTGGAAGGAATTTGTTAACAGACCGCGAAGTTTCAAATTCTTATCTCTCGTGCTTTCGCAGGGCTTGTGCTATTGCACAGAATCAGTTAGCCTCCTCTGAAACATCCTTACCATCGTACATATTGAGAAAAGGGGGCTCATTCCCATATCGTCATTCATTCCTGGTCAAAGCAAGTGTATTTGCGCTGAGTGTGTTTTCTGCTCCAGCGTACCGCCTTTTTCCGAGCCATGGACGCTGACGCCCGACAAGTCCTGGCTGTTTCCTGCAGGAAGCTGAACGAGATGCAGTCAAGCCGAAGGAAGGTGAGCCTCATCAAGAAGATTTGCGTTCTTCTGATGGTGCGGAAAGCCGAAAGAATCCTGGAGGCGCAGTTGGAAGACGACTCCTTCAGTGACTCAGACGAAGACGACATTGTTGTGCTCGTATGAATATGGTGCTTTGAAACTTCGCTGCTATGCGCGTAGGGAGCCTTACATATATTTCAGGGAGATGAGACATGAGCTTCCTTAGTCTTTACAGGTCCATACTGAATGCGCTGTGCGGAACAGAATGACAAGAGGCAGGAATGACGTGTAGCAGTGCTACCCGAAAGCTGTGTGAGACAAATCATCAACAAAAACAGTTTATAGAAAAACACCATCGCTGCAAAATTTGATTAATTCTTTTTATCATGAAGGTGGTTACATTTTTTCTTTGGTTTAACTATCCCGTCACAATGAAATAGCGCGCGAAAAAACGCACGAACAAAATAGAGAGCAATGGTTAATAATAAAAGAACATAACAACTGAGGAAGGGCGGTGGCTACGGCTGGCATGCGCATTCGAAAATAGCAACACCTAAAGCTGTATTGAAGCAAAACGCTTACATAGCACACATTACCACCGCCACTTCACTGACACAATCAGAAAATAAATCCCCTAACGCAAAGAATTAAGGGTAAAAGAACTGAAAGAGAAAAAGGTAAGAAACAGACATGTTAGCTAATATTTCGCCAATGGTCAGATTAAGAGTAAATAACAAATAAACGCTGTCGTGTACCTAAACCTCACTGAAAAAGAATGCGGTCAAAGAGGTTTGGGAGCCAAAAAGCAAAATTAAGCGAGCGTTGCGTCTTCTCCAATGCACACAAAAAATGTATCTACATCGACCGGTAATTCCTCGGGATTAAGTAGCGAGGTAACGTCATTCACAGATTAGTCTCTCGACGCAAGGTGCCTTACGTTTTGTTTTTGCCGCAGACCGTTAATGCAGCCCACATTAACACAGTTTCATTTTATATTTATCTAAACATGAAAACATCTAAATTTCTTTCTTTGTTTCTATGACCGGCGTCATTCTATTCTTGCCCATCAACATGAAGGATACCTTATAACTTGATAAGCAAATGCAGTTTATGTTCTCGTGATTTCAGTTGATGGGTATTTCCAAAAGACCCTCCACACATAATCTTATTTCACAGCCGTCAGGTGGCAGCAAAATATTGTACACTCGCAGGGTACCCCGAGAAGGAGCTGTCTAAAACTAGCTGTCATACAGTTTTCCATGAGACAGTTTATCTTATCGGGTTAGAGTAAAAACCTTCCCTGGAAGGAAGTGTGTTAACAGACCGCGAAGATTCAAATTCTTATCTCTCGTGCTTTCGCAGGGCTTGTGCTATTGCACAGAATCAGTTAGCCTCCTCTGAAACATCCTTACCCTCGTACATACTGAGAAAAGGGGGCTCATTCACATATCGTCATTCATTCCTGGTCAAAGCAAGGGTATTTGCGCTGAGTGTGTTTTCTGCTCCAGCGTACCGCCTTTTTCCGAGCCATGGACGCTAACGCGGGACAAGTCCTGGTGGTTTCCTGCAGGAAGCTGAACGAGATGCAGTCAAGCCGAAGGAAGGTGAGCCTCATCAAGAAGATTTTCGTTCTTCTGATGGTGCGGAAAGCCGAAAGAATCCTGGAGGCACAGTTGGGCGACGACTCCTTCAGTGACTCAGACGACGACGACATTGTTGTGCTCGTATGAATATGGTGCTTTGCAACTTCGCTGCCATGCGCGTCGGGAGCCTAAGAAATATTTAAAGGGGATGAGACGACAATTTCCTTAATCTTTATAGGTCCATACTGAATGCGCTGTGCGGAACAGAATAACAAGAGGCAGGAATGACGTGTAGCAGTGCTACCCGAAAGCTGTGTGAGACAAATCATCAACAAAAACAGTTTATAGGAAAACACCATGGCAGCAAAATTTGAATAATTTTATTTATCATGAAGGTGGCATACATTTTTTCTTTGGTTTAAATATCCCGTCACAATGAAATAGCGCGCGCAAAAAACACACGATCAAATTAGAGATAAATGGTTAATAATAAAGGAACATAACTAAGGAGGGGCGGTGGCTATGGCTGGCATGCGCATTCGAAAATAGCAACACCTAAAGGAGTATTGAAGCAAAATGCTTGCATGGCACACATTACCACCGCCACTTCACTGACACAATCAGAAAATAAACCCCTTAATCCAAAGAATTATGGGTAAAAGAACTGAAAGAGAAAGAAAATTAAAAACAGACATGTTAGCTAATATTTCGGCAATGGTCAGATTAAGAGTAAAAAACAAATAAACGCTGTAGTGTACCTAAACCTCACTGACAAAGAATGCGGTGGAAGCGGTTTGGGAGCCAAAAAGCAAAGTTAAGCGAGCGTTGCGTCTTCTCCAATGCACACAAAAAATGTATCTACATCGACCGGTAATTCCTCGGGTTTAAGTAGCGAGGTAACGTCATTCACAGATTAGTCTCTCGACGCAAGGTGCCTTACGTTTTGTTTTTGCCGCAGACCGTTAATGCAGCTCACATTAACACAGTTTCATTTTAATTTATCTAAACATTAAAACATCTAAATTTCTTTCTTTGTTTCTATGAACGGCGTCATTCTATTCTTGCCCATCAACATGAAGAATACCTTATAACTTGATAAGCAAATGCAGTTTATGTTCTCGTGATTTCAGTTGATGGATATTTCCAAAAGACCCTCCACACATAATCTTATTTCACAGCCGTGAGGTGGCAGCAAAAATATTTTACACTCGCAGGGTACCCCGAGAAGGAGCTGTCTAAAACTAGCTGTCATACAGTTTTCCATGAGACAGTTTATCTTATCGGGTTAGAGTAAAAACCTTCCCTGGAAGGAAGTGTGTTAACAGACCGCGAAGATTCAAATTCTTATCTCTCGTGCTTTCGCAGGGCTTGTGCTATTGCACAGAATCAGTTAGCCTCCTCTGAAACATCCTTACCCTCGTACATACTGAGAAAAGGGGGCTCATTCACATATCGTCATTCATTCCTGGTGAAAGCAAGGGTATTGGCGCTGAGTGTGTTTTATGCTCCAGCGTACCGCCTTTTTCCGAGCCATGGACGCTGACGACCGACAAGTCCTGGCTGTTTCCTGCAGGAAGCTGAACGAGATGCAGTCAAGCCGAAGGAAGGTGAGCCTCATCAAGAAGATTTTCGTTCTTCTGATGGTGCGGAAAGCCGAAAGAATCCTGGAGGCGCAGTTGGGCGACGACTCCTTCAGTGACTCAGACGACGACGACATTGTTGTGCTCGTATGAATATGGTGCTTTGAAACTTCGCTGCTGTGCGCGTCGGGAGCCTAACAAATATTTAAAGGGGATGAGACGTGAGCTTCCTTAGTCTTTACAGGTTCATACTGAATGCGCTGTGCGCAACAGAATGACAAGAGGCAGGAATGACGTGTAGCAGTGCTACCCGAAAGCTGTGTGAGACAAATCATCAACAAAAACAGTTTATAGGAAGACACCATCGCGGCAAAATTTGAATAACTCTATCATGAAGGTGGTTACATTTTTTCTTCTGTTTAAATATCCCGTCACAATGAAATTGCGCGCCAAAAAACACACGAAAAAAATAGAGAGGAATGATTAATAATAAAGGAACATAACAACTAAGAAGGGGCGGTGGCTACGGCTGGCATGCGCATTCGAAAATAGCAACACCTAAAGCTATATTGAAGCAAAACGCTTACATAGCACACATTACCACCGCCACTTCACTGACACAATCAGAAAATAAATCCCCTAACGCAAAGAATTAAGGGTAAAAGAACTGAAAGAGAAAAAGTTAAAAAACAGACAAGTTAGCTAATATTTCGCCAATGGTGAGATTATGAGTAAATAACAAATAAACGCTGTCGTGTACCTAAACCTCACTGAAAAAGAATGCGGTCGAAGATGTTTGGGAGCCAAAAAGCAAAATTAAGCGAGCGTTGCGTCTTCTCCAATGCACACAAAAAATGTATCTACATCGACCGGTAATTCCTCGGGATTAAGTAGCGAGGTAACGTCATTCACAGATTAGTCTCTCGACGCAAGGTGCCTTACGTTTTGTTTTTGCCGCAGACCGTTAATGCAGCTCACATTAACACAGTTTCATTTTAATTTATCTAAACATTAATACATCTAAATTTCTTTCTTTGTTTCTATGAACGGCGTCATTCTATTCTTGCCCATCAACATGAAGGATACCTTATAACTTGATAAGCAAATGCAGTTTATGTTCTCGTGATTTCAGTTGATGGATATTTCCAAAAGACCCTCCACACATAATCTTATTTCACAGCCGTCAGGTGGCAGCAAAATATTGTACACTCGCAAGCTACCCCGAGAAGGAGCTGTCTAAAACTAGCTGTCATACAGTTTTCCATGAGACAGTTTATCTTATCGGAAAGAGTAAAAACCTTCCCTGGAAGGAAGTGTGTTCCACTTTTCTCGTTAACAGACCGCTAAGTTTCAAATTCTTATCTCTCGTGCTTTCGCAGGGCTTGTGCTATTGCACAGAATCAGCCTCCTCTGAAACATCCTTACCCTCGTACATACTGAGAAAAGGGGGCTAAATCACATAGCGTCATTCATTCCTGGTGAAAGCAAGGGTATTGGCGCTGAGTGTGTTTTATGCTCCAGCGTACCGCCTTTTTCCGAGCCATGGACGCTGACGCCCGACAAGTCCTGGCTGTTTCCTGCAGGAAGCTGAACGAGATGCAGTCAAGCCGAAGGAAGGTGAGCCTCATCAAGAAGATTTTCATTCTGATGGTGCGGAAAGCCGAAAGAATCCTGGAGGCGCAGTTGGGCGACGAGTCCTTCAGTGACTCAGACGACGACGACATTGATGTGCTCGTATGAATATGGTGCTTTGAAACTTCGCTGCTATGCGCGTCGGGAGCCTAACAAATATTTAAAGGGGATGAGACGACGATTTCCTTAGTCTTTATAGGTCCATACTGAATGCGCTGTGCGGAACAGAATAACAAGAGGTAGGAATGACGTGTAGCAGTGCTACCCGAAAGCTGTGTGAGACAAATCATCAACAAAAACAATTTATAGGAAAACACCATCGCAGCAAAATTTGAATAATTTTATTTATCATGAAGGTGGCATACATTTTTTCTTTGGTTTAAATATCCCGTCACAATGAAAAAGCGCGCGCAAAAAACACACGATCAAATTAGAGATAAATGGTTAATAATAAAGGAACATAACTAAGGAGGGGCGGTGGCTATGGCTGGCATACGCATTCGAAAATTGCAACACCTAAAGCAGTATGGAAGCAGAACGCTTACATAGCACACATTACCACCGCCACTTCACTGACACAATCAGAAAATAAACCCCCTAATCCAAAGAATTATGGGTAAAAGAACTGAAAGAGAAAGAAAATTAAAAACAGACATGTTAGCTAATATTTCGGCAATGGTCAGATTAAGAGTAAAAAACAAATAAACGCTGTAGTGTACCTAAACCTCACTGACAAAGAATGCGGTCGAAAAGGTTTGGGAGCCAAAAAGCAAAGTTAAGCGAGCGTTGCGTTTTCTCCAATGCACACAAAAAATGTATCTACATCGACCGGTAATTCCTCGGGTTTAAGTAGAGAGGTAACGTCATTCACAGATTAGTCTCTCGACGCAAGGTGCCTTACGTTTTGTTTTTGCCGCAGACCGTTAATGCAGCCCACATTAACACAGTTTCATTTTAATTTGTCTAAACATTAAAACATCTAAATTTCTTTCTTTGTTTCTATGAACGGCGTCATTCTATTCTTGCCCATCAACATGAAGGATACCTTATAACTTGATAAGCAAATGCAGTTTATGTTCTCGTGATTTCAGTTGATGGATATTTCCAAAAGACCCTCCACACATAATCTTATTTCACAGCCGTCAGGTGGCAGCAAAAATATTGTACACTCGCAGGGTACCCCGAGAAGGAGCTGTCTAAAACTAGCTGTCATACAGTTTTCAATGAGACAGTTTATCTTATCGGGAAAGAGTAAAAACCTTCTCTGGAAGGAAGTGTGTTCCACTTTTATCGTTAACAGACCGCGAAGTTTCAAATTCTTATCTCTCGTGCTTTCGCAGGCTTGTGCTATTGCACAGAATCAGCCTCCTCTGAAACATCCTTACCCTCGTACATACTGAGAAAAGGGGGCTCAATCACATATCGTCATTCATTCCTGGTGAAAGCAAGGGTATTGGCGCTGAGTGTGTTTTATGCTCCAGCGTACCGCTTTTTCCGAGCCGTGGACGCTGACGCCCGACAAGTCTAGGCTGTTTCCTGCAGGAGGCTGAACGAGATGCAGTCAAGCCGAAGGAAGGTGAGCCTCATCAAGAAGATTTTCATTCTTCTGATGGTGCGGAAAGCTGAAAGTATCCTGGAGGCGCAGTTGGGCGACGAGTCCTTCAGTGACTCAGACGACGACGACATTGATGTGCTCGTATGAATATGGTGCTTTGAAACTTCGCTGCTATGCGCGTCGGGAGCTTAACAAATATTTAAAGGGGATGAGACGACAATTTCTTTAGTCTTTATAGGTCCATACTGAATGCGCTGTGCAGAACAGAATAACAAGAGGCAGGAATGTCGTGTAGCAGTGCTACCCGAAAGCTGTGTGAGACAAATCATCAACAAAAACAGTTTATAGGAAAACACCATCGCGGCAAAATTTGAATAACTTTATTTATCATGAAGGTGGTTACATTTTTTCTTTGGTTTAACTATCCCGTCACAATGAAATAGCGCGCGAAAAAACGCACGAACAAAATAGAGAGCAATGGTTAATAATAAAGGAACATAACAACTGAGGAACTGCGGTGGCTACGGCTGGCATGCGCATTCGAAAATAGCAACACCTAAAGCTGTATTGAAGCAAAACGCTTACATAGCACACATTACCACCGCCACTTCACTGACACAATCAGAAAATAAATCCCCTAACGGAAAGAATTAAGGGTAAAAGAACTGAAAGAGAAAAAGTTAAAAAACAGACATGTTAGTTAATATTTCGCCAATGGTCAGATTAAGAGTAAATAACAAATAAACGCTGTCGTGTACCTAAACCTCACTGAAAAAGAATGCGGTCGAAGAGGTTTGGGAGCCAAAAAGCAAAATTAAGCGAGCGTTGCGTCTTCTCCATTGCACACAAAAAACGTATATACATAGACCGGTAATTCCTCGAATTTAAGTAGCGAGATAACGTCATTCACAGATTAGTCTCTCGACGCAAGGTGCCTTACGTTTTGTTTTTGCCGCAGACCGTTAATGCAGCCCACATTACCACAGTTTCATTTTAATTTATCTAAACATAAAACATCTAAATTTCTTTCTTTGTTTCTAGGTCCGGCGTCATTCTTGTCTTGGCCATCAACATGAAGGTTACCTTATAATTTGATAAGCAAATGCAGTTTATGTTCTCGTGATTTCAGTTGATGGATATTTCCAAAAGACCCTCCACTCATAATCTTATTTCACAGCCGTCAGGTGGCAGCAAAATATTGTACACTCGCAGGGTACCCCGAGAAGGAGCTGTCTAAAACTAGCTGTCATACAGTTTTCCATGAGACAGTTTATCTTATCGGGAAAGAGTAAAAACCTTCCCTGGAAGGAAGTGTGTTAACAGACCGCGAAGTTTCAAACTCTTATCTCTCGTGCTTTCGCAGGGCTTGTGCTATTGCACAGAATCAGTTAGCCTCCTCTGAAACATCTTTACCATCGTACATACTGAGAAAAGGGGGCTCATTCACATATCGTCATTCATTCCTGGTCAAAGCAAGGGTATTTGCGCTGAGTGTGTTTTCTGCTCCAGCGTACCGCCTTTTTGCGAGCCATGGACGCTGACGCCCGAGAAGTCCTGGCTGTTTCCTGCAGGAAGCTGAACGAGATGCAGTCAAGCCGAAGGAAGGTGAGCCTCATCAAGAAGATTTTCGTTCTTCTGATGGTGCGGAAAGCCGAAAGAATCCTGGAGGCGCAGTTGGGCGACGACTCCTTCAGTGACTCAGACGACGACGACATTGTTGTGCTCGTATGAATATGGTGCTTTGAAACTTCGCTGCTATGCGCGTAGGGAGCCTTACATATATTTCAAGGAGATGAGACGTGAGCTTCCTTAGTCTTTACAGGTTCATACTGAATGCGCTGTGCGCAGCAGAATGACAAGAGGCAGGAATGACGTGTAGCAGTGCTACCCGAAAGCTGTGTGAGACAAATCATCAACAAAAACAGTTTATAGAAAAACACCATCGCGGCAAAATTTGAATAATTCTATTTATCATGAAGGTAGTTACATTTTTTCTTCGGTTTAAATATCCCGTCACAATGAAATTGCGCGCCAAAAAACACACGAAAAAAATAGAGAGGAATGATTAATAATAAAGGAACATAACAACTAAGAAGGGGCGGTGGCTACGGCTGGCATGCGCATTCGAAAATAGCAACACCTAAAGCATTATTGAAGCAAAACGCTTGCATGGCACACATTACCACCGCCACTTCACTGACACAATCAGAAAATAAACCCCCTAACGCAAAGAATTAAGGGTCAAAGAACTGAAAGAGAAAAAAAATTAAAAAACAGACATGTTAGCTAATATTTCGGCAATGGTCAGATTAAGAGTAAAAAACAAATAAACGCTGCAGTGTACCTAAACCTCACAGACAAAGAATGCGGTCGAAGCGGTTTGGGAGCCAAAAAGCAAAATTAAGCGAGCGTTGCATCTTCTCCATTGCACACAAAAAATGTATCTACATCAACCGGTAATTCCTCGGGTTTAAGTAGCGAGGAACGTCATTCACAGATTAGTCTCTCGACGCAAGGTGCCTTACGTTTTGTTTTTGCCGCAGACCGTTAATGCAGCCCACATTAACACAGTTTCATTTTAATTTATCCAAACATTAAAACATCTAAATTTCTTTCTTTGTTTCTATGTCCGGCGTCATTCTATTCTTGCCCATCAACATGAAGGATACCTTATAACTTGATAAGCAAATGCAGTTTATGTTCTCGTGATTTCAGTTCATGGATATTTCCAAAAGACCCTCCACACATAATCTTATTTCACAGCCGTCAGGTGGCAGCAAAAATATTGTACACTCGCAGGGTACCCCGAGAAGGAGCTGTCTAAAACTAGCTGTCATACAGTTTTCCATGAGACAGTTTATCTTATCGGGAAAGAGTAAAAACCTTCCATGGAAGGAAGTGTGTTAACAGACCGCGAAGATTCAAATTCTTATCTCTCGTGCTTTCGCAGGGCTTGTGCTATTGCACAGAATCAGTTAGCCTCCTCTGAAACATCCTTACCCTCGTACATACAGAGAAAAGGCGGCTCATTTACATATCGTCATTCATTCCTGGTCAAAGCACGGGTATTTGCGCTGAGTGTGTTTTCTGCTCCAGCGTACCGCCTTTTTCCGAGCCATGGACGCTGACGCCCGACAAGTCCTGGCGGTTTCCTGCAGGAAGCTGAACGAGATGCAGTCAAGCCGAAGGAAGGTGAGCCTCATCAAGAAGATTTTCGTTCTTCTGATGGTGCGGAAAGCCGAAAGAATCCTGGAGGCACAGTTGGGCGACGACTCCTTCAGTGACTCAGACGACGACGACATTGTTGTGCTGGTATGAATATGGTGCTTTGAAACTTCGCTGCTATGCGCGTAGGGAGCCTTACATATATTTCAGGGAGATGAGACGTGAGCTTCCTTAGTCTTTACAGGTCCATACTGAATGCGCTGTGCGGAAAAGAATGACAAGAGGCAGGAATGACGTGTAGCAGTGCTACCCGAAGGCTGTGTGAGACAAATCATCAACAAAAACAGTTTATAGGAAAAGACCATCGCGGCAAAATTTGAATAATGCTATTTATCATGAAGGTGGTTACATTTTTTCTTTGGTTTAAATATCCCGTCACAATGAAATAGCGCGCGAAAAAACACGCGAACAAAATAGAGAGGAATGGTTAATAATAAAGGAACATAACAACTAAGAAGGGGCGGTGGCTACGGCTGGCATGCGCATTCGAAAATAGCAACACCTAAAGCAGTATTGAAGCAAAACGCTTGCATGGCACACATTACCACCGCCACTTCACTGACACAATCAGAAAATAAACCCCCTAACGCAAAGAATTAAGGGTCAAAGAACTGAAAGAGAAAAAAAATTAAAAAACAGACATGTTAGCTAATATTTCGGCAATGGTCAGATTAAGAGTAAAAAACAAATAAACGCTGCAGTGTACCTAAACCTTACTGACAAAGAATGCGGTCGAATAGGTTTGGGAGCCAAAAAGCAAAATTAAGCGAGCGTTGCATCTTCTCCATTGCACTCAAAAAATATATCTACATCAATCGGTAATTCCTCGGGTTTAAGTAGCGAGGAACGTCATTCACAAATTAGTCTCTCGACGCAAGGTGCCTTACGTTTTGTTTTTGCCGCAGACCGTTAATGCAGCCCACATTAACACAGTTTCATTTTAATTTATCCAAACATTAAAACATCTAAATTTCTTTCTTTGTTTCTATGTCCGGCGTCATTCTATTCTTGCCCATCAACATGAAGGATACCTTATAACTTGATAAGCAAATGCAGTTTATGTTCTCGTGATTTCAGTTGATGGATATTTCCAAAAGACCCTCCACTCATAATCTTACTTCACAGCCGTCAGGTGGCAGCAAATTATTGTACACTCGCAGGGTACCCCGAGAAGGAGCTGTCTAAAACTAGCTGTCATACAGTTTTCAATGAGACAGTTTATCTTATCGGGAAAGAGTAAAAACCTTCCCTGGAAGGAAGTGTGTTAACAGACCGCGAAGTTCAAATTCTTATCTCTCGTGCTTTCGCAGGGCTTGTGCTATTGCACAGAATCAGTTAGCCTCCTCTGAAACATCCTTACCCTCGTACATACTGAGAAAAGGGGGCTCATTCACATATCGTCATTGATTCCTGGTCAAAGCAAGGGTATTTGCGCTGAGTGTGTTTTCTGCTCCAGCGTACCGCCTTTTTCCGAGCCATGGACGCTGACGCCCGACAAGTCCTGGCTGTTTCCTGCAGGAAGCTGAACGAGATCCAGTCAAGCCGAAGGAAGGTGAGCCTCATCAAGAAGATTTTCGTTCTTCTGATGGTGCGGAAAGCCGAAAGAATCCTGGAGGCGCAGTTGGGCGACGACTCCTTCAGTGACTCAGACGACGACGACATTGTTGTGCTCGTATGATTATGGTGCTTTGAAACTTCGCTGCTATGCGCGTAGGGAGCCTAAGAAATATTTAAAGGGGATGAGACGACAATTTTCTTAGTCTTTATAGGTCCATACTGAATGCGCTGTGCGGAACAGAATAACAAGAGGCAGGAATGACGTGTAGCAGTGCTACCCGAAAGCTGTGTGAGACAAATCATCAACAAAAACAGTTTATAGGAAAACACCATCGCGGCAAAATTTGAATAATTCTATTTATCATGAAGGTGGTTACATTTTTTCTTCGGTTTAAATATCCCGTCACAATGAAATAGCGCCCGGAAAAACACACGAACAAAATAGAGATGAATGGTTAATAATAAAGGAACATAACAACTAAGATGGAGCGGTGGCTACGGCTGGCATGCGCATTCGAAAATAGCAACACCTTAAGCAGTATTGAAGCAAAACGCTTGCATGGCACACATTACCACCGCCACTTCACTGACACAATCAGAAAATAAACCCCCTAATCCAAAGAATTATGGGTAAAAGAACTGAAAGAGAAAGAAAATAAAAACAGACATGTTAGCTAATATTTCGGCAATGGTCAGATTAAGAGTGAAAAACAAATAAACGCTGTAGTGTACCTAAACCTCCCTGACAAAAAATGCGGTCGAAAAGGTTTGGGAGCCAGAAAGCAAAGTTAAGCGAGCGTTGCGTCTTCTCCAATGCACACAAAAAATGTATCTACATCGACCGGTAATTCCTCGGGTTTAAGTAGCGAGGTAACGTCATTCACAGATTAGTCTCTCGACGCAAGGTGCCTTACGTTTTGTTTTTGCCGCAGACCGTTAATGCAGCCCACATTAACACAGTTTCATTTTATTTATCTAAACATTAAAACATCTAAATTTCTTTCTTTGTTTCTATGAACGGCGTCATTCTATTCTTGCCCATCAACATGAAGGATACCTTATAACTTGATAAGCAAATGCAGTTTATGTTCTCGTGATTTCAGTTGATGGATATTTCCAAAAGACCCTCCACACATAATCTTATTTCACAGCCGTCAGGTGGCAGCAAAAATATTGTACACTCGCAGGGTACCCCGAGAAGGAGCTGTCTAAACCTAGCTGTCATACAGTTTTCCATGAGACAGTTTATCTTATCGGGAAAGAGTAAAAACCTTCCCTGGAAGGAAGTGTGTTCCACTTTTATCGTTAGCAGACCGCTAAGTTTCAAATTCTTATCTCTCGTGCTTTCGCAGGGCTTGTGCTATTGCACAGAATCAGTTAGCCTCCTCTGAAACATCCTTACCATCGTACATACTGAGAAAAGGGGGCTCATTCACATATCGTCATTCAAGGGTATTTGCGCTGAGTGTGTTTTCTGCTCCAGCGTACCGCCTTTTTCCGAGCCATGGACGCTGACGACCGACAAGTCCTGGCTGTTTCCTGCAGGAAGCTGAACGAGATGCAGTCAAGCCGAAGGAAGGTGAGCCTCATCAAGAAGATTTTTGTTCTTCTGATGGTGCGGAAAGCCGAAAGAATCCTGGAGGCGCAGTTGGGCGACGACTCCTTCAGTGACTCAGACGACGACGACATTGTTGTGCTCGTATGAATATGGTGCTTTGAAACTTCGCTGCTATGCGCGTAGGGAGCCTAAGAAATATTTAAAGGGAATGAGACGACAATTTCCTTAGTCTTTATAGGTCCATACTGAATGCGCTGTGCGCAACAGAATGACAAGAGGCAGGAATGACGTGTAGCAGTGCTACCCGAAAGCTGTGTGAGACAAATCATCAACAAAAACAGTTTATAGAAAAACACCATCGCGGCAAAATTTGAATAATTCTATTTATCATGAAGGTAGTTACATTTTTTCTTCGGTGTAAATATCCCGTCACAATGAAATAGCGCCCGGAAAAACACACGAACAAAATAGAGATGAATGGTTAATAATAAAGGAACATAACAACTAAGATGGGGCGGTGGCTACGGCTGGCATGCGCATTCGAAAATAGCAACACCTAAAGCAGTATTGAAGCAAAACGCTTGCATGGCACACATTACCACCGCCACTTCACTGACACAATCAGAAAATAAACCCCCTAATCCAAAGAATTATGGGTAAAAGAAATGAAAGAGAAAGAAAATTAAAAACAGACATGTTAGCTAATATTTCGGCAATGGTCAGATTAAGAGTAAAAAACAAATAAACGCTGTAGTGTACCTAAACCTCCCTGACAAAGAATGCGGTCGAAAAGGTTTGGGAGCCAAAAAGCAAAGTTAAGCGAGCGTTGCGTCTTCTCCAATGCACACAAAAAATGTATCTACATCGACCAGTAATTCCTCGGGTTTAAGTAGCGAGGTAACGTCATTCACAGATTAGTCTCTCGACGCAAGGTGCCTTACGTTTTGTTTTTGCCGCAGACCGTTAATGCAGCCAACATTAACACAGTTTCATTTTAATTTATCTAAACATTAAAACATCTAAATTTCTTTCTTTGTTTCTGTGAACGGCGTCATTCTATTCTTGCCCATCAACATGAAGGATACCTTATAACTTGATAAGCAAATGCAGTTTATGTTCTCGTGATTTCAGTTGATGGATATTTCCAAAAGACCCTCCACACATAATCTTATTTCACAGCCGTCAGGTGGCAGCAAAAATATTGTACACTCGCAGGGTACCCCGAGAAGGAGCTGTCTAAAACTAGCTGTCATAAAGTTTTCCATGAGAGAGTTTATCTTATCGGGAAAGAGTAAAAACCTTCCCTGGAAGGAAGTGTGTTCCACTTTTATCGTTAACAGACCGCTAAGTTTCAAATTCTTATCTCTCGTGCTTTCGCAGGGCTTGTGCTATTGCACAGAATGAGTTAGCCTCCTCTGAAACATCCTTTCCCTCGTACATACAGAGAAAAGGGGGCTCATTCACATAACGTCATTCATTCCTGGTCAAAGCAAGGGTATTTGCGCTGAGTGTGTTTTCTGCTCCAGCGTACCGCCTTTTTCCGAGCCATGGACGCTGACGCCCGACAAATCCTGGCTGTTTCCTGCAGGAAGCTGAACGAGATGCAGTCAAGCCGAAGGAAGGTGAGCCTCATCAAGAAGATTTTCGTTCTTCTGATGGTGCGGAAAGCCGAAAGAATCCTGGAGGCGCAGTTGGGCGACGACTCCTTCAGTGACTCAGACGACGACGACATTGTTGTGCTCGTATGATTATGGTGCTTTGAAACTTCGCTGCTATGCGCGTAGGGAGCCTTACATATATTTCAAGGAGATGAGACGTGAGCTTCCTTAGTCTTTACAGGTTCATACTGAATGCGCTGTGCGCAACAGAATGACAAGAGGCAGGAATGACGTGTAGCAGTGCTACCCGAAAGCTGTGTGAGACAAATCATCAACAAAAAGAGTTCATAGAAAAACACCATCGCGGCAAAATTTGAATAATTCTATTTATCATGAAGGTAGTTACATTTTTTCTTCGGTTTAAATATGCCGTCACAATGAAATTGCGCGCCAAAAAACACACGAAAAAAATAGAGAGGAATGAATAATAATAAAGGAACATAACAACTAAGAAGGGACGGTGGCTACGGCTGGCATGCGCATTAGAAAATAGCAAAACCTAAAGCATTATTGAAGCAAAACGCTTGCATGGCACACATTACCACCGCCACTTCACTGACACAATCAGAAAATAAACCCCCTAACGCAAAGAATTAAGGGTCAAAGAACTGAAAGAGAAAAAAAATTAAAAAACAGACATGTTAGCTAATATTTCGGCAATGGTCAGATTAAGAGTAAAAAACAAATAAACGCTGCAGTGTACCTAAACCTCACTGACAAAGAATGCGGTCGAAGCGGTTTGGGAGCCAAAAAGCAAAATTAAGCGAGCGTTGCATCTTCTCCATTGCACACAAAAAATGTATCTACATCAACCGGTAATTCCTCGGGTTTAAGTAGCGAGGAACGTCATTCACAGATTAGTCTCTCGACGCAAGGTGCCTTACGTTTTGTTTTTGCCGCAGACCGTTAATGCAGCCCACATTAACACAGTTTCATTTTAATTTATCCAAACATTAAAACATCTAAATTTCTTTCTTTGTTTCTATGTCCGGCGTCATTCTATTCTTGCCCATCAACATGAAGGATACCTTATACCTTGATAAGCAAATGCAGTTTATGTTCTCGTGATTTCTGTTGATGGATATTTCCAAAAGACCCTCCACTCATAATCTTATTTCACAGCCGTCAGGTGGCAGCAAATTATTGTACACTCGCAGGGTACCCCGAGAAGGAGCTGTCTAAAACTAGCTGTCATACAGTTTTCAATGAGACATTTTATCTTATCGGGAAAGAGTAAAAACCTTCCCTGGAAGGAAGTGTGTTAACAGACCGCGAAGACTCAAATTCTTATCTCTCGTGCTTTCGCAGGGCTTGTGCTATTGCACAGAATCAGTTAGCCTCCTCTGAAACATCCTTACCCTCGTACATACAGAGAAAAGGGGGCTCATTCACATATCGTCATTCATTCCTGGTCAAAGCACGGGTATTTGCGCTGAGTGTGTTTTCTGCTCCAGCGTACCGCCTTTTTCCGAGCCATGGACGCTGACGCCCGACAAGTCCTGGCGGTTTCCTGCAGGAAGCTGAACGAGATGCAGTCAAGCCGAAATAAGGTGAGCCTCATCAAGAAGATTTTCGTTCTTCTGATGGTGCGGAAAGCCGAAAGAATCCTGGAGGCGCAGTTGGGCGACGACTCCTTCAGTGACTCAGACGACGACGACATTGTTGTGCTCGTATGAATATGGTGCTTTGAAACTTCGCTGCCATGCGCTTCGGGAGCCTAAGAAATATTTAAAGGGGCTGAGACAACAATTTCCTTAGTCTTTATAGGTCCATACTGAATGCGCTGTGCGGAACAGAATAACAAGAGGCAGGAATGACGTGTAGCAGTGCTACCCGAAAGCTGTGTGAGACAAATCATCAACAAAAACAGTTTATAGGAAGACACCATCGCGGCAAAATTTGAATAATTCTATTTATCATGAAGGTGGTTACATTTTTTCTTTGGTTTAAATATCCCGTCACAATGAAATAGCGCGCGAAAAAACACGCGAACAAAATAGAGAGGAATGGTTAATAATAAAGGAACATAACAACTAAGAAGGAGAGGTGGCTACGGCTGGCATGCGCATTCGAAAATAGCAACACCTAAAGCAGTATTGAAGCAAAACGCTTGCATGGTACACATTACCACCGCCACTTCACTGACACAATCAGAAAATAAACCCCCTAACGCAAAGAATTAAGGGTCAAAGAACTGAAAGAGAAAAAAAATTAAAAAACAGACTTGTTAGCTAATATTTCGGCAATGGTCAGATTAAGAGTAAAAAACAAATAAACGCTGCAGTGTACCTAAACCTCACTGACAAAGAATGCGGTCGAAAAGGTTTGGGAGCCAAAAAGCAAAATTAAGCGAGCGTTGCATCTTCTCCATTGCACACAAAAAATGTATCTACATCAATCGGTAATTCCTCGGGTTTAAGTAGCGAGGAACGTCATTCACAAATTAGTCTCTCGACGCAAGGTGCCTTACGTTTTGTTTTTGCCGCAGACCGTTAATGCAGCCCACATTAACACAGTTTCATTTTAATTTATCCAAACATTGAAACATCTAAATTTCTTTCTTTGTTTCTATGTCCGGCGTCATTCTATTCTTGCCCATCAACATGAAGGATACCTTATAACTTGATAAGCAAATGCAGTTTATGTTCTCGTGATTTCAGTTGATGGATATTTCCAAAAGACCCTCCACTCATAATCTTATTTCACAGCCGTCAGGTGGCAGCAAATTATTGTACACTCGCAGGGTACCCCGAGAAGGAGCTGTCTAAAACTAGCTGTCATACAGTTTTCAATGAGACAGTTTATCTTATCGGGAAAGAGTAAAAACCTTCCCTGGAAGGAAGTGTGTTAACAGACCGCGAAGATTCAAATTCTTATCTCTCGTGCTTTCGCAGGGCTTGTGCTATTGCACAGAATCAGTTAGCCTCCTCTGAAACATTTACCCTCGTACATACTGAGAAAAGGGGGCTCATTCACATATCGTCATTCATTCCTGGTCAAAGCAAGGGTATTTGCGCTGAGTGTGTTTTCTGCTCCAGCGTACCGCCTTTTTCCGAGCCATGGACGCTGACGCCCGACAAGTCCTGGCGGTTTCCTGCAGGAAGCTGAACGAGATGCAGTCAAGCCGAGGGAAGGTGAGCCTCATCAAGAAAATTTTCATTCTTCTGATGGTGCGGAAAGCCGAAAGAATCCTGGAGGCACAGTTGGGCGACGACTCCTTCAGTGACTCAGACGACGACGACATTGTTGTGCTCGTATGAATATGGTGCTTTGAAACTTCGCTGCCATGCGCGTCGGGAGCCTAAGAAATATTTAAAGGGGATGAGACGACAATTTTCTTAGTCTTTATAGGTCCATACTGAATGCGCTGTGCGGAACAGAATAACAAGAGGCAGGAATGACGTGTAGCAGTGCTACCCGAAAGCTGTGTGAGACAAATCATCAACAAAAACAGTTTATAGGAAAACACCATCGCGGCAAAATTTGAATAATTCTATTTATCATGAAGGTGGTTACATTTTTTCTTCGGTTTAAATATCCCGTCACAATGAAATAGCGCCCGGAAAAACACACGAACAAAATAGAGATGAATGGTTAATAATAAAGGAACATAACAACTAAGATGGAGCGGTGGCTACGGCTGGCATGCGCATTCGAAAATAGCAACACCTAAAGCAGTATTGAAGCAAAACGCTTGCATGGCACACATTACCACCGCCACTTCACTGACACAATCAGAAAATAAACCCCCTAATCCAAAGAATTATGGGTAAAAGAACTGAAAGAGAAAGAAAATAAAAACAGACATGTTAGCTAATATTTCGGAAATGGTCAGATTAAGAGTGAAAAACAAATAAACGCTGTAGTGTACCTAAACCTCCCTGACAAAGAATGCGGTCGAAAAGGTTTGGGAGCCAAAAAGCAAAGTTAAGCGAGCGTTGCGTCTTCTCCAATGCACACAAAAAATGTATCTACATCGACCGGTAATTCCTCGGGTTTAAGTAGCGAGGTAACGTCATTCACAGATTAGTCTCTCGACGCAAGGTGCCTTACGTTTTGTTTTTGCCGCAGACCGTTAATGCAGCCCACATTAACACAGTTTCATTTTAATTTATCTAAACATTAAAACATCTAAATTTCTTTCTTTGTTTCTATGAACGGCGTCATTCTATTCTTGCCCATCAACATGAAGGATACCTTATAACTTGATAAGCAAATGCAGTTTATGTTCTCGTGATTTCAGTTGATGGATATTTCCAAAAGACCCTCCACTCATAATCTTATTTCACAGCCGTCAGGTGGCAGCAAATTATTGTACACTCGCAGGGTACCCCGAGAAGGAGCTGTCTAAAACTAGCTGTCATACAGTTTTCAATGAGACAGTTTATCTTATCGGGAAAGAGTAAAAACCTTCCCTGGAAGGAAGTGTGTTAACAGACCGCGAAGATTCAAATTCTTATCTCTCGTGCTTTCGCAGGGCTTGTGCTATTGCACAGAATCAGTTAGCCTCCTCTGAAACATTTACCCTCGTACATACTGAGAAAAGGGGGCTCATTCACATATCGTCATTCATTCCTGGTCAAAGCAAGGGTATTTGCGCTGAGTGTGTTTTCTGCTCCAGCGTACCGCCTTTTTCCGAGCCATGGACGCTGACGACCGACAAGTCCTGGCTGTTTCCTGCAGGAAGCTGAACGAGATGCAGTCAAGCCGAAGGAAGGTGAGCCTCATCAAGAAGATTTTTGTTCTTCTGATGGTGCGGAAAGCCGAAAGAATCCTGGAGGCGCAGTTGGGCGACGACTCCTTCAGTGACTCAGACGACGACGACATTGTTGTGCTCGTATGAATATGGTGCTTTGAAACTTCGCTGCTATGCGCGTAGGGAGCCTAAGAAATATTTAAAGGGAATGAGACGACAATTTCCTTAGTCTTTATAGGTCCATACTGAATGCGCTGTGCGCAACAGAATGACAAGAGGCAGGAATGACGTGTAGCAGTGCTACCCGAAAGCTGTGTGAGACAAATCATCAACAAAAACAGTTTATAGAAAAACACCATCGCGGCAAAATTTGAATAATTCTATTTATCATGAAGGTAGTTACATTTTTTCTTCGGTTTAAATATCCCGTCACAATGAAATAGCGCCCGGAAAAACACACGAACAAAATAGAGATGAATGGTTAATAATAAAGGAACATAACAACTAAGATGGGGCGGTGGCTACGGCTGGCATGCGCATTCGAAAATAGCAACACCTAAAGCAGTATTGAAGCAAAACGCTTGCATGGCACACATTACCACCGCCACTTCACTGACACAATCAGAAAATAAACCCCCTAATCCAAAGAATTATGGGTAAAAGAAATGAAAGAGAAAGAAAATTAAAAACAGACATGTTAGCTAATATTTCGGCAATGGTCAGATTAAGAGTAAAAAACAAATAAACGCTGTAGTGTACCTAAACCTCCCTGACAAAGAATGCGGTCGAAAAGGTTTGGGAGCCAAAAAGCAAAGTTAAGCGAGCGTTGCGTCTTCTCCAATGCACACAAAAAATGTATCTACATCGACCAGTAATTCCTCGGGTTTAAGTAGCGAGGTAACGTCATTCACAGATTAGTCTCTCGACGCAAGGTGCCTTACGTTTTGTTTTTGCCGCAGACCGTTAATGCAGCCAACATTAACACAGTTTCATTTTAATTTATCTAAACATTAAAACATCTAAATTTCTTTTTGTTTCTATGAACGGCGTCATTCTATTCTTGCCCATCAACATGAAGGATACCTTATAACTTGATAAGCAAATGCAGTTTATGTTCTCGTGATTTCAGTTGATGGATATTTCCAAAAGACCCTCCACACATAATCTTATTTCACAGCCGTCAGGTGGCAGCAAAAATATTGTACACTCGCAGGGTACCCCGAGAAGGAGCTGTCTAAAACTAGCTGTCATAAAGTTTTCCATGAGACAGTTTATCTTATCGGGAAAGAGTAAAAACCTTCCCTGGAAGGAAGTGTGTTCCACTTTTATCGTTAACAGACCGCTAAGTTTCAAATTCTTATCTCTCGTGCTTTCGCAGGGCTTGTGCTATTGCACAGAATCAGTTAGCCTCCTCTGAAACATCCTTACCATCGTACATACAGAGAAAAGAAGGCTCATTCACATATCGTCATTCATTCCTGGTCAAAGCAAGGGTATTTGCGCTGAGTGTGTTTTCTGCTCCAGCGTACCGCCTTTTTCCGAGCCATGGACGCTGACGCCCGACAAGTCCTGGCGGTTTCCTGCAGGAAGCTGAACGAGATGCAGTCAAGCCGAAGGAAGGTGAGCCTCATCAAGAAGATTTTCGTTCTTCTGATGGTGCGGAAAGCCGAAAGAATCCTGGAGGCGCAGTTGGGCGACGACTCCTTCAGTGACTCAGACGACGACGACATTGTTGTGCTCGTATGAATATGGTGCTTTGAAACTTCGCTGCTATGCGCGTCGAGAGCCTAACAAATATTTCTGGGAGATGAGACGTGAGCTTCCTTAGTCTTTACAGGTCCATACTGAATGCGCTGTGCGGAAAAGAATGACAAGAGCAGGAATGACGTGTAGCAGTGCTACCCGAAAGCTGTGTGAGACAAATCATCAACAAAAACAGTTTATAGAAAAACACCATCGCGGCAAAATTTAAATAATTCTATTTATCATGAAGGCGGTTACATTTTTTATTTGGTTTAAATATCCCGTCACAATGAAATAGCGCGCGAAAAAACACACGAACAAAATAGAGAGCAATGGTAATAACAAAGGAACATAACAACTGAGGAAGGGCGGTGGCTACGGCTGGCATGCGCATTCGAAAATAGCAACACCTAAAGCAGTATTGAAGCAAAACGCTTGCATGACACACATTACCACCGCCACTTCACTGACACACTCAGAAAATAAACCCACTAACCCAAAGAATTATGGGTAAAAGAACTGAAAGAGAAAAAAAATTAAAAAACAGACATGTTAGCTAATATTTCGGCAATGGTCAGATTAAGAGTTAATAACAAATAAACGCTGTCGTGTACCTAAACCTCACTGAAAAAGAATGCGGTCGAAGAGGTTTGGGAGCCAAAAAGCAAAATTAAGCGAGCGTTGCGTCTTCTCCATTGCACATAAAAAACGTATATACATAGACCGGTAATTCCTCGGATTTAAGTAGCGAGATAACGTCATTCACAGATTAGTCTCTCGACGCAAGGTTCCTTACGTTTTGTTTTTGCCGCAGACCGTTAATGCAGCCCACATTAACACAGTTTCATTTTAATTTATCTAAACATGAAAACATCTAAATTTCTTTCTTTGTTTCTATGACCGGCGTCATTTTATTCTTGCCCATCAACATGAAGGATACCTTATAACTTGATAAGCAAATGTAGTTTATGTTCTCGTGATTTCAGTCGATGTATATTTCCAAAAGACCCTCCACACATAATCCTATTTCACAGCCGTCAGGTGGCTGCAAAATATTGTACACTCGCAAGCTACCCAGAGAAGGAGCTGTCTAAAACTAGCTGTCATACAGTTTTCCATGAGACAGTTTATCTTATCGGGAAAGAGTAAAAACCTTCCCTGGAAGGAAGTGTGTTCCACTTTTATTGTTAACAGACCGCTAAGTTTCAAATTCTTATCTCTCGTGCTTTCGCAGGGCTCGTGCTATTGCACAGAATCAGCCTCCTCTGAAACATCCTTACCCTCGTACATACAGAGAAAAGGGAGCTCATTCACATATCGTCATTCATTCCTGGTCAAAGCACGGGTATTTGCGCTGAGTGTGTTTTCTGCTCCAGCTTACCGCCTTTTTCCGAGCCATGGACGCTGACGCCCGACAAGTCCTGGCGGTTTCCTGCAGGAAGCTGAACGAGATGCAGTCAAGCCGAAGGAAGGTGAGCCTCATCAAGAAGATTTTCGTTCTTCTGATGGTGCGGAAAGCCGAAAGAATCCTGGAGGCGCAGTTGGGCGACGACTCCTTCAGTGACTCAGACGACGACGACATTGTTGTGCTCGTATGAATATGGTGCTTTGAAACTTCGCTGCTATGCGCGTCGAGAGCCTAACAAATATTTCTGGGAGATGAGACGTGAGCTTCCTTAGTCTTTACAGGTCCATACTGAATGCGCTGTGCGGAAAAGAATGACAAGAGCAGGAATGACGTGTAGCAGTGCTACCCGAAAGCTGTGTGAGACAAATCATCAATAAAAAAAGTTTATAGAAAAACACCATCGCGGCAAAATTTAAATAATTCTATTTATCATGAAGGCGGTTACATTTTTTATTTGGTTTAAATATCCCGTCACAATGAAATAGCGCGCGAAAAAACACACGAACAAAATAGAGAGCAATGGTAATAACAAAGGAACATAACAACTGAGGAAGGGCGGTGGCTACGGCTGGCATGCGCATTCGAAAATAGCAACACCTAAAGCAGTATTGAAGCAAAACGCTTGCATGACACACATTACCACCGCCACTTCACTGACACACTCAGAAAATAAACCCACTAACCCAAAGAATTATGGGTAAAAGAACTGAAAGAGAAAAAAAATTAAAAAACAGACATGTTAGCTAATATTTCGGCAATGGTCAGATTAAGAGTTAATAACAAATAAACGCTGTCGTGTACCTAAACCTCACTGAAAAAGAATGCGGTCGAAGAGGTTTGGGAGCCAAAAAGCAAAATTAAGCGAGCGTTGCGTCTTCTCCATTGCACACAAAAAACGTATATACATAGACCGGTAATTCCTCGGATTTAAGTAGCGAGATAACGTCATTCACAGATTAGACTCTCGACGCAAGGTTCCTTACGTTTTGTTTTTCCCGCAGACCGTTAATGCAGCCCACATTACCACAGTTTCATTTTAATTTATCTAAACATTAAAACTTCTAAATTTCTTTCTTTTTGCCGCAGACCGTTAATGCAGTCCACATTCACACAGTTTCATTTTAATTTATCTAAACATTAAAACATCTAAATTTCTTTCTTTGTTTCTATGTCCGGCGTCATTCTATTCTTGCCCATCAACATGAAGGATACTTTATATCTTGATAAGCAAATGCAGTTTATGTTCTCGTGATTTCAGTCGATGTATATTTCCAAAAGACCCTCCACACATAATCTTATTTCACAGCCGTCAGGTGGCAGCAAAATATTGTACACTCGCAAGCTACCCCGAGAAGGAGCTGTCTAAAACTAGCTGTCATACAGTTTTCCATGAGACAGTTTATCTTATCGGGAAAGAGTAAAAACCTTCCCTGGAAAGAAGTGTGTTAACAGACCGCGAAGTTTCAACTTCTTATCTCTCGTGCTTTCGCAGGGCTTGTGCTATTGCACAGAATCAGTTAGCCACCTCTGAAACATCCTTACCCTCGTACATACTGAGAAAAGGGGGTTCATTCACATATCGTCATTGATTCCTGGTCAAAGCAAGGGTATTTGCGCTGAGTGTGTTTTCTGCTCCAGCGTACCGCCTTTTTCCGAGCCATGGACGCTGACGCCCGACAAGTCCTGGCGGTTTCCTGCAGGAAGCTGAACGAGATGCAGTCAAGCCGAAGGAAGGCGAGCCTCATCAAGAAGATTTTCGTTCATCTGATGGTGCGGAAAGCTGCAAGAATTCTGGAGACGCAGTTGGGCGACGACTCCTTCAGTGACTCAGACGACGACGACATTGTTGTGCTCGTATGAATATGGTGCTTTGAAACTTCGCTGCTATGCGCGTAGGGAGCCTTACATATATTTCAGGGAGATGAGACGTGAGCTTCCTTAGTCTTTATAGGTCCATACTGAATGCGCTGTGCGCAACAGAATGACAAGAGGCAGGAATGACGTGTAGCAGTGCTACCCGAAAGCTGTGTGAGACAAATCATCAACAAAAACAGTTTATAAAAAAACACCATCGCGGCAAAATTTGAATAATTCTATTTATCATGAAGGTAGTTACATTTTTCTTTGGTTTAAATATCCCGTCAAAATGAAATAGCGCGCGAAAAAACACACGAACAAAATAGAGAGCAATGGTTAATAACAAAGGAACATAACAACTGAGGAAGGGCGGTGGCTACGGCTGGCATGCGCATTCGAAAATAGCAGCACCTAAAGCAGTATTGAAGCAAAACGCTTGAATGACACACATTACCACCGCCACTTCACTGACACAATCAGAAAATAAACCCCCTAACCCAAAGAATTATGGGTAAAAGAACTGAAAGAGAAAAAAAATATAAAAAACAGACATGTTAGCTAATATTTCGGCAATGGTCAGATAAAGAGTTGATAACAAATAAACGCTGTCGTGTACCTAAACCTCACTGAAAAAGAATGCGGTCGAAGAGGTTTGGGAGCCAAAAAGCAAAATTAAGCGAGCGTTGCGTCTTCTCCATTGCACACAAAAAACGGATATACATAGACCGGTAATTCCTCGGATTTAAGTAGCGAGATAACGTCATTCACAGATTAGTCTCTCGACGCAAGGTTCCTTACGTTTTGTTTTTGCCGCAGACCGTTATTGCAGCCCACATTACCACAGTTTCATTTTAATTTATCTAAACATTAAAACTTCTAAATTTCTTTCTTTTTGCCGCAGACCGTTAATGCAGCCCACATTAACACAGTTTCATTTTAATTTATCTAAACATTAAAACATCTAAATTTCTTTCTTTCTTTCTATGTCCGGCGTCATTCTATTCTTGCCCATCAACATGAAGGATACTTTATATCTTGATAAGCAAATGCAGTTTATGTTCTCGTGATTTCAGTCGATGTATATTTCCAAAAGACCCTCCACACATAATCTTATTTCACAGCCGTCAGGTGGCAGCATAATATTGTACACTCGCAAGCTACCCCGAGAAGGAGCTGTCTAAAACTAGCTGTCATACAGTTTTCCATGAGACAGTTTATCTTATCGGGAAAGAGTAAAAACCTTCCCTGGAAGGAAGTGTGTTCCACTTTTATCGTTAACAGACCGCTAAGTTTCAAATTCTTATCTCTCGTGCTTTCGCAGGGCTTGTGCTATTGCACAGAATCAGTTAGCCTCCTCTGAAACATCCTTACCATCGTACATACTGAGAAAAGGGGGCTCATTCACATATCGTCATTCATTCCTGGTCAAAGGAAGGGTATTTGCGCTGAGTGTGTTTTCTGCTCCAGCGTACCGCCTTTTTCCCAGCCATGGACGCTGACGCCCGACAAGTCCTGGCGGTTTCCTGCAGGAAGCTGAACGAGATGCAGTCAAGCCGAAGGAAGGTGAGCCTCATCAAGAAGATTTTCGTTCTTCTGATGGTGCGGAAAGCCGAAGGAATCCTGGAGGCGCAGTTGGGCGACGACTCCTTCAGTGACTCAGACGACGACGACATTGTTGTGCTCGTATGAATATGGTGCTTTGAAACTTCGCTGCTATGCGCGTAGGGAGCCTTACATATATTTCAGGGAGATGAGACGTGAGCTTCCTTAGTCTTTACAGGTTCATACTGAATGCGCTGTGCGCAACAGAATGACAAGAGGCAGGAATGACGTGTAGCAGTGCTACCCGAAAGCTGTGTGAGACAAATCATCAACAAAAACAGTTTATAAAAAAAACACCATCGCGGCAAAATTTGAATAATTCTATTTATCATGAAGGTAGTTACATTTTTTCTTTGGTTTAAATATCCCGTCACAATGAAATAGCGCGCGAAAAAACACACGAACAAAATAGAGAGAAATGGTTAATAACAAAGGAACATAACAACTGAGGAAGGGGGTGGCTACGGCTGGCATGCGCATTCGAAAATAGCAGCACCTAAAGCAGTATTGAAGCAAAACGCTTGAATGACACAGATTACCACCGCCACTTCACTGACACAATCAGAAAATAAACCCCCTAACCCAAAGAATTATGGGTAAAAGAACTGAAAGAGAAAAAAAAATAAAAAACAGACATGTTAGCTAATATTTCGGCAATGGTCAGATTAAGAGTTGATAACAAATAAACGCTGTCGTGTACCTAAACCTCACTGAAAAAGAATGCGGTCGAAGAGGTTTGGGAGCCAAAAAGCAAAATTAAGCGAGCGTTGCGTCTTCTCCATTGCACACAAAAAATGTATCTACATCGACCGGTAATTCCTCGGGTTTAAGTAGCGAGGTAACGTCATTCACAGATTAGTCTCTCGACGCAAGGTGCCTTACGTTTTGTTTTTGCCGCAGACCGTTAATGCAGCCCACATTAACACAGTTTCATTTTAATTTATCTAAACATTAAAACATCTAAATTTCTTTCTTTGTTTCTATGAACGGCGTCATTCTATTCTTGCCCATCAACATGAAGGATACCTTATAACTTGATAAGCAAATGCAGTTTATGTTCTCGTGATTTCAGTTGATGGATATTTCCAAAAGACCCTCCACACATAATCTTATTTCACAGCCGTCAGGTGGCAGCAAAAATATTGTACACTCGCAGGGTACCCCGAGAAGGAGCTGTCTAAAACTAGCTGTCATACAGTTTTCCAAGAGACAGTTTATCTTATCGGGAAAGAGTAAAAATCTTCTCTGGAAGGAAGTGTGTTCCACTTTTATCGTTAACAGACCGCTAAGTTTCAAATTCTTATCTCTCGTGCTTTCGCAGGGCTTGTGCTATTGCACAGAATCAGTTAGCCTCCTCTGAAACATCCTTACCCTCGTACATACTGAGAAAATGGGGCTCATTCACATATCGTCATTCATTCCTGGTCAAAGCAAGGGTATTTGCGCTGAGTGTGTTTTCTGCTCCAGCGTATCGCCTTTTTCCGAGCCATGGACGCTGACGCCCGACAAGTCCTGGCGGTTTCCTGCAGGAAGCTGAACGAGATGCAGTCAAGCCGAAGGAAGGTGAGCCTCATCAAGAAGATTTTCGTTCTTCTGATGGTGCGGAAAGCCGAAGGAATCCTGGAGGCGCAGTTGGGCGACGACTCCTTCAGTGACTCAGACGACGACGACATTGTTGTGCTTTGAAACTTCGCTGCTATGCGCGTAGGGAGCCTTACATATATTTCAGGGAGATGAGACGTGAGCTTCCTTAGTCTTTACAGGTTCATACTGAATGCGCTGTGCGCAACAGAATGACAAGAGGCAGGAATGACGTGTAGCAGTGCTACCCGAAAGCTGTGTGAGACAAATCATCAACAAAAACAGTTTATGAAAAAACACCATCGCGGCAAAATTTGAATAATTCTATTTATGATGAAGGTAGTTGCATTTTTTCTTTGGTTTAAATATCCCGTCACAATGAAATAGCGCGCGAAAAAACACACTTACAAAATAGAGAGCAATGGTTAATAACAAAGGAACATAACAACTGAGGAAGGGCGGTGGCTACAGCTGGCATGCGCATTCGAAAATAGCAGCACCTAAAGCAGTATTGAAGCAAAACGCTTGAATGACACACATTACCACCGCCACTTCACTGACACAATCAGAAAATAAACCCCCTAACCCAAAGAATTATGGGTAAAAGAACTGAAAGAGAAAAAAAATTAAAAAACAGACATGTTAGCTAATATTTCGGCAATGGTCAGATTAAGAGTTGATAACAAATAAACGCTGTCGTGTACCTAAACCTCACTGAAAAAGAATGCGGTCGAAGAGGTTTGGGAGCCAAAAAGCAAAATTAAGCGAGCGTTGCGTCTTCTCCATTGCACACAAAAAACGTATATACATAGACCGGTAATTCCTCGGATTTAAGTAGCGAGATAACGTCATTCACAGATTAGTCTCTCGACGCAAGGTTCCTTACGTTTTGTTTTTGCCGCAGACCGTTAATGCAGCCCACATTACCACAGTTTCATTTTAATTTATCTAAACATTAAAACTTCTAAATTTCTTTCTTTTTGCCGCAGACCGTTAATGCAGCCCACATTAACACAGTTTCATTTTAATTTATCTAAACATTAAAACATCTAAATTTCTTTCTTTGTTTCTATGTCCGGCGTCATTCTATTCTTGCCCATCAACATGAAGGATACTTTATATCTTGATAAGCAAATGCAGTTTATGTTCTCGTGATTTCAGTCGATGTATATTTCCAAAAGACCCTCCACACATAATCTTATTTCACAGCCGTCAGGTGGCAGCATAATATTGTACACTCGCAAGCTACCCCGAGAAGGAGCTGTCTAAAACTAGCTGTCATACAGTTTTCCATGAGACAGTTTATCTTATCGGGAAAGAGTAAAAACCTTCCCTGGAAGGAAGTGTGTTCCACTTTTATCGTTAACAGACCGCTAAGTTTCAAATTCTTATCTCTCGTGCTTTCACAGGGCTTGTGCTATTGCACAGAATCAGTTAGCCTCCTCTGAAACATCCTTACCATCGTACATACTGAGAAAAGGGGGCTCATTCACATATCGTCATTCATTCCTGGTCAAAGCAAGGGTATTTGCGCTGAGTGTGTTTTCTGCTCCAGCGTACCGCCTTTTTCCGAGCCATGGACGCTGACGCCCGACAAGTCCTGGCTGTTTCCTGCAGGAAGCTGAACGAGATGCAGTCATGCCGAAGGAAGGTGAGCCTCATCAAGAAGATTTTCGTTCTTCTGATGGTGCGGAAAGCCGAAAGAATCCTGGAGGCGCAGTTGGGCGACGACTCCTTCAGTGACTCAGACGACGACGACATTGTTGTGCTCGTATGAATATTGTGCTTTGAAACTTCGCTGCTATGCGCGTCGGTAGCCTTACAAATATTTCAGGGAGATGAGACGTGAGCTTCCTTAGTCTTTACAGGTTCATACTGAATGCGCTGTGCGCAACAGAATGACAAGAGGCAGGAATGACGTGTAGCAGTGCTACCCGAAAGCTGTGTGAGACAAATCATCAACAAAAACAGTTTATAGAAAAACACCATCGCGGCAAAATTTGAATAATTCTATTTATCATGAAGGTAGTTACATTTTTTCTTCGGTTTAAATATCCCGTCACAATGAAATAGCGCGCCAAAAAACACACGAAAAAAATAGAGAGGAATGGTTAATAATAAAGGAACATAACAATTAAGAAAGGGCGGTGGCTACGGCTGGCATGCGCATTCGAAAATAGCAACACCTAAAGCAGTATTGAAGCAAAACGCTTGCATGGCACACATTACCACCGCCACTTCACTGACACGATCAGAAAATAAACCCCCTAATCCAAAGAATTATGGGTAAAAGAACTGAAAGAGAAAGAAAAATAAAAACAGACATGTTAGCTAATATTTCGGCAATGGTCAGATTAAGAGTAAAAAACAAATAAACGCTGTAGTGTACCTAAACCTCACTGACAAAGAATGCGGTCGAAAAGGTTTGGGAGCCAAAAAGCAAAGTTAAGCGAGCGTTGCGTTTTCTCCAATGCACACAAAAAATGTATCTACATCGACCGGTAATTCCTCGGGTTTAGGTAGCGAGGTAACGTCATTCACAGATTAGTCTCTCGACGCAAGGTGCCTTACGTTTTGTTTTTGCCGCAGACCGTTAATGCAGCCCACATTAACACAGTTTCATTTTAATTTATCTAAACATTAAAACATCTAAATTTCTTTCTTTGTTTCTATGAACGGCGTCATTCTATTCTTGCTCATCAACATGAAGGATACCTTATAACTTGATAAGCAAATGCAGTTTATGTTCTCGTGATTTCAGTTGATGGATATTTCCAAAAGACCCTCCACACATATTCTTATTTCACAGCCGTCAGGTGGTAGCAAAAATATTGTACACTCGCAGGGTACCCCGAGAAGGAGCTGTCTAAAACTAGCTGTCATACAGTTTTCCATGAGGCAGTTTATCTTATCGGGAAAGAGTAAAAACCTTCCCTGGAAGGAAGTGTGTTCTACTTTTATCGTTAACAGACCGCTAAGTTTCAAATTCTTATCTCTCCTGCTTTCGCAGGGCTTGTGCTATTGCACAGAATCAGTTAGCCTCCTCTGAAACATCCTTACACTCGTACATACTGAGAAAAGGGGGCTCAATCACATATCGTCATTCATTCCTGGTCAAAGCAAGGGTATTTGCGCTGAGTGTGTTTTCAGCTCATGCGTACCGCCTTTTTCCGAGCCATGGACGCTGACGCCCGACAAGTCCTGGCTGTTTCCTGCAGGAAGCTGAACGAGATGCAGTCAAGCCGAAGGAAGGTGAGCCTCATCAAGATTTTCGTTCTTCTGATGGTGCGGAAAGCTGAAAGAATCCTGGAGGCGCAGTTGGGCGAAGACTCCTTCAGTGACTCAGACGACGAAGACATTGTTTTGCTCGTATGAATATGGTGCTTTGAAATTTCGCTGCTATGCGCGTCGGGAGCCTAACAAATAGTTAAAGGGGATGAGACGACAATTTCCTTAGTCTTTATAGGTCCATACTGAATGCGCTGTGCGGAACAGAATAACAAGAGGCAGGAATGACGTGTAGCAGTGCTACCCGAAAGCTGTGTGAGACAAATCATCAACAAAAACAGTTTATAGGAAAACACCATCGCGGCAAAATTTGAATAATTCTATTTATCATGAAGGTGGTTACATTTTTTCTTTGGTTTAAATATCCCGTCACAATGAAATAGCGCGCGAAAAAACACACGAACAAAATAGAGAGCAATGGTTAATAACAAAGGAACATAACAACTGAGGAAGGGCGGTGGCTACGGCTGGCATGCGCATTCGAAAATAGCAGCCCCTAAGGCAGTATTGAAGCAAAACGCTTGCATGACACACATTACCACAGCCACTTCACTGACACAATCAGAAAATAAACCCCCTAACCCAAAGAATTATGGGTAAAAGAACTGAAAGAGAAAAAAAATTAAAAAACAGACATGTTAGCTAATATTTCGGCAATGATCAGATTAAGAGTTAATAACAAATAAACGCTGTCGTGTACCTAAACCTCACTGAAAAAGAATGCGGTCGAAGAGGTTTGGGAGCCAAAAAGCAAAATTAAGCGAGCGTTGCGTCTTCTCCATTGCACACAAAAAACGTATATACATAGACCGGTAATTCCTCGGATTTAAGTAGCGAGATAACGTCATTCACAGATTAGTCTCTCGACGCAAGGTTCCTTACGTTTTGTTTTTGCCGCAGACCGTTAATGCAGCCCACATTACCACAGTTTCATTTTAATTGATCTAAACATTAAAGCATCTAAATTTCTTTCTTTTTGCCGCAGACCGTTAATGCAGCCCACATTAACACAGTTTCATTTTAATTTATCTAAACATTAAAACAACTAAATTTCTTTCTTTGTTTCTATGTCCGGCGTCATTCTATTCTTGCCCATCAACATGAAGGATACTTTATATCTTGATAAGCAAATGCAGTTTATGTTCACGTGATTTCAGTCGATGTATATTTCCAAAAGACCCTCCACACATAATCTTATTTCACAGCCGTCAGGTGGCAGCAAAATATTGTACACTCGCAAGCTACCCCGAGAAGGAGCTGTCTAAAACTAGCTGTCATACAGTTTTCCATGAGACAGTTTATCTTATCGGGAAAGAGTAAAAACCTTCCCTGGAAAGAAGTGTGTTAACAGACCGCGAAGTTTCAACTTCTTATCTCTCGTGCTATCGCAGGGCTTGTGCTATTGCACAGAATCAGTTAGCCACCTCTGAAACATCCTTACCCTCGTACATACTGAGAAAAGGGGGCTCATTCACATATCGTCATTCATTCCTGGTCAAAGCAAGAGTATTTGCGCTGAGTGTGTTTTCTGCTCCAGCGTACCGCCTTTTTCCGAGCCATGGACGCTGACGCCCGACAAGTCCTGGCTGTTTCCTGCAGGAAGCTGAACGAGATGCAGTCAAGCCGAAGGAAGGTGAGCCTCAAGAAGATTTTCTTTCTTCTGATGGTGCGGAAAGCCGAAAGAATCCTGGAGGCGCAGTTGGGCGACGACTCCTTCAGTGACTCAGACGACGACGACATTGTTGTGCTCGTATGAATATGGTGCTTTGAAACTTCGCTGCTATGCGCGTCGGCAGCCTAACAAATATTTAAAGGGGATGAGACGACAATTTCCTTAGTCTTTATTGGTCCATACTGAATGCGCTGTGCGGAACCGAATAACAAGAGGCAGGAATGACGTGTAGCAGTGCTACCCGAAAGCTGTGTGAGACAAATCATCAACAAAAACAGTTTATAGGAAAACACCATCGCGGCAAAATTTGAATAACTCTATTTATCATGAAGGTGGTTACATTTTTTCTTTGGTTTAACTATCCCGTCACAATGAAATAGCGCGCGAAAAAACGCACGAACAAAATAGAGAGCAATGGTTAATAATAAAGGAACATAACAACTGAGGAAGGGCGGTGGCTACGGCTGGCATGCGCATTCGAAAATAGCAACACCTAAAGTAGTATTGAAGCAAAACGCTTGCATGGCACACATTACCACCGCCACTTCACTGACACAAACAGATAATAATCCCCCTAACGCAAAGAATTTAGGGTAAAAGAACTGAAAGAGAAAAAAAAATTAAAAAACAGACATGTTAGCTAATATTTCGGCAATGGTCAGATTAAGAGTAAAAAACAAATAAACGCTGTAGTGTACCTAAACCTCACTGACAAAGAATGCGGTCGAAGCGGTTTGGGAGCCAAAAAGCAAAATTAAGCGAGCGTTGCATCTTCTCCATTGCACACAAAAAATGTATCTACATCAACCGGTAATTCCTCGGGTTTAAGTAGCGAGGAACGTCATTCACAGATTAGTCTCTCGACGCAAGGTGCCTTACGTTTTGTTTTTGCCGCAGACCGTTAATGCAGCCCACATTAACACAGTTTCATTTTAATTTATCCAAACATTAAAACATCTAAATTTCTTTCTTTGTTTCTATGTCCGGCGTCATTCTATTCTTGCCCATCAACATGAAGGATACCTTATAACTTGATAAGCAAATGCAGTTTATGTTCTCGTGATTTCAGTTGATGGATATTTCCAAAAGACCCTCCACACATAATCTTATTTCACAGCCGTCAGGTGGCAGCAAAATATTGTACACTCGCAGGATACCCCGAGAAGGAGCTGTCTAAAACTAGCTGTCATACAGTTTTCCATGAGACAGTTTATCTTGTCGGGAAAGAGTAAAAACCTTCCCTGGAAGGAAGTGTGTTAACAGACCGCGAAGATTCAAATTCTTATCTCTCGTGCTTTCGCAGGGCTTGTGCTATTGCACAGAATCAGTTAGCCTCCTCTGAAACATCCTTACCCTCGTACATACTGAGAAAAGGGGGCTCAATCACATATCGTCATTCATTCCTGGTGAAATCAATGGTATTGGCGCTGAGTGTGTTTTATGCTCCAGCGTACCGCTTTTTCCGAGCCATGGACGCTGACGCCCGACAAGTCTTGGCTGTTTCCTGCAGGAAGCTGAACGAGATGCAGTCAAGCCGAAGGAAGGTGAGCCTCATCAAGAAGATTTTTGTTCTTCTGATGGTGCGGAAAGCCGAAAGAATCCTGGAGGCGCAGTTGGGCGACGAGTCCTTCAGTGACTCAGACGACGACGACATTGATGTGCTCGTATGAATATGGTGCTTTGAAACTTCGCTGCTATGCGCGTCGGCAGCCTAACAAATATTTAAAGGGGATGAGACGACAATTTCCTTAGTCTTTATTGGTCCATACTGAATGCGCTGTGCGGAACCGAATAACAAGAGGCAGGAATGACGTGTAGCAGTGCTACCCGAAAGCTGTGTGAGACAAATCATCAACAAAAACAGTTTATAGGAAAACACCATCGCAGCAAAATTTGAATAATTTTATTTATCATGAAGGTGGCATACATTTTTTCTTTGGTTTAAATATCCCGTCACAATAAAATAGCGCGCGCAAAAAACACACGATCAAATTAGAGATAAATGGTTAATATTAAAGGAACATAACTAAGGAGGGGCGGTGGCTACGGCTGGCATGCGCATTCGAAAATTGCAACAACTAAAGCAGTATGGAAGCAGAACGCTTACATGGCACACATTACCACCGCCACTTCACTGACACAATCAGAAAATAAACCCCCTAATCCAAAGAATTATGGGTAAAAGAACTGAAAGAGAAAGAAAATTAAAAACAGACATGTTAGCTAATATTTCGGCAATGGTCAGATTAAGAGTAAAAAACAAATAAACGCTGTAGTGTACCTAAACCTCACTGACAAAGAATGCGGTCGAAGAGGTTTGGGAGCCAAAAAGCATAACTAAGCGAGCGTTGCGTCTTCTCCATTGCACACAAAAAATGTATCTACATCGACCGGTAATTCCTCGGGTTTAAGTAGCGAGGTAACTTCATTCACAGATTAGTCTCTCGACGCAAGGTGCCTTACGTTTTGTTTTTGCCGCAGACCGTTAATGCAGCCCACATTAACACAGTTTCATTTTAATTTATCTAAACATAAAACATCTAAATTTCTTTCTTTGTTTCTAGGTCCGGCGTCTTTCTATTCTTGGCCATCAACATGAAGGTTACCTTATAATTTGATAAGCAAATGCAGTTTATGTTCTCGTGATTTCAGTTGATGGATATTTCCAAAAGACCCTCCACACATAATCTTATTTCACAGCCGTCAGGTGGCAGCAAAATATTGTACACTCGCAGGGTACCCCGAGAAGGAGCTGTCTAAAACTAGCTGTCATACAGTTTTCCATGAGACAGTTTATCTTATCGGGAAAGAGTAAAAACCAGCCCTGGAAGGAAGTGTGTTAACAGACCGCGAAGATTCAAATTCTTATCTCTCGTGCTTTCGCAGGGCTTGTGCTATTGCACAGAATCAGTTAGCCTCCTCTGAAACATCCTTACCCTCGTACATACTGAGAAAAGGGGGCTCATTCACATATCGTCATTCATTCCTTGTCAAAGCAAGGGTATTTATGCGAGTGTGTTTTCTGCTCCAGCGTACCGCCTTTTTCCGAGCCATGGACGCTGACGCCCGACAAGTCCTGGCGGTTTCCTGCAGGAAGCTGAACGAGATGCAGTCAAGCCGAAGGAAGGTGAGCCTCATCAAGAAGATTTTCGTTCTTCTGATGGTGCGGAAAGCCGAAAGAATCCTGGAGGCACAGTTGGGCGACGACTCCTTCAGTGACTCAGACGACGACGACATTGTTGTGCTCGTATGAATATGGTGCTTTGAAACTTCGCTGCTATGCGCGTAGGGAGCCTTACATATATTTCAGGGAGATGAGACGTGAGCTTCCTTAGTCTTTACAGGTTCATACTGAATGCGCTGTGCGGAAAAGAATGACAAGAGGCAGGAATGACGTGTAGCAGTGCTACCCGAAAGCTGTGTGAGACAAATCATCAACAAAAACAGTTTATAGAAAAACACCATCGCGGCAAAATTTGAATAATTCTATTTATCATGAAGGTAGTTACATTTTTTCTTCGGTTTAAATATCACCGTCACAATGAAATTGCGCGCCAAAAAACACACGAAAAAAATAGAGAGGAATGATTAATAATAAAGGAAGATAACAACTAAGAAGGGGCGGTGGCTACGGCTGGCATGCGTATTCGAAAATAGCAACACCTAAAGCATTATTGAAGCAAAACGCTTGCATGGCACACATTACCACCGCCACTTCACTGACACAATCAGAAAATAAACCCCCTAATCCAAAGAATTATGGGTAAAAGAACTGAAAGAGAAATAAAATTAAAAACAGACATGTTAGCTAATATTTCGGCAATGGTCAGATTAAGAGTAAAAAACAAATAAACGCTGCAGTGTACCTAAACCTCACTGACAAAGAATGCGGTCGAAGCGGTTTGGGAGCCAAAAAGCAAAATTAAGCGAGCGTTGCATCTTCTCCATTGCACACAAAAAATGTATCTACATCAACCGGTAATTCCTCGGGTTTAAGTAGCGAGGAACGTCATTCACAGATTAGTCTCTCGACGCAAGGTGCCTTACGTTTTGTTTTTGCCGCAGACCGTTAATGCAGCCCACATTAACACAGTTTCATTTTAATTTATCCAAACATTAAAACATCTAAATTTCTTTCTTTGTTTCTATGTCCGGCATCATTCTATTCTTGCCCATCAACATGAAGGATACCTTATAACTTGATAAGCAAATGCAGTTTATGTTCTCGTGATTTCAGTTGATGGATATTTCCAAAAGACCCTCCACTCAAAATCTTATTTCACAGCCGTCAGGTGGCAGCAAATTATTGTACACTCGCAGGGTACCCAGAGAAGGAGCTGTCTAAAACTAGCTGTCATACAGTTTTCAATGAGACAGTTTATCTTATCGGGAAAGAGTAAAAACCTTCCCTGGAAGGAAGTGTGTTAACAGACCGCGAAGATTCAAATTCTTATCTCTCGTGCTTTCGCAGGGCTTGTGCTATTGCACAGAATCAGTTAGCCTCCTCTGAAACATCCTTACCCTCGTATATACAGAGAAAAGGGGGCTCATTCACATATCGTCATTCATTCCTGGTCAAAGCACGGGTATTTGCGCTGTGTTTTCTGCTCCAGCGTACCGCCTTTTTCCGAGCCATGGACGCTGACGCCCGACAAGTCCTGGCGGTTTCCTGCAGGAAGCTGAACGAGATGCAGTCAAGCCGAAGGAAGGTGAGCCTCATCAAGAAGATTTTCGTTCTTCTGATGGTGCGGAAAGCCGAAAGAATCCTGGAGGCACAGTTGGGCGACGACTCCTTCAGTGACTCAGACGACGACGACATTGTTGTGCTCGTATGAATATGGTGCTTTGAAACTTCGCTGCTATGCGCGTAGGGAGCCTTACATATATTTCAGGGAGATGAGACGTGAGCTTCCTTAGTCTTTACAGGTTCATACTGAATGCGCTGTGCGGAAAAGAATGACAAGAGGCAGGAATGACGTGTAGCAGTGCTACCCGAAAGCTGTGTGAGACAAATCATCAACAAAAACAGTTTATAGAAAAACACCATCGCGGCAAAATTTGAATAATTCTATTTATCATGAAGGTAGTTACATTTTTTCTTCGGTTTAAATATCACCGTCACAATGAAATTGCGCGCCAAAAAACACACGAAAAAAATAGAGAGGAATGATTAATAATAAAGGAAGATAACAACTAAGAAGGGGCGGTGGCTACGGCTGGCATGCGTATTCGAAAATAGCAACACCTAAAGCATTATTGAAGCAAAACGCTTGCATGGCACACATTACCACCGCCACTTCACTGACACAATCAGAAAATAAACCCCCTAACGCAAAAAATTAAGGGTCAAAGAACTGAAAGAGAAAAAAAAATTAAAAAACTGACATGTTAGCTAATATTTCGGCAATGGTCAGATTAAGAGTAAAAAACAAATAAACGCTGCAGTGTACCTAAACCTCACTGACAAGGAATGCGGTCGAAGCGGTTTGGGAGCCAAAAGGCAAAATTAAGTGAGCGTTTCATCTTCTCCATTGCACACAAAAAATGTATATACATCAACCGGTAATTCCTCGGGTTTAAGTAGCGAGGAACGTCATTCACAGATTAGTCTCTCGACGCAAGGTGCCTTACGTTTTGTTTTTGCCGCAGACCGTTAATGCAGCCCACATTAACACAGTTTCATTTTAATTTATCCAAACATTAAAACATCTAAATTTCTTTCTTTGTTTCTATGTCCGGCATCATTCTATTCTTGCCCATCAACATGAAGGATACCTTATAACTTGATAAGCAAATGCAGTTTATGTTCTCGTGATTTCAGTTGATGGATATTTCCAAAAGACCCTCCACACATAATCTTATTTCACAGCCGTCAGGTGGCAGCAAAAATATTGTACACTCGCAGGGTACCCCGAGAAGGAGCTGTCTAAAACTAGCTGTCATACAGTTTTCCATGAGACAGTTTATCTTATCGGGAAAGAGTAAAAACCTTCCCTGGAAGGAAGTGTGTTAACAGACCGCGAAGATTCAAATTCTTATCTCTCGTGCTTTCGCAGGGCTTGTGCTATTGCACAGAATCAGTTAGCCTCCTCTGAAACATCCTTACCCTCGTACATAAAGAGAAAAGGCGGCTCATTCACATATCGTCATTCATTCCTGGTCAAAGCACGGGTATTTGCGCTGAGTGTGTTTTCTGCTCCAGCGTACCGCCTTTTTCCGAGCCATGGACGCTGACGCCCGACAAGTCCTGGCGGTTTCCTGCAGGAAGCTGAACGAGATGCAGTCAAGCCGAAGGAAGGTGAGCCTCATCAAGAAGATTTTCGTTCTTCTGATGGTGCGGAAAGCCGAAAGAATCCTGGAGGCGCAGTTGGGCGACGACTCCTTCAGTGACTCAGACGACGACGACATTGTTGTGCTGGTATGAATATGGTGCTTTGAAACTTCGCTGCCATGCGCGTCGGGAGCCTAAGAAATATTTAAAGGGGATGAGACGACAATTTCCTTAGTCTTTATAGGTCCATACTGAATGCGTTGTGCGGAACAGAATAACAAGAGGCAGGAATGACGTGTAGCAGTGCTACCCGAAAGCTGTGTGAGACAAATCATCAACAAAAACAGTTTATAGAAAAACACCATCGCGGCAAAATTTGAATAATTCTATTTATCCTGAAGGTAGTTACATTTTTTCTTCGGTTTAAATATCCCGTCACAATGAAATTGCGCGCCAAAAAACACACGAAAAAAATAGAGAGGAATGAATTATAATAAAGGAACATAACAACTAAGAAGGGGCGGTGGCTACGGCTGGCATGCGCATTCGAAAATAGCAACACCTAAAGCATTATTGAAGCAAAACGCTTGAATGGCACACATTACCACCGCCACTTCACTGACACAATCAGAAAATAAACCCCTAACGCAAAGAATTAAGGGTCAAAGAACTGAAAGAGAAAAAAAATTAAAAAACAGACATGTTAGCTAATATTTCGGCAATGGTCAGATTAAGAGTAAAAAACAAATAAACGCTGCAGTGTACCTAAACCTCACTGACAAAGAATGCGGTCGAAGCGGTTTGGGAGCCAAAAAGCAAAATTAAGCGAGCGTTGCATCTTCTCCATTGCACACAAAAAATGTATCTACATCAACCGGTAATTCCTCGGGTTTAAGTAGCGAGGAACGTCATTCACAGATTAGTCTCTCGACGCAAGGTGCCTTACGTTTTGTTTTTGCCGCAGACCGTTAATGCAGCCCACATTAACACAGTTTCATTTTAATTTATCCAAACATTAAAACATCTAAATTTCTTTCTTTGTTTCTATGTCCGGCGTCATTCTATTCTTGCCCATCAACATGAAGGGTACCTTATAACTTGATAAGCAAATGCAGTTTATGTTCTCGTGATTTCAGTTGATGGATATTTCCAAAAGACCCTCCACTCATAATCTTATTTCACAGCCGTCAGGTGGCAGCAAATTATTGTACACTCGCAGGGTACCCCGAGAAGGAGCTGTCTAAAACTAGCTGTCATACAGTTTTCAATGAGACAGTTTATCTTATCGGGAAAGAGTAAAAACCTTCCATTGAAGGAAGTGTGTTAACAGACCGCGAAGATTCAAATTCTTATCTCTCGTGCTTTCGCAGGGCTTGTGCTATTGCACAGAATCAGTTAGCCTCCTCTGAAACATCCTTACCCTCGTACATACTGAGAAAAGGCGGCTCATTCACATATCGTCATTCATTCCTGGTCAAAGCACGGGTATTTGCGCTGAGTGTGTTTTCTGCTCCAGCGTACCGCCTTTTTCCGAGCCATGGACGCTGACGCCCGACAAGTCCTGGTGGTTTCCTGCAGGAAGCTGAACGAGATGCAGTCAAGCCGAAGGAAGGTGAGCCTCATCAAGAAGATTTTCGTTCTTGTGATGGTGCGGAAAGCCGAAAGAATCCTGGAGGTGCAGTTGGGCGACGACTCCTTCAGTGACTCAGACGACGAAGACATTGTTGTGCTCGTATGAATATGGTGCTTTGAAACTTCGCTGCTATGCGCGTAGGGAGCCTTACATATATTTCAGGGAGATGAGACGTGAGCTTCCTTAGTCTTTACAGGTCCATACTGAATGCGCTGTGCGCAACAGAATGACAAGAGGCAGGAATGACGTGTAGCAGTGCTACCCGAAGGCTGTGTGAGACAAATCATCAACAAAAACAGTTTATAGGAAAACACCATCGCGGCAAAATTTGAATAATGCTATTTATCATGAAGGTGGTTACATTTTTTCTTTGGTTTAAATATCCCGTCACAATGAAATAGCGCGCGAAAAAACACGCGAACAAAATAGAGAGGAATGGTTAATAATAAAGGAACATAACAACTAAGAAGGGGCGGTGGCTACGGCTGGCATGCGCATTCGAAAATAGCAACACCTAAAGCAGTATTGAAGCAAAACGCTTGCATGGCACACATTACCACCGCCACTTCACTGACACAATCAGAAAATAAACCCCATAATCCAAAGAATTATGGGTAAAAGAACTGAAAGAGAAAGAAAAATAAAAACAGACATGTTAGCTAATATTTCGGCAATGGTCAGATTAAGAGTAAAAAACAAATAAACGCTGTTGTGTACCTAAACCTCCCTGACAAAGAATGCGGTAGAATAGTTTTGGGAGCCAAAAAGCAAAGTTAAGCGAGCGTTGCGTCTTCTCCAATGCACACAAAAAATGTATCTACATCGACCGGTAATTCCTCGGGTTTAAGTAGCGAGGTAACGTCATTCACAGATTAGTCTCTCGACGCAAGGTGCCTTACGTTTTGTTTTTGCCGCAGACCGTTAATGCAGCCCACATTAGCACAGTATCATTTTAATTTATCTAAACATTAAAACATCTAAATTTCTTTCTTTGTTTCTATGAACGGCGTCATTCTATTCTTGCCCATCAACATGAAGGATGCCTTATAACTTGATAAGCAAATGCAGTTTATGTTCTCGGGATTTCAGTTGATGGATATTTCCAAAAGACCCTCCACACATAATCTTATTTCACAGCCGTCAGGTGGCAGCAAAAATATTGTACACTCGCAGGGTACCCCGAGAAGGAGCTGTCTAAAACTAGCTGTGATACAGTTTTCCATGAGACAGTTTATCTTATCGGGAAAGAGTAAAAACCTTCCCTGGAAGGAAGTGTGTTCCACTTTTATCGTTAACAGACCGCGAAGATTCAAATTCTTATCTCTCGTGCTTTCGCAGGGCTTGTGCTATTGCACAGAATCAGTTAGCCTCCTCTGAAACATCCTTACCCTCGTACATACAGAGAAAAGGGAGCTCATTCACATATCGTCATTCATTCCTGGTCAAAGCACGGGTATTTGCGCTGAGTGTGTTTTCTGCTCCAGCGTACCGCCTTTTTCCGAGCCATGGACGCTGACGCCCGACAAGTCCTGGCTGTTTCCTGCAGGAAGCTGAACGAGATGCAGTCAAGCCGAAGGAAGGTGAGCCTCATCAAGAAGATTTTCGTTCTTCTGATGGTGCGGAAAGCCGAAAGAATCCTGGAGGCGCAGTTGGGCGACGACTCCTTCAGTGACTCAGACGACGACGACATTGTTGTGCTCGTATGGTTATGGTGCTTTGAAACTTCGCTGCTATGCGCGTAGGGAGCCTTACATATATTTCAAGGAGATGAGACGTGAGCTTCCTTAGTCTTTACAGGTTCATACTGAATGCGCTGTGCGCAACAGAATGACAAGAGGCAGGAATGACGTGTAGCAGTGCTACCCGAAAGCTGTGTGAGACAAATCATCAACAAAAACAGTTTATAGAAAAACACCATCGCGGCAAAATTTGAATAATTCTATTTATCATGAAGGTAGTTACATTTTTTCTTCGGTTTAAATATCCCGTCACAATGAAATTGCGCGCCAAAAAACACACGAAAAAAATAGAGAGGAATGATTAATAATAAAGGAACATAACATCTAAGAAGGGGCGGTGGCTACGGCTGGCAAGGGCATTCGAAAATAGCAACACCTAAAGCATTATTAAAGCAAAACGCTTGCATGGCACACATTACCACCGCCACTTCACTGACACAATCAGAAAATAAACCCCCTAACGCAAAGAATTAAGGGTCAAAGAACTGAAAGAGAAAAAAAAATAAAAAACAGACATGTTAGCTAATATTTCGGCAATGGTCAGATTAAGAGTAAAAAACAAATAAACGCTGCAGTGTACCTAAACCTCACTGACAAAGAATGCGGTCGAAGCGGTTTGGGAGCCAAAAAGCAAAATTAAGCGAGCGTTGCATCTTCTCCATTGCACACAAAAAATGTATCTACATCAATCGGTAATTCCTCGGGTTTAAGTAGCGAGGAACGTCATTCACAAATTAGACTCTCGACGCAAGGTGCCTTACGTTTTGTTTTTGCCGCAGACCGTTAATGCAGCCCACATTAACACAGTTTCATTTTATTTATCCAAACATTAAAACATCTAAATTTCTTTCTTTGTTTCTATGTCCGGCGTCATTCTATTCTTGCCCATCAACATGAAGGATACCTTATAACTTGATAAGCAAATGCAGTTTATGTTCTCGTGATTTCAGTTGAGGGATATTTCCAAAAGACCCTCCACTCATAATCTTATTTCACAGCCGTCAGGTGGCAGCAAATTATTGTACACTCGCAGGGTACCCCGAGAAGGAGCTGTCTAAAACTAGCTGTCATACAGTTTTCATTGAGACAGTTTTTCTTATCGGGAAAGAGTAAAAACCTTCCCTGGAAGGATGTGTGTTAACAGACCGCGAAGATTCAAATTCTTATCTCTCGTGCTTTCGCAGGGCTTGTGCTATTGCACAGAATCAGTTAGCCTCCTCTGAAACATCCTTACTCTCGTACATACTGAGAAAAGGGGGCTCATTCACATATCGTCATTCATTCCTGGTCAAAGCAAGGGTATTTCCGCTGAGTGTGTTTTCTGCTCCAGCGTACCGCCTTTTTCCGAGCCATGGACGCTGACGCCCGACAAGTCCTGGCGGTTTCCTGCAGGAAGCTGAACGAGATGCAGTCAAGCCGAGGGAAGGTGAGCCTCATCAAGAAGATTTTCGTTCTTCTGATGGTGCGGAAAGCCGAAAGAATTCTGGAGGCACAGTTGGGCGACGACTCCTTCAGTGACTCAGACGACGACGACATTGTTGTGCTCGTATAAATATGGTGCTTTGAAACTTCGCTGCCATGCGCGTCGGGAGCCTAAGAAATATTTAAAGGGGATGAGACGACAATTTTCTTAGTCTTTATAGGTCCATACTGAATGCGCTGTGCGGAACAGAATAACAAGAGGCAGGAATGACGTGTAGCAGTGCTACCGGAAAGCTGTGTGAGACAAATCATCAACAAAAACAGTTTATAGGAAAACACCATCGCGGCAAAATTTGAATAATTCTATTTATCATGAAGGTGGTTACATTTTTTCTTCGGTTTAAAGATCCCGTCACAATGAAATAGAGCCCGGAAAAACACACGAACAAAATAAAGATGAATGGTTAATAATAAAGGAACATAACAACTAAGATGGGGCGGTGGCTACGGCTGGCATGCGCATTCGAAAATAGCAACACCTAAAGCAGTACTGAAGCAAAACGCTTGCATGGCACACATTACCACCGCCACTTCACTGACACAATCAGAAAATAAACCCCCTAATCCAAAGAATTATGGGTAAAAGAACTGAAAGAGAAAGAAAATTAAAAACAGACATGTTAGCTAATATTTCGGCAATGGTCAGATTAAGAGTAAAAAACAAATAAACGCTGTAGTGTACCTAAACCTCCCTGACAAAGAATGCGGTCGAAAATGTTTGGGAGCCAAAAAGCAAAGTTAAGCGAGCGTTGCGTCTTCTCCAATGCACACAAAAAATGTATCTACATCGACCGGTAATTCCTCGGGTTTAAGTAGCGAGGTAACGTCATTCACAGATTAGTCTCTCGACGCAAGGTGCCTTACGTTTTGTTTTTGCCGCAGACCGTTAATGCAGCCCACATTAACACAGTTTCATTTTAATTTATCTAAACATTAAAACATCTAAATTTCTTTCTTTGTTTCTATGAACGGCGTCATTCTATTCTTGCCCATCAACATGAAGGATACCTTATAACTTGATAAGCAAGTGCAGTTTATGTTCTCGTGATTTCAGTTGATGGATATTTCCAAAAGACCCTCCACACATAATCTTCTTTCACAGCCGTCAGGTGGCAGCAAAAATATTGTACACTCGCAGGGTACTCCGAGAAGGAGCTGTCTAAAACTAGCTGTCATACAGTTTTCCATGAGACAGTTTATCTTATCGGGAAAGAGTAAAAACCTTCCCTGGAAGGAAGTGTGTTCCACTTTTATCGTTAACAGACCGCTAAGTTTCAAATTCTTATCTCTCGTGCTTTCGCAGGGCTTGTGCTATTGCACAGAATCAGTTAGCCTCCTCTGAAACATCCTTACCATCGTACATACTGAGAAAAGGGGGCTCATTCACATATCGTCATTCATTCCTGGTCAAAGCAAGGGTATTTGCGCTGAGTGTGTTTTCTGCTCCAGCGTACCGCCTTTTTCCGAGCCATGGACGCTGACGCCCGACAAGTCCTGGCTGTTTCCTGCAGGAAGCTGAACGAGATGCAGTCAAGCCGAAGGAAGGTGAGCCTCATCAAGAAGATTTTCGTTCTTCTGATGGTGCGGAAAGCCGAAAGAATCCTGGAGGCGCAGTTGGGCGACGACTCCTTCAGTGACTCAGACGACGACGACATTGTTGTGCTCGTATGATTATGGTGCTTTGAAACTTCGCTGCTATGCGCGTAGGGAGCCTTACATATATTTCAAGGAGATGAGACGTGAGCTTCCTTAGTCTTTACAGGTTCATACTGAATGCGCTGTGCGCAACAGAATGACAAGAGGCAGGAATGACGTGTAGCAGTGCTACCCGAAAGCTGTGTGAGACAAATCATCAACAAAAAGAGTTCATAGAAAAACACCATCGCGGCAAAATTTGAATAATTCTATTTATCATGAAGGTAGTTACATTTTTTCTTCGGTTTAAATATCCCGTCACAATGAAATTGCGCGCCAAAAAACACACGAAAAAAATAGACAGGAATGATTAATAATAAAGGAACATAACAACTAAGAAGGGGCGGTGGCTACGGCTGGCATGCGCATTAGAAAATAGCAAAACCTAAAGCATTATTGAAACAAAACGCTTGCATGGCACACATTACCACCGCCACTTCACTGACACAATCAGAAAATAAACCCCCTAACGCAAAGAATTAAGGGTCAAAGAACTGAAAGAGAAAAAAAATTAAAAAACAGACATGTTAGCTAATATTTCGGCAATGGTCAGATTAAGAGTAAAAAACAAATAAACGCTGCAGTGTACCTAAACCTCACTGACAAAGAATGCGGTCGAAGCGGTTTGGGAGCCAAAAAGCAAAATTAAGCGAGCGTTGCATCTTCTCCATTGCACACAAAAAATGTATCTACATCAACCGGTAATTCCTCGGGTTTAAGTAGCGAGGAACGTCATTCACAGATTAGTCTCTCGACGCAAGGTGCCTTACGTTTTGTTTTTGCCGCAGACCGTTAATGCAGCCCACATTAACACAGTTTCATTTTAATTTATCCAAACATTAAAACATCTAAATTTCTTTCTTTGTTTCTATGTCCGGCGTCATTCTATTCTTGCCCATCAACATGAAGGATACCTTATAACTTGATAAGCAAATGCAGTTTATGTTCTCGTGATTTCAGTTGATGGATATTTCCAAAAGACCCTCCACTCATAATCTTATTTCACAGCCGTCAGGTGGCAGCAAAATATTGTACACTCGCAGGGTACCCCGAGAAGGAGCTGTCTAAAACTAGCTGTCATACAGTTTTCAATGAGACAGTTTATCTTATCGGGAAAGAGTAGAAACCTTCCCTGGAAGGAAGTGTGTTAACAGACCGCGAAGATTCAAATTCTTATCTCTCGTGCTTTCGCAGGGCTTGTGCTATTGCACAGAATCAGTTAGCCTCCTCTGAAACATCCTTACCCTCGTACATACAGAGAAAAGGGGGCTCATTCACATATCTTCATTCATTCCTGGTCAAAGCACGGGTATTTGCGCTGAGTGTGTTTTCTGCTCCAGCGTACCGCCTTTTTCCGAGCCATGGACGCTGACGCCCGACAAGTCCTGGCGGTTTCCTGCAGGAAGCTGAACGAGATGCAGTCAAGCCGAAGGAAGGTGAGCCTCATCAAGAAGATTTACGTTCTTCTGATGGTGCGGAAAGCCGAAAGAATCCTGGAGGCGCAGTTGGGCGACGACTCCTTCAGTGACTCAGACGACGACGACATTGTTGTGCTCATATGAATATGGTGCTTTGAAACTTCGCTGCCATGCGCGTCGGGAGCCTAAGAAATATTTAAAGGGGATGAGACGACAATTTTCTTAGTCTTTATAGGTCCATACTGAATGCGCTGTGCGGAACAGAATAACAAGAGGCAGGAATGACGTGTAGCAGTGCTACCCGAAAGCTGTGTGAGACAAATCATCAACAAAAACAGTTTATAGGAAAACACCATCGCGGCAAAATTTGAATATTTCTATTTATCATGAAGGTGGTTACATTTTTTCTTCGGTTTAAATATCCCGTCACAAAGAAATAGCGCCCGGAAAAACACACGAACAAAATAGAGATGAATGGTTAATAATAAAGGAACATAACAACTAAGAAGGGGCGGTGGGTACGGCTGGCATGCGCATTCGAAAATAGCAACACCTAAAGCATTATTGAAGCAAAACGCTTGCATGGCACACATCACCACCGCCACTTCACTGACACAATCAGAAAATAAACCCCCTAACGCAAAGAATTAAGGGTCAAAGAACTGAAAGAGAAAAAAAATTAAAAAACAGACATGTTAGCTAATATTTCGGCAATGGTCAGATTAAGAATAAAAACAAATAAACGCTGCAGTGTACCTAAACCTCACTGACAAAGAATGCGGTCGAAGCGGTTTGGGAGCCAAAAAGCAAAATTAAGCGAGCGTTGCATCTTCTTCATTGCACACAAAAAATGTATCTACATCAACCGGTAATTCCTCGGGTTTAAGTAGCGAGGTAACGTCATTCACAGATTAGTCTCTCGACGCAAGGTGCCTTACGTTTTGTTTTTGCCGCAGACCGTTAATGCAGCCCACATTAACACAGTTTCATTTTAATTTATCTAAACAACAAAACATCTAAATTTCTTTCTTTGTTTCTATGAACGGCGTCATTCTATTCTTGCCCATCAACATGAAGGATACCTTATAACTTGATAAGCAAATGCAGTTTATGTTCTCGTGATTTCAGTTGATGGATATTTCCAAAAGACCCTCCACACATAATGTTATTTCACAGCCGTCAGGTGGCAGCAAATATATTGTACACTCGCAGGGTACCCCGAGAAGGAGCTGTCTAAAACTAGCTGTCATACAGTTTTCCATGAGACAGTTTATCTTATCGGGAAAGAGTAAAAACCTTCCCTGGAAGGAAGTGTGTTCCACTTTTATCGTTAACAGACCGCTAAGTTTCAAATTCTTATCTCTCGTGCTTTCGCAGGGCTTGTGCTATTGCACAGAATCAGTTAGCCTCCTCTGAAACATCCTTACCATCGTACATACTGAGAAAAGGGGGCTCATTCACATATCGTCATTCATTCCTGGTCAAAGCAAGGGTATTTGCGCTGAGTGTGTTTTCTGCTCCAGCGTACAGCCTTTTTCCGAGCCATGGACGCCGACGCCCGACAAGTCCTGGCTGTTTCCTGCAGGAAGCTGAACGAGATGCAGTCAAGCCGAAGGAAGGTGAGCCTCATCAAGAAGATTTTCGTTCTTCTGATGGTGCGGAAAGCCGAAAGAATCCTGGAGGCGCAGCTGGGCGACGACTCCTTCAGTGACTCAGACGACGACGACATTGTTGTGCTCGTATGAATATGGTGCTTTGAAACTTCGCTGCCATGCGCGTCGGGAGCCTAAGAAATATTTAAAGGGGATGAGACGACAATTTTCTTAGTCTTTATAGGTCCATACTGAATGCGCTGTGCGGAACAGAATAACAAGAGGCAGGAATGACGTGTAGCAGTGCTACCCGAAAGCTGTGTGAGACAAATCATCAACAAAAACAGTTTATAGGAAAACACCATCGCGGCAAAATTTGAATATTTCTATTTATCATGAAGGTGGTTACATTTTTTCTTCGGTTTAAATATCCCGTCACAAAGAAATAGCGCCCGGAAAAACACACGAACAAAATAGAGATGAATGGTTAATAATAAAGGAACATAACAACTAAGAAGGGGCGGTGGGTACGGCTGGCATGCGCATTCGAAAATAGCAACACCTAAAGCATTATTGAAGCAAAACGCTTGCATGGCACACATTACCACCGCCACTTCACTGACACAATCAGAAAATAAACCCCCTAACGCAAAGAATTAGGGGCAAAGAACTGAAAGAGAAAAAAAATTAAAAAACAGACATGTTAGCTAATATTTCGGCAATGGTCAGATTAAGAATAAAAACAAATAAACGCTGCAGTGTACCTAAACCTCACTGACAAAGAATGCGGTCGAAGCGGTTTGGGAGCCAAAAAGCAAAATTAAGCGAGCGTTGCATCTTCTCCATTGCACACAAAAAATGTATCTACATCAACCGGTAATTCCTCGGGTTTAAGTAGCGAGGTAACGTCATTCACAGATTAGTCTCTCGACGCAAGGTGCCTTACGTTTTGTTTTTGCCGCAGACCGTTAATGCAGCCCACATTAACACAGTTTCATTTTAATTTATCTAAACAACAAAACATCTAAATTTCTTTCTTTGTTTCTATGAACGGCGTCATTCTATTCTTGCCTATCAACATGAAGGATACCTTATAACTTGATAAGCAAATGCAGTTTATGTTCTCGTGATTTCAGTTGATGGATATTTCCAAAAGACCCTCCAAACATAATCTTATTTCACAGCCGTCAGGTGGCAGCAAAAATATTGTACACTCGCAGGGTACCCCGAGAAGGAGCTGTCTAAAACTAGCTGTCATACAGTTTTCCATGAGACAGTTTATCTTATCGGGAAAGAGTAAAAACCTTCCCTGGAAGGAAGTGTGTTCCACTTTTATCGTTAACAGACCGCTAAGTTTCAAATTCTTATCTCTCGTGCTTTCGCAGGGCTTGTGCTATTGCACAGAATCAGTTAGCCTCATCTGAAACATCCTTACCATCGTACATACTGAGAAAAGGGGGCTCATTCACATATCGTCATTCATTCCTGGTCAAAGCAAGGGTATTTGCGCTGAGTGTGTTTTCTGCTCCAGCGTACCGCCTTTTTCCGAGCCATGGACGCTGACGCCCGACAAGTCCTGGCTGTTTCCTGCAGGAAGCTGAACGAGATGCAGTCAAGCCGAAGGAAGGTGAGCCTCATCAAGAAGATTTTCGTTCTTCTGATGGTGCGGAAAGCCGAAAGAATCCTGGAGGCGCAGTTGGGCGACGACTCCTTCAGTGACTCAGACAACGACGACATTGTTGTGCTCGTATGAATATGGTGCTTTGAAACTTCGCTGCCATGCGCGTAGGGAGCCTTACATATATTTCAAGGAGATGAGACGTGAGCTTCCTCAGTCTTTACAGGTCCATACTGAATGCGCTGTGCGGAACAGAATGACAAGAGGCAGGAATGACGTGTAGCAGTGCTACCCGAAAGCTGTGTGAGACAAATCATCAACAAAAACAGTTTATAGAAAAACACCATCGCGGCAAAATTTGAATAATTCTATTTATCATGAAGGTAGTTACATTTTTTCTTCGGTTTAAATATCCCGTCACAATAAAATTGCGCGCCAAAAAACACACGAAAAAAATAGAGAGGAATGATTATAATAAAGGAACATAACAACTAAGAAGGGGCGGTGGCTACGGCTGGCATGCGCATTCGAAAATAGCAACACCTAAAGCATTATTGAAGCAAAACGCTTGCATGGCACACATTACCACCGCCACTTCACTGACACAATCAGAAAATAAACCCCCTAACGCAAAGAATTAAGGGTCAAAGAACTGAAAGAGAAAAAAAATTAAAAAACAGACATGTTAGCTAATATTTCGGCAATGGTCAGATTAAGAGTAAAAAACAAATAAACGCTGCAGTGTACCTAAACCTCACTGACAAAGAATGCGGTCGAAGCGGTTTGGGAGCCAAAAAGCAAAATTAAGCGAGCGTTGCGTCTTCTCCATTGCACACAAAAAATATATCTACATCAACCGGTAATTCCTCGGGTTTAAGTAGCGAGGAACGTCATTCACAGATTAGTCTCTCGACGCAAGGTGCCTTACGTTTTGTTTTTGCCGCAGACCGTTAATGCAGCCCACATTAATACAGTTTCATTTTAATTTATCCAAACATTAAAACATCTAAATTTCTTTTAGTTTCTATGACCGGCGTCATTATATTCTTGCCCACCAACATGAAGGATACCTTATAACTTGATAAGCAAATGCAGTTTATGTTCTCGTGATTTCAGTTGATGGGTATTTCCAAAAGACCCTCCACACATAATCTTATTTCACAGCCGTCAGGTGGCAGCAAAATATTGTACACTCGCAGGGTACCACGAGAAGGAGCTGTCTAAAACTAGCTGTCATACAGTTTTCCATGAAACAGTATATCTTATCGGGAAAGAGTAAAAACCTTCCCTGGAAGGAAGTGTGTTAACACACCGCGAAGTTTCAAATTCTTATCTCTCGTGCTTTCGCAGGGCTTGTGCTATTGCACAGAATCAGTTAGCCTCCTCTGAAACATCCTTACCATCGTATATACTGAGAAAAGGGGGCTCATTCACATATCGTCATTCATTCCTGGTCAAAGCAAGGGTATTTGCGCTGAGTGTGTTTTCTGCTCCAGCATACCGCCTTTTTCCGAGCCATGGACGCTGACGCCCGACAAGTCCTGGCTGTTTCCTGCAGGAAGCTGAACGAGATGCAGTCAAGCCGAAGGAAGGTGAGCCTCATCAAGAAGATTTTCGTTCTTCTGATGGTGCGGAAAGCCGAAAGAATCCTGGAGGCGCAGTTGGGCGACGACTCCTTCAGTGACTCAGACGACGACGACATTGTTGTGCTCGTATGAATATGGTGCTTTGAAACTTCGCTGCTATGCGCGTAGGGAGCCTTACATATATTTCAAGGAGATGAGACGTGAGCTTCCTTAGTCTTTACAGGTTCATACTGAATGCGCTGTGCGCAACAGAATGACAAGAGGCAGGAATGACGTGCAGCAGTGCTACCCGAAATCTGTGTGAGACAAATCATCAACAAAAACAGTTTTTAGGAAAACACCATCGCGGCAAAATTTGAATATTTCTATTTATCATGAAGGTGGTTACATTTTTTCTTTGGTTTAACTATCCCGTCACAATAAATTAGCGCGCGAAAAAACGCACGAACAAAATAGAGAGCAAGGGTTAATAATAAAGGAACATAACAACTGAGGAAGGGCGGTGGCTACGGCTGGCATGCGCATTCGAAAATAGCAACACCTAAAGCAGTATTGAAGCAAAACGCTTACATAGCACACATTACCACCGCCACTTCACTGACACAATCAGAAAATAAATCCCCTAACGCAAAGAATTAAGGGTAAAAGAACTGAAAGAGAAAAAGTTAAAAAACAGACATGTTAGCTAATGTTTCGCCAATATTCAGATTAAGAGTAAATAACAAATAAACGCTGTCGTGTACCTAAACCTCATTGAAAAATAATGCGGTCGAAGAGGTTTGGGAGCCAAAAAGCAAAATTAAGCGAGCGTTGCGTCTTCTCCAATGCACACAAAAAATGTATCTACATCGACCCGTAATTCCTCGGGTTTAAGTAGCGAGGTAACGCCATTCACAGATTAGTCTCTCGACGCAAGGTGCCTTACGTTTTGTTTTTGCCGCAGACCGTTAATGCAGCCCACATTAACACAGTTTCATTTTAATTTATCTAAACAATAAAACATCTAAATTTCTTTCTTTGTTTCTATGACCGGCGTCATTCTATTCTTGCCCATCAACATGAAGGATACCTTATAGCTTGATAAGCAAATGCAGTTTATGTTCTCGTGATTTCAGTTGATGGATATTTCCAAAAGCCCCTCCACTCATAATCTTATTTCACAGCCGTCAGGTGGCAGCAAATTATTGTACACTCGCAGGGTACCCCGAGAAGGAGCTGTCTAAAACTAGCTGTCATACAGTTTTCAATGAGACAGTTTATCTTATCGGGAAAGAGTAAAAACCAGCCCTGGAAGGAAGTGTGTTAACAGACCGCGAAGATTCAAATTCTTATCTCTCGTGCTTTCGCAGGGCTTGTGCTATTGCACAGAATCAGTTAGCCTCCTCTGAAACATCCTTACCCTCGTACATACTGAGAAAAGGGGGCTCATTCACATATCGTCATTCATTCCTGGTCAAAGCAAGGGTATTTGCGCTGAGTGTGTTTTCTGCTCCAGCGTACCGCCTTTTTCCGAGCCGTGGACGCTGACGCCCGACAAGTCCTGGCGGTTTCCTGCAGGAAGCTGAACGAGATGCAGTCAAGCCGAGGGAAGGTGAGCCTCATCAAGAAGATTTTCGTTCTTCTGATGGTGCGGAAAGCCGAAAGAATCCTGGAGGCACAGTTGGGCGACGACTAATTCAGTGACTCATCCGACGACGACATTGTTGTGCTCGTATGAATATGGTGCTTTGAAACTTCGCTGCCATGCGCGTCGGGAGCCTAAGAAATATTTAAAGGGGATGAGACGACACTTTTCTTAGTCTTTATAGGTCCATACTGAATGCGCTGTGCAGAACAGAATAACACGAGGCAGGAATGACGTGTAGCAGTGCTACCCGAAAGCTGTGTGAGACAAATCATCAACAAAAACAGTTTATAGGAAAACACCATCGCGGCAAAATTTGAATAATTCTATTTATCATGAAGGTGGTTACATTTTTACTTCGGTTTAAATATCCCGTCACAATGAAATAGCGCCCGGAAAAACACACGAACAAAATAGAGATGAATGGCTAATAATAAAGGAACATAACAACTAAGATAGGGCGGTGGCTACGGCTGGCATGCGCATTCGAAAATAGCAACACCTAAAGCAGTATTGAAGCAAAACGCTTGCATGGCACACATTACCACCGCCGCTTCACTGACACAATCAGGAAATAAACCCCTAATCCAAAGAATTATGGGTAAAAGAACTGAAAGAGAAAGAAAATTAAAAACAGACATGTTAGCTAATATTTCGGCAATGGTCAGATTAAGAGTAAAAAACAAATAAACGCTGTAGTGTACCTAAACCTCCCTGACAAAGAATGCGGTCGAAAAGGTTTGGGAGCCAAAAAGCAAAGTTAAGCGATCGTTGCGTCTTCTCCAATGCACACAAAAAATGTATCTACATCGACCGGTAATTCCTCGGGTTTAAGTAGCGAGGTAACGTCATTCACAGATTAGTCTCTCGACGCAAGGTGCCTTACGTTTTGTTTTTGCCGCAGACCGTTAATGCAGCCCACATTAACACAGTTTCATTTTAATTTATCTAAACATTAAAACATCTAAATTTCTTTCTTTGTTTCTATGAACGGCGTCATTCTATTCTTGCCCATCAACATGAAGGATACCTTATAAGTTGATAAGCAAATGCAGTTTATGTTCTCGTGATTTCAGTTGATGGATATTTCCAAAAGACCCTCCACACATAATCATATTTCACAGCCGTCAGGTGGCAGCAAAAATATTGTACACTTGCAGGGTACCCCGAGAAGGAGCTGTCTAAAACTAGCTGTCATACAGTTTTCCATGAGACAGTTTATCTTATCGGGAAAGAGTAAAAACCTTCCCTGGAAGGAAGTGTGTTCCACTTTTATCGTTAACAGACCGCTAAGTTTCAAATTCTTATCTCTCGTGCTTTCGCAGGGCTTGTGCTATTGCACAGAATCAGTTAGCCTCCTCTGAAACATCCTTACCCTCGTACATACTGAGAAAAGGGGGCTCTTTCACATATCGTCATTCATTCCTGGTCAAAGCAAGGGTATTTGCGCTGAGTGTGTTTTCTGCTCCAGCGTACCGCCTTTTTCCGAGCCATGGACGCTGACGCCCGACAAGTCCTGGCTGTTTCCTGCAGGAAGCTGAACGAGATGCAGTCAAGCCGAAGGAAGGTGAGCCTCATCAAGAAGATTTTCGTTCTTCTGATGGTGCACAAAGCCGAAAGAATCCTGGAGGCGCAGTTGGGCGACGACTCCTTCAGTGACTCAGACGACGACGACATTGTTGTGCTCGTATGAATATGGTGCTTTGAAACTTCGCTGCTATGCGCGTAGGGAGCCTTACATATATTTCAAGGAGATGAGACGTGAGCTTCCTTAGTCTTTACAGGTTCATACTGAATGCGCTGTGCGCAACAGAATGACAAGAGGCAGGAATGACGTGTAGCAGTGCTACCCGAAAGCTGTGTGAGACAAATCATCAACAAAAACAGTTTATAGAAAAACACCATCGCGGCAAAATTTGAATAATTCTATTTATCATGAAGGTAGTTACATTTTTTCTTCAGTTTAAATATCCCGTCACAATGAAATAGCGCCCGGAAAAACACACGAACAAAATAGAGATGAATGGCTAATAATAAAGGAACATAACAACTAAGATGGGGCGGTGGCTACGGCTGGCATGCGCATTCGAAAATAGCAACACCTAAAGCAGTATTGAAGCAAAACGCTTGCATGGCACACATTACCACCGCCGCTTCACTGACACAATCAGGAAATAAACCCCCTAATCCAAAGAATTATGGGTAAAAGAACTGAAAGAGAAAGAAAATTAAAAACAGACATGTTAGCTAATATTTCGGCAATGGTCAGATTAAGAGTAAAATACAAATAAACGCTGTAGTGTACCTAAACCTCCCTGACAAAGAATGCGGTCGAAAAGGTTTGGGAGCCAAAAAGCAAAGTTAAGCGAGCGTTGCGTCTTCTCCAATGCACACAAAAAATGTATCTACATCGACCGGTAATTCCTCGGGTTTAAGTAGCGAGGTAACGTCATTCACAGATTAGTCTCTCGACGCAAGGTGCCTTACGTTTTGTTTTTGCCGCAGACCGTTAATGCAGCCCACATTAACACAGTTTCATTTTAATTTATCTAAACATTAAAACATCTAAATTTCTTTCTTTGTTTCTATGAACGGCGTCATTCTATTCTTGCCCATCAACATGAAGGATACCTTATAAGTTGATAAGCAAATGCAGTTTATGTTCTCGTGATTTCAGTTGATGGATATTTCCAAAAGACCCTCCACAAAAAATCATATTTCACAGCCGTCAGGTGGCAGCAAAAATATTGTACACTTGCAGGGTACCCCGAGAAGGAGCTGTCTAAAACTAGCTGTCATACAGTTTTCCATGAGACAGTTTATCTTATCGGGAAAGAGTAAAAACCTTCCCTGGAAGGAAGTGTGTTCCACTTTTATCGTTAACAGACCGCTAAGTTTCAAATTCTTATCTCTCGTGCTTTCGCAGGGCTTGTGCTATTGCACAGAATCAGTTAGCCTCCTCTGAAACATCCTTACCCTCGTACATACTGAGAAAAGGGGGCTCTTTCACATATCGTCATTCATTCCTGGTCAAAGCAAGGGTATTTGCGCTGAGTGTGTTTTCTGCTCCAGCGTACCGCCTTTTTCCGAGCCATGGACGCTGACGCCCGACAAGTCCTGGCTGTTTCCTGCAGGAAGCTGAACGAGATGCAGTCAAGCCGAAGGAAGGTGAGCCTCATCAAGAAGATTTTCGTTCTTCTGATGGTGCACAAAGCCGAAAGAATCCTGGAGGCGCAGTTGGGCGACGACTCCTTCAGTGACTCAGACGACGACGACATTGTTGTGCTCGTATGAATATGGTGCTTTGAAACTTCGCTGCTATGCGCGTAGGGAGCCTTACATATATTTCAAGGAGATGAGACGTGAGCTTCCTTAGTCTTTACAGGTTCATACTGAATGCGCTGTGCGCAACAGAATGACAAGAGGCAGGAATGACGTGTAGCAGTGCTACCCGAAAGCTGTGTGAGACAAATCATCAACAAAAACAGTTTATAGAAAAACACCATCGCAGCAAAATTTGAATATTTCTATTTATCATGAAGGTGGTTACATTTTTTCTTTGGTTTAACTATCCCGTCACAATAAATTAGCGCGCGAAAAAACGCACGAACAAAATAGAGAGCAAGGGTTAATAATAAAGGAACATAACAACTGAGGAAGGGCGGTGGCTATGGCTGGCATGCGCATTCGAAAATAGCAACACCTAAAGCAGTATTGAAGCAAAACGCTTACATAGCACACATTACCACCGCCACTTCACTGACACAATCAGAAAATAAATCCCCTAACGCAAAGAATTAAGGGTAAAAGAACTGAAAGAGAAAAAAATTAAAAAACAGACATGTTAGCTAATGTTTTGCCAATGGTCAGATTAAGAGTAAATAACAAATAAACGCTGTCGTGTACCTAAACCTCATTGAAAAATAATGCGGTCGAAGAGGTTTGGGAGCCAAAAAGCAAAATTAGGCGAGCGTTGCGTCTTCTCCAATGCACACAAAAAATGTATCTACATCGACCCGTAATTCCTCGGGTTTAAGTAGCGAGGTAACGCCATTCACAGATTAGTCTCTCGACGCAAGGTGCCTTACGTTTTGTTTTTGCCGCAGACCGTTAATGCAGCCCACAATAACACAGTTTCATTTTAATTTATCTAAACATTAAAACATCTAAATTTCTTATTTTTTTTCTATGACCGGCGGCATTCTATTCTTCCCCATCAACATGAAGGATACCTTATAGCTTGATAAGCAAATGCAGTTTATGTTCTCGTGATTTCAGTTGATGGATATTTCCAAAAGCCCCTCCACACATAATCTTATTTCACAGCCGTCAGGTGGCAGCAAATTACTGTACACTCGCAGGGTACCCCGAGAAGGAGCTGTCTAAAACTAGCTGTCATACAGTTTTCAATGAGACAGTTTATCTTATCGGGAAAGAGTAAAACCTTCCCTGGAAGGAAGTGTGTTAACAGACCGCGAAGATTCAAATTCTTATCTCTCGTTCTTTCGCAGGGCTTGTGCTATTGCACAGAATCAGTTAGCCTCCTCTTAAACATCCTTACCCTCGTACATACTGAGAAAAGGGGGCTCATTCACATATCGTCATTCATTCCTGGTCAAAGCAAGGGTATTTGCGCTGAGTGTGTTTTCTGCTCCAGCGTACCGCCTTTTTCCGAGCCATGGACGCTGACGCCCGACAAGTCCTGGCTGTTTCCTGCAGGAAGCTGAACGAGATGCAGCCAAGCCGAAGGAAGGTGAGCCTCATCAAGAAGATTTTCGTTCTTCTGATGGTGCGGAAAGCCGAAAGAATCCTGGAGGCGCAGTTGGGCGACGACTCCTTCAGTGACTCAGACGACGACGACATTGTTGTGCTCGTATGAATATGGTGCTTTGAAACTTCGCTGCTATGCGCGTAGGGAGCCTTACATATATTTCAAGGAGATGAGACGTGAGCTTCCTTAGTCTTTACAGGTTCATACTGAATGCGCTGTGCGCAACAGAATGACAAGAGGCAGGAATGACGTGTAGCAGTGCTACCCGAAAGCTGTGTGAGACAAATCATCAACAAAAACAGTTTATAGAAAATCACCATCGCGGCAAAATTTGAATAATTCTATTTATCATGAAGGTCGTTACATTTTTTCTTCGGTTTAAATATCCCGTCACAATAAAATTGCGCGCCAAAAAACACACGAAAAAAGTAGAGAGGAATGATTAATAATAAAGGAACATAACAACTAAGAAGGGGAGGTGGCTACGGCTGGCATGCGCATTCGAAAATAGCAACACCTAAAGCATTATTGAAGCAAAACGCTTGCATGGCACACATTACCACCGCCACTTCACTGACACAATCAGAAAATAAACCCCCTAACGCAAAGAATTAGGGGCAAAGAACTGAAAGAGAAAAAAAAATTAAAAAACAGACATGTTAGCTAATATTTCGGCAATGGTCAGATTAAGAGTAAAAAACAAATAAACGCTGCAGTGTACCTAAACCTCACTGACAAAGAATGCGGTCGAAGCGGTTTGGGAGCCAAAAAGCAAAATTAAGCGAGCGTTGCATCTTCTCCAATGCACACAAAAATATATCTACATCAACCGGTAATTCCTCGGGTTTAAGTAGCGAGGAACATCATTCACAGATTAGTCTCTCGACGCAAGGTGCCTTACGTTTTCTTTTTGCCGCAGACCGTAATGCAGCCCACATTAACACAGTTTCATTTTAATTTATCCAAACATTAAAACATCTAAATTTCTTTTAGTTTCTATGACCGGCGTCATTCTATTCTTCCCACCAACATGAAGGATACCTTATAACTTGATAAGCAAATGCAGTTTATGTTCTCGTGATTTCAGTTGATGGGTATTTCCAAAAGACCCTCCACACATAATCTTATTTCACAGCCGTCAGGTGGCAGCAAAAATATTGTACACTCGCAGGGTACCCCGAGAAGGAGCTGTCTAAAACTAGCTGTCATACAGTTTTCCATGAGACAGTTTATCTTATCGGGAAAGAGTAAAAACCTTCCCTGGAAGGAAGTGTGTTAACAGACCGCGAAGTTTCAAATTCTTATCTCTCGTGCTTTCGCAGGGCTTGTGCTATTGCACAGAATCAGTTAGCCTCCTCTGAAACATCCTTACCATCGTATATACTGAGAAAAGGGGGCTCATTCACATATCGTCATTCATTCCTGGTCAAAGCAAGGGTATTTGCGCTGAGTGTGTTTTCTGCTCCAGCATACCGCCTTTTTCCGAGCCATGGACGCTGACGCCCGACAAGTCCTGGCTGTTTCCTGCAGGAAGCTGAACGAGATGCAGTCAAGCCGAGGGAAGGTGAGCCTCATCAAGAAGATTTTCGTTCTTCTGATGGTGCGGAAAGCCGAAAGAATCCTGGAGGCGCAGTTGGGCGACGACTCCTTCAGTGACTCAGACGACGACGACATTGTTGTGCTCGTATGATTATGGTGCTTTGAAACTTCGCTGCTATGCGCGTAGGGAGCCTTACATATATTTCAAGGAGATGAGACGTGAGCTTCCTTAGTCTTTACAGGTTCATACTGAATGCGCTGTGCGCAACAGAATGACAAGAGGCAGGAATGACGTGCAGCAGTGCTACCCGAAATCTGTGTGAGACAAATCATCAACAAAAACAGTTTTTAGGAAAACACCATCGCGGCAAAATTTGAATATTTCTATTTATCATGAAGGTGGTTACATTTTTTCTTTGGTTTAACTATCCCGTCACAATAAATTAGCGCGCGAAAAAACGCACGAACAAAATAGAGAGCAAGGGTTAATAATAAAGGAACATAACAACTGAGGAAGGGCGGTGGCTACGGCTGGCATGCGCATTCGAAAATAGCAACACCTAAAGCAGTATTGAAGCAAAACGCTTACATAGCACACATTACCACCGCCACTTCACTGACACAATCAGAAAATAAATCCCCTAACGCAAAGAATTAAGGGTAAAAGAACTGAAAGAGAAAAAGTTAAAAAACAGACATGTTAGCTAATGTTTCGCCAATATTCAGATTAAGAGTAAATAACAAATAAACGCTGTCGTGTACCTAAACCTCATTGAAAAATAATGCGGTCGAAGAGGTTTGGGAGCCAAAAAGCAAAATTAAGCGAGCGTTGCGTCTTCTCCAATGCACACAAAAAATGTATCTACATCGACCCGTAATTCCTCGGGTTTAAGTAGCGAGGTAACGACATTCACAGATTAGTCTCTCGACGCAAGGTGCCTTACGTTTTGTTTTTGCCGCAGACCGTTAATGCAGCCCACATTAACACAGTTTCATTTTAATTTATCTAAACATTAAAACTTCTAAATTTCTTTCTTTGTTTCTATGACCGGCGTCATTCTATTCTTGCCCATCAACATGAAGGATACCTTATAGCTTGATAAGCAAATGCAGTTTATGTTCTCGTGATTTCAGTTGATGGATATTTCCAAAAGCCCCTCCACTCATAATCTTATTTCACAGCCGTCAGGTGGCAGCAAATTATTGTACACTCGCAGGGTACCCCGAGAAGGAGCTGTCTAAAACTAGCTGTCATACAGTTTTCAATGAGACAGTTTATCTTATCGGGAAAGAGTAAAAACCAGCCCTGGAAGGAAGTGTGTTAACAGGCCGCGAAGATTCAAATTCTTATCTCTCATGCTTTCGCAGGGCTTGTGCTATTGCACAGAATCAGTTAGCCTCCTCTGAAACATCCTTACCCTCGTACATACTGAGAAAAGGGGGCTCATTCACATATCGTCATTCATTCCTGGTCAAAGCAAGGGTATTTGCGCTGAGTGTGTTTTCTGCTCCAGCGTACCGCCTTTTTCCGAGCCGTGGACGCTGACGCCCGACAAGTCCTGGCGGTTTCCTGCAGGAAGCTGAACGAGATGCAGTCAAGCCGAGGGAAGGTGAGCCTCATCAAGAAGATTTTCGTTCTTCTGATGGTGCGGAAAGCCGAAAGAATCCTGGAGGCACAGTTGGGCGACGACTCCTTCAGTGACTCATCCGACGACGACATTGTTGTGCTCGTATGAATATGGTGCTTTGAAACTTCGCTGCCATGCGCGTCGGGAGCCTAAGAAATATTTAAAGGGGATGAGACGACACTTTTCTTAGTCTCTATAGGTCCATACTGAATGCGCTGTGCAGAACAGAATAACAAGAGGCAGGAATGACGTGTAGCAGTGCTACCCGAAAGCTGTGTGAGACAAATCATCAACAAAAACAGTTTATAGGAAAACACCATCGCGGCAAAATTTGAATAATTCTATTTATCATGAAGGTGGTTACATTTTTTCTTCGGTTTAAATATCCCGTCACAATGAAATAGCGCCCGGAAAAACACACGAACAAAATAGAGATGAATGGCTAATAATAAAGGAACATAACAACTAAGATGGGGCGGTGGCTACGGCTGGCATGCGCATTCGAAAATAGCAACACCTAAAGCAGTATTGAAGCAAAACGCTTGCATGGCACACATTACCACCGCCGCTTCACTGACACAATCAGGAAATAAACCCCCTAATCCAAAGAATTATGGGTAAAAGAACTGAAAGAGAAAGAAAATTAAAAACAGACATGTTAGCTAATATTTCGGCAATGGTCAGATTAAGAGTAAAAAACAAGTAAACGCTGTAGTGTACCTAAACCTCCCTGACAAAGAATGCGGTCGAAAAGGTTTGGGAGCCAAAAAGCAAAGTTAAGCGAGCGTTGCGTCTTCTCCAATGCACACAAAAAATGTATCTACATCGACCGGTACTTCCTCGGGTTTAAGTAGCGAGGTAACGTCATTCACAGATTAGTCTCTCGACGCAAGGTGCCTTACGTTTTGTTTTTGCCGCAGACCGTTAATGCAGCCCACATTAACACAGTTTCATTTTAATTTATCTAAACATTAAAACATCTAAATTTCTTTCTTTGTTTCTATGAACGGCGTCATTCTATTCTTGCCCATCAACATGAAGGATACCTTATAACTTGATAAGCAAATGCAGTTTATGTTCTCGTGATTTCAGTTGATGGATATTTCCAAAAGACCCTCCACACATAATCTTATTTCACAGCCGTCAGGTGGCAGCAAAAATATTGTACACTTGCAGGGTACCCCGAGAAGGAGCTGTCTAAAACTAGCTGTCATACAGTTTTCCATGAGACAGTTTATCTTATCGGGCAAGAGTAAAAACCTTCCCTGGAAGGAAGTGTGTTCCACTTTTATCGTTAACAGACCGCTAAGTTTCAAATTCTTATCTCTCGTGCTTTCGCAGGGCTTGTGCTATTGCACAGAATCAGTTAGCCTCCTCTGAAACATCCTTACCCTCGTACATACTGAGAAAAGGGGGCTCATTCACATATCGTCATTCATTCCTGGTCAAAGCAAGGGTATTTGCGCTGAGTGTGTTTTCTGCTCCAGCGTACCGCCTTTTTCCGAGCCATGGACGCTGACGCCCGACAAGTCCTGGCTGTTTCCTGCAGGAAGCTGAACGAGATGCAGTCAAGCCGAAGGAAGGTGAGCCTCATCAAGAAGATTTTCGTTCTTCTGATGGTGCGGAAAGCCGAAAGAATCCTGGAGGCGCAGTTGGGCGACGACTCCTTCAGTGACTCAGACGACGACGACATTGTTGTGCTCGTATGAATATGGTGCTTTGAAACTTCGCTGCTATGCGCGTAGGGAGCCTTACATATATTTCAAGGAGATGAGACGTGAGCTTCCTTAGTCTTTACAGGTTCATACTGAATGCGCTGTGCGCAACAGAATGACAAGAGGCAGGAATGACGTGTAGCAGTGCTACCCGAAAGCTGTGTGAGACAAATCATCAACAAAAACAGTTTATAGAAAAACACCATCGCGGCAAAATTTGAATAATTCTATTTATCATGAAGGTAGTTACATTTTTTCTTCGGTTTAAATATCCCGTCACAATGAAATTGCGCGCCAAAAAACACACGAAAAAAATAGAGAGGAATGATTAATAATAAAGGAACATAACAACTAAGAAGGGGCGGTGGCTACGGCTGGCATGCGCATTCGAAAATAGCAACACCTAAAGCATTATTGAAGCAAAACGCTTGCATGGCACACATTACCACCGCCACTTCACTGACACAATCAGAAAATAAACCCCCTAACGCAAAGAATTAAGAGTCAAAGAACTGAAAGAGAAAAAAAATTAAAAAACAGACATGTTAGCTAATATTTCGGCAATGGTCAGATTAAGAGTAAAAAACAAATAAACGCTGCAGTGTACCTAAACCTCACTGACAAAGAATGCGGTCGAAGCGGTTTGGGAGCCAAAAAGCAAAATTAAGCGAGCGTTGCATCTTCTCCATTGCACACAAAAAATGTATCTACATCAACCGGTAATTCCTCGGGTTTAAGTAGCGAGGAACGTCATTCACAGATTAGTCTCTCGACCCAAGGTGCCTTACGTTTTGTTTTTGCCGCAGACCGTTAATGCAGCCCACATTAACACAGTTTCATTTTAATTTATCCAAACATTAAAACATCTAAATTTCTTTCTTTGTTTCTATGTCCGGCGTCATTCTATTCTTGCCCATCAACATGAAGGATACCTTATAACTTGATAAGCAAATGCAGTTTATGTTCTCGTGATTTCAGTTGATGGATATTTCCAAAAGACTCTCCACTCATAATCTTATTTCACAGCCGTCAGGTGGCAGCAAATTATTGTACACTCGCAGGGTACCCCGAGAAGGAGCTGTCTAAAACTAGCTGTCATACAGTTTTCAATGAGACAGTTTATCTTATCGGGAAAGAGTAAAAACCTTCCCTGGAAGGAAGTGTGTTAACAGACCGCGAAGATTCAAATTCTTATCTCTCGTGCTTTCGCAGGGCTTGTGCTATTGCACAGAATCAGTTAGCCTCCTCTGAAACATCCTTACCCTCGTACATACAGAGAAAAGGGGGCTCATTCACATATCGTCATTCATTCCTGGTCAAAGCACGGGTATTTGCGCTGAGTGTGTTTTCTCTCCAGCGTACCGCCTTTTTCCGAGCCATGGACGCTGACGCCCGACAAGTCCTGGCGGTTTCCTGCAGGAAGCTGAACGAGATGCAGTCAAGCCGAAGGAAGGTGAGCCTCATCAAGAAGATTTTCGTTCTTCTGATGGTGCGGAAAGCCGAAAGAATCCTGGAGGCGCAGTTGGGCGACGACTCCTTCAGTGACTCAGACGACGACGACATTGTTGTGCTCGTATGAATATGGTGCTTTGAAACTTCGCTGCTATGCGCGTAGGGAGCCTTACATATATTTCAGGGAGATGAGACGTGAGCTTCCTTAGTCTTTACAGTTTCATACTGAATGCGCTGTGCGTAACAGAATGACAAGAGGCAGGAATGACGTGTAGCAGTGCTACCAGAAAGCTGTGTGAGACAAATCATCCACAAAAACAGTTTATAGGAAAACACCATCGCGGCAAAATTTGAATAATGCTATTTATCATGAAGGTGTTTACATTTTTTCTTTGGTTTAAATATCCCGTCACAATGAAATAGCGCGCGAAAAAACACGCGAACAATATAGAGAGGAATGGTTAATAATAAAGGAACATAACAACTAAGAAGGGGCGGTGGCTACAGCTGGCATGCGCATTCGAAAATAGCAACACCTAAAGCAGTATTGAAGCAAAACGCTTGCATGGCACACATTACCACCGCCACTTCACTGACACAATCAGAAAATAAACCCCCTAACGCAAAGAATTAAGGGTCAAAGAACTGAAAGAGAAAAAAAATTAAAAAACAGACATGTTAGCTAATATTTCGGCAATGGCCAGATTAAGAGTAAAAAACAAATAAACGCTGCAGTGTACCTAAACCTCACTGACAAAGAATGCGGTCGAAAAGGTTTGGGAGCCAAAAACCAAAATTAAGCGAGCGTTGCATCTTCTCCATTGCACACAAAAAATGTATCTACATCAATCGGTAATTCATCGGGTTTAAGTAGCGAGGAACGTCATTCACAAATTAGTCTCTCGGCGCAAGGTGCCTTACGTTTTGTTTTCGCCGCAGACCGTTAATGCAGCCCACATTAACACGGTTTCATTTTAATTTATCCAAACATAAAACATCTAAATTTCTTTCTTTGTTTCTATGTCCGGCGTCATTCTATTCTTGCCCATCAACATGAAGGATACCTTATAACTTGATAAGCAAATGCAGTCTATGTTCTCGTGATTTCAGTTGATGGATATTTCCAAAAAACCCTCCACTCATAATCTTATTTCACAGCCGTCAGGTGGCAGCAAATTATTGTACACTCGCAGGGTACCCCGAGAAGGAGCTGTCTAAAACTAGCTGTCATACAGTTTTCAATGAGACAGTTTATCTTATCGGGAAAGAGTAAAAACCTTCCCTGGAAGGAAGTGTGTTAACAGACCGCGAAGATTCAAATTCTTATTTCTCGTGCTTTTGCAGGGCTTGTGCTATTGCACAGAATCAGTTAGCCTCCTCTGAAAGATCCTTACCCTCGTACATACTGAGAAAAGGAGGCTCATTCACATATCGTCATTCATTCCTGGTGAAAGCAAGGGTATTTGCGCTGAGTGTGTTTTCAGCTCATGCGTACCGCCTTCTTCCGAGCCATGGACGCTGACGCCCGACAAGACCTGGCTGTTTCCTGCAGGAAGCTGAACGAGATGCAGTCAAGCCGAAGGAAGGTGAGTCTCATCAAGAAGATTTTTGTTCTTCTGATGGTGCGGAAAGCCGAAAGAATCCTGGAGGCGCAGTTGGGCGACGACTCCTTCAGTGACTCAGACGACGACGACATTGTTGTGCTCGTATGAATATGGTGCTTTGAAACTTCGCTGCTATGCGCGTAGGGAGCATAAGAAATATTTAAAGGGGATGAGACGACAATTTCCTTAGTCTTTATAGGTCCATACTGAATGCGCTGTGCGGAACAGAATGACAAGAGGCAGGAATGACGTGTAGCAGTGCTACCCGAAAGCTGTGTGAGACAAATCATCAACAAAAACAGTTTATAGAAAAACACCATCGCAGCAAAATTTGAATATTTCTATTTATCATGAAGGTGGTTACATTTTTTCTTTGGTTTAACTATCCCGTCACAATAAATTAGCGCGCAAAAAAACGCACGAACAAAATAGAGAGCAAGGGTTAATAATAAAGGAACATAACAACTGAGGAAGGGCGGTGGCTACGGCTGGCATGCGCATTCGAAAATAGCAACACCTAAAGCAGTATTGAAGCAAAACGCTTACATAGCACACATTACCACCGCCACTTCACTGACACAATCAGAAAATAAATCCCCTAACGCAAAGAATTAAGGGTAAAAGAACTGAAAGAGAAAAAAATTAAAAAACAGACATGTTAGCTAATGTTTCGCCAATGGTCAGATTAAGAGTAAATAACAAATAAACGCTGTCGTGTACCTAAACCTCATTGAAAAATAATGCGGTCGAAGAGGTTTGGGAGCCAAAAAGCAAAATTAAGCGAGCGTTGCATCTTCTCCATTGCACACAAAAAATATATCTACATCAACCGGTAATTCCTCGGGTTTAAGTAGCGAGGAACGTCATTCACAGATTAGTCTCTCGACGCAAGGTGCCTTACGTTTTCTTTTTGCCGCAGACCGTTAATGCAGCCCACATTAACACAGTTTCATTTTAATTTATCCAAACATTAAAACATCTAAATTTCTTTTAGTTTCTATGACCGGCGTCATTCTATTCTTGCCCACCAACATGAAGGATACCTTATAACTTGATAAGCAAATGCAGTTTATGTTCTCGTGATTTCAGTTGATGGGTATTTCCAAAAGACCCTCCACACATAATCTTATTTCACAGCCGTCAGGTGGCAGCAAAATATTGTACACTCGCAGGGTACCACGAGAAGGAGCTGTCTAAAACTAGCTGTCATACAGTTTTCCATGAGACAGTTTATCTTGTCGGGAAAGAGTAAAAACCTTCCCTGGAAGGAAGTGTGTTAACAGACCGCGAAGTTTCAAATTCTTATCTCTCGTGCTTTCGCAGGGCTTGTGCTATTGCACAGAATCAGTTAGCCTCCTCTGAAACATCCTTACCATCGTATATACTGAGAAAAGGGGGCTCATTCACATATCGTCATTCATTCCTGGTCAAAGCAAGGGTATTTGTGCTGAGTGTGTTTTCTGCTCCAGCATACCGCCTTTTTCCGAGCCATGGACGCTGACGCCCGACAAGTCCTGGCTGTTTCCTGCAGGAAGCTGAACGAGATGCAGTCAAGCCGAAGGAAGGTGAGCCTCATCAAGAAGATTTTCGTTCTTCTGATGGTGCGGAAAGCCGAAAGAATCCTGGAGGCGCAGTTGGGCGACGACTCCTTCAGTGACTCAGACGACGACGACATTGTTGTGCTCGTATGAATATGGTGCTTTGAAACTTCGCTGCTATGCGCGTAGGGAGCCCTACATATATTTCAAGGAGATGAGACGTGAGCTTCCTTAGTCTTTACAGGTTCATACTGAATGCGCTGTGCGCAACAGAATGACAAGAGGCAGGAATGACGTGCAGCAGTGCTACCCGAAATCTGTGTGAGACAAATCATCAAAAAAACAGTTTTTAGGAAAACACCATCGCGGCAAAATTTGAATATTTCTATTTATCATGAAGGTGGTTACATTTTTTCTTTGGTTTAACTATCCCGTCACAATAAATTAGCGCGCGAAAAAACGCACGAACAAAATAGAGAGCAAGGGTTAATAATAAAGGAACATAACAACTGAGGAAGGGCGGTGGCTACGGCTGGCATGCGCATTCGAAAATAGCAACACCTAAAGCAGTATTGAAGCAAAACGCTTACATAGCACACATTACCACCGCCACTTCACTGACACAATCAGAAAATAAATCCCTTAACGCAAAGAATTAAGGGTAAAAGAACTGAAAGAGAAAAGGTTAAAAAACAGACATGTTAGCTAATGTTTCGCCAATATTCAGATTAAGAGTAAATAACAAATAAACGCTGTCGTGTACCTAAACCTCATTGAAAAATAATGCGGTCGAAGAGGTTTGGGAGCCAAAAAGCAAAATTAAGCGAGCGTTGCGTCTTCTCCAATGCACACAAAAAATGTATCTACATCGACCTGTAATTCCTCGGGTTTAAGTAGCGAGGTAACGCCATTCACAGATTAGTCTCTCGACGCAAGGTGCCTTACGTTTTGTTTTTGCCGCAGACCGTTAATGCAGCCCACATTAACACAGTTTCATTTTAATTTATCTAAACATTAAAACATCTAAATTTCTTTCTTTGTTTCTATGACCGGCGTCATTCTATTCTTGCCCATCAACATGAAGGATACCTTATAGCTTGATAAGCAAATGCAGTTTATGTTCTCGTGATTTCAGTTGATGGATATTTCCAAAAGCCCCTCTACTCATAATCTTATTTCACAGCCGTCAGGTGGCAGCAAATTATTGTACACTCGCAGGGTACCCCGAGAAGGAGGTGTCTAAAACTAGCTGTCATACAGTTTTCAATGAGACAGTTTATCTTATCGGGAAAGAGTAAAAACCAGCCCTGGAAGGAAGTGTGTTAACAGGCCGCGAAGATTCAAATTCTTATCTCTCGTGCTTTCGCAGGGCTTGTGCTATTGCACAGAATCAGTTAGCCTCCTCTGAAACATCCTTACCCTCGTACATACTGAGAAAAGGGGGCTCATTCACATATCGTCATTCATTCCTGGTCAAAGCAAGGGTATTTGCGCTGAGTGTGTTTTCTGCTCCAGCGTACCGCCTTTTTCCGAGCCGTGGACGCTGACGCCCGACAAGTCCTGGCGGTTTCCTGCAGGAAGCTGAACGAGATGCAGTCAAGCCGAGGGAAGGTGAGCCTCATCAAGAAGATTTTCGTTCTTCTGATGGTGCGGAAAGCCGAAAGAATCCTGGAGGCACAGTTGGGCGACGACTCCTTCAGTGACTCATCCGACGACGACATTGTTGTGCTCGTATGAATATGGTGCTTTGAAACTTCGCTGCCATGCGCGTCGGGAGCCTAAGAAATATTTAAAGGGGATGAGACGACACTTTTCTTAGTCTTTATAGGTCCATACTGAATGCGCTATGCAGAACAGAATAACAAGAGGCAGGAATGACGTGTAGCAGTGCTACCCGAAAGCTGTGTGAGACAAATCATCAACAAAAACAGTTTATAGGAAAACACCATCGCGGCAAAATTTGAATAATTCTATTTATCATGAAGGTGGTTACATTTTTTCTTCGGTTTAAATATCCCGTCACAATGAAATAGCGCCCGGAAAAACACACGAACAAAATAGAGATGAATGGCTAATAATAAAGGAACATAACAACTAAGATGGGGCGGTGGCTACGGCTGGCATGCGCATTCGAAAATAGCAACACCTAAAGCAGTATAGAAGCAAAACGCTTGCATGGCACACATTACCACCGCCGCTTCACTGACACAATCAGGAAATAAACCCCCTAATCCAAAGAATTAAGGGTCAAAGAACTGAAAGAGAAAAAATATAAAAAACAGACATGTTAGCTAATATTTCGGCAATGGTCAGATTAAGAGTAAAAAACAAATAAACGCTGCAGTGTACCTAAACCTCACTGACAAAGAATGCGGTCGAAGCGGTTTGGGAGCCAAAAAGCAAAATTAAGCGAGCGTTGCGTCTTCTCCAATGCACACAAAAAATGTATCTACATCGACCGGTAATTCCTCGGGTTTAAGTAGCGAGGTAACGTCATTCACAGATTAGTCTCTCGACGCAAGGTGCCTTACGTTTTGTTTTTGCCGCAGACCGTTAATGCAGCCCACATTAACACAGTTTCATTTTAATTTATCTAAACATTAAAACATCTAAATTTCTTTCTTTGTTTCTATGAACGGCGTCATTCTATTCTTGCCCATCAACATGAAGGATACCTTATAACTTGATAAGCAAATGCTGTTTATGTTCTCGTGATTTCAGTTGATGGATATTTCCAAAAGACCCTCCACACATAATCTTATTTCACAGCCGTCAGGTGGCAGCAAAAATATTGTACACTCGCAGGGTACCCCGAGAAGGAGCTGTCTAAAACTAGCTGTCATACAGTTTTCAATGAGGCAGTTTATCTTATCGGGAAAGAGTAAAAACCTTCCCTGGAAGGAAGTGTGTTCCACTTTTATCGTTAACAGACCGCTAAGTTTCAAATTCTTATCTCTCGTGCTTTCGCAGGGCTTGTGCTATTGCACAGAATCAGTTAGCCTCCTCTGAAACATCCTTACCATCGTACATACTGAGAAAAGGGGGCTCATTCACATATCGTCATTCATTCCTGGTCAAAGCAAGGGTATTTGCGCTGAGTGTGTTTTCTGCTCCAGCGTACCGCCTTTTTCCGAGCCATGGACGCTGACGCCCGACAAGTCCTGGCTGTTTCCTGCAGGAAGCTGAACGAGATGCAGTCAAGCCGAAGGAAGGTGAGCCTCATCAAGAAGATTTTCGTTCTTCTGATGGTGCAGAAAGCCGAAAGAATCCTGGAGGCGCAGTTGGGCGACGACTCCTTCAGTGACACAGACGACGACGACATTGTTGTGCTCGTATGAATATGGTGCTTTGAAACTTCGCTGCCATGCGCGTTGGGAGCCTAAGAAATATTTAAAGGGGATGAGATGACAATCTTCTTAGTCTTTATAGGTCCATACTGAATGCGCTGTGCGCAACAGAATGACAAGAGGCAGGAATGACGTGTAGCAGTGCTACCCGAAAGCTGTGTGAGACAAATCAACAAAAACAGTTTATAGAAAAACACCATCGCGGCAAAATTTGAATAACTCTATTTATCATGAAGGTAGTTACATTTTTTCTTCGGTTTAAATATCCCGTCACAATGAAATTGCGCGCCAAAAAACACACGAAAAAAATAGAGAGGAATGATTAATAATAAAGGAACATAACAACTAAGAAGGGGCGGTGGCTACGGCTGGCATGCGCATTCGAAAATAGCAACACCTAAAGCAATATTGAAGCAAAACGCTTGCATGGCACACATTACCACCGCCACTTCACTGACACAATCAGAAAATAAACCCCCTAACGCAAAGAATTAAGGGTCAAAGAACTGAAAGAGAAAAAAAATTAAAAAACAGACATGTTAGCTACTATTTCGGCAATGGTCAGATTAAGAGTAAAAAACAAATAAACGCTGCAGTGTACCTAAACCTCACTGACAAAGAATGCGGTCGAAGCGGTTTGGGAGCCAAAAAGCAAAATTAAGCGAGCGTTGCGTCTTCTCCAATGCACACAAAAAATGTATCTACATCGACCGGTAATTCCTCGGGTTTAAGTAGCGAGGTAACGTCATTCACAGATTAGTCTCTCGACGCAAGGTGCCTTACGTTTTGTTTTTGCCGCAGACCGTTAATGCAGCCCACATTACCACAGTTTCATTTTAATTTATCTAAACATTAAAACATCTAAATTTCTTTCTTTGTTTCTATGAACGGCGTCATTCTATTCTTGCCCATCAACATGAAGGATACCTTATATCTTGATAAGCAAATGCTGTTTATGTTCTCGTGATTTCAGTTGATGGATATTTCCAAAAGACCCTCCACACATAATCTTATTTCACAGCCGTCAGGTGGCAGCAAAAATATTGTACACTCGCAGGGTACCCCGAGAAGGAGCTGTCTAAAACTAGCTGTCATACAGTTTTCAATGAGGCAGTTTATCTTATCGGGAAAGAGTAAAAACCTTCCCTGGAAGGAAGTGTGTTCCACTTTTATCGTTAACAGACGGCTAAGTTTCAAATTCTTATCTCTCGTGCTTTCGCAGGGCTTGTGCTATTGCACAGAATCAGTTAGCCTCCTCTGAAACATCCTTACCATCGTACATACTGAGAAAAGGGGGCTCATTCACATATCGTCATTCATTCCTGGTCAAAGCAAGGGTATTTGCGCTGAGTGTGTTTTCTGCTCCAGCGTACCGCCTTTTTCCGAGCCATGGACGCTGACGCCCGACAAGTCCTGGCTGTTTCCTGCAGGAAGCTGAACGAGATGCAGTCAAGCCGAATTAAGGTGAGCCTCATCAAGAAGATTTTCGTTCTTCTGATGGTGCAGAAAGCCGAAAGAATCCTGGAGGCGCAGTTGGGCGACGACTCCTTCAGTGACTCAGACGACGACGACATTGTTGTGTTCGTATGAATATGGTGCTTTGAAACTTCGCTGCCATGCGCGTTGGGAGCCTAAGAAATATTTAAAGGGGATGAGATGACAATCTTCTTAGTCTTTATAGGTCCATACTGAATGCGCTGTGCGCAACAGAATGACAAGAGGCAGGAATGACGTGTAGCAGTGCTACCCGAAGGCTGTGTGAGACAAATCATCCACAAAAACAGTTTATAGGAAAACACCATCGCGGCAAAATTTGAATAATGCTATTTATCATGAAGGTGGTTACATTTTTTCTTTGGTTTAAATATCCCGTCACAATGAAATAGCGCGCGAAAAAACACGCGAACAATATAGAGAGGAATGGGTAATAATAAAGGAACATAACAACTAAGAAGGGGCGGTGGCTACGGCTGGCATGCGCATTCGAAAATAGCAACACCTAAAGCAGTATTGAAGCAAAACGCTTGCATGGCACACATTACCACCGCCACTTCACTGACACAATCAGAAAATAAACCCCCTAACGCAAAGAATTAAGGGTCAAAGAACTGAAAGAGAAAAAAAATTAAAAAACAGACATGTTAGCTAATATTTCGGCAATGGTCAGAATAAGAGTAAAAAACAAATAAACGCTGCAGTGTACCTAAACCTCACTGACAAAGAATGCGGTCGAAAAGGTTTGGGAGCCAAAAAGCAAAATTAAGCGAGCGTTGCATCTTCTCCATTGCACACAAAAAATATATCTACATCAATCGGTAATTCCTCGGGTTTAAGTAGCGAGGAACGTCATTCACAAATTAGTCTCTCGGCGCAAGGTGCCTTACGTTTTGTTTTCGCCGCAGACCGTTAATGCAGCCCACATTAACACAGTTTCATTTTAATTTATCCAAACATTAAAACATCTAAATTTCTTTCTTTGTTTCTATGTCCGTCGTCATTCTATTCTTGCCCATCAACATGAAGGATACCTTATAACTTGATAAGCAAATGCAGTCTATGTTCTCGTGATTTCAGTTGATGGATATTTCCAAAAGACCCTCCACTCATAATCTTATTTCACAGCCGTCAGGTGGCAGCAAATTATTGTACACTCGCAGGGTACCCCGAGAAGGAGCTGTCTAAAACTAGCTGTCATACAGTTTTCAATGAGACAGTTTATCTTATCGGGAAAGAGTAAAAACCTTCCCTGGAAGGAAGTGTGTTAACAGACCGCGAAGATTCAAATTCTTATTTCTCGTGCTTTTGCAGGGCTTGTGCTATTGCACAGAATCAGTTAGCCTCCTCTGAAACATCCTTACCCTCGTACATACTGAGAAAAGGGGGCTCATTCACATATCGTCATTGATTCCTGGTCAAAGCAAGGGTATTTGCGCTGAGTGTGTTTTCTGCTCCAGCGTACCGCCTTTTTCCGAGCCATGGACGCTGACGCCCGACAAGTCCTGGCGGTTTCCTGCAGGAAGCTGAACGAGATGCAGTCAAGCCGAGGGAAGGTGAGCCTCATCAAGAAAATTTTCGTTCTTCTGATGGTGCGGAAAGCCGAAAGAATCCTGGAGGCGCAGTTGGGCGACGACTCCTTCAGTGACTCAGACGACGACGACATTGTTGTGCTCGTATGAATATGGTGCTTTGAAACTTCGCTGCCATGCGCTTCGGGAGCCTAAGAAATATTTAAAGGGGCTGAGACAACAATTTCCTTAGTCTTTATAGGTCCATACTGAATGCGCTGTGCGGAACAGAATAACAAGAGGCAGGAATGACGTGTAGCAGTGCTACCCGAAAGCTGTGTGAGACAAATCATCAACAAAAACAGTTTATAGGAAAACACCATCGCGGCAAAATTTGAATAATTCAATTTATCATGAAGGTGGTTACATTTTTTCTTCGGTTTAAATATCCCGTCACAATGAAATAGCGCCCGGAAAAACACACGAACAAAATAGAGAAGAATGGTTAATAATAAAGGAACATAACAACTAAGATGGGGCGGTGGCTACGGCTGGCATGCGCATTTGAAAATAGCAACACCTAAAGCAGTATTGAAGAAAAACGCTTGCATGGCACACATTACCACCGCCACTTCACTGACACAATCAGAAAATAAACCCCCTAATCCAAAGAACTATGGGTAAAAGAACTGAAAGAGAAAGAAAATTAAAAACAGACATGTTAGCTAATATTTCGGCAATGGTCAGATTAAGAGTAAAAAACAAATAAACGCTGTAGTGTACCTAAACCTCCCTGACAAAGAATGCGGTCGAAAAGGTTTGGGAGCCAAAAAGCAAAGTTAAGCGAGCGTTGCGTCTTCTCCAATGCACACAAAAAATGTATCTACATCGACCGGTAATTCCTCGGGTTTAAGTAGCGAGGTAACGTCATTCACAGATTAGTCTCTCGACGCAAGGTGCCTTACGTTTTGTTTTTGCCGCAGACCGTTAATGCAGCCCACATTAACAAAGTTACATTTTAATTTATCTAAACAATAAAACATAAAAATTTCTTTGTTTCTATGAACGGCGTCATTCTATTCTTGCCCATCAACATGAAGGATACCTTATAACTTGATAAGCAAATGCAGTTTATGTTCTCGTGATCTCAGTTGATAGATATTTCCAAAAGACCCTCCACACATAATCTTATTTCACAGCCGTCAGGTGGCAGCAAAAATATTGTACACTCGCAGGGTACCCCGAGAAGGAGCTGTCTAAAACTAGCTGTCATACAGTTTTCCATGAGACAGTTTATCTTATCGGGAAAGAGTAAAAACCTTCCCTGGAAGGAAGTGTGTTCCACTTTTCTCGTTAACAGACCGCTAAGTTTCAAATTCTTATCTCTCGTGCTTTCGCAGGGCTTGTGCTATTGCACAGAATCAGTTAGCCTCCTCTGAAACATCCTTACAATCGTACATACTGAGAAAAGGGGGCTCATTCACATATCGTCATTCATTCCTGGTCAAAGCAAGGGTATTTGCGCTGAGTGTGTTTTCTGCTCCAGCGTACCGCCTTTTTCCGAGCCATGGACGCTGACGCCCGACAAGTCCTGGCTGTTTCCTGCAGGAAGCTGAACGAGATGCAGTCAAGCCGAATTAAGGTGAGCCTCATCAAGAAGATTTTCGTTCTTCTGATGGTGCAGAAAGCCGAAAGAATCCTGGAGGCGCAGTTGGGCGACGACTCCTTCAGTGACTCAGACGACGACGACATTGTTGTGTTCGTATGAATATGGTGCTTTGAAACTTCGCTGCCATGCGCGTTGGGAGCCTAAGAAATATTTAAAGGGGATGAGATGACAATCTTCTTAGTCTTTATAGGTCCATACTGAATGCGCTGTGCGCAACAGAATGACAAGAGGCAGGAATGACGTGTAGCAGTGCTACCCGAAGGCTGTGTGAGACAAATCATCCACAAAAACAGTTTATAGGAAAACACCATCGCGGCAAAATTTGAATAATGCTATTTATCATGAAGGTGGTTACATTTTTTCTTTGGTTTAAATATCCCGTCACAATGAAATAGCGCGCGAAAAAACACGCGAACAATATAGAGAGGAATGGGTAATAATAAAGGAACATAACAACTAAGAAGGGGCGGTGGCTACGGCTGGCATGCGCATTCGAAAATAGCAACACCTAAAGCAGTATTGAAGCAAAACGCTTGCATGGCACACATTACCACCGCCACTTCACTGACACAATCAGAAAATAAACCCCCTAACGCAAAGAATTAGGGGTCAAAGAACTGAAAGAGAAAAAAAATTAAAAAACAGACATGTTAGCTAATATTTCGGCAATGGTCAGAATAAGAGTAAAAAACAAATAAACGCTGCAGTGTACCTAAACCTCACTGACAAAGAATGCGGTCGAAAAGGTTTGGGAGCCAAAAAGCAAAATTAAGCGAGCGTTGCATCTTCTCCATTGCACACAAAAAATATATCTACATCAATCGGTAATTCCTCGGGTTTAAGTAGCGAGGAACGTCATTCACAAATTAGTCTCTCGGCGCAAGGTGCCTTACGTTTTGTTTTCGCCGCAGACCGTTAATGCAGCCCACATTAACACAGTTTCATTTTAATTTATCCAAACATTAAAACATCTAAATTTCTTTCTTTGTTTCTATGTCCGTCGTCATTCTATTCTTGCCCATCAACATGAAGGATACCTTATAACTTGATAAGCAAATGCAGTCTATGTTCTCGTGATTTCAGTTGATGGATATTTCCAAAAGACCCTCCACTCATAATCTTATTTCACAGCCGTCAGGTGGCAGCAAATTATTGTACACTCGCAGGGTACCCCGAGAAGGAGCTGTCTAAAACTAGCTGTCATACAGTTTTCAATGAGACAGTTTATCTTATCGGGAAAGAGTAAAAACCTTCCCTGGAAGGAAGTGTGTTAACAGACCGCGAAGATTCAAATTCTTATTTCTCGTGCTTTTGCAGGGCTTGTGCTATTGCACAGAATCAGTTAGCCTCCTCTGAAACATCCTTACCCTCGTACATACTGAGAAAAGGGGGCTCATTCACATATCGTCATTGATTCCTGGTCAAAGCAAGGGTATTTGCGCTGAGTGTGTTTTCTGCTCCAGCGTACCGCCTTTTTCCGAGCCATGGACGCTGACGCCCGACAAGTCCTGGCGGTTTCCTGCAGGAAGCTGAACGAGATGCAGTCAAGCCGAGGGAAGGTGAGCCTCATCAAGAAAATTTTCGTTCTTCTGATGGTGCGGAAAGCCGAAAGAATCCTGGAGGCACAGTTGGGCGACGACTCCTTCAGTGACTCAGACGACGACGACATTGTTGTGCTCGTATGAATATGGTGCTTTGAAACTTCGCTGCCATGCGCGTCGGGAGCCTAAGAAATATTTAAAGGGGATGAGACGACAATTTTCTTAGTCTTTATAGGTCCATACTGAATGCGCTGTGCGGAACAGAATAACAAGAGGCAGGAATGACGTGTAGCAGTGCTACCCGAAAGCTGTGTGAGACAAATCATCAACAAAAACAGTTTATAGGAAAACACCATCGCGGCAAAATTTGAATAATTCAATTTATCATGAAGGTGGTTACATTTTTTCTTCGGTTTAAATATCCCGTCACAATGAAATAGCGCCCGGAAAAACACACGAACAAAATAGAGAAGAATGGTTAATAATAAAGGAACATAACAACTAAGATGGGGCGGTGGCTACGGCTGGCATGCGCATTCGAAAATAGCAACACCTAAAGCAGTATTGAAGAAAAACGCTTGCATGGCACACATTACCACCGCCACTTCACTGACACAATCAGAAAATAAACCCCCTAATCCAAAGAACTATGGGTAAAAGAACTGAAAGAGAAAGAAAATTAAAAACAGACATGTTAGCTAATATTTCGGCAATGGTCAGATTAAGAGTAAAAAACAAATAAACGCTGTAGTGTACCTAAACCTCCCTGACAAAGAATGCGGTCGAAAAGGTTTGGGAGCCAAAAAGCAAAGTTAAGCGAGCGTTGCGTCTTCTCCAATGCACACAAAAAATGTATCTACATCGACCGGTAATTCCTCGGGTTTAAGTAGCGAGGTAACGTCATTCACAGATTAGTCTCTCGACGCAAGGTGCCTTACGTTTTGTTTTTGCCGCAGACCGTTAATGCAGCCCACATTAACACAGTTACATTTTAATTTATCTAAACAATAAAACATAAAAATTTTTTTGTTTCTATGAACGGCGTCATTCTATTTTTGCCCATCAACATGAAGGATACCTTATAACTTGATAAGCAAATGCAGTTTATGTTCTCGTGATCTCAGTTGATAGATATTTCCAAAAGACCCTCCACACATAATCTTATTTCACAGCCGTCAGGTGGCAGCAAAAATATTGTACACTCGCAGGGTACCCCGAGAAGGAGCTGTCTAAAACTAGCTGTCATACAGTTTTCCATGAGACAGTTTATCTTATCGGGAAAGAGTAAAAACCTTCCCTGGAAGGAAGTGTGTTCCACTTTTCTCGTTAACAGACCGCTAAGTTTCAAATTCTTATCTCTCGTGCTTTCGCAGGGCTTGTGCTATTGCACAGAATCAGTTAGCCTCCTCTGAAACATCCTTACCATCGTACATACTGAGAAAAGGGGGCTCATTCACATATCGTCATTCATTCCTGGTCAAAGCAAGGGTATTTGCGCTGAGTGTGTTTTCTGCTCCAGCGTACCGCCTTTTTCCGAGCCATGGACGCTGACGCCCGACAAGTCCTGGCTGTTTCCTGCAGGAAGCTGAACGAGATGCAGTCAAGCCGAAGGAAGGTGAGCCTCATCAAGAAGATTTTCGTTCTTCTGATGGTGCGGAAAGCCGAAAGAATCCTGGAGGCACAGTTGGGCGACGACTCCTTCAGTGACTCAGACGACGACGACATTGTTGTGCTCGTATGAATATGGTGCTTTGAAACTTCGCTGCCATGCGCGTCGGGAGCCTAAGAAATATTTAAAGGGGATGAGACGACAATTTTCTTAGTCTTTATAGGTCCATACTGAATGCGCTGTGCGGAACAGAATAACAAGAGGAAGGAATGACGTGTAGCAGTGCTACCCGAAAGCTGTGTGAGACAAATCATCAACAAAAACAGTTTATAGGAAAACACCATCGCGGCAAAATTTGAATAATGCTATTTATCATGAAGGTGGTTACATTTTTTCTTTGGTTTAAATATCCCGTCACAATGAAATAGCGCGCGAAAAAACACGCGAACAAAATAGAGAGGAATGGTTAATAATAAAGGAACATAACAACTAAGAAGGGGCGGTGGCTACGGCTGGCATGCGCATTCGAAAATAGCAACACCTAAAGCAGTATTGAAGCAAAACGCTTGCATGGCACACATTACCACCGCCACTTCACTGACACAATCAGAAAATAAACCCCCTAACGCAAAGAATTAAGGGTCAAAGAACTGAAAGAGAAAAAAAATAAAAAACAGACATGTTAGCTAATATTTCGGCAATGGTCAGATTAAGAGTAAAAAACAAATAAACGCTGCAGTGTACCTAAACCTCACTAACAAAGAATGCGGTCGAAAAGGTTTGGGAGCCAAAAAGCAAAATAAAGCGAGCGTTGCATCTTCTCCATTGCACACAAAAAATGTATCTACATCAATCGGTAATTCCTCGGGTTTAAGTAGCGAGGAACGTCATTCACAAATTAGTCTCTCGACGCAAGGTGCCTTACGTTTTGTTTTTGCCGCAGACCGTTAATGCAGCCCACATTAACACAGTTTCATTTTAATTTATCCAAACATTAAAACATCTAAATTTCTTTCTTTGTTTCTATGTCCGGCGTCATTCTATTCTTGCCCATCAACATGAAGGATACCTTATAACTTGATAAGCAAATGCAGTTTATGTTCTCGTGATTTCAGTTGATGGATATTTCCAAAAGACCCTCCACACATAATCTTATTTCACAGCCGTCAGGTGGCAGCAAATTATTGTACACTCGCAGGGTACCCCGAGAAGGAGCTGTCTAAAACTAGCAGTCATACAGTTTTCCATGAGACAGTTTATCTTATCGGGAAAGAGTAAAAACCTTCTCTGGAAGGAAGTGTGTTCCACTTTTATCGTTAACAGACCGCTAAGTTTCAAATTCTTATCTCTCGTGCTTTCGCAGGGCTTGTGCTATTGCACAGAATCAGTTAGCCTCCTCTGAAACATCCTTACCCTCGTACATACTGAGAAAAGGGGGCTCATTGACATATCGTCATTCATTCCTGGTCAAAGCAAGGGTATTTGCGCTGAGTGAGTTTTCTGCTCCAGCGTACCGCCTTTTTCCGAGCCATGGACGCTGACGCCCGACAAGTCCTGGCGGTTTCCTGCAGGAAGCTGAACGAGATGCAGTCAAGCCGAAGGAAGGTGAGCCTCATCAAGAAGATTTTCGTTCTTCTGATGGTGCGGAAAGCCGAAAGAATCCTGGAGGCACAGTTGGGCGACGACTCCTTCAGTGACTCGGACGACGACGACATCGTTGTCCTCGTATGAATATGGTGCTTTGAAACTTCGCTGCCATGCGCGTCGGGAGCCTAAGAAATATTTAAAGGGGATGAGACGACAATTTTCTTACTCTTTATAGGTCCATACTGAATGCGCTGTGCGGAACAGAATAACAAGAGGCAGGAATGACGTGTAGCAGTGCTACCCGAAAGCTGTGTGAGACAAATCATCAACAAAAACAGTTTATAGGAAAACACCATCGCGGCAAAATTTGAATAATTCTATTTATCATGAAGGTGGTTACATTTTTTCTTCGGTTTAAATATCCCGTCACAATGAAATAGCGCCCGGAAAAACACACGAACAAAATAGAGACGAATGGTTAATAATAAAGGAACATAACTAAGATGGGGCGGTGGCTACGGCTGGCATGCGCATTCGAAAATAGCAACACCTAAAGCAGTATTGAAGCAAAACGCTTGCATGGCACACATTACCACCGCCACTTCACTGACACAATCAGAAAATAAACCCCCTAATCGAAAGAATTATGGGTAAAAGAACTGAAAGAGAAAGAAAATTAAAAACAGACATGTTAGCTAATATTTCGGCAATGGTCAGATTAAGAGTAAAAAACAAATAAACGCTGTAGTGTACCTAAACCTCCCTGACAAAGAATTCGGTCGAAAAGGTTTGGGAGCCAAAAAGCAAAGTTAAGCGAGCGTTGCGTCTTCTCCAATGCACACAAAAAATGTATCTACATCGACCGGTAATTCCTCGGGTTTAAGTAGCGAGGTAACGTCATTCACAGATTAGTCTCTCGACGCAAGGTGCCTTACGTTTTGTTTTTGCCGCACACCGTTAATGCAGCCAACATTACCACAGTTTCATTTTAATTTATCTAAACATTAAAACATCTAAATTTCTTTCTTTGTTTCTATGAACGGCGTCATTCTATTCTTGCCCATCAACATGAAGGATACCTTATAACTTGATAAGCAAATGCAGTTTATGTTCTCGTGATTTCAGTTGATGGATATTTCCAAAAGACCCTCCACACATAATCTTATTTCACAGCCGTCAGGTGGCAGCAAAAATATTGTACACTCGCAGGGTACCCCGAGAAGGAGCTGTCTAAAACTAGCTGTCATACAGTTTTCCATGAGACAGTTTATCTTATCGGGAAAGAGTAAAAACCTTCCCTGGAAGGAAGTGTGTTCCACTTTTATCGTTAACAGACCGCTAAGTTTCAAATTCTTATCTCTCGTGCTTTCGCAGGGCTTGTGCTATTGCACAGAATCAGTTAGCCTCCTCTGAAACATCCTTACCATCGTACATACTGAGAAAAGCGGGCTCATTCACATATCGTCATTCATTCCTGGTCAAAGCAAGGGTATTTGCGCTGAGTGTGTTTTCTGCTCCAGCGTACCGCCTTTTTCCGAGCCATGGACGCTGACGCCCGACAAGTCCTGGCTGTTTCCTGCAGGAAGCTGAACGAGATGCAGTCAAGCCGAAGGAAGGTGAGCCTCATCAAGAAGATTTTTGTTCTTCTGATGGTGCGGAAAGCCGAAAGAGTCCTGGAGGCGCAGTTGGGCGACGACTCCTTCAGTGACTCAGACGACGACGACATTGTTGTGCTCGTATGAATATGGTGCTTTGAAACTTCGCTGCTATGCGCGTAGGGAGCCTAAGAAATATTTAAAGGGGATGAGACGACAATTTCCTTAGTCTTTATAGGTCCATACTGAATGCGCTGTCCGCAACAGAATAACAAGAGGCAGGAATGACGTGTAGCAGTGCTACCCGAAAGCTGTGTGAGACAAATCATCAAAAAAACAGTTTATAGAAAAACACCATCGCGGCAAAATTTGAATAATTCTATTTATCATGAAGGTAGTTACATTTTTTCTTCGGTTTAAATATCCCGTCACAATGAAATTGCGCGCCAAAAAACACACGAAAAAAATAGAGAGGAATGATTAATAATAAAGGAACATAACCACTAAGAAGGGGCGGTGGCTACGGCTGGCATGCGCATTCGAAAATAGCAACACCTAAAGCATTATTGAAGCAAAACGCTTGCATGGCACACATTACCACCGCCACTTCACTGACACAATCAGAAAATAAACCCCCTAACGCAAAGAATTAAGGGTCAAAGAACTGAAAGAGAAAAAAAAATAAAAAACACACATGTTAGCTAATATTTCGGCAATGGTCAGATTAAGAGTAAAAAACAAATAAACGCTGCAGTGTACCTAAACCTCACTGACAAAGAATGCGGTCGAAGCGGTTTGGGAGCCAAAAAGCAAAATTAAGCGAGCGTTGCATCTTCTTCATTGCACACAAAAAATGTATCTACATCAACCGGTAATTCCTCGGGTTTAAGTAGCGAGGAACGTCATTCACAGATTAGTCTCTCGACGCAAGGTGCCTTACGTTTTGTTTTTGCCGCAGACCGTTAATGCAGCCCACATTAACACAGTTTCATTTTAATTTATCTAAACATTAAAACATCTAAATTTCTTTCTTTGTTTCTATGAACGGCGTCATTCTATTCTTGCCCATCAACATGAAGGATACCTTATAACTTGATAAGCAAATGCAGTTTATGTTCTCGTGATTTCAGTTGATGGATATTTCCAAAAGACCCTCCACTCATAATCTTATTTCACAGCCGTCAGGTGGCAGCAAATTATTGTACACTCGCATGGTACCCCGAGAAGGAGCTGTCTAAAACTAGCTGTCATACAGTTTTCAATGAGACAAATTATCTTATCGGGAAAGAGTAAAAACCTTCCCTGGAAGGAAGTGTGTTAACAGACCGCGAAGATTCAAATTCTTATCTCTCGTGCTTTCGCAGGGCTTGTGCTATTGCACAGAATCAGTTAGCCTCCTCTGAAACATCCTTACCCTCGTACATACTGAGAAAAGGGGGCTCATTCACATATCGTCATTCATTCCTGGTCAAAGCAAGGGTATTTGCGCTGAGTGTGTTTTCAGCTCCAGCGTACCGCCTTTTTCCGAGCCATGGACGCTGACGCCCGACAAGTCCTGGCGGTTTCCTGCAGTAAGCTGAACGAGATGCAGTCAAGCCGAAGGAAGGTGAGCCTCATCAGGAAGATTTTCGTTCTTCTGATGGTGCGGAAAGCCGAAAGAATCCTGGAGGCACAGTTGGGCGACGACTCCTTCAGTGACTCAGACGACGACGACATTGTTGTGCTCGTATGAATATGGTGCTTTGAAACTTCGCTGCTATGCGCGTCGGGAGCCTAACAAATATTTCTGGGAGATGAGACGTGAGCTTCCTTAGTCTTTACAGGTCCATACTGAATGCGCTGTGCGGAAAAGAATGACAAGAGGCAGGAATGACGTGTAGCAGTGCTACCCGAAAGCTGTGTGAGACAAATCATCAACATAAACAGTTTATAGGAAAACACCATCGCGGCAAAATTTAAATAATTCTATTTATCATGAAGGTGGTTACATTTTTATTTGGTTTAAATATCCCGTCACAATGAAATAGCGCGCGAAAAAACACAAGAACAAAATAGAGAGGAATGGTTAATAATAAAGGAACATAACAACTAAGAAGGGGCGGTGGCTACGGCTGGCATGCGCATTCGAAAATAGCAACACTTAAAGCAGTATTGAAGCAAAACGCTTGCATGACACACATTACCACCGCCACTTCACTGACACACTCAGAAAATAAACCCACTAACCCAAAGAATTATGGGTAAAAGAAGTGAAAGAGAAAAAAAATTAAAAAACAGACATGTTAGCTAATATTTCGGCAATGGTCAGATTAAGAGTTAATAACAAATAAACGCTGTCGTGTACCTAAACCTCACTGAAAAAGAATGCGGTCGAAGAGGTTTGGGAGCCAAAAAGCAAAATTAAGCGAGCGTTGCGTCTTCTCCATTGCACAGAAAAAACGTATATACATAGACCGGTAATTCCTCGGATTTAAGTAGCGAGATAACGTCATTCACAGATTAGTCTCTCGACGCAAGGTTCCTTACGTTTTGTTTTTGCCGCAGACCGTTAATGCAGCCCGCATTACCACAGTTTCATTTTAATTTATCTAAACAATAAAACATCTAAATTTCTTTCTTTTTGTCGCAGACCGTTAATGCAGCCCACATTAACACAGTTTCATTTTATTTTATCTAAACATTAAAACATCTAAATTTCTTTCTTTGTTTCTATGAACGGCGTCATTCTATTCTTGCCCATCAACATGAAGGATACCTTATAACTTGATAAGCAAATGCAGTTTATGTTCTCGTGATTTCAGTTGCTGGATATTTCCAAAAGACCCTCCCCACATAATCTTATTTCACAGCCGTCAGGTGGCAGCAAAAATATTGTACACTCGCAGGGTACCCCGAGGAGGAGCTGTCTAAAACTAGCTGTCATACAGTTTTCCATGAGACAGTTTATCTTATCGGGAAAGAGTAAAAACCTTCCCTGGAAGGAAGTGTGTTCCACTTTTATCGTTAACAGACCGCTAAGTTTCAAATTCTTATCTCTCGTGCTTTCGCAGGGCTTGTGCTATTGCACAGAATCAGTTAGCCTCCTCTGAAACATCCTTACCATCGTACATACTGAGATAAGGGGGCTCATTCACATATCGTCATTCATTCCTGGTCAAAGCAAGGGTATTTGCGCTGAGTGTGTTTTCTGCTCCAGCGTACCCCCTTTTTCCGAGCCATGGACGCTGACGCCCGACAAATCCTGGCTGTTTCCTGCAGGAAGCTGAACGAGATGCAGTCAAGCCGAAGGAAGGTGAGCCTCATCAAGAAGATTTTCGTTCTTCTGATGGTGCGGAAAGCCGAAAGAATCCTGGAGGCGCAGTTGGGCGACGACTCCTTCAGTGACTCAGACGACGACGACATTGTTGTGCTCGTATGAATATGGTGCTTTGAAACTTCGCTGCTATGCGCGTAGGGAGCCTTACATATATTTCAGGGAGATGAGACGTGAGCTTCCTTAGTCTTTACAGGTTCATACTGAATGCGCTGTGCGCAACAGAATGACAAGAGGCAGGAATGATGTGTAGCAGTGCTACCCGAAAGCTGTGTGAGACAAATCATCAACAAAAACAGTTTATAGAAAAACACCATCGCGGCAAAATTTGAATAATTCTATTTATCACGAAGGTAGTTACATTTTTTCTTCGGTTTAAATATCCCGTCACAATAAAATAGCGCGCAAAAAACAGACGAAAAAAATAGAGAGGAATGGGTAATAATAAAGGAACATAACAATTAGGAAGGGGCGGTGGCTACGGCTGGTATGCGCATTCGAAAATAGCAACACCTAAAGCAGTATTGAAGCAAAACGCTTGCATGGCACACATTACCACCGCCACTTCACTGACACAATCAGAAAATAAACCCCCTAACCCAAAGAATTATGGGTAAAAGAACTGAAAGAGAAAAAAAATTAAAAAAAACAGACATGTTAGCTAATATTTCGGCAATGGTCAGATTAAGAGTTGATAACAAATAAACGCTGTCGTGTACCTAAACCTCACTGAAAAAGAATGCGGTCGAAGAGGTTTGGGAGCCAAAAAGCAAAATTAAGCGAGCGTTGCGTCTTCTCCATTGCAGACAAAAAACGTATATACATCGACCGGTAATTCCTCGGGTTTAAGTACCGAGGTAACGTCATTCACAGATTAGTCTCTCGACGCAAGGTGCCTTACGTTTTGTTTTTGCCGCAGACCGTTGATGCAGCCCACATTACCACAGCTTCATTTTAATTTATCTAAACATTAAAACTTCTAAATTTCTTTCTTTTTACCGCAGACCGTTAATGCAGCCCACATTAACACAGTTTCATTTTAATTTATCTAAACATTAAAACATCTAAATTTCTTTTTTTGTTTCTATGTCCGGCGTCATTCTATTCTTGCCCATCAACATGAAGGATACTTTATATCTTGATAAGCAAATGCAGTTTATGTTCTCGTGATTTCAGTCGATGTATATTTCCAAAAGACCCTCCACACATAATCTTATTTCACAGCCGTCAGGTGGCAGCATAATATTGTACACTCGCAAGCTACCCCGAGAAGGAGCTGTCTAAAACTAGCTGTCATACAGTTTTCCATGAGACAGTTTATCTTATCGGGAAAGAGTAAAAACCTTCCCTGGAAGGAAGTGTGTTCCACTTTTATCGTTAACAGACCGCTAAGTTTCAAATTCTTATCTCTCGTGCTTTCGCAGGGCTTGTGCTATTGCACAGAATCTGTTAGCCTCCTCTGAAACATCCTTACCATCGAACATACTGAGAAAAGGGGGCTCATTCACATATCGTCATTCATTCCTGGTCAAAGCAAGGGTATTTGCGCTGAGTGTGTTTTCTGCTCCAGCGTACCGCCTTTTCCCGAGCCATGGACGCTGACGCCCGACAAATCCTGGCTGTTTCCTGCAGGAAGCTGAACGAGATGCAGTCAAGCCGAAGGAAGGTGAGCCTCATCAAGAAGATTTTCGTTCTTCTGATGGTGCGGAAAGCCGAAAGAATCCTGGAGGCGCAGTTGGGCGACGACTCCTTTAGTGACTCAGACGACGACGACATTGTTGTGCTCGTATGAATATGGTGCTTTGAAACTTCGCTGCTATGCGCGTCGGGAGCCTTACATATATTTCAGGGAGATGAGACGTGAGCTTCCTTAGTCTTTACAGGTTCATACTGAATGCGCTGTGCGCAACAGAATGACAAGAGGCAGGAATGACGTGTAGCAGTGCTACCCGAAAGCTGTGTGAGACAAATCATCAACAAAAACAGTTTACAGGAAATCACCATCGCGGCAAAATTTGAATAATTCTATTTATCATGAAGGTAGTTACATTTTTTCTTCGGTTTAAATATCCCGTCACAATGAAATAGCGCGCGAAAAAACACACGAACAAAATAGAGAGGAATGGTTAATAATAAAGGAACATAACAACTAAGAAGGGGCGGTGGCTACGGCTGGCATGCGCATTCGAAAATAGCAACACCTAAAGCATTATTGAAGCAAAACGCTTGCATGGCACACATTACCACCGCCACTTCACTGACACAATCAGAAAATAAACCCCCTAATCCAAAGAATTATGGGTAAAAGAACTTAAAGAGAAAGAAAATAAAAACAGACATGTTAGCTAATATTTCGGCAATGGTCAGATTAAGAGTAAAAAACAAATAAACGCTGTAGTGTACCTAAACATCACTGACAAAGAATGCGGTCGAAAAGGTTTGGGAGCCAAAAAGCAAAGTTAAGCGAGCGTTGCGTTTTCTCCAATGCACACAAAAAATGTATCTACATCGACCGGTAATTCCTCGGGTTTAAGTAGCGAGGTAACGTCATTCACAGATTAGTCTCTCGACGCAAGGTGCCTTACGTTTTGTTTTTGCCGCAGACCGTTAATGCAGCCCCCATTAACACAGTTTCATTTTAATTTATATAAACATTAAAACATCTAAATTTCTTTCTTTGTTTCTATGAACGGCGTCATTCTATTCTTGCCCATCAACATGAAGGATACCTTATAACTTGATAAGCAAATGCAGTTTATGTTCTCGTGATTTCAGTTGATGGATATTTCCAAAAGACCCTCCACACATAATCTTATTTCACAGCCGTCAGGTGCCAGCAAAAATATTGTGCACTCGCAGGGTACCCCGAGAAGGAGCTGTCTAAAACAAGCTGTCATACAGTTTTCCAAGAGACAGATTATCTTATCGAGAAAGAGTAAAAACCTTCTCTGGAAGGAAGTGTGTTCCACTTTTATCGTTAACAGACCGCTAAGTTTCAAATTCTTATCTCTCCTGCTTTCGCAGGGCTTGTGCTATTGCACAGAATCAGTTAGCCTCCTTTGAAACATCCTTACACTCGTACATACTGAGAAAAGGGGGCTCAATCACATATCGTCATTCATTCCTGGTGAAAGCAAGGGTATTTGCGCTGAGTGTGTTTTCAGCTCATGCGTACCGCCTTTTTCCGAGCCATGGACGCTGAAGCCCGACAAATCCTGGCTGTTTCCTGCAGGAAGCTGAACGAGATGCAGTCAAGCCGAAGGAAGGTGAGCCTCATCAAGAAGATTTTCGTTCTTCTGATGGTGCGGAAAGCCGAAAGAATCCTGGAGGCGCAGTTGGGCGACGACTCCTTGAGTGACTCAGACGACGACGACATTGTTGTGCTCGTATGAATATGGTGCTTTGAAACTTCGCTGCTATGCGCGTCGGGAGCCTTACATATATTTCAGGGAGATGAGACGTGAGCTTCCTCAGTCTTTACAGGTCCATACTGAATGCGCTGTGCGGAACAGAATGACAAGAGGCAGAAATGACGTGTAGCAGTGCTACCCGAAAGCTGTGTGAGACAAATCATCAACAAAAACAGTTTATAGGAAAACACCATCGCGGCAAAATTTGAATAATTATAGTTATCATGAAGGTGGCATACATTTTTTCTTTGGTTTAAATATCCCGTCACAATGTAATAGCGCGCGAAAAAACACACGAACAAAATAGAGAGGAATGGTTAATAATAAAGGAACATAACAACTAAGAAGGGGCGGTGGCTACGGCTGGCATGCGCATTCGAAAATAGCAACACCTAAAGCAGTATTGAAGCAACTCGCTTGCATGGCACACATTACCACCGCCGCTTCACTGACACAATCAGGAAATAAACCCCCTAATCCAAAGAATTATGGGTAAAAGAACTGAAAGAGAAAGAAAATTAAAAACAGACATGTTAGCTAATATTTCGGCAATGGTCAGATTAAGAGTAAAATACAAATAAACGCTGTAGTGTACCTAAACCTCCCTGACAAAGAATGCGGTCGAAAAGGTTTGGGAGCCAAAAAGCAAAGTTAAGCGAGCGTTGCGTCTTCTCCAATGCACACAAAAAATGTATCTACATCGACCGGTAATTCCTCGGGTTTAAGTAGCGAGGTAACGTCATTCACAGATTAGTCTCTCGACGCAAGGTGCCTTACGTTTTGTTTTTGCCGCAGACCGTTAATGCAGCCCACATTAACACAGTTTCATTTTAATTTATCTAAACATTAAAACATCTAAATTTCTTTCTTTGTTTCTATGAACGGCGTCATTCTATTCTTGCCCATAAACATGAAGGATACCTTATAACTTTAAAAGCAAATGCAGTTTATGTTCTCGTGATTTCAGTTGATGGATATTTCCAAAAGACCCTCCACACATAATCTTATTTCACAGCCGTCAGGTGGCAGCAAATTATTGTACACTCGCAGGGTACCCCGAGAAGGAGCTGTCTAAAACTAGCTGTCATACAGTTTTCCATGAGACAGTTTATCTTATCGGGAAAGAGTAAAAACCTTCCCTGGAAGGAAGTGTGTTCCACTTTTATCGTTAACAGACCGCTAAGTTTCAAATTCTTATCTCTCGTGCTTTCGCAGGGCTTGTGCTATTGCACAGAATCAGTTAGCCTCCTCTGAAACATCCTTACCATCGTACATACTGAGAAAAGGGGGCTCATTCACATATCGTCATTCATTCCTGGTCAAAGCAAGGGTATTTGCGCTGAGTGTGTTTTCTGCTCCAGCGTACCGCCTTTTTCCGAGCCATGGACGCTGACGCCCGACAAGTCCTGGCTGTTTCCTGCAGGAAGCTGAACGAGATGCAGTCAAGCCGAAGGAAGGTGAGCCTCATCAAGATTTTCGTTCTTCTGATGGTGCGGAAAGCCGAAAGAATCATGGAGGCGCAGTTGGGCGAAGACTCCTTCAGTGACTCAGACGACGACGACATTGTTGTGCTCGTATGAATATGGTGCTTTGAAACTTCGCTGCTATGCGCGTCGGGAGCCTAACAAATATTTCAGGGAGATGAGACGTGAGCTTCCTTAGTCTTTACAGGTTCATACTGTATGCGCTGTGCGCAACAGAATGACAAGAGGCAGGAATGACGTGTAGCAGTGCTACCCGAAAGCTGTGTGAGACAAATCATCAACAAAAACAGTTTATAGAAAAACACCATCGCGGCAAAATTTGAATAATTCTATTTATCATGAAGGTAGTTACATTTTTTCTTCGGTTTAAATATCCCGTCACAATGAAATAGCGCGCCAAAAAACACACGAAAAAAATAGAGAGGAATGGTTAATAATAAAGGAACATAACAATTAAGAAAGGGCGGTGGCTACGGCTGGCATGCGCATTCGAAAATAGCAACACCTAAAGCAGTATTGAAGCAAAACGCTTGCATGGCACACATTACCACCGCCACTTCACTGACACAATCAAAAAATAAACCCCCTAATCCAAAGAATTATGGGTAAAAGAACTGAAAGAGAAAGAAAAATAAAAACAGACATGTTAGCTAATATTTCGGCATTGGTCAGATTAAGAGTAAAAAACAAATAAACGCTGTAGTGTACCTAAACCTCACTGACAAAGAATGCGGTCGAAAAGGTTTGGGAGCCAAAAAGCAAAGTTAAGCGAGCGTTGCGTTTTCTCCAATGCACACAAAAAATGTATCTACATCGACCGGTAATTCCTCGGGTTTAAGTAGCGAGGTAACGTCATTCACAGATTAGTCTCTCGACGCAAGGTGCCTTACGTTTTGTTTTTGCCGCAGACCGTTAATGCAGCCCACATTAACACAGTTTCATTTTAATTTATCTAAACATTAAAACATCTAAATTTCTTTCTTTGTTTCTATGAACGGCGTCATTCTATTCTTGCTCATCAACATGAAGGATACCTTATAACTTGAAAAGCAAATGCAGTTTATGTTCTCGTGATTTCAGTTGATGGATATTTCCAAAAGACCCTCCACACATAATCTTATTTCACAGCCGTCAGGTGGCAGCAAAAATATTGTACACTCGCAGGGTACCCCGAGAAGGAGCTGTCTAAAACTAGCTGTCATACAGTTTTCCAAGAGACAGTTTATCTTATCGGGAAAGAGTAAAAACCTTCTCTGGAAGGAAGTGTGTTCCACTTTTATCGTTAACAGACCGCTAAGTTTCAAATTCTTATCTCTCCTGCTTTCGCAGGGCTTGTGCTATTGCACAGAATCAGTTAGCCTCCTCTGAAACATCCTTACACTCGTACATACTGAGAAAAGGGGGCTCAATCACATATCGTCATTCATTCCTGGTCAAAGCAAGGGTATTTGCGCTGAGTGTGTTTTAAGCTCATGCGTACCGCCTTTTTCCGAGCCATGGACGCTGACGCCCGACAAGTCCTGGCTGTTTCCTGCAGGAAGCTGAAGGAGATGCAGTCAAGCCGAAGGAAGGTGAGCCTCATCAAGATTTTCGTTCTTCTGATGGTGCGGAAAGCCGAAAGAATCATGGAGGCGCAGTTGGGCGAAGACTCCTTCAGTGACTCAGACGACGACGACATTGTTGTGCTCGTATGAATATGGTGCTTTGAAACTTCGCTGCTATGCGCGTCGGGAGCCTAACAAATATTTAAAGGGGATGAGACGACAATTTCCTTAGTCTTTATAGGTCCATACTGAATGCGCTGTGCGGAACAGAATAACAAGAGGCAGGAATGACGTGTAGCAGTGCTACCCGAAAGCTGTGTGAGACAAATCATCAACAAAAACAGTTTATAGGAAAACACCATCGCGGCAAAATTTGAATAATTCTATTTATCATGAAGGTGGTTACATTTTTTCTTTGGTTTAAATATCCCGTCACAATGAAATAGCGCGCGAAAAAACACACGAACAAAATAGAGAGCAATGGTTAATAACAAAGGAACATAACAACTGAGGAAGGGCGGTGGCTACGGCTGGCATGCGCATTCGAAAATAGCAGCACCTAAAGCAGTATTGAAGCAAAACGCTTGCATGACACACATTACCACAGCCACTTCACTGACACAATCAGAAAATAAACCCCCTAACCCAAAGAATTATGGGTAAAAGAACTGAAAGAGAAAAAAAATTAAAAAACAGACATGTTAGCTAATATTTCGGCAATGATCAGATTAAGAGTAAATAACAAATAAACGCTGTCGTGTACCTAAACCTCACTGAAAAAGAATGCGGTCGAAGAGGTTTGGGAGCCAAAAAGCAAAATTAAGCGAGCGTTGCGTCTTCTCCATTGCACACAAAAAACGTATATACATAGACCGGTAATTCCTCGGATTTAAGTAGCGAGATAACGTCATTCACAGATTAGTCTCTCGACGCAAGGTTCCTTACGTTTTGTTTTTGCCGCAGACCGTTAATGCAGCCCACATTACCACAGTTTCATTTCAATTTATCTAAACATTAAAACCTCTAAATTTCTTTCTTTTTGCCGCAGACCGTTAATGCAGCCCACATTAACACAGTTTCATTTTAATTTATCTAAACATTAAAACATCTAAATTTCTTTGTTTCTATGTCCGGCGTCATTCTATTCTTGCCCATCAACATGAAGGATACTTTATATCTTGATAAGCAAATGCAGTTTATGTTCTCGTGATTTCAGTCGATGTATATTTCCAAAAGACCCTCCACACATAATCTTATTTCACAGCCGTCAGGTGGCAGCAAAATATTGTACACTCGCAAGCTACCCCGAGAAGGAGCTGTCTAAAACTAGCTGTCATACAGTTTTACAAGAGACAGTTTATCTTATCGGGAAAGAGTAAAACCCTTCTCTGGAAGGAAGTGTGTTAACAGACCGCGAAGATTCAAATTCTTATCTCTCGTGCTTTCGCAGGGCTTGTGCTATTGCACAGAATCAGTTAGCCTCCTCTGAAACATCCTTACCCTCGTACATACTGAGAAAAGGGGGCTCATTCACATATCGTTATTCATTCCTGGTCAAAGCAAGGGTATTTGCGCTGAGTGTGTTTTCTGCTCCAGCGTACCGCCTTTTTCCGAGCCATGGACGCTGACGCCCGACAAGTCCTGGCTGTTTCCTGCAGGAAGCTGAACGAGATGCAGTCAAGCCGAAGGAAGGTGAGCCTCATCAAGAAGATTTTCTTTCTTCTGATGGTGCGGAAAGCCGAAAGAATCCTGGAGGCGCAGTTGGGCGACGACTCCTTCAGTGACTCAGACGACGACGACATTGTTGTGCTCGTATGAATATGGTGCTTTGAAACTTCGCTGCTATGCGCGTCGGGAGCCTAACAAATATTTAAAGGGGATGAGACGACAATTTCCTTAGTCTTTATAGGTCCATACTGAATGCGCTGTGCGGAACAGAATAACAAGAGGCAGGAATGACGTGTAGCAGTGCTACCCGAAATCTGTGTGAGACAAATCATCAACAAAAACAGTTTATAGGAAAACACCATCGCAGCAAAATTTGAATAATTTTATTTATCATGAAGGTGGCATACATTTTTTCTTTGGTTTAAATATCCCGTCACAATGAAATAGCGCGCGAAAAAACACACGAACAAAATAGAGAGCAATGGTTAATAACAAAAAAACATAACAACTGAGGAAGGGCGGTGGCTACGGCTGGCATGCGCATTCGAAAATAGCAGCACCTAAAGCAGTATTGAAGCAAAACGCTTGCATGACGCACATTACCACCGCCACTTCACTGACACAATCAGAAAATAAACCCCCTAACCCAAAGAATTATGGGTAAAAGAACTGAAAGAGAAAATAAATTAAAAAACAGACTTGTTAGCTAATATTTCGGCAATGGTCAGATTAAGAGTTAATAACAAATAAACGCTGTCGTGTACCTAAACCTCACTGAAAAAGAATGCGGTCGAAGAGGTTTGGGAGCCAAAAAGCAAAATTAAGCGAGCGTTGCGTCTTCTCCAGTGCACACAAAAAATGTATCTACATCGACCGGTAATTCCTCGGGTTTAAGTAGCGAGGTAACGTCATTCACAGATTAGTCTCTCGACGCAAGGTGCCTTACGTTTTGTTTTTGCCGCAGACCGTTAATGCAGCTCACATTAACAAAGTTTCATTTTAATTTATCTAAACATTAAAACATCTAAATTTCTTTCTTTGTTTCTATGAACGGCGTCATTCTATTCTTGCCCATCAACATGAAGGATACTTTATAACTTGATAAGCAAATGCAGTTTATGTTCTCGTGATTTCAGTTGATGGATATTTCCAAAAGACCCTCCACACATAATCTTATTTCACGGCCGTCAGGTGGCAGCAAAAATATTGTACACTCGCAGGGTACCCCGAGAAGGAGCTGTCTAAAACTAGCTGTCATACAGTTTTCCATGAGACAGTTTATCTTATCGGGAAAGAGTAAAAACCTTCCCTGGAAGGAAGTGTGTTCCACTTTTATCGTTAACAGACCGCTAAGTTTCAAATTCATATCTCTCGTGCTTTCGCAGGGCTTGTGCTATTGCACAGAATCAGTTAGCCTCCTCTGAAACATCCTTACACTCGTACATACTGAGAAAAGGGGGCTCAATCACATATCTTCATTCATTCCTGGTGAAAGCAAGGGTATTTGCGCTGAGTGTGTTTTCAGCTCATGCGTACCGCCTTTTTCCGAGCCATGGACGCTGACGCCCGACAAGACCTGGCTGTTTCCTGCTGGAAGCTGAACGAGATGCAGTCAAGCCGAAGGAAGGTGAGCCTCATCAAGAAGATTTTCGTTCTTCTGATGGTGCGGAAAGCTGCAAGAATCCTGGAGACGCAGTTGGAAGACGACTCCTTCAGTGACTCAGACGACGACGACATTGTTGTGCTCGTATGAATATGGTGCTTTGAAACTTCGCTGCTATGCGCGTCGGGAGCCTAACAAATATTTCAGGGAGATGAGACGTGAGCTTCCTTAGTCTTTACAGGTTCATACTGAATGCGCTGTGCGGAAAAGAATGACAATAGGCAGGAATGACGTGTAGCAGTGCTACCCGAAAGCTGTGTGAGACAAATCATCAACAAAAACAGTTTATAGGAAAACACCATCGCGGCAAAATTTGAATAACTCTATTTATCATGAAGGTGGTTACATTTTTCTTTGGTTTAACTATCCCGTCACAATGAAATAGCGCGCGAAAAAACGCACGAACAAAATAGAGAGCAATGGTTAATAATAAAGGAACATAACAACTGAGGAAGGGCGGTGGCTACGGCTGGCATGCGCATTCGAAAATAGCAACACCTAAAGCTGTATTGAAGCAAAACGCTTACATAGCACACATTACCACCGCCACTTCACTGACACAATCAGAAAATAAATCCCCTAACGCAAAGAATTAAGGGTAAAAGAACTGAAAGAGAAAAAAAATTAAAAACAGACATGTTAGCTAATATTTCGGCAATGGTCAGATTAAGAGTAAATAACAAATAAACGCTGTCGTGTACCTAAACCTCACTGAAAAAGACTGCGGTCGAAGAGGTTTGGGAGCCAAAAAGCAAAATTAGGCGAGCGTTGCGTCTTCTCCAATGCACACAAAAAATGTATCTACATCGACCGGTAATTCCTCGGGATTAAGTAGCGAGGTAACGTCATTCACAGATTAGTCTCTCGACGCAAGGTGCCTTACGTTTTGTTTTTGCCGCAGACCGTTAATGCAGCCCACATTAACACAGTTTCATTTTAATTTATCTAAACATTAAAACATCTAAATTTCTTTCTTTGTTTCTATGTCCGGCGTCATTCTATTCTTGCCCATCAACATGAAGGATACTTTATATCTTGATAAGCAAATGCAGTTTATGTTCTCGTGATTTCAGTCGATGTATATTTCCAAAAGACCCTCCACACATAATCTTATTTCACAGCCGTCAGGTGGCAGCAAAATATTGTACACTCGCAAGCTACCCCGAGAAGGAGCTGTCTAAAACTAGCTGTCATACAGTTTTCCATGAGGCAGTTTATCTTATCGGGAAAGAGTAAAAACCTTCCCTGGAAAGAAGTGTGTTAACAGACCGCGAAGTTTCAACTTCTTATCTCTCGTGCTTTCGCAGGGCTTGTGCTATTGCACAGAATCAGTTAGCCACCTCTGAAACATCCTTACCCTCGTACATACTGAGAAAAGGGGGCTCATTCACATATCGTCATTCATTCCTGGTCAAAGCAAGGGTATTTATGCGAGTGTGTTTTCTGCTCCAGCTTACCGCCTTTTTCTGAGCCATGGACGCTGACGCCCGACAAGACCTGGCTGTTTCCTGCAGGAAGCTGAACGAGATGCAGTCAAGCCGAAGGAAGGTGAGCTTCATCAAGAAGATTTTCGTTCTTCTGATGGTGCGGAAAGCCGAAAGAATCCTGGAGGCGCAGTTGGGCGACGACTCCTTCAGTGACTCAAACGACGACGACATTGTTGTGCTCGTATGAATATGGTGCTTTGAAACTTCGCTGCTATGCGCGTCGGGAGCCTAACAAATATTTCAGGGAGATGAGACGTGAGCTTCCTTATTCTTTACAGGTTCATACTGAATGCGCTGTGCGGAAAAGAATGACAATAGGCAGGAATGACGTGTAGCAGTGCTACCCGAAAGCTGTGTGAGACAAATCATCAACAAAAACAGTTTATAGGAAAACACCATCGCGGCAAAATTTGAATAACTCTATTTATCATGAAGGTGGTTACATTTTTTCTTTGGTTTAACTATCCCGTCACAATGAAATAGCGCGCGAAAAAACGCACGAAAAAAATAGAGAGCAATGGTTAATAATAAAGGAACATAACAACTGAGGAAGGGTGGTGGCTACGGCTGGCATGCGCATTCGAAAATAGCAACACCTAAAGCTGTATTGAAGCAAAACGCTTACATAGCACACATTACCACCGCCACTTCACTGACACAATCAGAAAATAAATCCCCTAACGCAAAGAATTAAGGGTAAAAGAACTGAAAGAGAAAAAGTTAAAAAACAGACATGTTAGTTAATATTTCGCCAATGGTCAGATTAAGAGTAAATAACAAATAAACGCTGTCGTGTACCTAAACCTCACTGAAAAAGAATGCGGTCGAAGAGGTTTGGGAGCCAAAAAGCAAAATTAAGCGAGCGTTGCGTCTTCTCCAATGCACACAAAAAATGTATCTACATCGACCGGTAATTCCTCGGGATTAAGTAGCGAGGTAACGTCATTCACAGATTAGTCTCTCGACGCAAGGTGCCTTACGTTTTGTTTTTGCCACAGACCGTTAATGCAGCCCACATTAACACAGTTTCATTTTAATTTATCTAAACATGAAAACATCTAAATTTCTTTCTTTGTTTCTATGTCCGGCGTCATTCTATTTTGCCCATCAACATGAAGGATACTTTATAACTTTGTAAGCAAATGCAGTTTATGTTCGCGTGGTTTCAGTTGATGGATATTTCCAAAAGAACCTCCACACATAATCTTATTGCACAGCCGTCAGGTGGCAGCAAAATATTGTACACTCGCAGGGTACCCCGAGAAGGAGCTCTCTAAAACTAGCTGTCATACAGTTTTCCATGAGACAGTTTATCTTATCGGGAAAGAGTAAAAACCTTCTCTGGAAGGAAGTATGTTCCACTTTTCTCGTAAACAGACCGCTAAGTTTCAAATTCTTATCTCTCGTGCTTTCGCAGGGCTTGTGCTATTGCACAGAATCAGCCTCCTCTGAAACATCCTTACCATCGTACATACTGAGAAAAGGGGGCTCATTCACATATCGTCATTCATTCCTGGTCAAAGCAAGGGTATTTGCGCTGAGTGTGTTTTCTGCTCCAGCGTACCGCCTTTTTCCGAGCCATGGACGCTGACGCCCGACAAGTCCTGGCTGTTTCCTGCAGGAAGCTGAACGAGATGCAGTCAAGCCGAAGGAAGGTGAGCTGCATCAAGAAGATTATCGTTCTTCTGATGGTGCGGAAAGCCGAAAGAATCCTGGCGGCGCAGTTGGGCGACGACTCCTTCAGTGACTCAGACGACGGCGACATTGTTGTGCTCGTATGAATATGGTGCTTTGAAACTTCGCTGCTATGCGCGTCGGGAGCCTTACAAATAATTCAGGGAGATGAGACGTGAGCTTCCTTAGTCTTTACAGGTTCATACTGAATGCGCTGTGCGCAACAGAATGACAAGAGGCAGGAATGACGTGTAGCAGTGCTACCCGAAAGCTGTGTGAGACAAATCATCAACAAAAACAGTTTTTAGGAAAACACCATCGCGGCAAAATTTGAATAATTCTATTTATCATGAAGGTGGTTACATTTTTGTTTGGTTTAACTATCCCTTCACAATGAAATAGCGCGCGAAAAAACGCACGAACAAAACAGAGAGCAAGGGTTAATAATAAAGGAACATAACAACTGAGGAAGGGCGGTGGCTACGGCTGGCATGCGCATTCGAAAATAGAAACACCTAAAGCAGTATTGAAGCAAAACGCTTACATAGCACACATTACCACCGCCACTTCACTGACACAATCAGAAAATAAATCCCCTAACGCAAAGAATTAAGGGTAAAAGAACTGAAAGAGAAAAAGTTAAAAAACAGACATGTTAGCTAATGTTTCGCCAATGGTCAGATTAAGAGTAAATAACAAATAAACGCTGTCGTGTACCTAAACCTCACTGACAAAGAATGCGGTCGAAGAGGTTTGGGAGCCAAAAAGTAAAATTAAGCGAGCGTTGCGTCTTCTCCAATGCACACAAAAATGTATCTACATCGACCGGTAATTCCTGGTGTTTAAGTAGCGAGGTAACGCCATTCACAGATTAGTCTCTCGACGCAAGGTGCCTTACGTTTTGTTTTTGCCGCAGACCGTTAATGCAGCCCACATTAACACAGTTTCATTTTAATTTATCTAAACATTAAAACAACTAAATTTCTTTCTTTGTTTCTATGACCGGCGTCATTCTATTCTTGCCCATCAACATGAAGGATACCCTATAACTTGATAACCAAATGCAGTTTATGTTCTCGTGATTTCAGTTGATGGATATTTCCAAAAGACCCTCCACACATAATCTTATTTCACAGCCGTCAGGTGGCAGCAAAATATTGTACACTCGCAGGGTACCCCGAGAAAGAGCTGTGTAAAACTAGCTGTCATACAGTTTTCCATGAGAGAGTTTATCTTATCGGGAAAGATAAAAACCTTCCCTGGAAGGAAGTGTGTTAACAGACCGCGAAGTTTCAACTTCTTATCTCTCGTGCTTTCGCAGGGCTTGTGCTATTGCACAGAATCAGTTAGCCTCCTCTGATACATCCTTACCCTCGTACATACTCAGAAAAGGGGGCTCATTCACATATCTTCATTCATTCCTGGTCAATCAAGGGTATTTATGCGAGTGTGTTTTCTGCTCCAGCGTACCGCCTTTTTCCGAGCCATGGACGCTGACGCCCGACAAGTCATGGCGGTTTCCTGCAGGAAGATGAACGAGATGCAGTCAAGCCGAAGGAAGGTGAGCCTCATCAAGAAGATTTTCGTTCTTCTGATGGTGCGGAAAGCTGAAAGAATCCTGGAGACGCAGTTGGGCGACGACTCCTTCAGTGACTCAGACGACGACGACATTGTTGTGCTCGTATGAATATGGTGCTTTGAAACTTCGCTGCCATGCGCGTGGGGAGCCTAAGAAATATTTAAAGAGGATGAGACGACAATTTCCTTAGTCTTTATAGGTCCACACTGAATGCGCTGTGCGGAACAGAATAACAAGAGGCAGGAATGACGTGTAACAGTGCTACCCGAAAGCTGTGTGAGACAAATCATCAACAAAAACAGTTTATAGGAAAACACCATCGCGGCAAAATTTGAATAATTCTATTTATTATGAAGGTGGTTACATTTTTTCTTCAGTTTAAATATCCCGTTACAATGAAATAGCGCGCGGAAAAACACACGAACAAAATAGAGATGAATGGTTAATAATAAAAGAACATAACAACTAAGAAGGGGCGGTGGCTACGGCTGGCATGCGCATTCGAAAATAGCAACACCTAAAGCAGTATTGAAGCAAAACGCTTGCATGGCACACATTACCACCGCCACTTCACTGAACAATCAGAAAATAAACCCCCTAATCCAAAGAATTATGGGTAAAAGAACTGAAAGAGAAAGAAAATTAAAAACAGGCATGTTAGCTAATATTTCGGCAATGGTCAGATTAAGAGTAAAAAACAAATAAACGCTGTAGTGTACCTAAACCTCACTGACAAAGAATGCGGTCGAAAAGGTTTGGGAGCCAAAAAGCAAAGTTAAGCGAGCGTTGCGTGTTCTCCAATGCACACAAAAAATGTATCTACATCGATCGGTAATTCCTCGGGTTTAAGTACCGAGGTAACGTCATTCACAGATTAGTCTCTCGACGCAAGGTGCCTTACGTTTTGTTTTTGCCGCAGACCGTTAAAGCAGCCCACATTAACACAGTTTCATTTTAATTTATCTAAACATTAAAACATCTAAATTTCTTTCTTTGTTTCTATGAACGGCGTCATTCTATTCTTGCCCATCAACATGAAGGATACCTTATAACTTGATAAGCAAATGCAGTTTATGTTCTCGTGATTTCAGTTGATGGATATTTCCAAAAGACCCTCCACACATAATCTTATTTCACAGCCGTCAGGTGGCAGCAAAATATTGTACACTCGCAGGGTACCCCGAGAAGGAGCTGTGTAAAACTAGCTGTCATACAGTTTTCCATGAGAGAGTTTATCTTATCGGGAAAGATAAAAACCTTCCCTGGAAGGAAGTGTGTTAACAGACCGCGAAGTTTCAACTTCTTATCTCTCGTGCTTTCGCAGGGCTTGTGCTATTGCACAGAATCAGTTAGCCTCCTCTGATACATCCTTACCCTCGTACATACTCAGAAAAGGGGGCTCATTCACATATCTTCATTCATTCCTGGTCAAAGCAAGGGTATTTATGCGAGTGTGTTTTCTGCTCCAGCGTACCGCCTTTTTCCGAGCCATGGACGCTGACGCCCGACAAGTCATGGCGGTTTCCTGCAGGAAGATGAACGAGATGCAGTCAAGCCGAAGGAAGGTGAGCTTCATCAAGAAGATTTTCGTTCTTCTGATGGTGCGGAAAGCCGAAAGAATCCTGGAGAGGCAGTTGGGCGACGACTCCTTCAGTGACTCAGACGACGACGACATTGTTGTGCTCGTATGAATATGGTGCTTTGAAACTTCGCTGCCATGCGCGTGGGGAGCCTAAGAAATATTTAAAGGGGATGAGACGACAATTTCCTTAGTCCTTATAGGTCCACACTGAATGCGCTGTGCGGAACAGAATACCAAGAGGCAGGAATGACGTGTAACAGTGCTACCCGAAAGCTGTGTGAGACAAATCATCAACAAAAACAGTTTATAGGAAAACACCATCGCGGCAAAATTTGAATAATTCTATTTATTATGAAGGTGGTTACATTTTTTCTTCGGTTTAAATATCCCGTTACAATGAAATAGCGCGCGGAAAAACACACGAACAAAATAGAGATGAATGGTTAATAATAAAAGAACATAACAACTAAGAAGGGGCGGTGGCTACGGCTGGCATGCGCATTCGAAAATAACAACACCTAAAGCAGTATTGAAGCAAAACGCTTGCATGGCACACATTACCACCGCCACTTCACTGAGCAATCAGAAAATAAACCCCCTAATCCAAAGAATTATGGGTAAAAGAACTGAAAGAGAAAGAAAATTAAAAACAGGCATGTTAGCTAATATTTCGGCAATGGTCAGATTAAGAGTAAAAAACAAATAAACGCTGTAGTGTACCTAAACCTCACTGACAAAGAATGCGGTCGAAAAGGTTTGGGAGCCAAAAAGCAAAGTTAAGCGAGCGTTGCGTCTTCTCCAATGCACACAAAAAATGTATCTACATCGATCCGTAATTCCTCGGGTTTAAGTACCGAGGTAACGTCATTCACAGATTAGTCTCTCGACGCAAGGTGCCTTACGTTTTGTTTTTGCCGCAGACCGTTAATGCAGCCCACATTAACACAGTTTCATTTTAATTTATCTAAACATTAAAACATCTAAATTTCTTTCTTTGTTTCTATGAACGGCGTCATTCTATTCTTGCCCATCAACATGAAGGATACCTTATAACTTGATAAGCAAATGCAGTTTATGTTCTCGTGATTTCAGTTGATGGATATTTCCAAAAGACCCTCCACACATAATCTTACTTCACAGCCGTCAGGTGGCAGCAAAAATATTGTACACTCGCAGGGTACCCCGAGAAGGAGCTGTCTAAAACTAGCTGTGATACAGTTTTCTATGAGACAGTTTATCTTATCGGGAAAGAGTAAAAACCTTCCCTGGAAGGAAGTGTGTTCCACTTTTTTCGTTAACAGACCGCTAAGTTTCAAATTCTTATCTCTCGTGCTTTCGCAGGGCTTGTGCTATTGCACAGAATCAGTTAGCCTCCTCTGAAACATCCTTACCATCGTACATACTGAGAAAAGGGGGCTCATTCACATATCGTCATTCATTCCTGGTCAAAGCAAGGGTATTTGCGCTGAGTGTGTTTTCTGCTCCAGCGTACCGCCTTTTTCCGAGCCATGGACGCTGACGCCCGACAAGTCCTGGCTGTTTCCTGCAGGAAGCTGAACGAGATGCAGTCAAGCCGAAGGAAGGTGAGCCTCGTCAAGAAGATTTTCGTTCTTCTGATGGTGCTGAAAGCCGAAAGAATCCTGGAGGCGCCGTTGGGCGACGACTCCTTCAGTGACTCAGACGACGACGACATTGTTGTGCTCGTATGAATATGGTGCTTTGAAACTTCGCTGCTATGCGCGTAGGGAGCCTTACATATATTTCAGGGAGATGAGACGTGAGCTTCCTTAGTCTTTACAGGTTCATACTGAATGCGCTGTGCGCAACAGAATGACAAGAGGCAGGAATGACGTGTAGCAGTGCTACCCGAAAGCTGTGTGAGACAAATCATCAACAAAAACAGTTTATAGAAAAACACCATCGCGGCAAAATTTGAATAATTCTATTTATCATGAAGGTAGTTACATTTTTTCTTCGGTTTAAATATCCCGTCACAATGAAATAGCGCGCGAAAAAACACACGAACAAAATAGAGATGAATGGGTAATAATAAAGGAACATAACAACTAAGAAGGGGCGGTGGCTACGGCTGGCATGCGCATTCGAAAATAGCAACACCTAAAGCAGTATTGAAGCAAAACGCTTGCATGGCACACATTACCAACGCCACTTCACTGACACAATCAGAAAATAAACCCCCTAACGCAAAGAATTAAGGGTCAAAGAACTGAAAGAGAAAAAAAATTAAAAAACAGACATGTTAGCTAATATTTCGGCAATGGTCAGATTAAGAGTAAAAAACAAATAAACGCTGCAGTGTACCTAAACCTCACTGACAAAGAATGCGGTCGAATAGGTTTGGGAGCCAAAAAGCAAAATTAAGCGAGCGTTGCATCTTCTCCATTGCACTCAAAAAATGTATCTACATCAATCGGTAATTCCTCGGGTTTAAGTAGCGAGGAACGTCATTCACAAATTAGTCTCTCGACGCAAGGTGCCTTACGTTTTGTTTTTGCCGCAGACCGTTAATGCAGCCCACATTAACACAGTTTCATTTTAATTTATCCAAACATTAAAACATCTAAATTTCTTTCTTTGTTTCTATGTCCGGCGTCATTCTATTCTTGCCCATCAACATGAAGGATACCTTATAACTTGATAAGCAAATGCAGTTTATGTTCTCGTGATTTCAGTTGATGGATATTTCCAAAAGACCCTCCACACATAATCTTATTTCACAGCCGTCAGGTGGCAGCAAATTATTGTACACTCGCAGGGTACACCGAGAAGGAGCTGTCTAAAACTAGCTGTCGTACAGTTTTCCATGAGACAGTTTATCTTATCGGGAAAGAGTAAAAACCTTCCCTGGAAGGAAGTGTGTTAACAGACCGCGAAGTTTCAACTTCTTATCTCTCGTGCTTTCGCAGGGCTTGTGCTATTGCACAGAATCAGTTAGCCTCCTCTGAAACATCCTTACCATCGTACATACTGAGAAAAGGGGGCTCATTCACATATCGTCATTCATTCCTGGTCAAAGCAAGGGTATTTGCGCTGAGTGTGTTTTCTGCTCCAGCGTACCGCCTTTTTCCGAGCCATGGACGCTGACGCCCGACAAGTCCTGGCGGTTTCCTGCAGGAAGCTGAACGAGATGCAGTCAAGCCGAAGGAAGGTGAGCCTCATCAAGAAGATTTTCGTTCTTCTGATGGTGCGGAAAGTCGAAAGAATCCTGGCGGCGCAGTTGGGCGACGACTCCTTCAGTGACTCAGACGACGACGACATTGTTGTGCTCGTATGAATATGGTGCTCTGAAACTTCGCTGCTATGCGCGTCGGGAGCCTTACAAATATTTCAGGGAGATGAGACGTGAGCTTCCTTAGTCTTTACAGGTTTCTTACTGAATGCGCTGTGCGCAACAGAATGACAAGAGGCAGGAATGACGTGTAGCAGTGCTATCCGAAAGCTGTGTGAGACAAATCATCAACAAAAACAGTTTATATGAAAACACCATCGCGGCAAAATTTGAATAATTTTGTTTATCATGAAGGTGGTTACATGTTTTCTTTGGTTTAAATATCCCGTCACAATGAAATAGCGCGCGAAAAAACACACGAACAAAATAGAGAGCAATGGTTAATAAAAAAGGAACATAACAACTGAGGAAGGGCGGTGGCTACGGCTGGCATGCGCATTCGAAAATAGCAACACCTAAAGCCGTATTGAAGCAAAACGCTTGCATGGCACACATTACCACCGCCACTTCACTGATACAATCAGAAAATAAACCCCCTAACCCAAAGAATTATGGGAAAAAGAACGGAAAGAGAAAAAAAATAAAAAATAGACATGTTAGCTAATATTTCGGCAATGGACAGATTAAGAGTTAATAACAAATAAACGCTGTCGTGTACCTAAACCTCACTGAAAAAGAATGCGGTCGAAGAGGTTTGGGAGCCAAAAAGCAAAATTAAGCGAGCGTTGCGTCTTCTCCATTGCACACAAAAAACATATATACATAGACCGGTAATTCCTCGGGTTTAAGTAGCGAGATAACGTCATTCACAGATTAGTCTCTCGACGCAAGGTGCCTTATGTTTTGTTTTTGCCGCAGACCGTTAATGCAGCCCACATTAACACAGTTTCATTTTAATTTATCTAAACATTAAAACATCTAAATTTCTTTCTTTTTGCCGCAGACCGTTAATGCAGCCCACATTAACACAGTTTCATTTTAATTTATCTAAACATTAAAACATCTAAATTTCTTTCTTTGTTTCTATGTCCGGCGTCATTCTATTCTTGCCCATCAACATGAAGGATACTTTATATCTTGATAAGCAAATGCAGTTTATGTTCTCGTGATTTCAGTCGATGGATATTTCCAATAGACCCTCCACACATAATCTTATTTCACAGCCGTCAGGTGGCAGCAAAATATTGCACACTCGCAAGCTACCCCGAGAAGGAGCTGTCTAAAACTAGCTGTCATACAGTTTTCCATGAGAGAGTTTATCTTATCGGGAAAGATAAAAACCTTCCCTGGAAGGAAGTGTGTTAACAGACCACGAAGATTCAAATTCTTATCTCTCGTGCTTTCGCAGGGCTTGTGCTATTGCACAGAATCAGTTAGCCTCCTCTGAAACATCCTTACCCTCGTACATACTGAGAAAAGGGGGCTCATTCACATATCGTCATTCATTCCTGGTCAAAGCAAGGGTATTTATGCGAGTGTGTTTTCTGCTCCAGCGTACCGCCTTTTTCCGAGCCATGGACGCTGACGCCCGACAAGTCCTGGCGGTTTCCTGCAGGAAGCTGAACGAGATGCAGTCAATCCGAAGGAAGGTGAGCCTCATCAAGAAGATTTTCGTTCTTCTGATGGTGCGGAAAGCCAAAAGAATCCTGGAGGCACAGTTGGGCGACGACTCCTTCAGTGACTCAGACGACGACGACATTGTTGTGCTCGTATGAATATGGTGCTTTGAAACTTCGCTGCCATGCGCGTCGGGAGTCTAACAAATATTTAAAGGGCATGAGACGACGATTTCCTTAGTCTTTATAGGTCCATACTGAATGCGCTGTGCGGAACAGAATAACAAGAGGCAGGAATGACGTGTAGCAGTGCTACCCGAAAGCTGTGTGAGACAAATCATCAACAAAAACAGTTTATAGGAAAACACCATCGCGGCAAAATTTGAATAATGCTATTTATCATGAAGGTGGTTACATTTTTTCTTTGGTTTAAATATCCCGTCACAATGAAATAGCGCGCGAAAAAACACGCGAACAAAATAGAGAGGAATGGTTAATAATAAAGGAACATAACAACTAAGAAGGGGCCGTGGCTACGGTTGGCATGCGCATTCGAAAATAGCAACACCTAAAGCAGTATTGAAGCAAAACGCTTGCATGGCACACATTACCACCGCCACTTCACTGACACAATCAGAAAATAAACCCCCTAACGCAAAGAATTAAGGGTCAAAGAACTGAAAGAGAAAAAAAAATTAAAAAACAGACATGTTAACTAATATTTCGGAAATGGTCAGATTAAGAGTAAAAAACAAATAAACGCTGCAGTCTACCTAAACCTCACTGACAAAGAATGCGGTCGAAAAAGTTTGGGAGCCAAAAAGCAAAATTAAGAGAGCGTTGCATCTTCTCCATTGCACACAAAAAATGTATCTACATCAATCGGTAATTCCTCGGGTTTAAGTAGCGAGATAACGTCATTCACAGATTAGTCTCTCGACGCAAGGTGCCTTATGTTTTGTTTTTGCCGCAGACCGTTAATGCAGCCCACATTAACACAGTTTCATTTTAATTTATCTAAACATTAAAACATCTAAATTTCTTTCTTTTAGCCGCAGACCGTTAATGCAGCCCACATTAACACAGTTTTATTTTAATTTATCCAAACATTAAAACATCTAAATTTCTTTCTTTGTTTCTATGTCCGGCGTCATTCTATTCTTGCCCATCAACATGAAGGATACCTTATAACTTGATAAGCAAATGCAGTTTATGTTCTCGTGATTTCAGTTGATGGATATTTCCAAAAGACCCTCCACTCATAATCTTATTTCACAGCCGTCAGGTGGCAGCAAATTATTGTACACTCGCAGGGTACCCCGAGAAGGAGCTGTCTAAAACTAGCTGTCATACAGTTTTCAATGAGACAGTTTATCTTATCGGGAAAGAGTAAAAACCAGCCCTGGAAGGAAGTGTGTTAACAGACCGCGAAGATTCAAATTCTTATCTCTCGTGCTTTCGCAGGGCTTGTGCTATTGCACAGAATCAGTTAGCCTCCTCTGAAACATCCTTACCCTCGTACATACTGAGAAAAGGGGGCTCATTCACATATCGTCATTCATTCCTTGTCAAAGCAAGGGTATTTGCGCTGAGTGTGTTTTCTGCTCCAGCGTACCGCCTTTTTCCGAGCCATGGACGCTGACGCCCGACAAGTCCTGGCGGTTTCCTGCAGGAAGCTGAACGAGATGCAGTCAAGCTGAAGGAAGGTGAGCCTCATCAAGAAGATTTTCGTTCTTCTGATGGTGCGGAAAGCCGAAAGAATCCTGGAGGCACAGTTGGGCGACGACTCCTTCAGTGACTCAGACGACGACGACATTGTTGTGCTCGTATGAATATGGTGCTTTGAAACTTCGCTGCTATGCGCGTAGGGAGCCTTACATATATTTCAGGGAGATGAGACGTGAGCTTCCTTAGTCTTTACAGGTTCATACTGAATGCGCTGTGCGCAACAGAATGACAAGAGGCAGGAATGACGTGTAGCAGTGCTACCCGAAGGCTGTGTGAGACAAATCATCAACAAAAACAGTTTATAGGAAAACACCATCGCGGCAAAATTTGAATAATGCTATTTATCATGAAGGTGGTTACATTTTTTCTTTGGTATAAATATCCCGTCACAATGAAATAGCGCGCGAAAAAACACTCGAACAAAATAGAGAGGAATGGTTAATAATAAAGGAACATAACAACTAAGAAGGGGCGGTGGCTACGGCTGGCATGCGCATTCGAAAATAGCAACACCTAAAGCAGTATTGAAGCAAAACGCTTGCATGGCACACATTACCACCGCCACTTCACTGACACAATCAGAAAATAAACCCCCTAACGCAAAGAAATAAGGGTCAAAGAACTGAAAGAGAAAAAAAATTAAAAGACAGACATGTTAGCTAATATTTCGGCAATGGTCAGATTAAGAGTAAAAAACAAATAAACGCTGCAGTGTACCTAAACCTCACTGACAAAGAATGCGGTCGAATAGGTTTGGGAGCCAAAAAGCAAAATTAAGCGAGCGTTGCATCTTCTCCATTGCACTCAAAAAATGTATCTACATCAATCGGTAATTCCTCGGGTTTAAGTAGCGAGGAACGTCATTCACAAATTAGTCTCTCGACGCAAGGTGCCTTACGTTTTGTTTTTGCCGCAGACCGTTAATGCAGCCCACATTAACACAGTTTCATTTTAATTTATCCAAACATTAAAACATCTAAATTTCTTTCTTTGTTTCTATGTCCGGCGTCATTCTATTCTTGCCCATCAACATGAAGGATACCTTATAACTTGATAAGCAAATGCAGTTTATGTTCTCGTGATTTCAGTTGATGGATATTTCCAAAAGACCCTCCACTCATAATCTTATTTCACAGCCGTCAGGTGGCAGCAAATTATTGTACACTCGCAGGGTACCCCGAGAAGGAGCTGTCTAAAACTAGCTGTCATACAGTTTTCAATGAGACAGTTTATCTTATCGGGAAAGAGTAAAAACCTTCCCTGGAAGGAAGTGTGTTAACAGACCGCGAAGATTCAAATTCTTATCTCTCGTGCTTTCGCAGGGCTTGTGCTATTGCACAGAATCAGTTAGCCTCCTCTGAAACATCCTTACCCTCTGTAATACTGAGAAAAGGGGGCTCATTCACATATCGTCATTCATTCCTGGTCAAAGCAAGGGTATTTGCGCTGAGTGTGTTTTCTGCTCCAGCGTACCGCCTTTTTCCGAGCCATGGACGCTGACGCCCGACAAGACCTGGCGGTTTCCTGCAGGAAGCTGAACGAGATGCAGTCAAGCCGAAGGAAGGTGAGCCTCATCAAGAAGATTTTCGTTCTTCTGATGGTGCGGAAAGCCGAAAGAATCCTGGAGGCACAGTTGGGCGACGACTCCTTCAGTGACTCAGACGACGACGACATTGTTGTGCTGGTATGAATATGGTGCTTTGAAACTTCGCTGCCATGCGCGTCGGGAGCCTAAGAAATATTTAAAGGGGATCAGACGACAATTTCCTTAGTCTTTATAGGTCCATACTGAATGCGCTGTGCGGAACAGAATAACAAGAGGCAGGAATGACGTGTAGCAGTGCTACCCGAAAGCTGTGTGAGACAAATCATCAACAAAAACAGTTTATAGGAAAACACCATCGCGGCAAAATTTAAATAATTCTATTTATCATGAAGGTGGTTACATTTTTTCTTCGGCTTAAATATCCCGTCACAATGAAATAGCGCCCGGAAAAACACACGAACAAAATAGAGATGAATGGTTAATAATAAAGGAACATAACAACTAAGATGGGGCGGTGGCTACGGCTGGCATGCGCATTCGAAAATAGCAACACCTAAAGCAGTATTGAAGCAAAACGCTTGCATGGCACACATTACCACCGCCACTTCACTGACACAATCAGAAAATAAACCCCCTAATCCAAAGAATTATGGGTGAAAGAACTGAAAGAGAAAGAAAATTAAAAACAGACATGTTAGCTAATATTTCGGCAATGGTCAGATTAAGAGTAAAAAACAAATAAACGCTGTTGTGTACCTAAACCTCCCTGACAAAGAATGCGGTCGAAAAGTTTTGGGAGCCAAAAAGCAAAGTTAAACGAGCGTTGCGTCTTCTCCAATGCACACAAAAAATGTATCTACATCGACCGGTAATTCCTCGGGTTTAAGTAGCGAGGTAACGTCATTCACAGATTAGTCTCTCGACGCAAGGTGCCTTACGTTTTGTTTTTGCCGCAGACCGTTAATGCAGCCCAAATTAGCACAGTTTCATTTTAATTTATCTAAACATTAAAACATCTAAATTTCTTTCTTTGTTTCTATGAACGGCGTCATTCTATTCTTGCCCATCAACATGAAGGATACCTTATAACTTGATAAGCAAATGCAGTTTATGTTCTCGGGATTTCAGTTTATGGATATTTCCAAAAGACCCTCCACACATAATCTTATTTCACAGCCGTCAGGTGGCAGCAAAAATATTGTACACTCGCAGGGTACCCCGAGAAGGAGCTGTCTAAAACTAGCTGTCATACAGTTTTCCATGAGACAGTTTATCTTATCGGGAAAGAGTAAAAACCTTCCCTGGAAGGAAGTGTGTTCCACGTTTATCGTTAACAGACCGCTAAGTTTCAAATTCTTATCTCTCGTGCTTTCGCAGGGCTTGTGCTATTGCACAGAATCAGTTAGCCTCCTCTGAAACATCCTTACCATCGTACATACTGAGAAAAGGGGGCTCATTCACATATCGTCATTCATTCCTGGTCAAAGCAAGGGTATTTGCGCTGAGTGTGTTTTCTGCTCCAGCGTACCGCCTTTTTCCGAGCCATGGACGCTGACGCCCGACAAGTCCTGGCGGTTTCCTGCAGGAAGCTGAACGAGATGCAGTCAAGCCGAAGGAAGGTGAGCCTCATCAAGAAGATTTTCGTTCTTCTGATGGTGCGGAAAGCCGAAAGAATCCTGGAGGCGCAGTTGGGCGACGACTCCTTCAGTGACTCAGACGACGACGACATTGTTGTGCTCGTATGAATATGGTGCTTTGAAACTTCGCTGCTATGCGCGTAGGGAGCCTTACATATATTTCAAGGAGATGAGACGTGAGCTTCCTTAGTCTTTACAGGTTCATACTGAATGCGCTGTGCGCAACACAATGACAAGAGGCAGGAATGACGTGTAGCAGTGCTACCCGAAAGCTGTGTGAGACAAATCATCAACAAAAACAGTTTATAGAAAAACACCATCGCGGCAAAATTTGAATAATTCTATTTATCATGAAGGTAGTTACATTTTTTTTTCGGTTTAAATATCCCGTCACAATGAAATTGCGCGCCAAAAAACACACGAAAAAAATAGAGAGGAATGAATAATAATAAAGGAACATAACAACTAAGAAGGGGCGGTGGCTACGGCTGGCATGCGCATTCGAAAATAGCAACACCTAAAGCATTATTGAAGCAAAACGCTTGCATGGCACACATTACCATCGCCACTTCACTGACACAATCAGAAAATAAACCCCCTAACGCAAAGAATTCACTGAAAGAGAAAAAAAATAAAAACAGACATGTTAGCTAATATTTCGGCAATGGTCAGATTAAGAGTAAAAAACAAATAAACGCTGCAGTGTACCTAAACCTCACTGACAAAGAATGCGGTCGAAGCGGTTTGGGAGCCAAAAAGCAAAATTAAGCGAGCGTTGCATCTTCTCCATTGCACACAAAAAATGTATCTACATCGACCGGTAATTCCTCGGGTTTAAGTAGCGAGGTAACGTCATTCACAGATTAGTCTCTCGACGCAAGGTGCCTTACGTTTTGTTTTTGCCGCAGACCGTTAATGCAGCCCACATTAACACAGTTTTATTTTAATTTATCCAAACATTAAAACATCTAAATTTCTTTCTTTGTTTCTATGTCCGGCGTCATTCTATTCTTGCCCATCAACATGAAGGATACCTTATAACTTGATAAGCAAATGCAGTTTATGTTCTCGTGATTTCAGTTGATGGATATTTCCAAAAGACCCTCCACTCATAATCTTATTTCACAGCCGTCAGGTGGCAGCAAATTATTGTACACTCGCAGGGTACCCCGAGAAGGAGCTGTCTAAAACTAGCTGTCATACAGTTTTCAATGAGACAGTTTATCTTATCGGGAAAGAGTAAAAACCAGCCCTGGAAGGAAGTGTGTTAACAGACCGCGAAGATTCAAATTCTTATCTCTCGTGCTTTCGCAGGGCTTGTGCTATTGCACAGAATCAGTTAGCCTCCTCTGAAACATCCTTACCCTCGTACATACTGAGAAAAGGGGGCTCATTCACATATCGTCATTCATTCCTTGTCAAAGCAAGGGTATTTGCGCTGAGTGTGTTTTCTGCTCCAGCGTACCGCCTTTTTCCGAGCCATGGACGCTGACGCCCGACAAGTCCTGGCGGTTTCCTGCAGGAAGCTGAACGAGATGCAGTCAAGCCGAAGGAAGGTGAGCCTCATCAAGAAGATTTTCGTTCTTCTGATGGTGCGGAAAGCCGAAAGAATCCTGGAGGCGCAGTTGGGCGACGACTCCTTCAGTGACTCAGACGACGACGACATTGTTGTGCTCGTATGAATATGGTGCTTTGAAACTTCGCTGCTATGCGCGTAGGGAGCCTTACATATATTTCAGGGAGATGAGACGTGAGCTTCCTTAGTCTTTACAGGTTCATACTGAATGCGCTGTGCGGAAAAGAATGACAAGAGGCAGGAATGACGTGTAGCAGTGCTACCCGAAGGCTGTGTGAGACAAATCATCAACAAAAACAGTTTATAGGAAAACACCATCGCGGCAAAATTTGAATAATGCTATTTATCATGAAGGTGGTTACATTTTTTCTTTGGTATAAATATCCCGTCACAATGAAATAGCGCGCGAAAAAACACGCGAACAAAATAGAGAGGAATGGTTAATAATAAAGGAACATAACAACTAAGAAGGGGCGGTGGCTACGGCTGGCATGCGCATTCGAAAATAGCAACACCTAAAGCAGTATTGAAGCAAAACGCTTGCATGGCACACATTACCACCGCCACTTCACTGACACAATCAGAAAATAAACCCCCTAACGCAAAGAAATAAGGGTCAAAGAACTGAAAGAGAAAAAAAATTAAAAAACAGACATGTTAGCTAATATTTCGGCAATGGTCAGATTAAGAGTAAAAAACAAATAAACGCTGCAGTGTACCTAAACCTCACTGACAAAGAATGCGGTCGAATAGGTTTGGGAGCCAAAAAGCAAAATTAAGCGAGCGTTGCATCTTCTCCATTGCACTCAAAAAATGTATCTACATCAATCGGTAATTCCTCGGGTTTAAGTAGCGAGGAACGTCATTCACAAATTAGTCTCTCGACGCAAGGTGCCTTACGTTTTGTTTTTGCCGCAGACCGTTAATGCAGCCCACATTAACACAGTTTCATTTTAATTTATCCAAACATTAAAACATCTAAATTTCGTTCTTTGTTTCTATGTCCGGCGTCATTCTATTCTTGCCCATCAACATGAAGGATACCTTATAACTTGATAAGCAAATGCAGTTTATGTTCTCGTGATTTCAGTTGATGGATATTTACAAAAGACCCTCCACTCATAATCTTATTTCACAGCCGTCAGGTGGCAGCAAATTATTGTACACTCGCAGGGTACCCCGAGAAGGAGCTGTCTAAAACTAGCTGTCATACAGTTTTCAATGAGACAGTTTATCTTATCGGGAAAGAGTAAAAACCTTCCCTGGAAGGAAGTGTGTTAACAGACCGCGAAGATTCAAATTCTTATCTCTCGTGCTTTCGCAGGGCTTGTGCTATTGCACAGAATCAGTTAGCCTCCTCTGAAACATCCTTACCCTCTGTAATACTGAGAAAAGGGGGCTCATTCACATATCGTCATTCATTCCTGGTCAAAGCAAGGGTATTTGCGCTGAGTGTGTTTTCTGCTCCAGCGTACCGCCTTTTTCCGAGCCATGGACGCTGACGCCCGACAAGTCCTGGCGGTTTCCTGCAGGAAGCTGAACGAGATGCAGTCAAGCCGAAGGAAGGTGAGCCTCATCAAGAAGATTTTCGTTCTTCTGATGGTGCGGAAAGCCGAAAGAATCCTGGAGGCACAGTTGGGCGACGACTCCTTCAGTGACTCAGACGACGACGACATTGTTGTGCTGGTATGAATATGGTGCTTTGAAACTTCGCTGCCATGCGCGTCGGGAGCCTAAGAAATATTTAAAGGGGATGAGACGACAATTTCCTTAGTCTTTATAGGTCCATACTGAATGCGCTGTGCGGAACAGAATAACAAGAGGCAGGAATGACGTGTAGCAGTGCTACCCGAAAGCTGTGTGAGACAAATCATCAACAAAAACAGTTTATAGGAAAACACCATCGCGGCAAAATTTAAGTAATTCTATTTATCATGAAGGTGGTTACATTTTTTCTTTGGTATAAATATCCCGTCACAATGAAATAGCGCGCGAAAAAACACGCGAACAAAATAGAGAGGAATGGTTAATAATAAAGGAACATAACAACTAAGAAGGGGCGGTGGCTACGGCTGGCATGCGCATTCGAAAATAGCAACACCTAAAGCAGTATTGAAGCAAAACGCTTGCATGGCACACATTACCACCGCCACTTCACTGACACAATCAGAAAATAAACCCCCTAACGCAAAGAAATAAGGGTCAAAGAACTGAAAGAGAAAAAAAATTAAAAAACAGACATGTTAGCTAATATTTCGGCAATGGTCAGATTAAGAGTAAAAACAAATAAACACTGTTGTGTACCTAAACCTCCCTGACAAAGAATGCGGTCGAAAAGTTTTGGGAGCCAAAAAGCAAAGTTAAGCGAGCGTTGCGTCTTCTCCAATGCACACAAAAAATGTATCTACATCGACCGGTAATTCCTCGGGTTTAAGTAGCGAGGTAACGTCATTCACAGATTAGTCTCTCGACGCAAGGTGCCTTACGTTTTGTTTTTGCCGCAGACCGTTAATGCAGCCCAAATTAGCACAGTTTCATTTTAATTTATCTAAACATTAAAACATCTAAATTTCTTTCTTTGTTTCTATGAACGGCGTCATTCTATTCTTGCCCATCAACATGAAGGATACCTTATAACTTGATAAGCAAATGCAGTTTATGTTCTCGGGATTTCAGTTGATGGATATTTCCAAAAGACCCTCCCCACATAATCTTATTTCATAGCCGTCAGGTTTCAGCAAAAATATTGTACACTCGCAGGGTACCCCGAGAAGGAGCTGTCTAAAACTAGCTGTCATACAGTTTTCCATGAGACAGTTTATCTTATCGGGAAAGAGTAAAAACCTTCCCTGGAAGGAAGTGTGTTCCACGTTTATCGTTAACAGACCGCTAAGTTTCAAATTCTTATCTCTCGTGCTTTCGCAGGGCTTGTGCTATTGCACAGAATCAGTTAGCCTCCTCTGAAACATCCTTACCATCGTACATACTGAGAAAAGGGGGCTCATTCACATATCGTCATTCATTCCTGGTCAAAGCAAGGGTATTTGCGCTGAGTGTGTTTTCTGCTCCAGCGTACCGCCTTTTTCCGAGCCATGGACGCTGACGCCCGACAAGTCCTGGCGGTTTCCTGCAGGAAGCTGAACGAGATGCAGTCAAGCCGAAGGAAGGTGAGCCTCATCAAGAAGATTTTCGTTCTTCTGATGGTGCGGAAAGCCGAAAGAATCCTGGAGGCGCAGTTGGGCGACGACTCCTTCAGTGACTCAGACGACGACGACATTGTTGTGCTCGTATGAATATGGTGCTTTGAAACTTCGCTGCTATGCGCGTAGGGAGCCTTACATATATTTCAAGGAGATGAGACGTGAGCTTCCTTAGTCTTTACAGGTTCATACTGAATGCGCTGTGCGCAACAGAATGACAAGAGGCAGGAATGACGTGTAGCAGTGCTACCCGAAAGCTGTGTGAGACAAATCATCAACAAAAACAGTTTATAGAAAAACACCATCGCGGCAAAATTTGAATAATTCTATTTATCATGAAGGTAGTTACATTTTTTTTTCGGTTTAAATATCCCGTCACAATGAAATTGCGCGCCAAAAAACACACGAAAAAAATAGAGAGGAATGATTAATAATAAAGGAACATAACAACTAAGAAGGGGCGGTGGCTACGGCGGGCATGCGCATTCGAAAATAGCAACACCTAAAGCATTATTGAAGCAAAACGCTTGCATGGCACACATTACCACCGCCACTTCACTAACACAATCAGAAAATAAACCCCCTAACGCAAAGAATTCACTGAAAGAGAAAAAAAATTAAAAACAGACATGTTAGCTAATATTTCGGCAATGGTCAGATTAAGAGTAAAAAACAAATAAACGCTGCAGTGTACCTAAACCTCACTGACAAAGAATGCGGTCGAAGCGGTTTGGGAGCCAAAAAGCAAAATTAAGCGAGCGTTGCATCTTCTCCATTGCACACAAAAAATGTATCTACATCGACCGGTAATTCCTCGGGTTTAAGTAGCGAGGTAACGTCATTCACAGATTAGTCTCTCGACGCAAGGTGCCTTACGTTTTGTTTTTGCCGCAGACCGTTAATGCAGCCCACATTAACACAGTTTCATTTTAATTTATCCAAACATTAAAACATCTAAATTTCTTTCTTTGTTTCTATGTCCGGCGTCATTCTATTCTTGCCCATCAACATGAAGGATACCTTATAACTTGATAAGCAAATGCAGTTTATGTTCTCGTGATTTCAGTTGATGGATATTTCCAAAAGACCCTCCCCACATAATCTTATTTCACAGCCGTCAGGTGGCAGCAAATTATTGTACACTCGCAGGGTACCCCGAGAAGGAGCTGTCTAAAACTAGCTGTCATACAGTTTTCAATGAGACAGTTTATCTTATCGGGAATGAGTAAAAACCTTCCCTGGAAGGAAGTGTGTTAACAGACCGCGAAGATTCAAATTCTTATCTCTCGTGCTTTCGCAGGGCTTGTGCTATTGCACAGAATCAGTTAGCCTCCTCTGAAACATCCTTACCTTCGTACATACTGAGAAAAGGGGGCTCATTCACATATCGTCATTCATTCCTGGTCAAAGCAAGGGTATTTGCGCTGAGTGTGTTTTCTGCTCCAGCGTACCGCCTTTTTCCGACCCATGGACGCTGACGCCCGACAAGTCCTGGCGGTTTCCTGCAGGAAGCTGAACGAGATGCAGTCAAGCTGAAGGAAGGTGAGCCTCATCAAGAAGATTTTCGTTCTTCTGATGGTGCGGAAAGCCGAAAGAATCCTGGAGGCACAGTTGGGCGACGACTCCTTCAGTGACTCAGACGACGACTACATTGTTGTGCTGGTATGAATATGGTGCTTTGAAACTTCGCTGCTATGCGCGTAGGGAGCCTTACATATATTTCAAGGAGATGAGACGTGAGCTTCCTTAGTCTTTACAGGTTCATACTGAATGCGCTGTGCGCAACAGAATGACAAGAGGCAGGAATGACGTGTAGCAGTGCTATCCGAAAGCTGTGTGAGACAAATCATCAACAAAAACAGTTTATAGGAAAACACCATCGCGGCAAAATTTGAATAATGCTATTTATCATGAAGGTCGTTACATTTTTTCTTTGGTTTAAATATCCCGTCACAATGAAATAGCGCGCGAAAAAACACGCGAACAAAATAGATAGGAATGGTTAATAATAAAGGAACATAACTAAGATGGGGCGGTGGCTACGGCTGGCATGCGCATTCGAAAATAGCAACACCTAAAGCAGTATTGAAGCAAAACGCTTGCATGGAACACATTACCACCGCCACTTCACTGACACAATCAGAAAATAAACCCCCTAACCCAAAGAATTATGGGTAAAAGAAATGAAAGAGAAAGAAAATTAAAAACAGACATGTTAGCTAATATTTCGGCAATGGTCAGATTAAGAGTAAAAAACAAATAAACGCTGTAGTGTACCTAAACCTCCCTGACAAAGAATGCGGTCGAAAAGGTTTGGGAGCCAAAAAGCAAAGTTAAGCGAGCGTTGCGTCTTCTCCAATGCACACAAAAAATGTATCTACATCGACCGGTAATTCCTCGGGTTTAAGTAGCGAGGTAACGTCATTCACAGATTAGTCTCTCGACGCAAGGTGCCTTACGTTTTGTTTTTGCCGCAGACCGTTAATGTAGCCAACATTAACACAGTTTCATTTTAATTTATCTAAACATTAAAACATCTAAATTTCTTTCTTTGTTTCTATGAACGGCTTCATTCTATTCTTGCCCATCAACATGAAGGATACCTTATAACTTGATAAGCAAATGCAGTTTATGTTCTCGTGATTTCAGTTGATGGATATTTCCAAAAGACCCTCCACACATAATCTTATTTCACAGCCGTCAGGTGGCAGCAAAAATATTGTACACTCGCAGGGTACCCCGAGAAGGAGCTGTCTAAAACTAGCTGTCATACAGTTTTCCATGAGACAGTTTATCTTATCGGGAAAGAGTAAAAACCTTCCCTAGAAGGAAGTGTGTTCCACTTTTATCGTTAACAGACCGCTAAGTTTCAAATTCTTATCTCTCGTGCTTTCGCAGGGCTTGTGCTATTGCACAGAATCAGTTAGCCTCCTCTGAAACATCCTTACCATCGTACATACTGAGAAAAGGGGGCTCATTCACATATCGTCATTCATTCCTGGTCAAAGCAAGGGTATTTGCGCTGAGTGTGTTTTCTGCTCCAGCGTACCGCCTTTTTCCGAGCCATGGACGCTGACGCCCGACAAGTCCTGGCTGTTTCGTGCAGGAAGCTGAACGAGATGCAGTCAAGCCGAAGGAAGGTGAGCCTCATCAAGAAGATTTTTGTTCTTCTGATGGTGCGGAAAGCCGAAAGAATCCTGGAGGCGCAGTTGGGCGACGACTCCTTCAGTGACTCAGACGACGACGACATTGTTGTGCTCGTATGAATATGGTGCTTTGAAACTTCGCTGCTATGCGCGTAGGGAGCCTAAGAAATATTTAAAGGGGATGAGACGACAATTTCCTTAGTCTTTATAGGTCCATACTGAATGCGCTGTGCGCAACAGAATGACAAGAGGCAGGAATGACGTGTAACAGTGCTACCCGAAAGCTGTGTGAGACAAATCATCAACAAAAACAGTTTATAGAAAAACACCATCGCGGCAAAATTTGAATAATTCTATTTATCATGAAGGTAGTTACATTTTTTCTTCGGTTTAAATATCCCGTCACAATGAAATAGCGCGCGAAAAAAGCACACGAAAAAAATAGAGAGGAATGATTAATAATAAAGGAACATAACAACTAAGAAGGGGCGGTGGCTACGGCTGGCATGCGCATTCGAAAATAGCAACACCTAAAGCATTATTGAAGCAAAACGCTTGCATGGCACACATTACCACCGCCACTTCACTGACACAATCAGAAAATAAACCCCCTAACGCAAAGAATTAAGGGTAAAAGAAATGAAAGAGAAAGAAAATTAAAAACACACATGTTAGCTAATATTTCGGCAATGGTCAGATTAAGAGTAAAAAAAAATAAACGCTGTAGTGTACCTAAACCTCCCTGACAAAGAATGCGGTCGAAAAGGTTTGGGAGCCAAAAAGCAAAGTTAAGCGAGCGTTGCGTCTTCTCCAATGCACACAAAAAATGTATCTACATCAACCGGTAATTCCTCGGGTTTAAGTAGCGAGGAACGTCATTCACAGATTAGTCTCTCGACGCAAGGTGCCTTACGTTTTGTTTTTGCCGCAGACCGTTAATGCAGCCCACATTAACACAGTTTCATTTTAATTTATCTAAACATGAAAACATCTAAATTTCTTTCTTTGTTTCTATGTCCGGCGTCATTCTATTCTTGCCCATCAACATGAAGGATACCTTATAACTTGATAAGCAAATGCAGTTTATGTTCTCGTGATTTCCGTTGATGGATATTTCCAAAAGACCCTCCACTCATAATCTTATTTCACAGCCGTCATGTGGCAGCAGATTATTGTACACTCGCAGGGTACCCCGAGAAGGAGCTGTCTAAAACTAGCTGTCATACAGTTTTCCATGAGACAGTTTATCTTATCGGGAAAGAGTAAAAACCTTCCCTAGAAGGAAGTGTGTTCCACTTTTATCGTTAACAGACCGCTAAGTTTCAAATTCTTATCTCTCGTGCTTTCGCAGGGCTTGTGCTATTGCACAGAATCAGTTAGCCTCCTCTGAAACATCCTTTCCCTCGTACATACAGAGAAAAGGGGGCTCATTCACATATCGTCATTCATTCCTGGTCAAAGCACGGGTATTTGCGCTGAGTGTGTTTTCTGCTCCAGCGTACCGCCTTTTTCCGAGCCATGGACGCTGACGCCCGACAAGTCCTGGCGGTTTCCTGCAGGAAGCTGAACGAGATGCAGTCAAGCCGAAGGAAGGTGAGCCTCATCAAGAAGATTTTCGTTCTTCTGATGGTGCGGAAAGCCGAAAGAATCCTGGAGGCGCAGTTGGGCGACGACTCCTTCAGTGACTCAGACGACGACGACATTGTTGTGCTCGTATGAATATGGTGCTTTGAAACTTCGCTGCTATGCGCGTAGGGAGCCAAAGAAATATTTAAAGGGGATGAGACGACAATTTCCTTAGTCTTTATAGGTCCATACTGAATGCGCTGTGCGGAACAGAATGACAAGAGGCAGGAATGACGTGTAGCAGTGCTACCCGAAAGCTGTGTGAGACAAATCATCAACAAAAACAGTTTATAGGAAAACACCATCGCGGCAAAATTTGAATAATGCTATTTATCATGAAGGTCGTTACATTTTTTCTTTGGTTTAAATATCCCGTCACAATGAAATAGCGCGCGAAAAAACACGCGAACAAAATAGAGAGGAATGGTTAATAATAAAGGAACATAACAACTAAGAAGGGGCGGTGGCTACGGCTGGCATGCGCATTCGAAAATAGCAACACCTAAAGCAGTATTGAAGCAAAACGCTTGCATGGCAAACATTACCACCGCCACTTCGCTGACACAATCAGAAAATAAACCCCCTAATTCAAAGAATTATGGGTAAAAGAACTGAAAGAGAAAGAAAATTACAAACAGACATGTTAGCTAATATTTCGGCAATGGTCAGATTAAGAGTAAAAAACAAATAAACGCTGCAGTGTACCTAAACCTCCCTGACAAAGAATGCGGTCGAAAAGGATTGGGAGCCAAAAAGCAAAGTTAAGCGAGCGTTGCGTCTTCTCCAATGCACACAAAAAATGTATCTATATCGACCGGTAATTCCTCGGGTTTAAGTAGCGAGGTAACGTCATTCACAGATTAGTCTCTCGACGCAAGGTGCCTTACGTTTTGTTTTTGCCGCAGACCGTTAATGCAGCCCACATTAACACAGTTTCATTTTAATTTATCCAAACATTAAAACATCTAAATTTCTTTCTTTGTTTCTATGTCCGGCGTCATTCTATTCTTGCCCATCAACATGAAGGATACCTTATAACTTGATAAGCAAATGCAGTTTATGTTCTCGTGATTTCAGTTGATGGATATTTCCAAAAGACCCTCCACTCATCTTATTTCACAGCCGTCAGGTGGCAGCAATTATTGTACACTCGCAGGGTACCCCGAGATGGAGCTGTCTAAAACTAGCTGTCATACAGTTTTCCATGAGACAGTTTATCTTATCGGGAAAGAGTAAAAACCTTCCCTGGAAGGAAGTGTGTTAACAGACCGCGAAGATTCAAATTCTTATCTCTCGTGCTTTCGCAGGGCTTGTGCTATTGCACAGAATCAGTTAGCCTCCTCTGAAACATCCTTACCATCGTACATACTGAGAAAAGGGGGCTCATTCACATATCGTCATTCATTCCTGGTCAAAGCAAGGGTATTTGCGCTGAGTGTGTTTTCTGCGCCAGCGTACCGCCTTTTTCCGAGCCATGGACGCTGACGCCCGACAAGTCCTGGCTGTTTCCTGCAGGAAGCTGAACGAGATGCAGTCAAGCCGAAGGAAGGTGAGCCTCATCAAGAAGATTTTCGTTCTTCTGATGGTGCGGAAAGCCGAAAGAATCCTGGAGGCGCAGTTGGGCGACGACTCCTTCAGTGACTCAGACGACGACGACATTGTTGTGCTCGTATGAATATGGTGCTTTGAAACTTCGCTGCTATGCGCGTAGGGAGCCTTACATATATTTCAAGGAGATGAGACGTGAGCTTCCTTAGTCTTTACAGGTTCATACTGAATGCGCTGTGCGCAACAGAATGACAAGAGGCAGGAATGACGTGTAGCAGTGCTACCCGAAAGCTGTGTGAGACAAATCATCAACAAAAACAGTTTTTAGGAAAACACCATCGCGGCAAAATTTGAATAATTCTATTTATCATGAAGGTGGTTACATTTTTTCTTTGGTTTAACTATCCCGTCACAATAAATTAGCGCGCGAAAAAAGGCACGAACAAAATTGAGAGCAAGGGTTAATAATAAAGGAACATAACAACTGAGGAAGGGCGGTGGCTACGGCTGGCATGCGCATTCGAAAATAGCAACACCTAAAGCAGTATTGAAGCAAAACGCTTACATAGCACACATTACCACCGCCACTTCACTGACACAATCAGAAAATAAATCCCCTAACGCAAAGAATTAAGGGTAAAAGAACTGAAAGAGAAAAAGTTAAAAAACAGACATGTTAGGTAATGTTTCGCCAATGGTCAGATTAAGAGTAAATAACAAATAAACGCTGTCGTGTACCTAAACCTCATTGAAAAATAATGCGGTCGAAGAGGTTTGGGAGCCAAAAATCAAAATTAAGCGAGCGTTGCGTCTTCTCCAATGCACACAAAAAATGTATCTACATCGACCCGTAATTCCTCGGGTTTAAGTAGCGAGGTAACGCCATTCACAGATTAGTCTCTCGACGCAAGGTGCCTTACGTTTTGTTTTTGCCGCAGACCGTTAATGCAGCCCACATTAACACAGTTTCATTTTATTTTTCTAAACATTAAAACATCTAAATTTCTTTCTTTGTTTCTATGACCGGCGTCATTCTATTCTTGCCGATCAACATGAAGGATACTTTATAACTTGATAAGCAAATGCAGTTTATGTTCTCGTGATTTCAGTTGATGGATATTTCCAAAAGCCCCTCCACACATAATCTTATTTCACAGCCGTCAGGTGGCAGCAAAATATTGTACACTCGCAGGGTACCCCGAGAAGGAGCTGTCTAAAACTAGCTGTCATACAGTTTTCCATGAGACAGTTTATCTTATCGGGAAAGAGTAAAAACCTTCCCTGGAAGGAAGTGTGTTCCACTTTTATCGTTAACAGACCGCTAAGTTTCAAATTCTTATCTCTCGTGCTTTCGCAGGGCTTGTGCTATTGCACAGAATCAGCCTCCTCTGAAACATCCTTACCCTCGTACATACTGAGAAAAGGGGGCTCAATCAAATATCGTCATTCATTCCTGGTGAAAGCAAGGGTATTTGCGCTGAGTGTGTTTTATGCTCCAAAGTACCGCTTTTTCCGAGCCATGGACGCTGACGCCCGACAAGTCCTGGCTGTTTCCTGCAGGAAGCTGAACGAGATGCAGTCAAGCCGAAGGAAGGTGAGCCTCATCAAGAAGATTTTCGTTCTTCTGATGGTGCGGAAAGCCGAAGGAATCCTGGAGGCGCAGTTGGGCGACGACTCCTTCAGTGACTCAGACGACGACGATATTGTTGGGGTCGTATGAATGTGGTGCTTTGAAACTTCGCTGCTATGCGCGTCGGGAGCCTTACAAATATTTCAGGGAGATGAGACGTGAGCTTCCTTAGTCTTTACAGGTTCATACTGAATGCGCTGTGCGCAACAGAATGACAAGACTCAGGAATGACGTGTAGCAGTGCTACCCGAAAGCTGTGTGAGACAAATCATCAACAAAAACAGTTTATATGAGAACACCATCGCGGAAAAATTTGAATAATTCTGTTTATCATGAAGGTGGTTACATTTTTTCTTTGGTTTAAATATCCCGTCACAATGAAATAGCGCGCGAAAAAACACACGAACAAAATAGAGAGCAATGGTTAATAATAAAGGAACATAACAGCTGAGGAAGGGCGGTGGCTACGGCTGGCATGCGCATTCGAAAATAGCAACACCTAAAGCCGTATTGAAGCAAAACGCTTGGATGGCACACATTACCACCGCCACTTCACTGACACAATGAGAAAATCAACCCCCTAACCCAAAGAATTATGGGAAAAAGAACTGAAAGAGAAAAAAAATAAAAAACAGACATGTTAGCTAATATTTCGGCAATGGTCAGATTAAGAGTTATTATCAAATAAACGCTGTCGTGTACCTAAACCTCACTGAAAAAGAATGCGGTCGAAGAGGTTTGGGAGCCAAAAAGCAAAATTAAGCGAGCGTTGCGTCTTCTCCATTGCACACAAAAAAACGTATATACATAGACCGGTAATTCCTCGGGTTTAAGTAGCGAGATAACGTCATTCACAGATTAGTCTCTCGACGCAAGGTGCCTTACGTTTTCTTTTTGCCGCAGACCGTTAATGCAGCCCACATTAACACAGTTTCATTTTAATTTATCCAAACATTAAAACATCTAAATTTCTTTCTTTTTGCCGCAGACCGTTAATGCAGCCCACATTAACACAGTTTCATTTTGATTTATCTAAACATTAAAACATCTAAATTTCTTTCTTTGTTTCTATGTCCGGCGTCATTCTATTCTTGCCCATCAACATGAAGGTTACCTTATAACTTGATAAGCAAATGCAGTTTATGTTCTCGTGATTTCAGTTGATGGATATTTCCAAAAGACCCTCCACTCATAATCTTATTTCACAGCCGTCAGGTGGCAGCAAATTATTGTACACTCGCAGGGTACCCCGAGAAGGAGCTGTCTAAAACTAGCTGTCATACAGTTTTCAATGAGACAGTTTATCTTATCGGGAAAGAGCAAAAACCTTCCCTGGAAGGAAGTGTGTTAACAGACCGCGAAGATTCAAATTCTTATCTCTCGTGCTTTCGCAGGGCTTGTGCTATTGCACAGAATCAGTTAGCCTCCTCTGAAACATCCTTACCATCGTACATACTGAGAAAAGGGGGCTCATTCACATATCGTTATTCATTCCTGGTCAAAGCAAGGTTATTTGCGCTGAGTGTGTTTTCTGCTCCAGCGTACCGCCGTTTTCCGAGCCATGGACGCTGACGCCCGACAAGTCCTGGCTGTTTCCTGCAGGAAGCTGAACGAGATGCAGTCAAGCCGAAGGAAGGTGAGCCTCATCAAGAAGATTTTCGTTCTTCTGATGGTGCGGAAAGCCGAAAGAATCCTGGAGGCGCAGTTGGGCGACGACTCCTTCAGTGACTCAGACGACGACGACATTGTTGTGCTCGTATGAATATGGTGCTTTGAAACTTCGCTGCTATGCGCGTCGAGAGAGTAACAAATATTTAAAGGGGATGAGACGACAATTTCCTTAGTCTTTATAGGTCCATACTGAATGCGCTGTGCGGAACAGAATAACAAGAGGCAGGAATGACGTGTAGCAGTGCTACCCGAAAGCTGTGTGAGACAAATCATCAACAAAAACAGTTTATAGGAAAACACCATCGCGGCAAAATTTGAATAATTCTATTTATCATGAAGGTGGTTACATTTTTTCTTCGGTTTAAATATCCCGTCACAATGAAATAGCGCGCGGAAAAACACACGAACAAAATAGAGATGAATGGTTAATAATAAAGGAACATAACAACTAAGATGGGGCGGTGGCTACGGCTGGCATGCGCATTCTAAAATAGCAACATCTAAAGCATATTGAAGCAAAACGCTTGCATGGCACACATTACCACCGCCACTTCACTGACACAATCAGAAAATAAACCCCCTAACGCAAAGAATTAAGGATCAAAGAACTGAAAGAGAAAAAAAATTAAAAAACAGACATGTTAGCTAATATTTCGGCAATGGTCAGATTAAGAGTAGAAAACAAATAAACGCTGCAGTGTACCTAAACCTCACTGACAAAGAATGCGGTCGAAGCGGTTTGGGAGCCAAAAAGCAAAATTAAGCGAGCGTTGCATCTTCTCCATTGCACACAAAAAATGTATCTACATCAACCGGTAATTCCTCGGGTTTAAGTAGCGAGGAACGTCATTCACAGATTAGTCTCTCGACGCAAGGTGCCTTACGTTTTGTTTTTGCTGCAGACCGTTAATGCAGCCCACATTAACACAGTTTCATTTTAATTTATCCAAACATTAAAACATCTAAATTTCTTTCTTTGTTTCTATGAACGGCGTCATTCTATTCTTGCCCATCAACATGAAGGATACCTTATAACTTGATAAGCAAATGCTGTTTATGTTCTCGTGATTTCAGTTGATGGATATTTCCAAAAGACCCTCCACACATAATCTTATTTCACAGCCGTCAGGTGGCAGCAAAAATATTGTACACTCGCAGGGTACCCCGAGAAGGAGCTGTCTAAAACTAGCTGTCATACAGTTTTCCAAGAGAAAGTTTATCTTATCGGGAAAGAGTAAAAACCTTCCCTGGAAGGAAGAGTGTTAACAGACCGCGAAGTTTCAAATTCTTATCTCTCGTGCTTTCGCTGGGCTTGTGCTATTGCACAGAATCAGTTAGCCTCCTCTGAAACGTCCTTACCCTCGTACATACTGAGAAAAGGGGGCTCATTCACATATCGTCATTCATTCCTGGTCAAAGCAAGGGTATTTGCGCTGAGTGTGTTTTCTGCTCCAGCGTACCACCTTTTTCCGAGCCATGGACGCTGACGCCCGACAAGTCCTGGCTGTTTCCTGCAGGAAGCTGAACGAGATGCAGTCATGGCGAAGGAAGGTGAGCCTCATCAAGAAGATTTTCGTTCTTCTGATGGTGCGGAAAGCCGAAAGAATCCTGGAGACGCAGTTGGGCGACGACTCCTTCAGTGACTCAGACGACGACGACATTGTTGTGCTCGTATGAATAAGGTGCTTTGAAACTTCGCTGCTATGCGCGCCGAGAGAGTAACAAATATTTAAAGGGGGAGTAGACGAAAATTCCCTTAGTCTTTATAGGTCCATACTGAATGCGCTGTGCAGAACAGAATAACAAGAGGCAGGAATGACGTGTAGCAGTGCTACCCGAAAGTTGTGTGAGACAAATCATCAACGAAAACAGTTTATAGGAAAACACCATCGCGGCAAAATTTGAATAGTTCTATTTATCATGAAGGTGGTTACATTTTTTCTTTGGTTTAAATATCCCGTCACAATGAAATAGCGCGCGAAAAAAAGACACGAACAAAATAGAGAGGAATGGTTAATAATAAAGGAACATAACAACTAAGAAGGGGCGGTGGCTATGGCTGGCATGCGCATTCGAAAATAGCAACACCTAAAGCAGTATTGAAGCAAAACGCTTGCATGGCACACATTACCACCGCAACTTCACTGACACAATCAGAAAATAAACCCCCTAATCCAAAGAATTATGGGTAAAAGAACTGAAAGAGAAAGAAAATTAAAAACAGACATGTTAGCTAATATTTCGGCAATGGTCAGATTAAGAGTAAAAAACAAATAAACGCTGTAGTGTACCTAAACCTCACTGACAAAGAATGCGGTCGAAAAGGTTTGGGAGCCAAAAAGCAAAGTTAAGCGAGCGTTGCGTCTTCTCCAATGCACACAAAAAATGTATCTACATCGACCGGTAATTCCTCGGGTTTAAGTAGCGAGGTAACGTCATTCACAGATTAGTCTCTCGACGCAAGGTGCCTTACGTTTTGTTTTTGCCGCAGACCGTTAATGCAGCCCACATTAGCACAGTTTCATTTTAATTTATCTAAACATTAAAACATCTAAATTTCTTTCTTTGTTTCTATGAACGGCGTCATTCTATTCTTGCCCATCAACATGAAGGATACCTTATAACTTGATAAGCAAATGCAGTTTATGTTCTCGGGATTTAAGTTGATGGATATTTCCAAAAGACGCTCCACACATAATCTTATTTCACAGCCGTCAGGTGGCAGCAAAAATATTGTACACTCGCAGGGTACCCCGAGAAGGAGCTGTCTAAAACTAGCTGTCACAGTTTTCCATGAGACAGTTTATCTTATCGGGAAAGAGTAAAAACCTTCCCTGGAAGGAAGTGTGTTCCACTTTTATCGTTAACAGATCGCTAAGTTTCAAATTCTTATCTCTCGTGCTTTCGCAGGGCTTGTGCTATTGCACAGAATCAGTTAGCCTGCTCTGAAACATCCTTACCATCGTACATACTGAGAAAAGGGGGCTCATTCACATATCGTCTTTCATTCCTGGTCAAAGCAAGGGTATTTGCGCTGAGTGTGTTTTCTGCTCCAGCGTACCGCCTTTTTCCGAGCCATGGACGCTGACGCCCGACAAGTCCTGGCTGTTTCCTGCAGGAAGCTGAACGAGATGCAGTCAAGCCGAAGGAAGGTGAGCCTCATCAAGAAGATTTTCGTTCTTCTGATGGTGCGGAAAGCCGAAAGAATCCTGGAGGCGCAGTTGGGCGACGACTCCTTCAGTGACTCAGACGACGACGACATTGTTGTGCTCGTATGAATATGGTGCTTTGAAACTTCGCTGCTATGCGCGTAGGGAGCCTTACATATATTTCAAGGAGATGAGACGTGAGCTTCCTTAGTCTTTACAGGTTCATACTGAATGCGCTGTGCGCAACAGAATGACAAGAGGCAGGAATGACGTGTAGCAGTGCTACCCGAAAGCTGTGTGAGACAAATCATCAACAAAAACAGTTTATAGAAAAACACCATCGCGGCAAAATTTGAATAATTCTATTTATCATGAAGGTAGGTACATTTTTTCTTCGGTTTAAATATCCCGTCACAATGAAATTGCGCGCCAAAAAACACACGAAAAAAATAGAGAGGAATGATTAATAATAAAGGAACATAACAACTAAGAAGGGGCGGTGGCTACGGCTGGCATGCGCATTCGAAAATAGCAACACCTAAAGCATTATTGAAGCAAAACGCTTGCATGGCACACATTACCACCGCCACTTCACTGACACAATCAGAAAATAAACCCCCTAACGCAAAGAATTAAGGGCCAAAGAACTGAAAGAGAAAAAAAATTAAAAAACAGACATGTTAGCTAATATTTCGGCAATGGTCAGATTAAGAGTAAAAAACAAATAAACGCTGCAGTGTACCTAAACCTCACTGACAGAGAATGCGGTCGAAGCGGTTTGGGAGCCAAAAAGCAAAATTAAGCGAGCGTTGCATCTTCTCTATTGCACACAAAAAATGTATCTACATCAACCGGTAATTCCTCGGGTTTAAGTAGCGAGGAACGTCATTCACAGATTAGTCTCTCGACGCAAGGTGCCTAACGTTTTGTTTTTGCCGCAGACCGTTAATGCAGCCCACATTAACACAGTTTCATTTTAATTTATCCAAACATTAAAACATCTAAATTTCTTTCTTTGTTTCTATGTCCGGCGTCATTCTATTCTTGCCCATCAACATGAAGGATACCTTATAACTTGATAAGCAAATGCAGTTTATGTTCTCGTGATTTCAGTTGATGGATATTTCCAAAAGACCCTCCACTCATAATCTTATTTCACAGCCGTCAGGTGGCAGCAAATTATTGTACACTCGCAGGGTACCCCGAGAAGGAGCTGTCTAAAACTAGCTGTCATACAGTTTTCAATGAGACAGTTTATCTTATCGGGAAAGGGTAAAAACCTTCCCTGGAAGGAAGTGTGTTAACAGACCGCGAAGATTCAAATTCTTATCTCTCGTGCTTTCGCAGGGCTTGTGCTATTGCACAGAATCAGTTAGCCTCCTCTTAAACATCCTTACCCTCGTACACACTGAGAAAAGGGGGCTCATTCACATATCGTCATTCATTCCTGGTCAAAGCAAGGGTATTTGCGCTGAGTGTGTTTTCTGCTCCAGCGTACCGCCTTTTTCCGAGCCATGGACGCTGACGCCCGACAAGTCCTGGCTGTTTCCTGCAGGAAGCTGAACGAGATGCAGTCAAGCCGAAGGAAGGTGAGCCTCATCAAGAAGATTTTCGTTCTTCTGATGGTGCGGAAAGCCGAAAGAATCCTGGAGGCGCAGTTGGGCGACGACTCCTTCAGTGACTCAGACGACGACGATATTGTTGTGCTCGTATGAATATGGTGCTTTGAAACTTCGCTGCTATGCGCGTAGGGAGCCTTACATATATTTCAAGGAGATGAGACGTGAGCTTCCTTAGTCTTTACAGGTTCATACTGAATGCGCTGTGCGCAACAGAATGACAAGAGGCAGGAATGACGTGTAGCAGTGCTACCCGAAAGCTGTGTGAGACAAATCATCAACAAAAACAGTTTATAGAAAAACACCATGGCGGCAAAATTTGAATAATTCTATTTATCATGAAGGTATTTACATTTTTTCTTCGGTTTATATATCCCGTCACAATGAAATTGCGCGCCAAAAAACACACGAAAAAAATAGAGAGGAATGATTAATAATAAAGGAACATAACAACTAAGAAGGGGCGGTGGCTACGGCTGGCATGCGCATTCGAAAATAGCAACACCTAAAGCATTATTGAAGCAAAACGCTTGCATGGCACACATTACCACCGCCACTTCACTGACACAATCAGAAAATAAACCCCCTAACGCAAAGAATTAAGGATCAAAGAACTGAAAGAGAAAAAAAATTAAAAAACAGACATATTAGCTAATATTTCGGCAATGGTCAGATTAAGAGTAAAAAACAAATAAACGCTGCAGTGTACCTAAACCTCACTGACAAAGAATGCGGTCGAAGCGGTTTGGGAGCCAAAAAGCAAAGTTAAGCGAGCGTTGCGTCTTCTCCAATGCACACAAAAAATGTATCTACATCGACCGGTAATTCCTCGGGTTTAAGTAGCGAGGTAACGTCATTCACAGATTAGTCTCTCGACGCAAGGTGCCTTACGTTTTGTTTTTGCCGCAGACCGTTAATGCAGCCCACATTAACACAGTTTCATTTTAATTTATCTAAACATTAAAACATCTAAATTTCTTTCTTTGTTTCTATGAACGGCGTCATTCTATTCTTGCCCATCAACATGAAGGATACCTTATAACTTGATAAGCAAATGCTGTTTATGTTCTCGTGATTTCAGTTGATGGATATTTCCAAAAGACCCTCCACACATAATCTTATTTCACAGCCGTCAGGTGGCAGCAAAAATATTGTACACTCGCAGGGTACCCCGAGAAGGAGCTGTCTAAAACTAGCTGTCATACAGTTTTCCAAGAGAAAGTTTATCTTATCGGGAAAGAGTAAAAACCTTCCCTGGAAGGAAGTGTGTTCCACTTTTATCGTTAACAGACAGCTAAGTTTCAAATTCTTATCTCTCGTGCTTTCGCAGGGCTTGTGCTATTGCACAGAATCAGTTAGCCTCCTCTGAAACATCCTTACCATCGTACATACTGAGAAAAGGGGGCTCATTCACATATCGTCATTCATTCCTGGTCAAAGCAAGGGTATTTGCGCTGAGTGTGTTTTCTGCTCCAGCGTACCCCCTTTTTCCGAGCCATGGACGCTGACGCCCTACAAATCCTGGCTGTTTCCTGCAGGAAGCTGAACGAGATGCAGTCAAGCCGAAGGAAGGTGAGCCTCATCAAGAAGATTTTCGTTCTTCTGATGGTGCGGAAAGCCGAAAGAATCCTGGAGGCGCAGTTGGGCGACGACTCCTTCAGTGACTCAGACGACGACGACATTGTTGTGCTCGTATGAATATGGTGCTTTGAAACTTCGCTGCTATGCGCGTAGGGAGCCTTACATATATTTCAGGGAGATGAGACGTGAGCTTCCTTAGTCTTTACAGGTTCATACTGAATGCGCTGTGCGCAACAGAATGACAAGAGGCAGGAATGATGTGTAGCAGTGCTACCCGAAAGCTGTGTGAGACAAATCATCAACAAAAACAGTTTATAGAAAAACACCATCGCGGCAAAATTTGAATAATTCTATTTATCACGAAGGTAGTTACATTTTTTCTTCGGTTTAAATATCCCGTCACAATGAAATAGCGCGCCAAAAAACACACGAAAAAAATAGAGAGGAATGGGTAATAATAAAGGAACATAACAAATAGGAAGGGGCGGTGGCTACGGCTTGCATGCGCATTCGAAAATAGCAACACCTAAAGCAGTATTGAAGCAAAACGCTTGCATGGAACACATTACCACCGCCACATCACTGACACAATCAGAAAATAAACCCCCTAATCCAAAGAATTATGGGTAAAAGAACTGAAAGAGAAAGAAAATTAAAAACAGACATGTTAGCTAATATTTCGGCAATGGTCAGATTAAGAGTAAAAAACAAATAAACGCTGTAGTGTACCTAAACCTCACTGACAAAGAATGCGGTCGAAAAGGTTTGGGAGCCAAAAAGCAAAGTGAAGCGAGCGTTGCGTTTTCTCCAATGCACACAAAAAATGTATCTACATCGACCGGTAATTCCTCGGGTTTAAGTAGCGAGGTAACGTCATTCACAGATTAGTCTCTCGACGCAAGGTGCCTTACGTTTTGTTTTTGCCGCAGACCGTTAATGCAGCCCACATTAACACAGTTTCATTTTAATTTATCTAAACATTAAAACATCTAAATTTCTTTCTTTGTTTCTATGAACGGCGTCATTCTATTCTTGCCCATCAACATGAAGGATACCTTATAACTTGATATGCAAATGCAGTTTATGTTCTCGTGATTTCAGTTGATGGATATTTCCAAAAGACCCTCCACACATAATCTTATTTCACAGCCGTCAGGTGGCAGCAAAAATATTGTACACTCGCAGGGTACCCCGAGAAGGAGCTGTCTAAAACTAGCTGTCATACAGTTTTCCAAGAGACAGTTTATCTTATCGGGAAAGAGTAAAAACCTTCTCTGGAAGGAAGTGTGTTCCACTTTTATCGTTAACAGACCGCTAAGTTTCAAATTCTTATCTCTCGTGCTTTCGCAGGGCTTGTGCTATTGCACAGAATCAGTTAGCCTCCTCTGAAACATCCTTACCCTCGTACATACTGAGAAAAGGGGGCTCATTCACATATCGTCATTCATTCCTGGTCAAAGCAAGGGTATTTGCGCTGAGTGTGTTTTCTGCTCCAGAGTACCGCCTTTTTCCGAGTCATGGACGCTGACGCCCGACAAGTCCTGGCGGTTTCCTGCAGGAAGCTGAACGAGATGCAGTCAAGCCGAAGGAAGGTGAGCCTCATCAAGAAGATTTTCGTTCTTCTGATGGTGCGGAAAGCCGAAGGAATCCTGGAGGCGCAGTTGGGCGACGACTCCTTCAGTGACTCAGACGACGACGACATTGTTGTGCTCGTATGAATATGGTGCTTTGAAACTTCGCTGCTATGCGCGTAGGGAGCCTTACATATATTTCAGGGAGATGAGACGTGAGCTTCCTTAGTCTTTACAGGTTCATACTGAATGCGCTGTGCGCAACAGAATGACAAGAGGCAGGAATGACGTGTAGCAGTGCTACCCGAAAGCTGTGTGAGACAAATCATCAACAAAAACAGTTTATAAAAAAACACCATCGCGGCAAAATTTGAATAATTCTATTTATCATGAAGGTAGTTACATTTTTCTTTGGTTTAAATATCCCGTCACAATGAAATAGCGCGCGAAAAAACACACGAACAAAATAGAGAGCAATGGTTAATAACAAAGGAACATAACAACTGAGGAAGGGCGGTGGCTACGGCTGGCATGCGCATTCGAAAATAGCAGCACCTAAAGCAGTATTGAAGCAAAACGCTTGAATGACACACATTACCACCGCCACTTCACTGACACAATCAGAAAATAAACCCCTTAAACCAAAGAATTATGGGTAAAAGAACTGAAAAGAAAAAAAATTAAAAAACAGACATGTTAGCTAATATTTCGGCAATGGTCAGATTAAGAGTTGATAACAAATAAACGCTGTCGTGTACCTAAACCTCACTGAAAAAGAATGCGGTCGAAGAGGTTTGGGAGCCAAAAAGCAAAATTAAGAGAGCGTTGCGTCTTCTCCATTGCACACAAAAACGTATATACATAGACCGGTAATTCCTCGGATTTAAGTAGCGAGATAACGTCATTCACAGATTAGTCTCTCGACGCAAGGTGCCTTACGTTTTGTTTTTGCCACAGACCGTTAATGCAGCCCACATTAACACAGTTTCATTTTAATTTATCTAAACATGAAAACATCTAAATTTCTTTCTTTGTTTCTATGTCCGGCGTCATTCTATTTTGCCCATCAACATGAAGGATACTTTATAACTTTGTAAGCAAATGCAGTTTATGTTCGCGTGGTTTCAGTTGATGGATATTTCCAAAAGAACCTCCACACATAATCTTATTGCACAGCCGTCAGGTGGCAGCAAAATATTGTACACTCGCAGGGTACCCCGAGAAGGAGCTCTCTAAAACTAGCTGTCATACAGTTTTCCATGAGACAGTTTATCTTATCGGGAAAGAGTAAAAACCTTCTCTGGAAGGAAGTATGTTCCACTTTTCTCGTAAACAGACCGCTAAGTTTCAAATTCTTATCTCTCGTGCTTTCGCAGGGCTTGTGCTATTGCACAGAATCAGCCTCCTCTGAAACATCCTTACCATCGTACATACTGAGAAAAGGGGGCTCATTCACATATCGTCATTCATTCCTGGTCAAAGCAAGGGTATTTGCGCTGAGTGTGTTTTCTGCTCCAGCGTACCGCCTTTTTCCGAGCCATGGACGCTGACGCCCGACAAGTCCTGGCTGTTTCCTGCAGGAAGCTGAACGAGATGCAGTCAAGCCGAAGGAAGGTGAGCTGCATCAAGAAGATTATCGTTCTTCTGATGGTGCGGAAAGCCGAAAGAATCCTGGCGGCGCAGTTGGGCGACGACTCCTTCAGTGACTCAGACGACGGCGACATTGTTGTGCTCGTATGAATATGGTGCTTTGAAACTTCGCTGCTATGCGCGTCGGGAGCCTTACAAATAATTCAGGGAGATGAGACGTGAGCTTCCTTAGTCTTTACAGGTTCATACTGAATGCGCTGTGCGCAACAGAATGACAAGAGGCAGGAATGACGTGTAGCAGTGCTACCCGAAAGCTGTGTGAGACAAATCATCAACAAAAACAGTTTTTAGGAAAACACCATCGCGGCAAAATTTGAATAATTCTATTTATCATGAAGGTGGTTACATTTTTGTTTGGTTTAACTATCCCTTCACAATGAAATAGCGCGCGAAAAAACGCACGAACAAAACAGAGAGCAAGGGTTAATAATAAAGGAACATAACAACTGAGGAAGGGCGGTGGCTACGGCTGGCATGCGCATTCGAAAATAGAAACACCTAAAGCAGTATTGAAGCAAAACGCTTACATAGCACACATTACCACCGCCACTTCACTGACACAATCAGAAAATAAATCCCCTAACGCAAAGAATTAAGGGTAAAAGAACTGAAAGAGAAAAAGTTAAAAAACAGACATGTTAGCTAATGTTTCGCCAATGGTCAGATTAAGAGTAAATAACAAATAAACGCTGTCGTGTACCTAAACCTCACTGACAAAGAATGCGGTCGAAGAGGTTTGGGAGCCAAAAAGTAAAATTAAGCGAGCGTTGCGTCTTCTCCAATGCACACAAAAATGTATCTACATCGACCGGTAATTCCTGGTGTTTAAGTAGCGAGGTAACGCCATTCACAGATTAGTCTCTCGACGCAAGGTGCCTTACGTTTTGTTTTTGCCGCAGACCGTTAATGCAGCCCACATTAACACAGTTTCATTTTAATTTATCTAAACATTAAAACAACTAAATTTCTTTCTTTGTTTCTATGACCGGCGTCATTCTATTCTTGCCCATCAACATGAAGGATACCCTATAACTTGATAACCAAATGCAGTTTATGTTCTCGTGATTTCAGTTGATGGATATTTCCAAAAGACCCTCCACACATAATCTTATTTCACAGCCGTCAGGTGGCAGCAAAATATTGTACACTCGCAGGGTACCCCGAGAAAGAGCTGTGTAAAACTAGCTGTCATACAGTTTTCCATGAGAGAGTTTATCTTATCGGGAAAGATAAAAACCTTCCCTGGAAGGAAGTGTGTTAACAGACCGCGAAGTTTCAACTTCTTATCTCTCGTGCTTTCGCAGGGCTTGTGCTATTGCACAGAATCAGTTAGCCTCCTCTGATACATCCTTACCCTCGTACATACTCAGAAAAGGGGGCTCATTCACATATCTTCATTCATTCCTGGTCAATCAAGGGTATTTATGCGAGTGTGTTTTCTGCTCCAGCGTACCGCCTTTTTCCGAGCCATGGACGCTGACGCCCGACAAGTCATGGCGGTTTCCTGCAGGAAGATGAACGAGATGCAGTCAAGCCGAAGGAAGGTGAGCCTCATCAAGAAGATTTTCGTTCTTCTGATGGTGCGGAAAGCTGAAAGAATCCTGGAGACGCAGTTGGGCGACGACTCCTTCAGTGACTCAGACGACGACGACATTGTTGTGCTCGTATGAATATGGTGCTTTGAAACTTCGCTGCCATGCGCGTGGGGAGCCTAAGAAATATTTAAAGAGGATGAGACGACAATTTCCTTAGTCTTTATAGGTCCACACTGAATGCGCTGTGCGGAACAGAATAACAAGAGGCAGGAATGACGTGTAACAGTGCTACCCGAAAGCTGTGTGAGACAAATCATCAACAAAAACAGTTTATAGGAAAACACCATCGCGGCAAAATTTGAATAATTCTATTTATTATGAAGGTGGTTACATTTTTTCTTCAGTTTAAATATCCCGTTACAATGAAATAGCGCGCGGAAAAACACACGAACAAAATAGAGATGAATGGTTAATAATAAAAGAACATAACAACTAAGAAGGGGCGGTGGCTACGGCTGGCATGCGCATTCGAAAATAGCAACACCTAAAGCAGTATTGAAGCAAAACGCTTGCATGGCACACATTACCACCGCCACTTCACTGAACAATCAGAAAATAAACCCCCTAATCCAAAGAATTATGGGTAAAAGAACTGAAAGAGAAAGAAAATTAAAAACAGGCATGTTAGCTAATATTTCGGCAATGGTCAGATTAAGAGTAAAAAACAAATAAACGCTGTAGTGTACCTAAACCTCACTGACAAAGAATGCGGTCGAAAAGGTTTGGGAGCCAAAAAGCAAAGTTAAGCGAGCGTTGCGTGTTCTCCAATGCACACAAAAAATGTATCTACATCGATCGGTAATTCCTCGGGTTTAAGTACCGAGGTAACGTCATTCACAGATTAGTCTCTCGACGCAAGGTGCCTTACGTTTTGTTTTTGCCGCAGACCGTTAAAGCAGCCCACATTAACACAGTTTCATTTTAATTTATCTAAACATTAAAACATCTAAATTTCTTTCTTTGTTTCTATGAACGGCGTCATTCTATTCTTGCCCATCAACATGAAGGATACCTTATAACTTGATAAGCAAATGCAGTTTATGTTCTCGTGATTTCAGTTGATGGATATTTCCAAAAGACCCTCCACACATAATCTTATTTCACAGCCGTCAGGTGGCAGCAAAATATTGTACACTCGCAGGGTACCCCGAGAAGGAGCTGTGTAAAACTAGCTGTCATACAGTTTTCCATGAGAGAGTTTATCTTATCGGGAAAGATAAAAACCTTCCCTGGAAGGAAGTGTGTTAACAGACCGCGAAGTTTCAACTTCTTATCTCTCGTGCTTTCGCAGGGCTTGTGCTATTGCACAGAATCAGTTAGCCTCCTCTGATACATCCTTACCCTCGTACATACTCAGAAAAGGGGGCTCATTCACATATCTTCATTCATTCCTGGTCAAAGCAAGGGTATTTATGCGAGTGTGTTTTCTGCTCCAGCGTACCGCCTTTTTCCGAGCCATGGACGCTGACGCCCGACAAGTCATGGCGGTTTCCTGCAGGAAGATGAACGAGATGCAGTCAAGCCGAAGGAAGGTGAGCTTCATCAAGAAGATTTTCGTTCTTCTGATGGTGCGGAAAGCCGAAAGAATCCTGGAGAGGCAGTTGGGCGACGACTCCTTCAGTGACTCAGACGACGACGACATTGTTGTGCTCGTATGAATATGGTGCTTTGAAACTTCGCTGCCATGCGCGTGGGGAGCCTAAGAAATATTTAAAGGGGATGAGACGACAATTTCCTTAGTCCTTATAGGTCCACACTGAATGCGCTGTGCGGAACAGAATACCAAGAGGCAGGAATGACGTGTAACAGTGCTACCCGAAAGCTGTGTGAGACAAATCATCAACAAAAACAGTTTATAGGAAAACACCATCGCGGCAAAATTTGAATAATTCTATTTATTATGAAGGTGGTTACATTTTTTCTTCGGTTTAAATATCCCGTTACAATGAAATAGCGCGCGGAAAAACACACGAACAAAATAGAGATGAATGGTTAATAATAAAAGAACATAACAACTAAGAAGGGGCGGTGGCTACGGCTGGCATGCGCATTCGAAAATAACAACACCTAAAGCAGTATTGAAGCAAAACGCTTGCATGGCACACATTACCACCGCCACTTCACTGAGCAATCAGAAAATAAACCCCCTAATCCAAAGAATTATGGGTAAAAGAACTGAAAGAGAAAGAAAATTAAAAACAGGCATGTTAGCTAATATTTCGGCAATGGTCAGATTAAGAGTAAAAAACAAATAAACGCTGTAGTGTACCTAAACCTCACTGACAAAGAATGCGGTCGAAAAGGTTTGGGAGCCAAAAAGCAAAGTTAAGCGAGCGTTGCGTCTTCTCCAATGCACACAAAAAATGTATCTACATCGATCCGTAATTCCTCGGGTTTAAGTACCGAGGTAACGTCATTCACAGATTAGTCTCTCGACGCAAGGTGCCTTACGTTTTGTTTTTGCCGCAGACCGTTAATGCAGCCCACATTAACACAGTTTCATTTTAATTTATCTAAACATTAAAACATCTAAATTTCTTTCTTTGTTTCTATGAACGGCGTCATTCTATTCTTGCCCATCAACATGAAGGATACCTTATAACTTGATAAGCAAATGCAGTTTATGTTCTCGTGATTTCAGTTGATGGATATTTCCAAAAGACCCTCCACACATAATCTTACTTCACAGCCGTCAGGTGGCAGCAAAAATATTGTACACTCGCAGGGTACCCCGAGAAGGAGCTGTCTAAAACTAGCTGTCATACAGTTTTCTATGAGACAGTTTATCTTATCGGGAAAGAGTAAAAACCTTCCCTGGAAGGAAGTGTGTTCCACTTTTTTCGTTAACAGACCGCTAAGTTTCAAATTCTTATCTCTCGTGCTTTCGCAGGGCTTGTGCTATTGCACAGAATCAGTTAGCCTCCTCTGAAACATCCTTACCATCGTACATACTGAGAAAAGGGGGCTCATTCACATATCGTCATTCATTCCTGGTCAAAGCAAGGGTATTTGCGCTGAGTGTGTTTTCTGCTCCAGCGTACCGCCTTTTTCCGAGCCATGGACGCTGACGCCCGACAAGTCCTGGCTGTTTCCTGCAGGAAGCTGAACGAGATGCAGTCAAGCCGAAGGAAGGTGAGCCTCGTCAAGAAGATTTTCGTTCTTCTGATGGTGCTGAAAGCCGAAAGAATCCTGGAGGCGCCGTTGGGCGACGACTCCTTCAGTGACTCAGACGACGACGACATTGTTGTGCTCGTATGAATATGGTGCTTTGAAACTTCGCTGCTATGCGCGTAGGGAGCCTTACATATATTTCAGGGAGATGAGACGTGAGCTTCCTTAGTCTTTACAGGTTCATACTGAATGCGCTGTGCGCAACAGAATGACAAGAGGCAGGAATGACGTGTAGCAGTGCTACCCGAAAGCTGTGTGAGACAAATCATCAACAAAAACAGTTTATAGAAAAACACCATCGCGGCAAAATTTGAATAATTCTATTTATCATGAAGGTAGTTACATTTTTTCTTCGGTTTAAATATCCCGTCACAATGAAATAGCGCGCGAAAAAACACACGAACAAAATAGAGATGAATGGGTAATAATAAAGGAACATAACAACTAAGAAGGGGCGGTGGCTACGGCTGGCATGCGCATTCGAAAATAGCAACACCTAAAGCAGTATTGAAGCAAAACGCTTGCATGGCACACATTACCAACGCCACTTCACTGACACAATCAGAAAATAAACCCCCTAACGCAAAGAATTAAGGGTCAAAGAACTGAAAGAGAAAAAAAATTAAAAAACAGACATGTTAGCTAATATTTCGGCAATGGTCAGATTAAGAGTAAAAAACAAATAAACGCTGCAGTGTACCTAAACCTCACTGACAAAGAATGCGGTCGAATAGGTTTGGGAGCCAAAAAGCAAAATTAAGCGAGCGTTGCATCTTCTCCATTGCACTCAAAAAATGTATCTACATCAATCGGTAATTCCTCGGGTTTAAGTAGCGAGGAACGTCATTCACAAATTAGTCTCTCGACGCAAGGTGCCTTACGTTTTGTTTTTGCCGCAGACCGTTAATGCAGCCCACATTAACACAGTTTCATTTTAATTTATCCAAACATTAAAACATCTAAATTTCTTTCTTTGTTTCTATGTCCGGCGTCATTCTATTCTTGCCCATCAACATGAAGGATACCTTATAACTTGATAAGCAAATGCAGTTTATGTTCTCGTGATTTCAGTTGATGGATATTTCCAAAAGACCCTCCACACATAATCTTATTTCACAGCCGTCAGGTGGCAGCAAATTATTGTACACTCGCAGGGTACACCGAGAAGGAGCTGTCTAAAACTAGCTGTCGTACAGTTTTCCATGAGACAGTTTATCTTATCGGGAAAGAGTAAAAACCTTCCCTGGAAGGAAGTGTGTTAACAGACCGCGAAGTTTCAACTTCTTATCTCTCGTGCTTTCGCAGGGCTTGTGCTATTGCACAGAATCAGTTAGCCTCCTCTGAAACATCCTTACCATCGTACATACTGAGAAAAGGGGGCTCATTCACATATCGTCATTCATTCCTGGTCAAAGCAAGGGTATTTGCGCTGAGTGTGTTTTCTGCTCCAGCGTACCGCCTTTTTCCGAGCCATGGACGCTGACGCCCGACAAGTCCTGGCGGTTTCCTGCAGGAAGCTGAACGAGATGCAGTCAAGCCGAAGGAAGGTGAGCCTCATCAAGAAGATTTTCGTTCTTCTGATGGTGCGGAAAGTCGAAAGAATCCTGGCGGCGCAGTTGGGCGACGACTCCTTCAGTGACTCAGACGACGACGACATTGTTGTGCTCGTATGAATATGGTGCTCTGAAACTTCGCTGCTATGCGCGTCGGGAGCCTTACAAATATTTCAGGGAGATGAGACGTGAGCTTCCTTAGTCTTTACAGGTTTCTTACTGAATGCGCTGTGCGCAACAGAATGACAAGAGGCAGGAATGACGTGTAGCAGTGCTATCCGAAAGCTGTGTGAGACAAATCATCAACAAAAACAGTTTATATGAAAACACCATCGCGGCAAAATTTGAATAATTTTGTTTATCATGAAGGTGGTTACATGTTTTCTTTGGTTTAAATATCCCGTCACAATGAAATAGCGCGCGAAAAAACACACGAACAAAATAGAGAGCAATGGTTAATAATAAAGGAACATAACAACTGAGGAAGGGCGGTGGCTACGGCTGGCATGCGCATTCGAAAATAGCAACACCTAAAGCCGTATTGAAGCAAAACGCTTGCATGGCACACATTACCACCGCCACTTCACTGATACAATCAGAAAATAAACCCCCTAACCCAAAGAATTATGGGAAAAAGAACGGAAAGAGAAAAAAAATAAAAAATAGACATGTTAGCTAATATTTCGGCAATGGACAGATTAAGAGTTAATAACAAATAAACGCTGTCGTGTACCTAAACCTCACTGAAAAAGAATGCGGTCGAAGAGGTTTGGGAGCCAAAAAGCAAAATTAAGCGAGCGTTGCGTCTTCTCCATTGCACACAAAAAACATATATACATAGACCGGTAATTCCTCGGGTTTAAGTAGCGAGATAACGTCATTCACAGATTAGTCTCTCGACGCAAGGTGCCTTATGTTTTGTTTTTGCCGCAGACCGTTAATGCAGCCCACATTAACACAGTTTCATTTTAATTTATCTAAACATTAAAACATCTAAATTTCTTTCTTTTTGCCGCAGACCGTTAATGCAGCCCACATTAACACAGTTTCATTTTAATTTATCTAAACATTAAAACATCTAAATTTCTTTCTTTGTTTCTATGTCCGGCGTCATTCTATTCTTGCCCATCAACATGAAGGATACTTTATATCTTGATAAGCAAATGCAGTTTATGTTCTCGTGATTTCAGTCGATGGATATTTCCAATAGACCCTCCACACATAATCTTATTTCACAGCCGTCAGGTGGCAGCAAAATATTGCACACTCGCAAGCTACCCCGAGAAGGAGCTGTCTAAAACTAGCTGTCATACAGTTTTCCATGAGAGAGTTTATCTTATCGGGAAAGATAAAAACCTTCCCTGGAAGGAAGTGTGTTAACAGACCACGAAGATTCAAATTCTTATCTCTCGTGCTTTCGCAGGGCTTGTGCTATTGCACAGAATCAGTTAGCCTCCTCTGAAACATCCTTACCCTCGTACATACTGAGAAAAGGGGGCTCATTCACATATCGTCATTCATTCCTGGTCAAAGCAAGGGTATTTATGCGAGTGTGTTTTCTGCTCCAGCGTACCGCCTTTTTCCGAGCCATGGACGCTGACGCCCGACAAGTCCTGGCGGTTTCCTGCAGGAAGCTGAACGAGATGCAGTCAATCCGAAGGAAGGTGAGCCTCATCAAGAAGATTTTCGTTCTTCTGATGGTGCGGAAAGCCAAAAGAATCCTGGAGGCACAGTTGGGCGACGACTCCTTCAGTGACTCAGACGACGACGACATTGTTGTGCTCGTATGAATATGGTGCTTTGAAACTTCGCTGCCATGCGCGTCGGGAGTCTAACAAATATTTAAAGGGCATGAGACGACGATTTCCTTAGTCTTTATAGGTCCATACTGAATGCGCTGTGCGGAACAGAATAACAAGAGGCAGGAATGACGTGTAGCAGTGCTACCCGAAAGCTGTGTGAGACAAATCATCAACAAAAACAGTTTATAGGAAAACACCATCGCGGCAAAATTTGAATAATGCTATTTATCATGAAGGTGGTTACATTTTTTCTTTGGTTTAAATATCCCGTCACAATGAAATAGCGCGCGAAAAAACACGCGAACAAAATAGAGAGGAATGGTTAATAATAAAGGAACATAACAACTAAGAAGGGGCCGTGGCTACGGTTGGCATGCGCATTCGAAAATAGCAACACCTAAAGCAGTATTGAAGCAAAACGCTTGCATGGCACACATTACCACCGCCACTTCACTGACACAATCAGAAAATAAACCCCCTAACGCAAAGAATTAAGGGTCAAAGAACTGAAAGAGAAAAAAAAATTAAAAAACAGACATGTTAACTAATATTTCGGAAATGGTCAGATTAAGAGTAAAAAACAAATAAACGCTGCAGTCTACCTAAACCTCACTGACAAAGAATGCGGTCGAAAAAGTTTGGGAGCCAAAAAGCAAAATTAAGAGAGCGTTGCATCTTCTCCATTGCACACAAAAAATGTATCTACATCAATCGGTAATTCCTCGGGTTTAAGTAGCGAGATAACGTCATTCACAGATTAGTCTCTCGACGCAAGGTGCCTTATGTTTTGTTTTTGCCGCAGACCGTTAATGCAGCCCACATTAACACAGTTTCATTTTAATTTATCTAAACATTAAAACATCTAAATTTCTTTCTTTTAGCCGCAGACCGTTAATGCAGCCCACATTAACACAGTTTTATTTTAATTTATCCAAACATTAAAACATCTAAATTTCTTTCTTTGTTTCTATGTCCGGCGTCATTCTATTCTTGCCCATCAACATGAAGGATACCTTATAACTTGATAAGCAAATGCAGTTTATGTTCTCGTGATTTCAGTTGATGGATATTTCCAAAAGACCCTCCACTCATAATCTTATTTCACAGCCGTCAGGTGGCAGCAAATTATTGTACACTCGCAGGGTACCCCGAGAAGGAGCTGTCTAAAACTAGCTGTCATACAGTTTTCAATGAGACAGTTTATCTTATCGGGAAAGAGTAAAAACCAGCCCTGGAAGGAAGTGTGTTAACAGACCGCGAAGATTCAAATTCTTATCTCTCGTGCTTTCGCAGGGCTTGTGCTATTGCACAGAATCAGTTAGCCTCCTCTGAAACATCCTTACCCTCGTACATACTGAGAAAAGGGGGCTCATTCACATATCGTCATTCATTCCTTGTCAAAGCAAGGGTATTTGCGCTGAGTGTGTTTTCTGCTCCAGCGTACCGCCTTTTTCCGAGCCATGGACGCTGACGCCCGACAAGTCCTGGCGGTTTCCTGCAGGAAGCTGAACGAGATGCAGTCAAGCTGAAGGAAGGTGAGCCTCATCAAGAAGATTTTCGTTCTTCTGATGGTGCGGAAAGCCGAAAGAATCCTGGAGGCACAGTTGGGCGACGACTCCTTCAGTGACTCAGACGACGACGACATTGTTGTGCTCGTATGAATATGGTGCTTTGAAACTTCGCTGCTATGCGCGTAGGGAGCCTTACATATATTTCAGGGAGATGAGACGTGAGCTTCCTTAGTCTTTACAGGTTCATACTGAATGCGCTGTGCGCAACAGAATGACAAGAGGCAGGAATGACGTGTAGCAGTGCTACCCGAAGGCTGTGTGAGACAAATCATCAACAAAAACAGTTTATAGGAAAACACCATCGCGGCAAAATTTGAATAATGCTATTTATCATGAAGGTGGTTACATTTTTTCTTTGGTATAAATATCCCGTCACAATGAAATAGCGCGCGAAAAAACACTCGAACAAAATAGAGAGGAATGGTTAATAATAAAGGAACATAACAACTAAGAAGGGGCGGTGGCTACGGCTGGCATGCGCATTCGAAAATAGCAACACCTAAAGCAGTATTGAAGCAAAACGCTTGCATGGCACACATTACCACCGCCACTTCACTGACACAATCAGAAAATAAACCCCCTAACGCAAAGAAATAAGGGTCAAAGAACTGAAAGAGAAAAAAAATTAAAAGACAGACATGTTAGCTAATATTTCGGCAATGGTCAGATTAAGAGTAAAAAACAAATAAACGCTGCAGTGTACCTAAACCTCACTGACAAAGAATGCGGTCGAATAGGTTTGGGAGCCAAAAAGCAAAATTAAGCGAGCGTTGCATCTTCTCCATTGCACTCAAAAAATGTATCTACATCAATCGGTAATTCCTCGGGTTTAAGTAGCGAGGAACGTCATTCACAAATTAGTCTCTCGACGCAAGGTGCCTTACGTTTTGTTTTTGCCGCAGACCGTTAATGCAGCCCACATTAACACAGTTTCATTTTAATTTATCCAAACATTAAAACATCTAAATTTCTTTCTTTGTTTCTATGTCCGGCGTCATTCTATTCTTGCCCATCAACATGAAGGATACCTTATAACTTGATAAGCAAATGCAGTTTATGTTCTCGTGATTTCAGTTGATGGATATTTCCAAAAGACCCTCCACTCATAATCTTATTTCACAGCCGTCAGGTGGCAGCAAATTATTGTACACTCGCAGGGTACCCCGAGAAGGAGCTGTCTAAAACTAGCTGTCATACAGTTTTCAATGAGACAGTTTATCTTATCGGGAAAGAGTAAAAACCTTCCCTGGAAGGAAGTGTGTTAACAGACCGCGAAGATTCAAATTCTTATCTCTCGTGCTTTCGCAGGGCTTGTGCTATTGCACAGAATCAGTTAGCCTCCTCTGAAACATCCTTACCCTCTGTAATACTGAGAAAAGGGGGCTCATTCACATATCGTCATTCATTCCTGGTCAAAGCAAGGGTATTTGCGCTGAGTGTGTTTTCTGCTCCAGCGTACCGCCTTTTTCCGAGCCATGGACGCTGACGCCCGACAAGACCTGGCGGTTTCCTGCAGGAAGCTGAACGAGATGCAGTCAAGCCGAAGGAAGGTGAGCCTCATCAAGAAGATTTTCGTTCTTCTGATGGTGCGGAAAGCCGAAAGAATCCTGGAGGCACAGTTGGGCGACGACTCCTTCAGTGACTCAGACGACGACGACATTGTTGTGCTGGTATGAATATGGTGCTTTGAAACTTCGCTGCCATGCGCGTCGGGAGCCTAAGAAATATTTAAAGGGGATCAGACGACAATTTCCTTAGTCTTTATAGGTCCATACTGAATGCGCTGTGCGGAACAGAATAACAAGAGGCAGGAATGACGTGTAGCAGTGCTACCCGAAAGCTGTGTGAGACAAATCATCAACAAAAACAGTTTATAGGAAAACACCATCGCGGCAAAATTTAAATAATTCTATTTATCATGAAGGTGGTTACATTTTTTCTTCGGCTTAAATATCCCGTCACAATGAAATAGCGCCCGGAAAAACACACGAACAAAATAGAGATGAATGGTTAATAATAAAGGAACATAACAACTAAGATGGGGCGGTGGCTACGGCTGGCATGCGCATTCGAAAATAGCAACACCTAAAGCAGTATTGAAGCAAAACGCTTGCATGGCACACATTACCACCGCCACTTCACTGACACAATCAGAAAATAAACCCCCTAATCCAAAGAATTATGGGTGAAAGAACTGAAAGAGAAAGAAAATTAAAAACAGACATGTTAGCTAATATTTCGGCAATGGTCAGATTAAGAGTAAAAAACAAATAAACGCTGTTGTGTACCTAAACCTCCCTGACAAAGAATGCGGTCGAAAAGTTTTGGGAGCCAAAAAGCAAAGTTAAACGAGCGTTGCGTCTTCTCCAATGCACACAAAAAATGTATCTACATCGACCGGTAATTCCTCGGGTTTAAGTAGCGAGGTAACGTCATTCACAGATTAGTCTCTCGACGCAAGGTGCCTTACGTTTTGTTTTTGCCGCAGACCGTTAATGCAGCCCAAATTAGCACAGTTTCATTTTAATTTATCTAAACATTAAAACATCTAAATTTCTTTCTTTGTTTCTATGAACGGCGTCATTCTATTCTTGCCCATCAACATGAAGGATACCTTATAACTTGATAAGCAAATGCAGTTTATGTTCTCGGGATTTCAGTTTATGGATATTTCCAAAAGACCCTCCACACATAATCTTATTTCACAGCCGTCAGGTGGCAGCAAAAATATTGTACACTCGCAGGGTACCCCGAGAAGGAGCTGTCTAAAACTAGCTGTCATACAGTTTTCCATGAGACAGTTTATCTTATCGGGAAAGAGTAAAAACCTTCCCTGGAAGGAAGTGTGTTCCACGTTTATCGTTAACAGACCGCTAAGTTTCAAATTCTTATCTCTCGTGCTTTCGCAGGGCTTGTGCTATTGCACAGAATCAGTTAGCCTCCTCTGAAACATCCTTACCATCGTACATACTGAGAAAAGGGGGCTCATTCACATATCGTCATTCATTCCTGGTCAAAGCAAGGGTATTTGCGCTGAGTGTGTTTTCTGCTCCAGCGTACCGCCTTTTTCCGAGCCATGGACGCTGACGCCCGACAAGTCCTGGCGGTTTCCTGCAGGAAGCTGAACGAGATGCAGTCAAGCCGAAGGAAGGTGAGCCTCATCAAGAAGATTTTCGTTCTTCTGATGGTGCGGAAAGCCGAAAGAATCCTGGAGGCGCAGTTGGGCGACGACTCCTTCAGTGACTCAGACGACGACGACATTGTTGTGCTCGTATGAATATGGTGCTTTGAAACTTCGCTGCTATGCGCGTAGGGAGCCTTACATATATTTCAAGGAGATGAGACGTGAGCTTCCTTAGTCTTTACAGGTTCATACTGAATGCGCTGTGCGCAACACAATGACAAGAGGCAGGAATGACGTGTAGCAGTGCTACCCGAAAGCTGTGTGAGACAAATCATCAACAAAAACAGTTTATAGAAAAACACCATCGCGGCAAAATTTGAATAATTCTATTTATCATGAAGGTAGTTACATTTTTTTTTCGGTTTAAATATCCCGTCACAATGAAATTGCGCGCCAAAAAACACACGAAAAAAATAGAGAGGAATGAATAATAATAAAGGAACATAACAACTAAGAAGGGGCGGTGGCTACGGCTGGCATGCGCATTCGAAAATAGCAACACCTAAAGCATTATTGAAGCAAAACGCTTGCATGGCACACATTACCATCGCCACTTCACTGACACAATCAGAAAATAAACCCCCTAACGCAAAGAATTCACTGAAAGAGAAAAAAAATAAAAACAGACATGTTAGCTAATATTTCGGCAATGGTCAGATTAAGAGTAAAAAACAAATAAACGCTGCAGTGTACCTAAACCTCACTGACAAAGAATGCGGTCGAAGCGGTTTGGGAGCCAAAAAGCAAAATTAAGCGAGCGTTGCATCTTCTCCATTGCACACAAAAAATGTATCTACATCGACCGGTAATTCCTCGGGTTTAAGTAGCGAGGTAACGTCATTCACAGATTAGTCTCTCGACGCAAGGTGCCTTACGTTTTGTTTTTGCCGCAGACCGTTAATGCAGCCCACATTAACACAGTTTTATTTTAATTTATCCAAACATTAAAACATCTAAATTTCTTTCTTTGTTTCTATGTCCGGCGTCATTCTATTCTTGCCCATCAACATGAAGGATACCTTATAACTTGATAAGCAAATGCAGTTTATGTTCTCGTGATTTCAGTTGATGGATATTTCCAAAAGACCCTCCACTCATAATCTTATTTCACAGCCGTCAGGTGGCAGCAAATTATTGTACACTCGCAGGGTACCCCGAGAAGGAGCTGTCTAAAACTAGCTGTCATACAGTTTTCAATGAGACAGTTTATCTTATCGGGAAAGAGTAAAAACCAGCCCTGGAAGGAAGTGTGTTAACAGACCGCGAAGATTCAAATTCTTATCTCTCGTGCTTTCGCAGGGCTTGTGCTATTGCACAGAATCAGTTAGCCTCCTCTGAAACATCCTTACCCTCGTACATACTGAGAAAAGGGGGCTCATTCACATATCGTCATTCATTCCTTGTCAAAGCAAGGGTATTTGCGCTGAGTGTGTTTTCTGCTCCAGCGTACCGCCTTTTTCCGAGCCATGGACGCTGACGCCCGACAAGTCCTGGCGGTTTCCTGCAGGAAGCTGAACGAGATGCAGTCAAGCCGAAGGAAGGTGAGCCTCATCAAGAAGATTTTCGTTCTTCTGATGGTGCGGAAAGCCGAAAGAATCCTGGAGGCGCAGTTGGGCGACGACTCCTTCAGTGACTCAGACGACGACGACATTGTTGTGCTCGTATGAATATGGTGCTTTGAAACTTCGCTGCTATGCGCGTAGGGAGCCTTACATATATTTCAGGGAGATGAGACGTGAGCTTCCTTAGTCTTTACAGGTTCATACTGAATGCGCTGTGCGGAAAAGAATGACAAGAGGCAGGAATGACGTGTAGCAGTGCTACCCGAAGGCTGTGTGAGACAAATCATCAACAAAAACAGTTTATAGGAAAACACCATCGCGGCAAAATTTGAATAATGCTATTTATCATGAAGGTGGTTACATTTTTTCTTTGGTATAAATATCCCGTCACAATGAAATAGCGCGCGAAAAAACACGCGAACAAAATAGAGAGGAATGGTTAATAATAAAGGAACATAACAACTAAGAAGGGGCGGTGGCTACGGCTGGCATGCGCATTCGAAAATAGCAACACCTAAAGCAGTATTGAAGCAAAACGCTTGCATGGCACACATTACCACCGCCACTTCACTGACACAATCAGAAAATAAACCCCCTAACGCAAAGAAATAAGGGTCAAAGAACTGAAAGAGAAAAAAAATTAAAAAACAGACATGTTAGCTAATATTTCGGCAATGGTCAGATTAAGAGTAAAAAACAAATAAACGCTGCAGTGTACCTAAACCTCACTGACAAAGAATGCGGTCGAATAGGTTTGGGAGCCAAAAAGCAAAATTAAGCGAGCGTTGCATCTTCTCCATTGCACTCAAAAAATGTATCTACATCAATCGGTAATTCCTCGGGTTTAAGTAGCGAGGAACGTCATTCACAAATTAGTCTCTCGACGCAAGGTGCCTTACGTTTTGTTTTTGCCGCAGACCGTTAATGCAGCCCACATTAACACAGTTTCATTTTAATTTATCCAAACATTAAAACATCTAAATTTCGTTCTTTGTTTCTATGTCCGGCGTCATTCTATTCTTGCCCATCAACATGAAGGATACCTTATAACTTGATAAGCAAATGCAGTTTATGTTCTCGTGATTTCAGTTGATGGATATTTACAAAAGACCCTCCACTCATAATCTTATTTCACAGCCGTCAGGTGGCAGCAAATTATTGTACACTCGCAGGGTACCCCGAGAAGGAGCTGTCTAAAACTAGCTGTCATACAGTTTTCAATGAGACAGTTTATCTTATCGGGAAAGAGTAAAAACCTTCCCTGGAAGGAAGTGTGTTAACAGACCGCGAAGATTCAAATTCTTATCTCTCGTGCTTTCGCAGGGCTTGTGCTATTGCACAGAATCAGTTAGCCTCCTCTGAAACATCCTTACCCTCTGTAATACTGAGAAAAGGGGGCTCATTCACATATCGTCATTCATTCCTGGTCAAAGCAAGGGTATTTGCGCTGAGTGTGTTTTCTGCTCCAGCGTACCGCCTTTTTCCGAGCCATGGACGCTGACGCCCGACAAGTCCTGGCGGTTTCCTGCAGGAAGCTGAACGAGATGCAGTCAAGCCGAAGGAAGGTGAGCCTCATCAAGAAGATTTTCGTTCTTCTGATGGTGCGGAAAGCCGAAAGAATCCTGGAGGCACAGTTGGGCGACGACTCCTTCAGTGACTCAGACGACGACGACATTGTTGTGCTGGTATGAATATGGTGCTTTGAAACTTCGCTGCCATGCGCGTCGGGAGCCTAAGAAATATTTAAAGGGGATGAGACGACAATTTCCTTAGTCTTTATAGGTCCATACTGAATGCGCTGTGCGGAACAGAATAACAAGAGGCAGGAATGACGTGTAGCAGTGCTACCCGAAAGCTGTGTGAGACAAATCATCAACAAAAACAGTTTATAGGAAAACACCATCGCGGCAAAATTTAAGTAATTCTATTTATCATGAAGGTGGTTACATTTTTTCTTTGGTATAAATATCCCGTCACAATGAAATAGCGCGCGAAAAAACACGCGAACAAAATAGAGAGGAATGGTTAATAATAAAGGAACATAACAACTAAGAAGGGGCGGTGGCTACGGCTGGCATGCGCATTCGAAAATAGCAACACCTAAAGCAGTATTGAAGCAAAACGCTTGCATGGCACACATTACCACCGCCACTTCACTGACACAATCAGAAAATAAACCCCCTAACGCAAAGAAATAAGGGTCAAAGAACTGAAAGAGAAAAAAAATTAAAAAACAGACATGTTAGCTAATATTTCGGCAATGGTCAGATTAAGAGTAAAAACAAATAAACACTGTTGTGTACCTAAACCTCCCTGACAAAGAATGCGGTCGAAAAGTTTTGGGAGCCAAAAAGCAAAGTTAAGCGAGCGTTGCGTCTTCTCCAATGCACACAAAAAATGTATCTACATCGACCGGTAATTCCTCGGGTTTAAGTAGCGAGGTAACGTCATTCACAGATTAGTCTCTCGACGCAAGGTGCCTTACGTTTTGTTTTTGCCGCAGACCGTTAATGCAGCCCAAATTAGCACAGTTTCATTTTAATTTATCTAAACATTAAAACATCTAAATTTCTTTCTTTGTTTCTATGAACGGCGTCATTCTATTCTTGCCCATCAACATGAAGGATACCTTATAACTTGATAAGCAAATGCAGTTTATGTTCTCGGGATTTCAGTTGATGGATATTTCCAAAAGACCCTCCCCACATAATCTTATTTCATAGCCGTCAGGTTTCAGCAAAAATATTGTACACTCGCAGGGTACCCCGAGAAGGAGCTGTCTAAAACTAGCTGTCATACAGTTTTCCATGAGACAGTTTATCTTATCGGGAAAGAGTAAAAACCTTCCCTGGAAGGAAGTGTGTTCCACGTTTATCGTTAACAGACCGCTAAGTTTCAAATTCTTATCTCTCGTGCTTTCGCAGGGCTTGTGCTATTGCACAGAATCAGTTAGCCTCCTCTGAAACATCCTTACCATCGTACATACTGAGAAAAGGGGGCTCATTCACATATCGTCATTCATTCCTGGTCAAAGCAAGGGTATTTGCGCTGAGTGTGTTTTCTGCTCCAGCGTACCGCCTTTTTCCGAGCCATGGACGCTGACGCCCGACAAGTCCTGGCGGTTTCCTGCAGGAAGCTGAACGAGATGCAGTCAAGCCGAAGGAAGGTGAGCCTCATCAAGAAGATTTTCGTTCTTCTGATGGTGCGGAAAGCCGAAAGAATCCTGGAGGCGCAGTTGGGCGACGACTCCTTCAGTGACTCAGACGACGACGACATTGTTGTGCTCGTATGAATATGGTGCTTTGAAACTTCGCTGCTATGCGCGTAGGGAGCCTTACATATATTTCAAGGAGATGAGACGTGAGCTTCCTTAGTCTTTACAGGTTCATACTGAATGCGCTGTGCGCAACAGAATGACAAGAGGCAGGAATGACGTGTAGCAGTGCTACCCGAAAGCTGTGTGAGACAAATCATCAACAAAAACAGTTTATAGAAAAACACCATCGCGGCAAAATTTGAATAATTCTATTTATCATGAAGGTAGTTACATTTTTTTTTCGGTTTAAATATCCCGTCACAATGAAATTGCGCGCCAAAAAACACACGAAAAAAATAGAGAGGAATGATTAATAATAAAGGAACATAACAACTAAGAAGGGGCGGTGGCTACGGCGGGCATGCGCATTCGAAAATAGCAACACCTAAAGCATTATTGAAGCAAAACGCTTGCATGGCACACATTACCACCGCCACTTCACTAACACAATCAGAAAATAAACCCCCTAACGCAAAGAATTCACTGAAAGAGAAAAAAAATTAAAAACAGACATGTTAGCTAATATTTCGGCAATGGTCAGATTAAGAGTAAAAAACAAATAAACGCTGCAGTGTACCTAAACCTCACTGACAAAGAATGCGGTCGAAGCGGTTTGGGAGCCAAAAAGCAAAATTAAGCGAGCGTTGCATCTTCTCCATTGCACACAAAAAATGTATCTACATCGACCGGTAATTCCTCGGGTTTAAGTAGCGAGGTAACGTCATTCACAGATTAGTCTCTCGACGCAAGGTGCCTTACGTTTTGTTTTTGCCGCAGACCGTTAATGCAGCCCACATTAACACAGTTTCATTTTAATTTATCCAAACATTAAAACATCTAAATTTCTTTCTTTGTTTCTATGTCCGGCGTCATTCTATTCTTGCCCATCAACATGAAGGATACCTTATAACTTGATAAGCAAATGCAGTTTATGTTCTCGTGATTTCAGTTGATGGATATTTCCAAAAGACCCTCCCCACATAATCTTATTTCACAGCCGTCAGGTGGCAGCAAATTATTGTACACTCGCAGGGTACCCCGAGAAGGAGCTGTCTAAAACTAGCTGTCATACAGTTTTCAATGAGACAGTTTATCTTATCGGGAATGAGTAAAAACCTTCCCTGGAAGGAAGTGTGTTAACAGACCGCGAAGATTCAAATTCTTATCTCTCGTGCTTTCGCAGGGCTTGTGCTATTGCACAGAATCAGTTAGCCTCCTCTGAAACATCCTTACCTTCGTACATACTGAGAAAAGGGGGCTCATTCACATATCGTCATTCATTCCTGGTCAAAGCAAGGGTATTTGCGCTGAGTGTGTTTTCTGCTCCAGCGTACCGCCTTTTTCCGACCCATGGACGCTGACGCCCGACAAGTCCTGGCGGTTTCCTGCAGGAAGCTGAACGAGATGCAGTCAAGCTGAAGGAAGGTGAGCCTCATCAAGAAGATTTTCGTTCTTCTGATGGTGCGGAAAGCCGAAAGAATCCTGGAGGCACAGTTGGGCGACGACTCCTTCAGTGACTCAGACGACGACTACATTGTTGTGCTGGTATGAATATGGTGCTTTGAAACTTCGCTGCTATGCGCGTAGGGAGCCTTACATATATTTCAAGGAGATGAGACGTGAGCTTCCTTAGTCTTTACAGGTTCATACTGAATGCGCTGTGCGCAACAGAATGACAAGAGGCAGGAATGACGTGTAGCAGTGCTATCCGAAAGCTGTGTGAGACAAATCATCAACAAAAACAGTTTATAGGAAAACACCATCGCGGCAAAATTTGAATAATGCTATTTATCATGAAGGTCGTTACATTTTTTCTTTGGTTTAAATATCCCGTCACAATGAAATAGCGCGCGAAAAAACACGCGAACAAAATAGATAGGAATGGTTAATAATAAAGGAACATAACTAAGATGGGGCGGTGGCTACGGCTGGCATGCGCATTCGAAAATAGCAACACCTAAAGCAGTATTGAAGCAAAACGCTTGCATGGAACACATTACCACCGCCACTTCACTGACACAATCAGAAAATAAACCCCCTAACCCAAAGAATTATGGGTAAAAGAAATGAAAGAGAAAGAAAATTAAAAACAGACATGTTAGCTAATATTTCGGCAATGGTCAGATTAAGAGTAAAAAACAAATAAACGCTGTAGTGTACCTAAACCTCCCTGACAAAGAATGCGGTCGAAAAGGTTTGGGAGCCAAAAAGCAAAGTTAAGCGAGCGTTGCGTCTTCTCCAATGCACACAAAAAATGTATCTACATCGACCGGTAATTCCTCGGGTTTAAGTAGCGAGGTAACGTCATTCACAGATTAGTCTCTCGACGCAAGGTGCCTTACGTTTTGTTTTTGCCGCAGACCGTTAATGTAGCCAACATTAACACAGTTTCATTTTAATTTATCTAAACATTAAAACATCTAAATTTCTTTCTTTGTTTCTATGAACGGCTTCATTCTATTCTTGCCCATCAACATGAAGGATACCTTATAACTTGATAAGCAAATGCAGTTTATGTTCTCGTGATTTCAGTTGATGGATATTTCCAAAAGACCCTCCACACATAATCTTATTTCACAGCCGTCAGGTGGCAGCAAAAATATTGTACACTCGCAGGGTACCCCGAGAAGGAGCTGTCTAAAACTAGCTGTCATACAGTTTTCCATGAGACAGTTTATCTTATCGGGAAAGAGTAAAAACCTTCCCTAGAAGGAAGTGTGTTCCACTTTTATCGTTAACAGACCGCTAAGTTTCAAATTCTTATCTCTCGTGCTTTCGCAGGGCTTGTGCTATTGCACAGAATCAGTTAGCCTCCTCTGAAACATCCTTACCATCGTACATACTGAGAAAAGGGGGCTCATTCACATATCGTCATTCATTCCTGGTCAAAGCAAGGGTATTTGCGCTGAGTGTGTTTTCTGCTCCAGCGTACCGCCTTTTTCCGAGCCATGGACGCTGACGCCCGACAAGTCCTGGCTGTTTCGTGCAGGAAGCTGAACGAGATGCAGTCAAGCCGAAGGAAGGTGAGCCTCATCAAGAAGATTTTTGTTCTTCTGATGGTGCGGAAAGCCGAAAGAATCCTGGAGGCGCAGTTGGGCGACGACTCCTTCAGTGACTCAGACGACGACGACATTGTTGTGCTCGTATGAATATGGTGCTTTGAAACTTCGCTGCTATGCGCGTAGGGAGCCTAAGAAATATTTAAAGGGGATGAGACGACAATTTCCTTAGTCTTTATAGGTCCATACTGAATGCGCTGTGCGCAACAGAATGACAAGAGGCAGGAATGACGTGTAACAGTGCTACCCGAAAGCTGTGTGAGACAAATCATCAACAAAAACAGTTTATAGAAAAACACCATCGCGGCAAAATTTGAATAATTCTATTTATCATGAAGGTAGTTACATTTTTTCTTCGGTTTAAATATCCCGTCACAATGAAATAGCGCGCGAAAAAAGCACACGAAAAAAATAGAGAGGAATGATTAATAATAAAGGAACATAACAACTAAGAAGGGGCGGTGGCTACGGCTGGCATGCGCATTCGAAAATAGCAACACCTAAAGCATTATTGAAGCAAAACGCTTGCATGGCACACATTACCACCGCCACTTCACTGACACAATCAGAAAATAAACCCCCTAACGCAAAGAATTAAGGGTAAAAGAAATGAAAGAGAAAGAAAATTAAAAACACACATGTTAGCTAATATTTCGGCAATGGTCAGATTAAGAGTAAAAAAAAATAAACGCTGTAGTGTACCTAAACCTCCCTGACAAAGAATGCGGTCGAAAAGGTTTGGGAGCCAAAAAGCAAAGTTAAGCGAGCGTTGCGTCTTCTCCAATGCACACAAAAAATGTATCTACATCAACCGGTAATTCCTCGGGTTTAAGTAGCGAGGAACGTCATTCACAGATTAGTCTCTCGACGCAAGGTGCCTTACGTTTTGTTTTTGCCGCAGACCGTTAATGCAGCCCACATTAACACAGTTTCATTTTAATTTATCTAAACATGAAAACATCTAAATTTCTTTCTTTGTTTCTATGTCCGGCGTCATTCTATTCTTGCCCATCAACATGAAGGATACCTTATAACTTGATAAGCAAATGCAGTTTATGTTCTCGTGATTTCCGTTGATGGATATTTCCAAAAGACCCTCCACTCATAATCTTATTTCACAGCCGTCATGTGGCAGCAGATTATTGTACACTCGCAGGGTACCCCGAGAAGGAGCTGTCTAAAACTAGCTGTCATACAGTTTTCCATGAGACAGTTTATCTTATCGGGAAAGAGTAAAAACCTTCCCTAGAAGGAAGTGTGTTCCACTTTTATCGTTAACAGACCGCTAAGTTTCAAATTCTTATCTCTCGTGCTTTCGCAGGGCTTGTGCTATTGCACAGAATCAGTTAGCCTCCTCTGAAACATCCTTTCCCTCGTACATACAGAGAAAAGGGGGCTCATTCACATATCGTCATTCATTCCTGGTCAAAGCACGGGTATTTGCGCTGAGTGTGTTTTCTGCTCCAGCGTACCGCCTTTTTCCGAGCCATGGACGCTGACGCCCGACAAGTCCTGGCGGTTTCCTGCAGGAAGCTGAACGAGATGCAGTCAAGCCGAAGGAAGGTGAGCCTCATCAAGAAGATTTTCGTTCTTCTGATGGTGCGGAAAGCCGAAAGAATCCTGGAGGCGCAGTTGGGCGACGACTCCTTCAGTGACTCAGACGACGACGACATTGTTGTGCTCGTATGAATATGGTGCTTTGAAACTTCGCTGCTATGCGCGTAGGGAGCCAAAGAAATATTTAAAGGGGATGAGACGACAATTTCCTTAGTCTTTATAGGTCCATACTGAATGCGCTGTGCGGAACAGAATGACAAGAGGCAGGAATGACGTGTAGCAGTGCTACCCGAAAGCTGTGTGAGACAAATCATCAACAAAAACAGTTTATAGGAAAACACCATCGCGGCAAAATTTGAATAATGCTATTTATCATGAAGGTCGTTACATTTTTTCTTTGGTTTAAATATCCCGTCACAATGAAATAGCGCGCGAAAAAACACGCGAACAAAATAGAGAGGAATGGTTAATAATAAAGGAACATAACAACTAAGAAGGGGCGGTGGCTACGGCTGGCATGCGCATTCGAAAATAGCAACACCTAAAGCAGTATTGAAGCAAAACGCTTGCATGGCAAACATTACCACCGCCACTTCGCTGACACAATCAGAAAATAAACCCCCTAATTCAAAGAATTATGGGTAAAAGAACTGAAAGAGAAAGAAAATTACAAACAGACATGTTAGCTAATATTTCGGCAATGGTCAGATTAAGAGTAAAAAACAAATAAACGCTGCAGTGTACCTAAACCTCCCTGACAAAGAATGCGGTCGAAAAGGATTGGGAGCCAAAAAGCAAAGTTAAGCGAGCGTTGCGTCTTCTCCAATGCACACAAAAAATGTATCTATATCGACCGGTAATTCCTCGGGTTTAAGTAGCGAGGTAACGTCATTCACAGATTAGTCTCTCGACGCAAGGTGCCTTACGTTTTGTTTTTGCCGCAGACCGTTAATGCAGCCCACATTAACACAGTTTCATTTTAATTTATCCAAACATTAAAACATCTAAATTTCTTTCTTTGTTTCTATGTCCGGCGTCATTCTATTCTTGCCCATCAACATGAAGGATACCTTATAACTTGATAAGCAAATGCAGTTTATGTTCTCGTGATTTCAGTTGATGGATATTTCCAAAAGACCCTCCACTCATCTTATTTCACAGCCGTCAGGTGGCAGCAATTATTGTACACTCGCAGGGTACCCCGAGATGGAGCTGTCTAAAACTAGCTGTCATACAGTTTTCCATGAGACAGTTTATCTTATCGGGAAAGAGTAAAAACCTTCCCTGGAAGGAAGTGTGTTAACAGACCGCGAAGATTCAAATTCTTATCTCTCGTGCTTTCGCAGGGCTTGTGCTATTGCACAGAATCAGTTAGCCTCCTCTGAAACATCCTTACCATCGTACATACTGAGAAAAGGGGGCTCATTCACATATCGTCATTCATTCCTGGTCAAAGCAAGGGTATTTGCGCTGAGTGTGTTTTCTGCGCCAGCGTACCGCCTTTTTCCGAGCCATGGACGCTGACGCCCGACAAGTCCTGGCTGTTTCCTGCAGGAAGCTGAACGAGATGCAGTCAAGCCGAAGGAAGGTGAGCCTCATCAAGAAGATTTTCGTTCTTCTGATGGTGCGGAAAGCCGAAAGAATCCTGGAGGCGCAGTTGGGCGACGACTCCTTCAGTGACTCAGACGACGACGACATTGTTGTGCTCGTATGAATATGGTGCTTTGAAACTTCGCTGCTATGCGCGTAGGGAGCCTTACATATATTTCAAGGAGATGAGACGTGAGCTTCCTTAGTCTTTACAGGTTCATACTGAATGCGCTGTGCGCAACAGAATGACAAGAGGCAGGAATGACGTGTAGCAGTGCTACCCGAAAGCTGTGTGAGACAAATCATCAACAAAAACAGTTTTTAGGAAAACACCATCGCGGCAAAATTTGAATAATTCTATTTATCATGAAGGTGGTTACATTTTTTCTTTGGTTTAACTATCCCGTCACAATAAATTAGCGCGCGAAAAAAGGCACGAACAAAATTGAGAGCAAGGGTTAATAATAAAGGAACATAACAACTGAGGAAGGGCGGTGGCTACGGCTGGCATGCGCATTCGAAAATAGCAACACCTAAAGCAGTATTGAAGCAAAACGCTTACATAGCACACATTACCACCGCCACTTCACTGACACAATCAGAAAATAAATCCCCTAACGCAAAGAATTAAGGGTAAAAGAACTGAAAGAGAAAAAGTTAAAAAACAGACATGTTAGGTAATGTTTCGCCAATGGTCAGATTAAGAGTAAATAACAAATAAACGCTGTCGTGTACCTAAACCTCATTGAAAAATAATGCGGTCGAAGAGGTTTGGGAGCCAAAAATCAAAATTAAGCGAGCGTTGCGTCTTCTCCAATGCACACAAAAAATGTATCTACATCGACCCGTAATTCCTCGGGTTTAAGTAGCGAGGTAACGCCATTCACAGATTAGTCTCTCGACGCAAGGTGCCTTACGTTTTGTTTTTGCCGCAGACCGTTAATGCAGCCCACATTAACACAGTTTCATTTTATTTTTCTAAACATTAAAACATCTAAATTTCTTTCTTTGTTTCTATGACCGGCGTCATTCTATTCTTGCCGATCAACATGAAGGATACTTTATAACTTGATAAGCAAATGCAGTTTATGTTCTCGTGATTTCAGTTGATGGATATTTCCAAAAGCCCCTCCACACATAATCTTATTTCACAGCCGTCAGGTGGCAGCAAAATATTGTACACTCGCAGGGTACCCCGAGAAGGAGCTGTCTAAAACTAGCTGTCATACAGTTTTCCATGAGACAGTTTATCTTATCGGGAAAGAGTAAAAACCTTCCCTGGAAGGAAGTGTGTTCCACTTTTATCGTTAACAGACCGCTAAGTTTCAAATTCTTATCTCTCGTGCTTTCGCAGGGCTTGTGCTATTGCACAGAATCAGCCTCCTCTGAAACATCCTTACCCTCGTACATACTGAGAAAAGGGGGCTCAATCAAATATCGTCATTCATTCCTGGTGAAAGCAAGGGTATTTGCGCTGAGTGTGTTTTATGCTCCAAAGTACCGCTTTTTCCGAGCCATGGACGCTGACGCCCGACAAGTCCTGGCTGTTTCCTGCAGGAAGCTGAACGAGATGCAGTCAAGCCGAAGGAAGGTGAGCCTCATCAAGAAGATTTTCGTTCTTCTGATGGTGCGGAAAGCCGAAGGAATCCTGGAGGCGCAGTTGGGCGACGACTCCTTCAGTGACTCAGACGACGACGATATTGTTGGGGTCGTATGAATGTGGTGCTTTGAAACTTCGCTGCTATGCGCGTCGGGAGCCTTACAAATATTTCAGGGAGATGAGACGTGAGCTTCCTTAGTCTTTACAGGTTCATACTGAATGCGCTGTGCGCAACAGAATGACAAGACTCAGGAATGACGTGTAGCAGTGCTACCCGAAAGCTGTGTGAGACAAATCATCAACAAAAACAGTTTATATGAGAACACCATCGCGGAAAAATTTGAATAATTCTGTTTATCATGAAGGTGGTTACATTTTTTCTTTGGTTTAAATATCCCGTCACAATGAAATAGCGCGCGAAAAAACACACGAACAAAATAGAGAGCAATGGTTAATAATAAAGGAACATAACAGCTGAGGAAGGGCGGTGGCTACGGCTGGCATGCGCATTCGAAAATAGCAACACCTAAAGCCGTATTGAAGCAAAACGCTTGGATGGCACACATTACCACCGCCACTTCACTGACACAATGAGAAAATCAACCCCCTAACCCAAAGAATTATGGGAAAAAGAACTGAAAGAGAAAAAAAATAAAAAACAGACATGTTAGCTAATATTTCGGCAATGGTCAGATTAAGAGTTATTATCAAATAAACGCTGTCGTGTACCTAAACCTCACTGAAAAAGAATGCGGTCGAAGAGGTTTGGGAGCCAAAAAGCAAAATTAAGCGAGCGTTGCGTCTTCTCCATTGCACACAAAAAAACGTATATACATAGACCGGTAATTCCTCGGGTTTAAGTAGCGAGATAACGTCATTCACAGATTAGTCTCTCGACGCAAGGTGCCTTACGTTTTCTTTTTGCCGCAGACCGTTAATGCAGCCCACATTAACACAGTTTCATTTTAATTTATCCAAACATTAAAACATCTAAATTTCTTTCTTTTTGCCGCAGACCGTTAATGCAGCCCACATTAACACAGTTTCATTTTGATTTATCTAAACATTAAAACATCTAAATTTCTTTCTTTGTTTCTATGTCCGGCGTCATTCTATTCTTGCCCATCAACATGAAGGTTACCTTATAACTTGATAAGCAAATGCAGTTTATGTTCTCGTGATTTCAGTTGATGGATATTTCCAAAAGACCCTCCACTCATAATCTTATTTCACAGCCGTCAGGTGGCAGCAAATTATTGTACACTCGCAGGGTACCCCGAGAAGGAGCTGTCTAAAACTAGCTGTCATACAGTTTTCAATGAGACAGTTTATCTTATCGGGAAAGAGCAAAAACCTTCCCTGGAAGGAAGTGTGTTAACAGACCGCGAAGATTCAAATTCTTATCTCTCGTGCTTTCGCAGGGCTTGTGCTATTGCACAGAATCAGTTAGCCTCCTCTGAAACATCCTTACCATCGTACATACTGAGAAAAGGGGGCTCATTCACATATCGTTATTCATTCCTGGTCAAAGCAAGGTTATTTGCGCTGAGTGTGTTTTCTGCTCCAGCGTACCGCCGTTTTCCGAGCCATGGACGCTGACGCCCGACAAGTCCTGGCTGTTTCCTGCAGGAAGCTGAACGAGATGCAGTCAAGCCGAAGGAAGGTGAGCCTCATCAAGAAGATTTTCGTTCTTCTGATGGTGCGGAAAGCCGAAAGAATCCTGGAGGCGCAGTTGGGCGACGACTCCTTCAGTGACTCAGACGACGACGACATTGTTGTGCTCGTATGAATATGGTGCTTTGAAACTTCGCTGCTATGCGCGTCGAGAGAGTAACAAATATTTAAAGGGGATGAGACGACAATTTCCTTAGTCTTTATAGGTCCATACTGAATGCGCTGTGCGGAACAGAATAACAAGAGGCAGGAATGACGTGTAGCAGTGCTACCCGAAAGCTGTGTGAGACAAATCATCAACAAAAACAGTTTATAGGAAAACACCATCGCGGCAAAATTTGAATAATTCTATTTATCATGAAGGTGGTTACATTTTTTCTTCGGTTTAAATATCCCGTCACAATGAAATAGCGCGCGGAAAAACACACGAACAAAATAGAGATGAATGGTTAATAATAAAGGAACATAACAACTAAGATGGGGCGGTGGCTACGGCTGGCATGCGCATTCTAAAATAGCAACATCTAAAGCATATTGAAGCAAAACGCTTGCATGGCACACATTACCACCGCCACTTCACTGACACAATCAGAAAATAAACCCCCTAACGCAAAGAATTAAGGATCAAAGAACTGAAAGAGAAAAAAAATTAAAAAACAGACATGTTAGCTAATATTTCGGCAATGGTCAGATTAAGAGTAGAAAACAAATAAACGCTGCAGTGTACCTAAACCTCACTGACAAAGAATGCGGTCGAAGCGGTTTGGGAGCCAAAAAGCAAAATTAAGCGAGCGTTGCATCTTCTCCATTGCACACAAAAAATGTATCTACATCAACCGGTAATTCCTCGGGTTTAAGTAGCGAGGAACGTCATTCACAGATTAGTCTCTCGACGCAAGGTGCCTTACGTTTTGTTTTTGCCGCAGACCGTTAATGCAGCCCACATTAACACAGTTTCATTTTAATTTATCCAAACATTAAAACATCTAAATTTCTTTCTTTGTTTCTATGTCCGGCGTCATTCTATTCTTGCCCATGAACATGAAGGATACCTTATAACTTGATAAGCAAATGCAGTTTATGTTCTCGTGATTTCAGTTGATGGATATTTCCAAAAGACCCTCCACTCATAATCTTATTTCACAGCCGTCAGGTGGCAGCAAATTATTGTACACTCGCAGGGTACCCCGAGAAGGAGCTGTCTAAAACTAGCTGTCATACAGTTTTCCATGAGACAGTTTATCTTATCAGGAAAGAGTAAAAACCTTCCCTGGAAGGAAGTGTGTTCCACTTTTATCGTTAACAGACCGCTAAGTTTCAAATTCATATCTCTCGTGCTTTCGCAGGGCTTGTGCTATTGCACAGAATCAGTTATCCTCCTCTGAAACATCCTTACACTCGTACATACTGAGAAAAGGGGGCTCAATCACATATCTTCATTCATTCCTGGTGAAAGCAAGGGTATTTGCGCTGAGTGTGTTTTCAGCTCATGCGTACCGCCTTTTTCCGAGCCATGGACGCTGACGCCCGACAAGACCTGGCTGTTTCCTGCAGGAAGCTGAACGAGATGCAGTCAAGCCGAAGGAAGGTGAGCTTCATCAAGAAGATTTTCGTTCTTCTGATGGTGCGGAAAGCTGCAAGAATCCTGGAGACGCAGTTGGGCGACGACTCCTTGAGTGACTCAGACGACGACGACATTGTTGTGCTCGTATGAATATGGTGCTTTGAAACTTCGCTGCTATGCGCGTAGGGAGCCTTACATATATTTCAAGGAGATGAGACGCGAGCTTCCTTAGTCTTTACAGGTCCATACTGAATGCGCTGTGCGGAAAAGAATGACAAGAGGCAGGAATGACGTGTAGCAGTGCTATCCGAAAGCTGTGTGAGACAAATCATCAACAAAAAACAGTTTATAGAAAAACACCATCGCGGCAAAATTTGAATAATTCTATTTATCATGAAGGTGGTTACATTTTTATTTGGTTTAAATATCCCGTCACAATGAAATAGCGCGCGAAAAAACACGAACAAAATAGAGAGGAATGGTTAATAATAAAGGAACATACCAACTAGGAAGGGGCGGTGGCTATGGCTGGCATGCGCATTCGAAAATAGCAACACCTAAAGCAGTATTGAAGCAAAACGCTTATATGGCACACATTACCACAGCCACTTCACTGACACAATCAGAAAATAAATCCCTAACGCAAAGAATTATGGGTAAAAGAACTGAAAGAGAAAAAAAGTAAAAACAGACATGTTAGCTAATACTTCGACAATGGTCAGATTAAGAGTAAAAAACAAATAAACTCTGTGTGTACCTAAACCTCACTGACAAAGAATGCGGTCGAAGAGCTATGGGAGCCAAAAAGCAAAATTAAGCGATCGTCGCGTCTTCTCCTTTGCACACACAAAAAAATGTATCTACATCGACCGGTAATTCCTCGGGTTTAAGTAGCGAGGTAACGTCATTCACAGATTAGTCTCTCGACGCAAGGTACCTTACGTTTTGTTTTTGCCGCAGACAGTTAATGCAGCCCACATTAACACAGTTTCATTTTAATTTATCTAAACATTAAAACATCTCAATTTCTTTCTTTGTTTCTATATCCGGCGTCATTCTATAATTGCCCAACAACATGAAGGATACTTTATACCTTGATAAGCAAATGCAGTTTATATTCTCGTGATTTCAGTTGATGGATATTTCCAAAACACCCGCTACACATAATCTCATTTCACAGCGGTCAGGTGGCAGCAAATTATTGTACACTCGCAGGGTACCCCGAGACGGAGCTGTCTAAAACTAGCTGTCATACGGTTTTCCATGAGGCAGTTTATCTTATCGGGAAAGAGTAAAAACCTTCCCTGGAAGGAAGAGTGTTAACAGACCGCGAAGTTTCAAATTCTTATCTCTCGTGCTTTCGCTGGGCTTGTGCTATTGCACAGAATCAGTTAGCCTCCTCTGAAACGTCCTTACCCTCGTACATACTGAGAAAAGGGGGCTCATTCACATATCGTCATTCATTCCTGGTCAAAGCAAGGGTATTTGCGCTGAGTGTGTTTTCTGCTCCAGCGTACCACCTTTTTCCGAGCCATGGACGCTGACGCCCGACAAGTCCTGGCTGTTTCCTGCAGGAAGCTGAACGAGATGCAGTCATGGCGAAGGAAGGTGAGCCTCATCAAGAAGATTTTCGTTCTTCTGATGGTGCGGAAAGCCGAAAGAATCCTGGAGACGCAGTTGGGCGACGACTCCTTCAGTGACTCAGACGACGACGACATTGTTGTGCTCGTATGAATAAGGTGCTTTGAAACTTCGCTGCTATGCGCGCCGAGAGAGTAACAAATATTTAAAGGGGGAGTAGACGAAAATTCCCTTAGTCTTTATAGGTCCATACTGAATGCGCTGTGCAGAACAGAATAACAAGAGGCAGGAATGACGTGTAGCAGTGCTACCCGAAAGTTGTGTGAGACAAATCATCAACGAAAACAGTTTATAGGAAAACACCATCGCGGCAAAATTTGAATAGTTCTATTTATCATGAAGGTGGTTACATTTTTTCTTTGGTTTAAATATCCCGTCACAATGAAATAGCGCGCGAAAAAAAGACACGAACAAAATAGAGAGGAATGGTTAATAATAAAGGAACATAACAACTAAGAAGGGGCGGTGGCTATGGCTGGCATGCGCATTCGAAAATAGCAACACCTAAAGCAGTATTGAAGCAAAACGCTTGCATGGCACACATTACCACCGCAACTTCACTGACACAATCAGAAAATAAACCCCCTAATCCAAAGAATTATGGGTAAAAGAACTGAAAGAGAAAGAAAATTAAAAACAGACATGTTAGCTAATATTTCGGCAATGGTCAGATTAAGAGTAAAAAACAAATAAACGCTGTAGTGTACCTAAACCTCACTGACAAAGAATGCGGTCGAAAAGGTTTGGGAGCCAAAAAGCAAAGTTAAGCGAGCGTTGCGTCTTCTCCAATGCACACAAAAAATGTATCTACATCGACCGGTAATTCCTCGGGTTTAAGTAGCGAGGTAACGTCATTCACAGATTAGTCTCTCGACGCAAGGTGCCTTACGTTTTGTTTTTGCCGCAGACCGTTAATGCAGCCCACATTAGCACAGTTTCATTTTAATTTATCTAAACATTAAAACATCTAAATTTCTTTCTTTGTTTCTATGAACGGCGTCATTCTATTCTTGCCCATCAACATGAAGGATACCTTATAACTTGATAAGCAAATGCAGTTTATGTTCTCGGGATTTAAGTTGATGGATATTTCCAAAAGACGCTCCACACATAATCTTATTTCACAGCCGTCAGGTGGCAGCAAAAATATTGTACACTCGCAGGGTACCCCGAGAAGGAGCTGTCTAAAACTAGCTGTCATACAGTTTTCCATGAGACAGTTTATCTTATCGGGAAAGAGTAAAAACCTTCCCTGGAAGGAAGTGTGTTCCACTTTTATCGTTAACAGATCGCTAAGTTTCAAATTCTTATCTCTCGTGCTTTCGCAGGGCTTGTGCTATTGCACAGAATCAGTTAGCCTGCTCTGAAACATCCTTACCATCGTACATACTGAGAAAAGGGGGCTCATTCACATATCGTCTTTCATTCCTGGTCAAAGCAAGGGTATTTGCGCTGAGTGTGTTTTCTGCTCCAGCGTACCGCCTTTTTCCGAGCCATGGACGCTGACGCCCGACAAGTCCTGGCTGTTTCCTGCAGGAAGCTGAACGAGATGCAGTCAAGCCGAAGGAAGGTGAGCCTCATCAAGAAGATTTTCGTTCTTCTGATGGTGCGGAAAGCCGAAAGAATCCTGGAGGCGCAGTTGGGCGACGACTCCTTCAGTGACTCAGACGACGACGACATTGTTGTGCTCGTATGAATATGGTGCTTTGAAACTTCGCTGCTATGCGCGTAGGGAGCCTTACATATATTTCAAGGAGATGAGACGTGAGCTTCCTTAGTCTTTACAGGTTCATACTGAATGCGCTGTGCGCAACAGAATGACAAGAGGCAGGAATGACGTGTAGCAGTGCTACCCGAAAGCTGTGTGAGACAAATCATCAACAAAAACAGTTTATAGAAAAACACCATCGCGGCAAAATTTGAATAATTCTAATTATCATGAAGGTAGGTACATTTTTTCTTCGGTTTAAATATCCCGTCACAATGAAATTGCGCGCCAAAAAACACACGAAAAAAATAGAGAGGAATGATTAATAATAAAGGAACATAACAACTAAGAAGGGGCGGTGGCTACGGCTGGCATGCGCATTCGAAAATAGCAACACCTAAAGCATTATTGAAGCAAAACGCTTGCATGGCACACATTACCACCGCCACTTCACTGACACAATCAGAAAATAAACCCCCTAACGCAAAGAATTAAGGGCCAAAGAACTGAAAGAGAAAAAAAATTAAAAAACAGACATGTTAGCTAATATTTCGGCAATGGTCAGATTAAGAGTAAAAAACAAATAAACGCTGCAGTGTACCTAAACCTCACTGACAGAGAATGCGGTCGAAGCGGTTTGGGAGCCAAAAAGCAAAATTAAGCGAGCGTTGCATCTTCTCTATTGCACACAAAAAATGTATCTACATCAACCGGTAATTCCTCGGGTTTAAGTAGCGAGGAACGTCATTCACAGATTAGTCTCTCGACGCAAGGTGCCTAACGTTTTGTTTTTGCCGCAGACCGTTAATGCAGCCCACATTAACACAGTTTCATTTTAATTTATCCAAACATTAAAACATCTAAATTTCTTTCTTTGTTTCTATGTCCGGCGTCATTCTATTCTTGCCCATCAACATGAAGGATACCTTATAACTTGATAAGCAAATGCAGTTTATGTTCTCGTGATTTCAGTTGATGGATATTTCCAAAAGACCCTCCACTCATAATCTTATTTCACAGCCGTCAGGTGGCAGCAAATTATTGTACACTCGCAGGGTACCCCGAGAAGGAGCTGTCTAAAACTAGCTGTCATACAGTTTTCAATGAGACAGTTTATCTTATCGGGAAAGGGTAAAAACCTTCCCTGGAAGGAAGTGTGTTAACAGACCGCGAAGATTCAAATTCTTATCTCTCGTGCTTTCGCAGGGCTTGTGCTATTGCACAGAATCAGTTAGCCTCCTCTTAAACATCCTTACCCTCGTACACACTGAGAAAAGGGGGCTCATTCACATATCGTCATTCATTCCTGGTCAAAGCAAGGGTATTTGCGCTGAGTGTGTTTTCTGCTCCAGCGTACCGCCTTTTTCCGAGCCATGGACGCTGACGCCCGACAAGTCCTGGCTGTTTCCTGCAGGAAGCTGAACGAGATGCAGTCAAGCCGAAGGAAGGTGAGCCTCATCAAGAAGATTTTCGTTCTTCTGATGGTGCGGAAAGCCGAAAGAATCCTGGAGGCGCAGTTGGGCGACGACTCCTTCAGTGACTCAGACGACGACGATATTGTTGTGCTCGTATGAATATGGTGCTTTGAAACTTCGCTGCTATGCGCGTAGGGAGCCTTACATATATTTCAAGGAGATGAGACGTGAGCTTCCTTAGTCTTTACAGGTTCATACTGAATGCGCTGTGCGCAACAGAATGACAAGAGGCAGGAATGACGTGTAGCAGTGCTACCCGAAAGCTGTGTGAGACAAATCATCAACAAAAACAGTTTATAGAAAAACACCATGGCGGCAAAATTTGAATAATTCTATTTATCATGAAGGTATTTACATTTTTTCTTCGGTTTATATATCCCGTCACAATGAAATTGCGCGCCAAAAAACACACGAAAAAAATAGAGAGGAATGATTAATAATAAAGGAACATAACAACTAAGAAGGGGCGGTGGCTACGGCTGGCATGCGCATTCGAAAATAGCAACACCTAAAGCATTATTGAAGCAAAACGCTTGCATGGCACACATTACCACCGCCACTTCACTGACACAATCAGAAAATAAACCCCCTAACGCAAAGAATTAAGGATCAAAGAACTGAAAGAGAAAAAAAATTAAAAAACAGACATATTAGCTAATATTTCGGCAATGGTCAGATTAAGAGTAAAAAACAAATAAACGCTGCAGTGTACCTAAACCTCACTGACAAAGAATGCGGTCGAAGCGGTTTGGGAGCCAAAAAGCAAAGTTAAGCGAGCGTTGCGTCTTCTCCAATGCACACAAAAAATGTATCTACATCGACCGGTAATTCCTCGGGTTTAAGTAGCGAGGTAACGTCATTCACAGATTAGTCTCTCGACGCAAGGTGCCTTACGTTTTGTTTTTGCCGCAGACCGTTAATGCAGCCCACATTAACACAGTTTCATTTTAATTTATCTAAACATTAAAACATCTAAATTTCTTTCTTTGTTTCTATGAACGGCGTCATTCTATTCTTGCCCATCAACATGAAGGATACCTTATAACTTGATAAGCAAATGCTGTTTATGTTCTCGTGATTTCAGTTGATGGATATTTCCAAAAGACCCTCCACACATAATCTTATTTCACAGCCGTCAGGTGGCAGCAAAAATATTGTACACTCGCAGGGTACCCCGAGAAGGAGCTGTCTAAAACTAGCTGTCATACAGTTTTCCAAGAGAAAGTTTATCTTATCGGGAAAGAGTAAAAACCTTCCCTGGAAGGAAGTGTGTTCCACTTTTATCGTTAACAGACAGCTAAGTTTCAAATTGTTATCTCTCGTGCTTTCGCAGGGCTTGTGCTATTGCACAGAATCAGTTAGCCTCCTCTGAAACATCCTTACCATCGTACATACTGAGAAAAGGGGGCTCATTCACATATCGTCATTCATTCCTGGTCAAAGCAAGGGTATTTGCGCTGAGTGTGTTTTCTGCTCCAGCGTACCCCCTTTTTCCGAGCCATGGACGCTGACGCCCTACAAATCCTGGCTGTTTCCTGCAGGAAGCTGAACGAGATGCAGTCAAGCCGAAGGAAGGTGAGCCTCATCAAGAAGATTTTCGTTCTTCTGATGGTGCGGAAAGCCGAAAGAATCCTGGAGGCGCAGTTGGGCGACGACTCCTTCAGTGACTCAGACGACGACGACATTGTTGTGCTCGTATGAATATGGTGCTTTGAAACTTCGCTGCTATGCGCGTAGGGAGCCTTACATATATTTCAGGGAGATGAGACGTGAGCTTCCTTAGTCTTTACAGGTTCATACTGAATGCGCTGTGCGCAACAGAATGACAAGAGGCAGGAATGACGTGTAGCAGTGCTACCCGAAAGCTGTGTGAGACAAATCATCAACAAAAACAGTTTATAGAAAAACACCATGGCGGCAAAATTTGAATAATTCTATTTATCATGAAGGTATTTACATTTTTTCTTCGGTTTATATATCCCGTCACAATGAAATTGCGCGCCAAAAAACACACGAAAAAAATAGAGAGGAATGATTAATAATAAAGGAACATAACAACTAAGAAGGGGCGGTGGCTACGGCTGGCATGCGCATTCGAAAATAGCAACACCTAAAGCATTATTGAAGCAAAACGCTTGCATGGCACACATTACCACCGCCACTTCACTGACACAATCAGAAAATAAACCCCCTAACGCAAAGAATTAAGGATCAAAGAACTGAAAGAGAAAAAAAATTAAAAAACAGACATATTAGCTAATATTTCGGCAATGGTCAGATTAAGAGTAAAAAACAAATAAACGCTGCAGTGTACCTAAACCTCACTGACAAAGAATGCGGTCGAAGCGGTTTGGGAGCCAAAAAGCAAAGTTAAGCGAGCGTTGCGTCTTCTCCAATGCACACAAAAAATGTATCTACATCGACCGGTAATTCCTCGGGTTTAAGTAGCGAGGTAACGTCATTCACAGATTAGTCTCTCGACGCAAGGTGCCTTACGTTTTGTTTTTGCCGCAGACCGTTAATGCAGCCCACATTAACACAGTTTCATTTTAATTTATCTAAACATTAAAACATCTAAATTTCTTTCTTTGTTTCTATGAACGGCGTCATTCTATTCTTGCCCATCAACATGAAGGATACCTTATAACTTGATAAGCAAATGCTGTTTATGTTCTCGTGATTTCAGTTGATGGATATTTCCAAAAGACCCTCCACACATAATCTTTTTTCACAGCCGTCAGGTGGCAGCAAAAATATTGTACACTCGCAGGGTACCCCGAGAAGGAGCTGTCTAAAACTAGCTGTCATACAGTTTTCCAAGAGAAAGTTTATCTTATCGGGAAAGAGTAAAAACCTTCCCTGGAAGGAAGTGTGTTCCACTTTTATCGTTAACAGACAGCTAAGTTTCAAATTGTTATCTCTCGTGCTTTCGCAGGGCTTGTGCTATTGCACAGAATCAGTTAGCCTCCTCTGAAACATCCTTACCATCGTACATACTGAGAAAAGGGGGCTCATTCACATATCGTCATTCATTCCTGGTCAAAGCAAGGGTATTTGCGCTGAGTGTGTTTTCTGCTCCAGCGTACCCCCTTTTTCCGAGCCATGGACGCTGACGCCCTACAAATCCTGGCTGTTTCCTGCAGGAAGCTGAACGAGATGCAGTCAAGCCGAAGGAAGGTGAGCCTCATCAAGAAGATTTTCGTTCTTCTGATGGTGCGGAAAGCCGAAAGAATCCTGGAGGCGCAGTTGGGCGACGACTCCTTCAGTGACTCAGACGACGACGACATTGTTGTGCTCGTATGAATATGGTGCTTTGAAACTTCGCTGCTATGCGCGTAGGGAGCCTTACATATATTTCAGGGAGATGAGACGTGAGCTTCCTTAGTCTTTACAGGTTCATACTGAATGCGCTGTGCGCAACAGAATGACAAGAGGCAGGAATGATGTGTAGCAGTGCTACCCGAAAGCTGTGTGAGACAAATCATCAACAAAAACAGTTTATAGAAAAACACCATCGCGGCAAAATTTGAATAATTCTATTTATCACGAAGGTAGTTACATTTTTTCTTCGGTTTAAATATCCCGTCACAATGAAATAGCGCGCCAAAAAACACACGAAAAAAATAGAGAGGAATGGGTAATAATAAAGGAACATAACAAATAGGAAGGGGCGGTGGCTACGGCTTGCATGCGCATTCGAAAATAGCAACACCTAAAGCAGTATTGAAGCAAAACGCTTGCATGGAACACATTACCACCGCCACATCACTGACACAATCAGAAAATAAACCCCCTAATCCAAAGAATTATGGGTAAAAGAACTGAAAGAGAAAGAAAATTAAAAACAGACATGTTAGCTAATATTTCGGCAATGGTCAGATTAAGAGTAAAAAACAAATAAACGCTGTAGTGTACCTAAACCTCACTGACAAAGAATGCGGTCGAAAAGGTTTGGGAGCCAAAAAGCAAAGTGAAGCGAGCGTTGCGTTTTCTCCAATGCACACAAAAAATGTATCTACATCGACCGGTAATTCCTCGGGTTTAAGTAGCGAGGTAACGTCATTCACAGATTAGTCTCTCGACGCAAGGTGCCTTACGTTTTGTTTTTGCCGCAGACCGTTAATGCAGCCCACATTAACACAGTTTCATTTTAATTTATCTAAACATTAAAACATCTAAATTTCTTTCTTTGTTTCTATGAACGGCGTCATTCTATTCTTGCCCATCAACATGAAGGATACCTTATAACTTGATATGCAAATGCAGTTTATGTTCTCGTGATTTCAGTTGATGGATATTTCCAAAAGACCCTCCACACATAATCTTATTTCACAGCCGTCAGGTGGCAGCAAAAATATTGTACACTCGCAGGGTACCCCGAGAAGGAGCTGTCTAAAACTAGCTGTCATACAGTTTTCCAAGAGACAGGTTTATCTTATCGGGAAAGAGTAAAAACCTTCTCTGGAAGGAAGTGTGTTCCACTTTTATCGTTAACAGACCGCTAAGTTTCAAATTCTTATCTCTCGTGCTTTCGCAGGGCTTGTGCTATTGCACAGAATCAGTTAGCCTCCTCTGAAACATCCTTACCCTCGTACATACTGAGAAAAGGGGGCTCATTCACATATCGTCATTCATTCCTGGTCAAAGCAAGGGTATTTGCGCTGAGTGTGTTTTCTGCTCCAGAGTACCGCCTTTTTCCGAGTCATGGACGCTGACGCCCGACAAGTCCTGGCGGTTTCCTGCAGGAAGCTGAACGAGATGCAGTCAAGCCGAAGGAAGGTGAGCCTCATCAAGAAGATTTTCGTTCTTCTGATGGTGCGGAAAGCCGAAGGAATCCTGGAGGCGCAGTTGGGCGACGACTCCTTCAGTGACTCAGACGACGACGACATTGTTGTGCTCGTATGAATATGGTGCTTTGAAACTTCGCTGCTATGCGCGTAGGGAGCCTTACATATATTTCAGGGAGATGAGACGTGAGCTTCCTTAGTCTTTACAGGTTCATACTGAATGCGCTGTGCGCAACAGAATGACAAGAGGCAGGAATGACGTGTAGCAGTGCTACCCGAAAGCTGTGTGAGACAAATCATCAACAAAAACAGTTTATAAAAAAAACACCATCGCGGCAAAATTTGATAATTCTATTTATCATGAAGGTAGTTACATTTTTCTTTGGTTTAAATATCCCGTCACAATGAAATAGCGCGCGAAAAAACACACGAACAAAATAGAGAGCAATGGTTAATAACAAAGGAACATAACCAACTGAGGAAGGGCGGTGGCTACGGCTGGCATGCGCATTCGAAAATAGCAGCACCTAAAGCAGTATTGAAGCAAAACGCTTGAATGACACACATTACCACCGCCACTTCACTGACACAATCAGAAAATAAACCCCTTAAACCAAAGAATTATGGGTAAAAGAACTGAAAAGAAAAAAAATTAAAAAACAGACATGTTAGCTAATATTTCGGCAATGGTCCAGATTAAGAGTTGATAACAAATAAACGCTGTCGTGTACCTAAACCTCACCTGAAAAAGAATGCGGTCGAAGAGGTTTGGGAGCCAAAAGCAAAATTAAGAGAGCGTTGCGTCTTCTCCATTGCACACAAAAACGTATATACATAGACCGGTAATTCCTCGGATTTAAGTAGCGAGATAACGTCATTCACAGATTAGTCTCTCGACGCAATGGTTCCTTACGTTTTGTTTTTGCCGCAGACCGTTAATGCAGCCCACATTACCACAGTTTTATTTTAATTTATCTAACATTAAAACTTCTAAATTTCTTTCTTTTTGCCGCAGACCGTTAATGCAGCCCACATTAACACAGTTTCATTTTAATTTATCTAAACATTAAAACATCTAAATTTCTTTCTTTCTTTCTATGTCCGGCGTCATTCTATTCTTGCCATCAACATGAAGGATACTTTATATCTTGATAAGCAAATGCAGTTTATGTTCTCGTGATTTCAGTCGATGTATATTTCCAAAAGACCCTCCACACATAATCTTATTTCACAGCCGTCAGGTGGCAGCATAATATTGTACACTCGCAAGCTACCCCGAGAAGGAGCTGTCTAAAACTAGCTGTCATACAGTTTTCCATGAGACAGTTTATCTTATCGGGAAAGAGTAAAAACCTTCCCTGGAAGGAAGTGTGTTCCACTTTTATCGTTAACAGACCGCTAAGTTTCAAATTCTTATCTCTCGTGCTTTCGCAGGGCTTGTGCTATTGCACAGAATCAGTTAGCCTCCTCTGAAACATCCTTACCATCGTACATACTGAGAAAAGGGGGCTCATTCACATATCGTCATTCATTCCTGGTCAAAGCAAGGGTATTTGCGCTGAGTGTGTTTTCTGCTCCAGCGTACCGCCCTTTTTCCGAGCCATGGACGCTGACGCCCGACAAGTCCTGGCTGTTTCCTGCAGGAAGCTGAAGGAGATGCAGTCAAGCCGAAGGAAGGTGAGCCTCATCAAGATATTCGTTCTTCTGATGGTGCGGAAAGCCGAAAGAATCATGGAGGCGCAGTTGGGCGAAGACTCCTTCAGTGACTCAGACGACGAAGACATTGTTTTGCTCGTATGAATATGGTGCTTTGAAACTTCGCTGCTATGCGCGTCGGGGAGCCCTAACAAATAGTTAAAGGGGATGAGACGACAATTTCCTTAGTCTTTATAGGTCCATACTGAAAGCGCTGTGCGGAACAGAATAACAAGAGGCAGGAATGACGTGTAGCAGTGCTACCCGAAAGCTGTGTGAGACAAATCATCAACAAAAACAGTTTATAGGAAAACACCATCGCGGCAAAATTTGAATAATTCTATTTATCATGAAGGTGGTTACATTTTTTCTTTCGTATAAATATCCCGTCACAATGAAATAGCGCGCGAAAAACACACGAACCAAATAGAGAGCAATGGTTAATAACAAAGGAAACATAACAACTGAGGAAGGGCGGTGGCTACGGCTGGCATGCGCATTCGAAAATAGCAGCGCCTAAAGCAGTATTGAAGCAAAACGCTTGCATGACACACATTACCACCGCCACTTCACTGACACAATCAGAAAATAAACCCCCTAACCCAAAGAATTATGGGTAAAAGAACTGAAAGAGAAAAAAAAATTAAAAAACAGACATGTTAGCTAATATTTCGGCAATGGTCAGATTAAGAGTTAATAACAAATAAACGCTGTCGTGTACCTAAACCTCACTGAAAAAGAATGCGGTCGAAGAGGTTTGGGAGCCAAAAAGCAAAATTAAGCGAGCGTTGCGTCTTCTCCATTGCACACAAAAAACGTATATACATAGACCGGTAATTCCTCGGATTTAAGTAGCGAGATAACGTCATTCACAGATTAGTCTCTCGACGCAAGGTTCCTTACGTTTTGTTTTTGCCGCAGACCGTAATGCAGCCCACATTACCACAGTTTCATTTTAATTTATCTAAACATTAAAACATCTAAATTTCTTTCTTTGTTTCTATGTCCGGCGTCATTCTATTCTTGCCCATCAACATGAAGGATACTTTATATCTTGATAAGCAAATGCAGTTTATGTTCTCGTGATTTCAGTCGATGTATATTTCCAAAAGACCCTCCACACATAATCTTATTTCACAGCCGTCAGGTGGCAGCAAAATATTGTACACTCGCAAGCTACCCCGAGAAGGAGCTGTCTAAAACTTGCTGTCATACAGTTTTCCATGAGACAGTTTATCTTATCGGGAAAGAGTAAAAACCTTCCCTGGAAAGAAGTGTGTTAACAGACCGCGAAGTTTCAACTTCTTATCTCTCGTGCTTTCGCAGGGCTTGTGCTATTGCACAGAATCAGTTAGCCACCTCTGAAACATCCTTACCCTCGTACGTACTGAGAAAAGGGGGCTCATTCACATATCGTCATTCATTCCTGGTCAAAGCAAGGGTATTTATGCGAGTGTGTTTTCTGCTCCAGCTTACCGCCTTTTTCTGAGCCATGGACGCTGACGCCCGACAAGTCCTGGATGTTTCCTGCAGGAAGCTGAACGAGATGCAGTCAAGCCGAAGGAAGGTGAGCCTCATCAAGAAGATTTTCGTTCTTCTGATGGTGCTGAAAGCCGAAAGAATCCTGGAGGCGCCGTTGGGCGACGACTCCTTCAGTGACTCAGACGACGACGACATTGTTGTTCTCGTATGAATATGGTGCTTTGAAACTTCGCTGCTATGCGCGTCGGGAGCCTTACAAATATTTCAGGGAGATGAGACGTGAGCTTCCTTAGTCTTTACATGTTCATACTGAATGCGCTGTGCGCAACAGAATGACAAGAGGCAGGAATGACGTGTAGCAGTGCTACCCGAAAGCTGTGTGAGACAAATCATCAACAAAAACAGTTTATAGGAAAACACCATCGCGGCAAAATTTGAATAACTCTATTTATCATGAAGGTGGTTACATTTTTTCTTTGGTTTAACTATCCCGTCACAATGAAATAGCGCGCGAAAAAACGCACGAACAAAATAGAGAGCAATGGTTAATAATAAAGGAACATAACAACTGAGGAAGGGCGGTGGCTACGGCTGGCATGCGCATTCGAAAATAGCAACACCTAAAGCTGTATTGAAGCAAAACGCTTACATAGCACACATTACCACCGCCACTTCACGGACACAATCAGAAAATAAATCCCCTAACGCAAAGAATTAAGGGTAAAAGAACTGAAAGAGAAAAAGTTAAAAAACAGACATGTTAGTTAATATTTCGCCAATGGTCAGATTAAGAGTAAATAACAAATAAACGCTGTCGTGTACCTAAACCTCACTGAAAAAGAATGCGGTCGAAGAGGTTTGGGAGCCAAAAAGCAAAATTAAGCGAGCGTTGCGTCTTCTCCATTGCACACAAAAAACGTATATACATAGACCGGTAATTCCTCGGGATTAAGTAGCGAGGTAACGTCATTCACAGATTAGTCTCTCGACGCAAGGTGCCTTACGTTTTGTTTTTGCCGCAGACCGTTAATGCAGCCCACATTAACACAGTTTCATTTTAATTTATCTAAACATGAAAACATCTAAATTTCTTTCTTTGTTTCTATGTCGGCGTCATTCTATTCTTGCCCATCAACATGAAGGATACTTTATAACTTTGTAAGCAAATGCAGTTTATGTTCGCGTGGTTTCAGTTGATGGATATTTCCAAAAGACCCTCCACACATAATCTTATTTCACAGCCCTCAGGTGGCAGCAAAATATTGTACACTCGCAGGGTACCCCGAGAAGGAGCTGTCTAAAACTAGCTGTCATACAGTTTTCCATGAGACAGTTTATCTTATCGGGAAAGAGTAAAAACCTTCCCTGGAAGGAAGTGTGTTAACAGACCGCGAAGATTCAAATTCTTATCTCTCGTGCTTTCGCAGGGCTTGTGCTATTGCACAGAATCAGCCTCCTCTGAAACATCCTTACCCTCGTACATACTGAGAAAAGGGGGCTCAGTCACATATCGTCATTCATTCCTGGTGAAAGCAAGGGTATTGGCGCTGATTGTGTTTTATGCTCCAGCGTACCGCTTTTTCCGAGCCGTGGACGCTGACGCCCGACAAGTCTTGGCTGTTTCCTGCAGGAAGCTGAACGAGATGCAGTCAAGCCGAAGGAAGGTGAGCCTCATCAAGAAGATTTTCATTCTTCTGATGGTGCGGAAAGCCGTAAGAATCCTGGAGGCGCAGTTGGGCGACGACTCCTTCAGTGACTCTGACGACGACGACATTGTTGTGCTCGTATGAATATGGTGCTTTGAAACTTCGCTGCTATGCGCGTCGGGAGCCTAACAAATATTTAAAGGAGATGAGACGACAATTTCTTTAGTCTTTATAGGTCCATACTGAATGCGCTGTGCGGAACAGAATAACAAGAGGCAGGAATGACGTGTAGCAGTGCTACCCGAAAGCTGTGTGAGACAAATCATCAACAAAAACAGTTTATAGAAAAACACCATCGCAGCAAAATTTGAATAATTTTATTTATCATGAAGGTGGCATACATTTTTTCTTTGGTTTAAATATCCCGTCACAATGAAATAGCGCGCGCAAAAAACACACGATCAAATTAGAGATAAATGGTTAATAATAAAGGAACATAACTAAGGAGGGGCGGTGGCTACGGCTGGCATGCGCATTCGAAAATTGCAACACCTAAAGCAGTATGGAAGCAGAACGCTTACATTGCACACATTACCACCGCCACTTCACCGACACAATCAGAAAATAAACCCCCTAATCCAAAGAATTACGGGTAAAAGAACTGAAAGAGAAAGAAAATAAAACAGACATGTTAGCTAATATTTCGGCAATGGTCAGATTAAGAGTAAAAAACAAATAAACGCTGTAGTGTACCTAAACCTCACTGACAAAGAATGCGGTCGAAGAGGTTTGGGAGCCAAAAAGCAAAATTAAGCGAGCGTTGCGTCTTCTCCAATGCACACAAAAAATGTATCTACATCGACCCGTAATTCCTCGGGTTTAATTAGCGAGGTAACGCCATTCACAGATTAGTCTCTCGACGCAAGGTGCCTTACGTTTTGTTTTTGCCGCAGACCGTTAATGCAGCCCACATTCACACAGTTTCATTTTAATTTATCTAAACATAAAACATCTAAATTTCTTTCTTTGTTTCTATGACCGGCGTCATTCTATTCTTGCCCATCAACATGAAGGATACCCTATAACTTGATAACCAAATGCAGTTTATGTTCTCGTGATTTCAGTTGATGGATATTTCCAAAAGACCCTCCACACATAATCTTATTTCACAGCCGTCAGGTGGCAGCAAAATATTGTACACTCGCAGGGTACCCCAAGAAGGAGCTGTGTAAAACTAGCTGTCATACAGTTTTCCATGAGAGAGTTTATCTTATCGGGAAAGATAAAAACCTTCCCTGGAAGGAAGTGTGTTAACAGACCGCGAAGTTTCAACTTCTTATCTCTCGTGCTTTCGCAGGGCTTGTGCTATTGCACAGAATCAGTTAGCCACCTCTGATACATCCTTACCCTCGTACATACTCAGAAAAGGGGGCTCATTCACATATCTTCATTCATTCCTGGTCAAAGCAAAAGTATTTATGCGAGTGTGTTTTCTGCTCCAGCGTACCGCCTTTTTCCGAGCCATGGACGCTGACGCCCGACAAGTCATGGCGGTTTCCTGCAGGAAGCTGAACGAGATGCAGTCAAGCCGAAGGAAGGTGAGCCTCATCAAGAAGATTTTCATTCTCCTGATGGTGCGGAAAGCTGAAAGAATCCTGGAGACGCAGTTGGGCGACGACTCCTTCAGTGACTCAGACGACGACGACATTGTTGTGCTCGTATGAATATGGTGCTTTGAAACTTCGCTGCCATGCGCGTGGGGAGCCTAAGAAATATTTAAAGGGGATGAGACGACAATTTTCTTAGTCTTTATAGGTCCATAATGAATGCGCTGTGCGGAACAGAATAACAAGACGCAGGAATGATGTGTAGCAGTGCTACCCGAAAGCTGTGTGAGACAAATCATCAACAAAAACAGTTTACAGGAAAACACCATCGCTGCAAAATTTGAATAATTCTATTTATCATGAAGGTAGTTACATTTTTTCTTCGGTTTAAATATCCCGTCACAATGAAATAGCGCGCGAAAAAACACACGAACAATATAGAGAGGGATGGTTAAAAATATAGGAACATAACAACTAAGGAGGGGCGGTGGCTACGGCTGGCATGCGCATTCGAAAATAGCAACACCTAAAGTAGTATTGAAGCAAAACGCTTGCATGGCACACATTACCACCGCCACTTCACTGACACAATCAGAAAATAAACCCCCTAACGCAAAGAATTTAGGGTAAAAGAACTGAAAGAGAAAAATATAAAAAACAGACATGTTAGCTAATATTTCGGCAATGGTCAGATTAAGAGTAAAAAACAAATAAACGCTGTAGTGTACCTAAACCTCACTGACAAAGAATGCGGTCGAAGCGGTTTGGGAGCCAAAAAGCAAAATTAAGCGAGCGTTGCATCTTCTCCATTGCACACAAAAAATGTATCTACATCAACCGGTAATTCCTCGGGTTTAAGTAGCGATGAACGTCATTCACAGATTAGTCTCTCGACGCAAGGTGCCTTACGTTTTGTTTTTGCCGCAGACCGTTAATGCAGCCCACATTAACACAGTTTCATTTTAATTTATCCAAACATTAAAACATCTAAATTTCTTTCTGTGTTTCTATGTCCGGCGTCATTCTATTCTTGCCCATCAACATGAAGGATACCTTATGACTTGATAAGCAAATGCAGTTTATGTTCTCGTGATTTCAGTTGATGGATATTTCCAAAAGACCCTCCACACATAATCTTATTTCACAGCCGTCAGGTGGCAGCAAAATATTGTACACTCGCAGGGTACCCCGAGAAGGAGCTGTCTAAACCTAGCTGTCATACAGTTTTCCATGAGACAGTTTATCTTGTCGGGAAAGAGTAAAAACCTTCCCTGGAAGGAAGTGTTCCACTTTTTATCGTTAACAGACCGCTAAGATTCAAATTCTTATCTCTCGTGCTTTCGCAGGGCTTGTGCTATTGCACAGAATCAGTTAGCCTCCTCTGAAACATCCTTACCCTCGTACATACTGAGAAAAGGGGGCTCAATCACATATCGTCATTCATTCCTGGTGAAATCAAGGGTATTGGCGCTGAGTGTGTTTTATGCTCCAGCGTACCGCTTTTTCCGAGCCATGGACGCTGACGCCCGACAAGTCTTGGCTGTTTCCTGCAGGAAGCTGAACGAGATGCAGTCAAGCCGAAGGAAGGTGAGCCTCATCAAGAAGATTTTTGTTTTTCTGATGGTGCGGAAAGCTGAAAAAATCCTGGAGACGCAGTTGGGCGACGACTCCTTCAGTGACTCAGACGACGACGACATTGTTGTGCTCGTATGAATATGGTGCTTTGAAACTTCGCTGCTATGCGCGTCGGCAGCCTAACAAATATTTAAAGGGGATGAGACGACAATTTCCTTAGTCTTTATTGGTCCATACTGAATGCGCTGTGCGGAACCGAATAACAAGAGGCAGGAATGACGTGTAGCAGTGCTACCCGAAAGCTGTGTGAGACAAATCATCAACAAAAACAGTTTATAGGAAAACACCATCGCAGCAAAATTTGAATAATTTTATTTATCATGAAGGTGGCATACATTTTTTCTTTGGTTTAAATATCCCGTCACAATAAAATAGCGCGCGCAAAAAACACACGATCAAATTAGAGATAAATGGTTAATATTAAAGGAACATAACTAAGGAGGGGCGGTGGCTATGGCTGGCATGCGCATTCAAAAATTGCAACAACTAAAGCAGTATGGAAGCAGAACGCTTACATGGCACACATTACCACCGCCACTTCACTGACAGAATCAGAAAATAAACCCCCTAATCCAAAGAATTATGGGTAAAAGAACTGAAAGAGAAAGAAAATAAAAACAGACATGTTAGCTAATATTTCGGCAATGGTCAGATTAAGAGTAAAAAACAAATAAACGCTGTAGTGTACCTAAACCTCACTGACAAAGAATGCGGTCGAAGCGGTTTGGGAGCCAAAAAGCATAACTAAGCGAGCGTTGCGTCTTCTCCATTGCACACAAAAAATGTATCTACATCGACCGGTAATTCCTCGGGTTTAAGTAGCGAGGAACGTCATTCATAGATTAGTCTCTCGACGCAAGGTGCCTTACGTTTTGTTTTTGCCGCAGACCGTTAATGCAGCCCACATTAACACAGTTTCATTTTAATTTATCCAAACATTAAAACATCTAAATTTCTTTCTTTGTTTCTAGGTCCGGCGTCATTCTATTCTTGCCCATCAACATGAAGGATACCTTATAACTTGATAAGCAAATGCAGTTTATGTTCTCGTGATTTCAGTTGATGGATATTTCCAAAAGACCCTCCACACATAATCTTATTTCACAGCCGTCAGGTGGCAGCAAAATATTGTACACTCGCAGGGTACCCCGAGAAGGAGCTGTCTAAAACTAGCTGTCATACAGTTTTCCATGAGACAGTTTATCTTGTCGGGAAAGAGTAAAAACCTTCCCTGGAAGGAAGTGTTCCACTTTTTATCGTTAACAGACCGCTAAGATTCAAATTCTTATCTCTCGTGCTTTCGCAGGGCTTGTGCTATTGCACAGAATCAGTTAGCCTCCTCTGAAACATCCTTACCCTCGTACATACTGAGAAAAGGGGGCTCTATCACATATCGTCATTCATTCCTGGTGAAATCAAGGGTATTGGCGCTGAGTGTGTTTTATGCTCCAGCGTACCGCTTTTTCCGAGCCATGGACGCTGACGCCCGACAAGTCCTGGCTGTTTCCTGCAGGAAGCTGAACGAGATGCAGTCAAGCCGAAGGAAGGTGAGCCTCATCAAGAAGATTTTCATTCTTCTGATCGTGCGGAAAGCCGAAAGAATCCTGGAGGCGCAGTTGGGCGACGAGTCCTTCAGTGACTCAGACGACGACGACATTGATGTGCTCGTATGAATATGGTGCTTTGAAACTTCGCTGCTATGCTCGTCGGCAGCCTAACAAATATTTAAAGGGGATGAGACGACAATTTTCTTAGTCTTTATACGTCCATACTGAATGCGCTGTGCGGAACAGAATAACAAGACGCAGGAATGACGTGTAGCAGTGCTACCCGAAAGCTGTGTGAGACAAATCATCAACAAAAACAGTTTACAGGAAAACACCATCGCTGCAAAATTTGAATAATTCTATTTATCATGAAGGTAGTTACATTTTTTCTTCGGTTTAAATACCCCGTCACAATGAAATAGCGCGCGAAAAAACACACGAACAATATAGAGAGGGATGGTTAAAAATATAGGAACATAACAACTAAGGAGGGGCGGTGGCTACGGCTGGCATGCGCATTCGAAAATAGCAACACCTAAAGTAGTATTGAAGCAAAACGCTTGCATGGCACACATTACCACCACCACTTCACTGACACAATCAGAAAATAAACCACCTAACGCAAAGAATTTAGGGTAAAAGAACTGAAAGAGAAAAAAAATTAAAAAACAGACATGTTAGCTAATATTTCGGCAATGGTCAGATTAAGAGTAAAAAACAAATAAACGCTGTAGTGTACCTAAACCTCACTGACAAAGAATGCGGTCGAAGCGGTTTGGGAGCCAAAAAGCATAACTAAGCGAGCGTTGCGTCTTCTCCATTGCACACAAAAAATGTATCTACATCGACCGGTAATTCCTCGGGTTTAAGTAGCGAGGAACGTCATTCACAGATTAGTCTCTCGACGCAAGGTGCCTTACGTTTTGTTTTTGCCGCAGACCGTTAATGCAGCCCACATTAACACAGTTTCATTTTAATTTATCCAAACATTAAAACATCTAAATTTCTTTCTGTGTTTCTATGTCCGGCGTCATTCTATTCTTGCCCATCAACATGAAGGATACCTTATGACTTGATAAGCAAATGCAGTTTATGTTCTCGTGATTTCAGTTGATGGATATTTCCAAAAGACCCTCCACACATAATCTTATTTCACAGCCGTCAGGTGGCAGCAAAATATTGTACACTCGCAGGGTACCCCGAGAAGGAGCTGTCTAAACCTAGCTGTCATACAGTTTTCCATGAGACAGTTTATCTTGTCGGGAAAGAGTAAAAACCTTCCCTGGAAGGAAGTGTTCCACTTTTTATCGTTAACAGACCGCTAAGATTCAAATTCTTATCTCTCGTGCTTTCGCAGGGCTTGTGCTATTGCACAGAATCAGTTAGCCTCCTCTGAAACATCCTTACCCTCGTACATACTGAGAAAAGGGGGCTCAATCACATATCGTCATTCATTCCTGGTGAAATCAAGGGTATTGGCGCTGAGTGTGTTTTATGCTCCAGCGTACCGCTTTTTCCGAGCCATGGACGCTGACGCCCGACAAGTCTTGGCTGTTTCCTGCAGGAAGCTGAACGAGATGCAGTCAAGCCGAAGGAAGGTGAGCCTCATCAAGAAGATTTTTGTTTTTCTGATGGTGCGGAAAGCTGAAAAAATCCTGGAGACGCAGTTGGGCGACGACTCCTTCAGTGACTCAGACGACGACGACATTGTTGTGCTCGTATGAATATGGTGCTTTGAAACTTCGCTGCTATGCGCGTCGGCAGCCTAACAAATATTTAAAGGGGATGAGACGACAATTTCCTTAGTCTTTATTGGTCCATACTGAATGCGCTGTGCGGAACCGAATAACAAGAGGCAGGAATGACGTGTAGCAGTGCTACCCGAAAGCTGTGTGAGACAAATCATCAACAAAAACAGTTTATAGGAAAACACCATCGCAGCAAAATTTGAATAATTTTATTTATCATGAAGGTGGCATACATTTTTTCTTTGGTTTAAATATCCCGTCACAATAAAATAGCGCGCGCAAAAAACACACGATCAAATTAGAGATAAATGGTTAATATTAAAGGAACATAACTAAGGAGGGGCGGTGGCTATGGCTGGCATGCGCATTCAAAAATTGCAACAACTAAAGCAGTATGGAAGCAGAACGCTTACATGGCACACATTACCACCGCCACTTCACTGACAGAATCAGAAAATAAACCCCCTAATCCAAAGAATTATGGGTAAAAGAACTGAAAGAGAAAGAAAATAAAAACAGACATGTTAGCTAATATTTCGGCAATGGTCAGATTAAGAGTAAAAAACAAATAAACGCTGTAGTGTACCTAAACCTCACTGACAAAGAATGCGGTCGAAGCGGTTTGGGAGCCAAAAAGCATAACTAAGCGAGCGTTGCGTCTTCTCCATTGCACACAAAAAATGTATCTACATCGACCGGTAATTCCTCGGGTTTAAGTAGCGAGGAACGTCATTCATAGATTAGTCTCTCGACGCAAGGTGCCTTACGTTTTGTTTTTGCCGCAGACCGTTAATGCAGCCCACATTAACACAGTTTCATTTTAATTTATCCAAACATTAAAACATCTAAATTTCTTTCTTTGTTTCTAGGTCCGGCGTCATTCTATTCTTGCCCATCAACATGAAGGATACCTTATAACTTGATAAGCAAATGCAGTTTATGTTCTCGTGATTTCAGTTGATGGATATTTCCAAAAGACCCTCCACACATAATCTTATTTCACAGCCGTCAGGTGGCAGCAAAATATTGTACACTCGCAGGGTACCCCGAGAAGGAGCTGTCTAAAACTAGCCGTCATACAGTTTTCCATGAGACAGTTTATCTTGTCGGGAAAGAGTAAAAACCTTCCCTGGAAGGAAGTGTTCCACTTTTTATCGTTAACAGACCGCTAAGATTCAAATTCTTATCTCTCGTGCTTTCGCAGGGCTTGTGCTATTGCACAGAATCAGTTAGCCTCCTCTGAAACATCCTTACCCTCGTACATACTGAGAAAAGGGGGCTCTATCACATATCGTCATTCATTCCTGGTGAAATCAAGGGTATTGGCGCTGAGTGTGTTTTATGCTCCAGCGTACCGCTTTTTCCGAGCCATGGACGCTGACGCCCGACAAGTCCTGGCTGTTTCCTGCAGGAAGCTGAACGAGATGCAGTCAAGCCGAAGGAAGGTGAGCCTCATCAAGAAGATTTTCATTCTTCTGATCGTGCGGAAAGCCGAAAGAATCCTGGAGGCGCAGTTGGGCGACGAGTCCTTCAGTGACTCAGACGACGACGACATTGATGTGCTCGTATGAATATGGTGCTTTGAAACTTCGCTGCTATGCTCGTCGGCAGCCTAACAAATATTTAAAGGGGATGAGACGACAATTTTCTTAGTCTTTATACGTCCATACTGAATGCGCTGTGCGGAACAGAATAACAAGACGCAGGAATGACGTGTAGCAGTGCTACCCGAAAGCTGTGTGAGACAAATCATCAACAAAAACAGTTTACAGGAAAACACCATCGCTGCAAAATTTGAATAATTCTATTTATCATGAAGGTAGTTACATTTTTTCTTCGGTTTAAATATCCCGTCACAATGAAATAGCGCGCGAAAAAACACACGAACAATATAGAGAGGGATGGTTAAAAATATAGGAACATAACAACTAAGGAGGGGCGGTGGCTACGGCTGGCATGCGCATTCGAAAATAGCAACACCTAAAGTAGTATTGAAGCAAAACGCTTGCATGGCACACATTACCACCACCACTTCACTGACACAATCAGAAAATAAACCCCCTAACGCAAAGAATTTAGGGTAAAAGAACTGAAAGAGAAAAAAAATTAAAAAACAGACATGTTAGCTAATATTTCGGCAATGGTCAGATTAAGAGTAAAAAACAAATAAACGCTGTAGTGTACCTAAACCTCACTGACAAAGAATGCGGTCGAAGCGGTTTGGGAGCCAAAAAGCATAACTAAGCGAGCGTTGCGTCTTCTCCATTGCACACAAAAAATGTATCTACATCGACCGGTAATTCCTCGGGTTTAAGTAGCGAGGAACGTCATTCACAGATTAGTCTCTCGACGCAAGGTGCCTTACGTTTTGTTTTTGCCGCAGACCGTTAATGCAGCCCACATTAACACAGTTTCATTTTAATTTATCCAAACATTAAAACATCTAAATTTCTTTCTTTGTTTCTAGGTCCGGCGTCATTCTATTCTTGGCCATCAACATGAAGGTTACCTTATAATTTGATAAGCAAATGCAGTTTATGTTCTCGTGATTTCAGTTGATGAATATTTCCAAAAGACCCTCCACACATAATCTTATTTCACAGCCGTCAGGTGGCAGCAAATTATTGTACACTCGCAGGGTACCCCGAGAAGGAGCTGTCTAAAACTAGCTGTCATACAGTTTTCTATGAGACAGTTTATCTTATCGGGAAAGAGTAAAAACCTTCCCTGGAAGGAAGTGTGTTAACAGACCGCGAAGTTTCAAATTCTTATCTCTCGTGCTTTCGCAGGGCTTGTGCTATTGCACAGAATCAGTTAGCCTCCTCTGGAACATCCTTACCATCGTACATACTGAGAAAAGGGGGCTCATTCACATATCGTCATTCATTCCTGGTCAAAAGCAAGGGTATTTGCGCTGAGTGTGTTTTCTGCTCCAGCGTACCGCCTTTTTCCGAGCCATGGACGCTGACGCCCGACAAGTCCTGGCTGTTTCCTGCAGGAAGCTGAACGAGATGCAGTCAAGCCGAAGGAAGGTGAGCCTCATCAAGAAGATTTTCGTTCTTCTGATGGTGCGGAAAGTCGAAAGAATCCTGGCGGCGCAGTTGGGCGACGACTCCTTCAGTGACTCAGACGACGACGACGTTGTTGTGCTCGTATGAATATGGTGCTCTGAAACTTCGCTGCTATGCGCGTCGGGAGCCTTACAAATATTTCAGGGAGATGAGACGTGAGCTTCCTTAGTCTTTACAGGTTTCTTACTGAATGCGCTGTGCGCAACAGAATGACAAGAGGCAGGAATGACGTGTAGCAGTGCTATCCGAAAGCTGTGTGAGACAAATCATCAACAAAAACAGTTTATATGAAAACACCATCGCGGCAAAATTTGAATAATTTTGTTTATCATGAAGGTGGTTACATTTTTTCTTTGGTTTAAATATCCCGTTACAATGAAATAGCGCGCGAAAAAACACACGAACAAAATAGAGAGCAATGGTTAATAATAAAGGAACATAACAACTGAGGAAGGGCGGTGGCTACGGCTGGCATGCGCATTCGAAAATAGCAACACCTAAAGCCGTATTGAAGCAAAACGCTTGCATGGCACACATTACCACCGCCACTTCACTGATACAATCAGAAAATAAACCCCCTAACCCAAAGAATTATGGGAAAAAGAACGGAAAGAGAAAAAAATAAAAAACAGACATGTTAGCTAATATTTCGGCAATGGTCAGATTAAGAGTAAAAAACAAATAAACGCTGCAGTGTACCTAAACCTCACTGACAAAGAATGCGGTCGAAGCGGTTTGGCAGCCAAAAAGCAAAATTAAGCGAGCGTTGCATCTTCTCCATTGCACACAAAAAATGTATCTACATCAACCGGTAATTCCTCGGGTTTAAGTAGCGAGGAACGTCATTCACAGATTAGTCTCTCGACGCAAGGTGCATTACGTTTTGTTTTTGCCGCAGACCGTTAATGCAGCCCACATTAACACAGTTTCATTTTAATTTATCCAAACATTAAAACATCTAAATTTCTTTCTTTGTTTCTATGTCCGGCATCATTCTATTCTTGCCCATCAACATGAAGGATACCTTATAACTTGATAAGCAAATGCAGTTTATGTTCTCGTGATTTCAGTTGATGGATATTTCCAAAAGACCCTCAACACATAATCTTATTTCACAGCCGTCAGGTGGCAGCAAAAATATTGTACACTCGCAGGGTACCCCGAGAAGGAGCTGTCTAAAACTAGCTGTCATACAGTTTTCCACGAGACAGTTTATCTTATCGGGAAAGAGTAAAAACCTTCCCTGGAAGGAAGTGTGTTCCACTTTTATCGTTAACAGACCGCTAAGTTTCAAATTCTTATCTCTCGTGCTTTCGCAGGGCTTGTGCTATTGCACAGAATCAGTTAGCCTCCTCTGAACCATCCTTACCATCGTACATACTGAGAAAAGGCGGCTCATTCACATATCGTCATTCATTCCTGGTCAAAGCAAGGGTATTTGCGCTGAGTGTGTTTTCTGCTCCAGCGTACCGCCTTTTTCCGAGCCATGGACGCTGACGCCCGACAAGTCCTGGCTGTTTCCTGCAGGAAGCTGAACGAGATGCAGTCAAGCCGAAGGAAGGTGAGCCTCATCAAGAAGATTTTCGTTCTTCTGATGGTGCGGAAAGCCGAAAGAATCCTGGAGGCGCAGTTGGGCGACGACTCCTTCAGTGACTCAGACGACGACGACATTGTTGTGCTCGTATGAATATGGTGCTTTGAAACTTCGCTGCTATGCGCGTAGGGAGCCTTACATATATTTCAGGGAGATGAGACGTGAGCTTCCTTAGTCTTTACAGGTTCATACTGAATGCGCTGTGCGGAAAAGAATGACAAGAGGCAGGAATGACGTGTAGCAGTGCTACCCGAAGGCTGTGTGAGACAAATCATCAACAAAAACAGTTTATAGGAAAACACCATCGCGGCAAAATTTGAATAATGCTATTTATCATGAAGGTGGTTACATTTTTTCTTTGGTTTAAATATCCTGTCACAATGAAATAGCGCGCGAAAAAACACGCGAACAAAATAGAGAGGAATGGTTAATAATAAAGGAACATAACAACTAAGAAGGGGCGGTGGCTACGGCTGGCATGCGCATTCGAAAATAGCAACACCTAAAGCAGTATTGAAGCAAAACGCTTGCATGGCACACATTACCACCGCCACTTCACTGACACAATCAGAAAATAAACCCCCTAATCCAAAGAATTATGGGTAAAAGAACTGAAAGAGAAAGAAAATTAAAAACAGACATGTTAGCTAATATTTCGGCAGTGGTCAGATTAAGAGTAAAAAACAAATAAACGCTGTTGTGTACCTAAACCTCCCTGACAAAGAATGCGGTCGAAAAGTTTTGGGAGCCAAAAAGCAAAGTTAAGCGAGCGTTGCGTCTTCTCCAATGCACACAAAAAATGTATCTACATCGACCGGTAATTCCTCGGGTTTAAGTAGCGAGGTAACGTCATTCACAGATTAGTCTCTCGACGCAAGGTGCCTTACGTTTTGTTTTTGCCGCAGACCGTTAATGCAGCCCACATTAGCACAGTATCATTTTAATTTATCTAAACATTAAAACATCTAAATTTCTTTCTTTGTTTCTATGAACGGCGTCATTCTATTCTTGCCCATCAACATGAAGGATACCTTATAACTTGATAAGCAAATGCAGTTTATGTTCTCGTGATTTCAGTTGATAGATATTTCCAAAAGACCCTCCACTCATAATCTTATTTCACAGCCGTCAGGTGGCAGCAAAATATTGTACACTCGCAAGCTACCCCGAGAAGGAGCTGTCTAAAACTAGCTGTCATACAGTTTTCAATGAGACAGTTTATCTTATCGGGAAAGAGTAAAAACCTTCCCTGGAAGGAAGTGTGTTAACAGACCGCGAAGATTCAAATTCTTATCTCTCGTGCTTTCGCAGGGCTTGTGCTATTACACAGAATCAGTTAGCCTCCTCTGAAACATCCTTACCCTCGTACATACTGAGAAAAGGCGGCTCATTCACATATCGTCATTCATTCCTGGTCAAAGCACGGGTATTTGCGCTGAGTGTGTTTTCTGCTCCAGCGTACCGCCTTTTTCCGAGCCATGGACGCTGACGCCCGACAAGTCCTGGCGGTTTCCTGCAGGAAGCTGAACGAGATGCAGTCAAGCCGAAGGAAGGTGAGCCTCATCAAGAAGATTTTCGTTCTTCTGATGGTGCGGAAAGCCGAAAGAATCCTGGAGGCGCAGTTGGGCGACGACTCCTTCAGTGACTCAGACGACGACGACATTGTTGTGCTCGTATGAATATGGTGCTTTGAAACTTCGCTGCCATACGCGTCGGGAGCCTAAGAAATATTTAAAGGGGATGAGACGACAATTTCCTTAGTCTTTATAGGTCCATACTGAATGCGCTGTGCGGAACAGAATGACAAGAGGCAGGAATGACGTGTAGCAGTGCTACCCGAAAGCTGTGTGAGACAAATCATCAACAAAAACAGTTTATAGAAAAACACCATCGCGGCAAAATTTGAATAATGCTATTTATCATGAAGGTGGTTACATTTTTTCTTCGGTTTAAATATCCCGTCACAATGAAATAGCGCGCGAAAAAACACACGAACAATATAGAGAGGGATGGTTAAAAATATAGGAACATAACAACTAAGGAGGGGCGGTGGCTACGGCTGGCATGCGCATTCGAAAATAGCAACACCTAAAGTAGTATTGAAGCAAAACGCTTGCATGGCACACATTACCACCACCACTTCACTGACGCAATCAGAAAATAAACCCCCTAACGCAAAGAATTTAGGGTAAAAGAACTGAAAGAGAAAAAAAATTAAAAAACAGACATGTTAGCTAATATTTCGGCAATGGTCAGATTAAGAGTAAAAAACAAATAAACGCTGTATTGTACCTAAACCTCACTGACAAAGAATGCGGTCGAAGCGGTTTGGGAGCCAAAAAGCATAACTAAGCGAGCGTTGCGTCTTCTCCATTGCACACAAAAAATGTATCTACATCGACCGGTAATTCCTCGGGTTTAAGTAGCGAGGAACGTCATTCACAGATTAGTCTCTCGACGCAAGGTGCCTTACGTTTTGTTTTTGCCGCAGACCGTTAATGCAGCCCACATTAACACAGTTTCATTTTAATTTATCCAAACATTAAAACATCTAAATTTCTTTCTTTGTTTCTAGGTCCGGCGTCATTCTATTCTTGGCCATCAACATGAAGGTTACCTTATAATTTGATAAGCAAATGCAGTTTATGTTCTCGTGATTTCAGTTGATGAATATTTCCAAAAGACCCTCCACACATAATCTTATTTCACAGCCGTCAGGTGGCAGCAAATTATTGTACACTCGCAGGGTACCCCGAGAAGGAGCTGTCTAAAACTAGCTGTCATACAGTTTTCTATGAGACAGTTTATCTTATCGGGAAAGAGTAAAAACCTTCCCTGGAAGGAAGTGTGTTAACAGACCGCGAAGTTTCAAATTCTTATCTCTCGTGCTTTCGCAGGGCTTGTGCTATTGCACAGAATCAGTTAGCCTCCTCTGGAACATCCTTACCATCGTACATACTGAGAAAAGGGGGCTCATTCACATATCGTCATTCATTCCTGGTCAAAAGCAAGGGTATTTGCGCTGAGTGTGTTTTCTGCTCCAGCGTACCGCCTTTTTCCGAGCCATGGACGCTGACGCCCGACAAGTCCTGGCTGTTTCCTGCAGGAAGCTGAACGAGATGCAGTCAAGCCGAAGGAAGGTGAGCCTCATCAAGAAGATTTTCGTTCTTCTGATGGTGCGGAAAGCCGAAAGAATCCTGGAGGCGCAGTTGGGCGACGACTCCTTCAGTGACTCAGACGACGACGACATTGTTGTGCTCGTATGAATATGGTGCTTTGAAACTTCGCTGCTATGCGCGTAGGGAGCCTTACATATATTTCAGGGAGATGAGACGTGAGCTTCCTTAGTCTTTACAGGTTCGTACTGAATGCGCTGTGCGGAAAAGAATGACAAGAGGCAGGAATGACGTGTAGCAGTGCTACCCGAAGGCTGTGTGAGACAAATCATCAACAAAAACAGTTTATAGGAAAACACCATCGCGGCAAAATTTGAATAATGCTATTTATCATGAAGGTGGTTACATTTTTTCTTTGGTTTAAATATCCCGTCACAATGAAATAGCGCGCGAAAAAACACGCGAACAAAATAGAGAGGAATGGTTAATAATAAAGGAACATAACAACTAAGAAGGGGCGGTGGCTACGGCTGGCATGCGCATTCGAAAATAGCAACACCTAAAGCAGTATTGAAGCAAAACGCTTGCATGGCACACATTACCACCGCCACTTCACTGACACAATCAGAAAATAAACCCCCTAATCCAAAGAATTATGGGTAAAAGAACTGAAAGAGAAAGAAAATTAAAAACAGACATGTTAGCTAATATTTCGGCAGTGGTCAGATTAAGAGTAAAAAACAAATAAACGCTGTTGTGTACCTAAACCTCCCTGACAAAGAATGCGGTCGAAAAGTTTTGGGAGCCAAAAAGCAAAGTTAAGCGAGCGTTGCGTCTTCTCCAATGCACACAAAAAATGTATCTACACCGACCGGTAATTCCTCGGGTTTAAGTAGCGAGGTAACGTCATTCACAGATTAGTCTCTCGACGCAAGGTGCCTTACGTTTTGTTTTTGCCGCAGACCGTTAATGCAGCCCACATTAGCACAGTATCATTTTAATTTATCTAAACATTAAAACATCTAAATTTCTTTCTTTGTTTCTATGAACGGCGTCATTCTATTCTTGCCCATCAACATGAAGGATACCTTATAACTTGATAAGCAAATGCAGTTTATGTTCTCGTGATTTCAGTTGATAGATATTTCCAAAAGACCCTCCACTCATAATCTTATTTCACAGCCGTCAGGTGGCAGCAAATTTTTGTACACTCGCAGGGTACCCCGAGAAGGAGCTGTCTAAAACTAGCTGTCATACAGTTTTCAATGAGACAGTTTATCTTATCGGGAAAGAGTAAAAACCTTCCCTGGAAGGAAGTGTGTTAACAGACCGCGAAGATTCAAATTCTTATCTCTCGTGCTTTCGCAGGGCTTGTGCTATTGCACAGAATCAGTTAGCCTCCTCTGAAACATCCTTACCCTCGTACATACTGAGAAAAGGCGGCTCATTCACATATCGTCATTCATTCCTGGTCAAAGCACGGGTATTTGCGCTGAGTGTGTTTTCTGCTCCAGCGTACCGCCTTTTTCCGAGCCATGGACGCTGACGCCCGACAAGTCCTGGCGGTTTCCTGCAGGAAGCTGAACGAGATGCAGTCAAGCCGAAGGAAGGTGAGCCTCATCAAGATTTTCGTTCTTCTGATGGTGCGGAAAGCCGAAAGAATCCTGGAGGCGCAGTTGGGCGACGACTCCTTCAGTGACTCAGACGACGACGACATTGTTGTGCTCGTATGAATATGGTGCTTTGAAACTTCGCTGCCATACGCGTCGGGAGCCTAAGAAATATTTAAAGGGGATGAGACGACAATTTCCTTAGTCTTTATAGGTCCATACTGAATGCGCTGTGCGGAACAGAATGACAAGAGGCAGGAATGACGTGTAGCAGTGCTACCCGAAAGCTGTGTGAGACAAATCATCAACAAAAACAGTTTATAGAAAAACACCATCGCGGCAAAATTTGAATAATGCTATTTATCATGAAGGTGGTTACATTTTTTCTTTGGTATAAATATCCCGTCACAATGAAATAGCGCGCGAAAAAACACGCGAACAAAATAGAGAGGAATGGTTAATAATAAAGGAACATAACAACTAAGAAGGGGCGGTGGCTACGGCTGGCATGCGCATTCGAAAATAGCAACACCTAAAGCAGTATTGAAGCAAAACGCTTGCATGGCACACATTACCACCGCCACTTCACTGACACAATCAGAAAATAAACCCCCTAACGCAAAGAATTAAGGGTCAAAGAACTGGAAGAGAAAAAAAATTAAAAAACAGACATGTTAGCTAATATTTCGGCAATGGTCAGATTAAGAGTAAAAAACAAATAAACGCTGCAGTGTACCTAAACCTCACTGACAAAGAATGCGGTCGAATAGGTTTGGGAGCCAAAAAGCAAAATTAAGCGAGCGTTGCATCTTCTCCATTGCACTCAAAAAATGTATCTACATCAATCGGTAATTCCTCGGGTTTAAGTAGCGAGGAACGTCATTCACAAATTAGTCTCTCGACGCAAGGTGCCTTACGTTTTGTTTTTGCCGCAGACCGTTAATGCAGCCCACATTAACACAGTTTCATTTTAATTTATCCAAACATTAAAACATCTAAATTTCTTTCTTTGTTTCTATGTCCGGCGTTATTCTATTCTTGCCCATCAACATGAAGGATACCTTATAACTTGATAAGCAAATGCAGTTTATGTTCTCGTGATTTCAGTTGATGGATATTTCCAAAAGACCCTCCACTCATAATCTTATTTCACAGCCGTCAGGTGGCAGCATATTTTTGTACACTCGCAGGGTACCCCGAGAAGGAGCTGTCTAAAACTAGCTGTCATACAGTTTTCAATGAGACAGTTTATCTTATCGGGAAAGAGTAAAAACCTTCCCTGGAAGGAAGTGTGTTAACAGACCGCGAAGATTCAAATTCTTATCTCTCCTGCTTTCGCAGGGCTTGTGCTATTGCTCAGAATCAGTTAGCCTCCTCTGAAACATCCTTACCCTTGTACATACTGAGAAAAGGGGGCTCATTCACATATCGTCATTCATTCCTGGTCAAAGCAAGGGTATTTGCGCTGAGTGTGTTTTCTGCTCCAGCGTACCGCCTTTTTCCGAGCCATGGACGCTGACGCCCGACAAGTCCTGGCTGTTTCCTGCAGGAAGCTGAACGAGATGCAGTCAAGCCGAAGGAAGGTGAGCCTCATCAAGAAGATTTTCGTTCTTCTGATGGTGCGGAAAGCCGAAAGAATCCTGGAGGCACAGTTGGGCGACGACTCCTTCAGTGACTCAGACGACGACGACATTGTTGTGCTCGTATGAATATGGTGCTTTGAAACTTCGCTGCTATGCGCGTCGGGAGCCTAACAAATATTTAAAGGGGATGAGACGACAATTTCCTTAGTCTTTATAGGTCCATACTGAATGCGCTGTGCGGAACAGAATAACAAGAGGCAGGAATGACGTGTAGCAGTGCTACCCGAAAGCTGTGTGAGACAAATCATCAACAAAAACAGTTTAGAGGAAAACACCATCGCAGCAAAATTTGAATAATTTTATTTATCATGAAGGTGGCATACATTTTTTCTTTGGTTTAAATATCCCGTCACAATGAAATAGCGCGCGAAAAAACACACGAACAAAATAGAGAGCAATGGTTAATAACAAAGAAACATAACAACTGAGGAAGGGCGGTGGCTACGGCTGGCATGCGCATTCGAAAATAGCAGCACCTAAAGCAGTATTGAAGCAAAACGCTTGCATGACACACATTACCACCGCCACTTCACTGACACAATCAGAAAATAAACCCCCTAACCCAAAGAATTATGGGTAAAAGAACTGAAAGAGAAAAAAAATTAAAAAACAGACTTGTTAGCTAATATTTCGGCAATGGTCAGATTAAGAGTTAATAACAAATAAACGCTGTCGTGTACCTAAACCTCACTGAAAAAGAATGCGGTCGAAGAGGTTTGGGAGCCAAAAAGCAAAATTAAGCGAGCGTTGCGTCTTCTCCATTGCACACAAAAAACGTATATACATAGACCGGTAATTCCTCGGATTTAAGTAGCGAGATAACGTCATTCACAGATTAGTCTCTCGACGCAAGGTTCCTTACGTTTTGTTTTTGCCGCAGACCGTTAATGCAGCCCACATTAACACAGTTTCATTTTAATTTATCTAAACATTAAAACATCTAAATTTCTTTCTTTGTTTCTATGAACGGCGTCATTCTATTCTTGCCCATCAACATGAAGGATACTTTATAACTTGATAAGCAAATGCAGTTTATGTTCTCGTGATTTCAGTCGATGTATATTTCCAAAAGACCCTCCACACATAATCTTATTTCACAGCCGTCAGGTGGCAGCAAAATATTGTACACTCGCAAGCTACCCCGAGAAGGAGCTGTCTAAAACTAGCTGTCATACAGTTTTCCATGAGGCAGTTTATCTTATCGGGAAAGAGTAAAAACCTTCCCTGGAAAGAAGTGTGTTAACAGACCGCGAAGTTTCAACTTCTTATCTCTCGTGCTTTCGCAGGGCTTGTGCTTTTGCACAGAATCAGTTAGCCACCTCTGAAACATCCTTACCCTCGTACATACTGAGAAAAGGGGGCTCATTCACATATCGTCATTCATTCCTGGTCAAAGCAAGGGTATTTATGCGAGTGTGTTTTCTGCTCCAGCGTACCGCCTTTTTCCGAGCCATGGACGCTGACGCCCGACAAGTCCTGGCTGTTTCCTGCAGGAAGCTGAAGGAGATGCAGTCAAGCCGAAGGAAGGTGAGCCTCATCAAGATTTTCGTTCTTCTGATGGTGCGGAAAGCCGAAAGAATCATGGAGGCGCAGTTGGGCGACGAGTCCTTCAGTGACTCAGACGACGACGACATTGTTGTGCTCGTATGAATATGGTGCTTTGAAACTTCGCTGCTATGCGCGTCGGGAGCCTAACAAATATTTAAAGGGGATGAGACGACAATTTCCTTAGTCTTTATAGGTCCATACTGAATGCGCTGTGCGGAACAGAATAACAAGAGGCAGGAATGACGTGTAGCAGTGCTACCCGAAAGCTGTGTGAGACAAATCATCAACAAAAACAGTTTATAGGAAAACACCATCGCGGCAAAATTTGAATAATTCTATTTATCATGAAGGTGGTTACATTTTTTCTTTGGTTTAAATATCCCGTCACAATGAAATAGCGCGCGAAAAAACACACGAACAAAATAGAGAGCAATGGTTAATAACAAAAAAACATAACAACTGAGGAAGGGCGGTGGCTACGGCTGGCATGCGCGTTCGAAAATAGCAGCACCTAAAGCAGTATTGAAGCAAAACGCTTGCATGACACACATTACCACAGCCACTTCACTGACACAATCAGAAAATAAACCCCCTAACCCAAAGAATTATGGGTAAAAGAACTGAAAGAGAAAAAAAATTAAAAAACAGACATGTTAGCTAATATTTCGGCAATGATCAGATTATGAGTTAATAACAAATAAACGCTGTCGTGTACCTAAACCTCACTGAAAAAGAATGCGGTCGAAGAGGTTTGGGAGCCAAAAAGCAAAATTAAGCGAGCGTTGCGTCTTCTCCATTGCACACAAAAAACGTATATACATAGACCGGTAATTCCTCGGATTTAAGTAGCGAGATAACGTCATTCACAGATTAGTCTCTCGACGCAAGGTTCCTTACGTTTTGGTTTTGCCGCAGACCGTTAATGCAGCCCACATTACCACAGTTTCATTTCAATTTATCTAAACATTAAAACCTCTAAATTTCTTTCTTTTTGCCGCAGACCGTTAATGCAGCCCACATTAACACAGTTTCATTTTAATTTATCTAAACATTAAAACATCTAAATTTCTTTCTTTGTTTCTATGTCCGGCGTCATTCTATTCTTGCCCATCAACATGAAGGATACTTTATATCTTGATAAGCAAATGCAGTTTATGTTCTCGTGATTTCAGTCGATGTATATTTCCAAAAGACCCTCCACACATAATCTTATTTCACAGCCGTCAGGTGGCAGCAAAATATTGTACACTCGCAAGCTACCCCGAGAAGGAGCTGTCTAAAACTAGCTGTCATACAGTTTTACAAGAGACAGTTTATCTTATCGGGAAAGAGTAAAACCCTTCTCTGGAAGGAAGTGTGTTAACAGACCGCGAAGATTCAAATTCTTATCTCTCGTGCTTTCGCAGGGCTTGTGCTATTGCACAGAATCAGTTAGCCTCCTCTGAAACATCCTTACCCTCGTACATACTGAGAAAAGGGGGCTCATTCACATATCGTTATTCATTCCTGGTCAAAGCAAGGGTATTTGCGCTGAGTGTGTTTTCTGCTCCAGCGTACCGCCTTTTTCCGAGCCATGGACGCTGACGCCCGACAAGTCCTGGCTGTTTCCTGCAGGAAGATGAACGAGATGCAGTCAAGCCGAAGGAAGGTGAGCCTCATCAAGAAGATTTTCTTTCTTCTGATGGTGCGGAAAGCCGAAAGAATCCTGGAGGCGCAGTTGGGCGACGACTCCTTCAGTGACTCAGACGACGACGACATTGTTGTGCTCGTATGAATATGGTGCTTTGAAACTTCGCTGCTATGCGCGTCGGGAGCCTAACAAATATTTAAAGGGGATGAGACGACAATTTCCTTAGTCTTTATAGGTCCATACTGAATGCGCTGTGCGGAACAGAATAACAAGAGGCAGGAATGACGTGTAGCAGTGCTAACCGAAAGCTGTGTGAGACAAATCATCAACAAAAACAGTTTATAGGAAAACACCATCGCGGCAAAATTTGAATAATTCTATTTATCATGAAGGTGGTTACATTTTTTCTTTGGTTTAAATATCCCGTCACAATGAAATAGCGCGCGAAAAAACACACGAACAAAATAGAGAGCAATGGTTAATAACAAAAAAACATAACAACTGAGGAAGGGCGGTGGCTACGGCTGGCATGCGCGTTCGAAAATAGCAGCACCTAAAGCAGTATTGAAGCAAAACGCTTGCATGACACACATTACCACCGCCACATCACTGACACAATCAGAAAATAAACCCCCTAACCCAAAGAATTATGGGTAAAAGAACTGAAAGAGAAAATAAATTAAAAAACAGACTTGTTAGCTAATATTTCGGCAATGGTCAGATTAAGAGTTAATAACAAATAAACGCTGTCGTGTACCTAAACCTCACTGAAAAAGAATGCGGTCGAAGAGGTTTGGGGGCCAAAAAGCAAAATTAAGCGAGCGTTGCGTCTTCTCCATTGCACACAAAAAACGTATATACATAGACCGGTAATTCCTCGGATTTAAGTAGCGAGATAACGTCATTCACAGATTAGTCTCTCGACGCAAGGTGCCTTACGTTTTGTTTTTGCCGCAGACCGTTAATGCAGCTCACATTAACAAAGTTTCATTTTAATTTATCTAAACATTAAAACATCTAAATTTCTTTCTTTGTTTCTATGAACGGCGTCATTCTATTCTTGCCCATCAACATGAAGGATACTTTATAACTTGATAAGCAAATGCAGTTTATGTTCTCGTGATTTCAGTTGATGGATATTTCCAAAAGACCCTCCACACATAATCTTATTTCACGGCCGTCAGGTGGCAGCAAAAATATTGTACACTCGCAGGGTACCCCGAGAAGGAGCTGTCTAAAACTAGCTGTCATACAGTTTTCCATGAGACAGTTTATCTTATCGGGAAAGAGTAAAAACCTTCCCTGGAAGGAAGTGTGTTCCACTTTTATCGTTAACAGACCGCTAAGTTTCAAATTCATATCTCTCGTGCTTTCGCAGGGCTTGTGCTATTGCACAGAATCAGTTAGCCTCCTCTGAAACATCCTTACCCTCGTACATACTGAGAAAAGGGGGCTCATTCACATATCGTCATTCATTCCTGGTCAAAGCAAGGGTATTTGCGCTGAGTGTGTTTTCTGCTCCAGCGTACCGCCTTTTTCCGAGCCATGGACGCTGACGCCCGACAAGTCCTGGCTGTTTCCTGCAGGAAGCTGAACGAGATGCAGTCAAGCCGAAGGAAGGTGAGCCTCATCAAGAAGATTTGCGTTCTTCTGATGGTGCGGAAAGCTGCAAGAATCCTGGAGACGCAGTTGGAAGACGACTCCTTCAGTGACTCAGACGACGACGACATTGTTGTGCTCGTATGAATATGGTGCTTTGAAACTTCGCTGCTATGCGCGTCGGGAGCCTAACAAATATTTCAGGGAGATGAGACGTGAGCTTCCTTAGTCTTTACAGGTTCATACTGAATGCGCTGTGCGGAAAAGAATGACAATAGGCAGGAATGACGTGTAGCAGTGCTACCCGAAAGCTGTGTGAGACAAATCATCAACAAAAACAGTTTATAGGAAAACACCATCGCGGCAAAATTTGAATAACTCTATTTATCATGAAGGTGGTTACATTTTTTCTTTGGTTTAACTATCCCGTCACAATGAAATAGCGCGAGAAAAAACGCACGAACAAAATAGAGAGCAATGGTTAATAATAAAGGAACATAACAACTGAGGAAGGGCGGTGGCTACGGCTGGCATGCGCATTCGAAAATAGCAACACCTAAAGCTGTATTGAAGCAAAACGCTTACATAGCACACATTACCACCGCCACTTCACTGACACAATCAGAAAATAAATCCCCTAACGCAAAGAATTAAGGGTAAAAGAACTGAAAGAGAAAAAAAATTAAAAACAGACATGTTAGCTAATATTTCGGCAATGGTCAGATTAAGAGTAAATAACAAATAAACGCTGTCGTGTACCTAAACCTCACTGAAAAAGACTGCGGTCGAAGAGGTTTGGGAGCCAAAAAGCAAAATTAGGCGAGCGTTGCGTCTTCTCCAATGCACACAAAAAATGTATCTACATCGACCGCTAATTCCTCGGGATTAAGTAGCGAGGTAACGTCATTCACAGATTAGTCTCTCGACGCAAGATGCCTTACGTTTTGTTTTTGCCGCAGACCGTTAATGCAGCCCACATTAACACAGTTTCATTTTAATTTATCTAAACATTAAAACATCTAAATTTCTTTCTTTGTTTCTATGTCCGGCGTCATTCTATTCTTGCCCATCAACATGAAGGATACTTTATATCTTGATAAGCAAATGCAGTTTATGTTCTCGTGATTTCAGTCGATGTATATTTCCAAAAGACCCTCCACACATAATCTTATTTCACAGCCGTCAGGTGGCAGCAAAATATTGTACACTCGCAAGCTACCCCGAGAAGGAGCTGTCTAAAACTAGCTGTCATACAGTTTTTCATGAGGCAGTTTATCTTATCGGGAAAGAGTAAAAACCTTCCCTGGAAAGAAGTGTGTTAACAGACCGCGAAGTTTCAACTTCTTATCTCTCGTGCTTTCGCAGGGCTTGTGCTATTGCACAGAATCAGTTAGCCACCTCTGAAACATCCTTACCCTCGTACATACTGAGAAAAGGGGGCTCATTCACATATCGTCATTCATTCCTGGTCAAAGCAAGGGTATTTATGCGAGTGTGTTTTCTGCTCCAGCTTACCGCCTTTTTCTGAGCCATAGACGCTGACGCCCGACAAGTCCTGGCTGTTTCCTGCAGGAAGCTGAACGAGATGCAGTCAAGCCGAAGGAAGGTGAGCCTCATCAAGAAGATTTGCGTTCTTCTGATGGTGCGGAAAGCTGAAAGAATCCTGGAGACGCAGTTGGGCGACGACTCCTTCAGTGACTCAGACGACGACGACATTGTTGTGCTGGTATGAATATGGTGCTTTGAAACTTCGCTGCTATCCGCGTCGGGAGCCTTACAAATATTTCACGGAGATGAGACGTGAGCTTCCTTAGTCTCTACAGGTTCATACTGAATGCGCTGTGCGCAACAGAATGACAAGAGGCAGGAATGACGTGTAGCAGTGCTACCCGAAAGCTGTGTGAGACAAATCAACAAAAACAGCTTATAGGAAAACACCATCGCGGCAAAATTTGAATAAGTCTATTTATCATGAAGGTGGTTACATTTTTTCTTTGGTTTAAATATCCCGTCACAATGAAATAGCGCGCGCAAAAAACACACGATCAAATTAGAGATAAATGGTTAATAATAAAGGAACATAACTAAGGAGGGGTGGTGGCTACGGCTGGCATGCGCATTCGAAAATTGCAACACCTAAAGCTGTATGGAAGCAGAACGCTTACATGGCACACATTACCACCGCCACTTCACTGATACAATCAGAAAATAAACCCCCTAATCCAAAGAATTATGGGTAAAAGAACTGAAAGAGAAAGAAAATAAAACAGACATGTTAGCTAATATTTCGGCAATGGTCAGATTAAGAGTAAAAAACAAATAAACGCTGTAGTGTACCTAAACCTCACTGACAAAAAATGCGGTCGAAGAGGTTTGGGAGCCAAAAAGCAAAATTAAGCGAGCGTTGCGTCTTCTCCAGTGCACACAAAAAATGTATCTACATCGACCGGTAATTCCTCGGGTTTAAGTAGCGAGGTAACGTCATTCACAGATTAGTCTCTCGACGCAAGGTGCCTTACGTTTTGTTTTTGCCGCAGACCGTTAATGCAGCCAACATTAACACAGTTTCATTTTAATTTATCTAAACATTAAAACATCTAAATTTCTTTCTTTGTTTCTATGAACGGCGTCATTCTATTCTTGCCCATCAACATGAAGGATACTTTATAACTTGATAAGCAAATGCAGTTTATGTTCTCGTGATTTCAGTTGATGGATATTTCCAAAAGACCCTCCACACATAATCTTATTTCACGGCCGTCAGGTGGCAGCAAAAATATTGTACACTCGCAGGGTACCCCGAGAAGGAGCTGTCTAAAACTAGCTGTCATACAGTTTTCCATGAGACAGTTTATCTTATCGGGAAAGAGTAAAAACCTTCCCTGGAAGGAAGTGTGTTCCACTTTTATCGTTAACAGACCGCTAAGTTTCAAATTCATATCTCTCGTGCTTTCGCAGGGCTTGTGCTATTGCACAGAATCAGTTAGCCTCCTCTGAAACATCCTTACACTCGTACATACTGAGAAAAGGGTTCTCAATCACATATCTGCATTCATTCCTGGTGAAAGCAAGGGTATTTGCGCTGAGTGTGTTTTCAGCTCATGCGTACCGCCTTTTTCCGAGCCATGGACGCTGACGCCCGACAAGACCTGGCTGTTTCCTGCAGGAAGCTGAACGAGATGCAGTCAAGCCGAAGGAAGGTGAGCTTCATCAAGAAGATTTTCGTTCTTCTGATGGTGCGGAAAGCTGCAAGAATCCTGGAGACGCAGTTGGAAGACGACTCCTTCAGTGACTCAGACGACGACGACATTGTTGTGCTCGTATGAATATGGTGCTTTGAAACTTCGCTGCTATGCGCGTCGGGAGCCTAACAAATATTTCAGGGAGATGAGACGTGAGCTTCCTTATTCTTTACAGGTTCATACTGAATGCGCTGTGCGGAAAAGAATGACAATAGGCAGGAATGACGTGTAGCAGTGCTACCCGAAAGCTGTGTGAGACAAATCATCAACAAAAACAGTTTATAGGAAAACACCATCGCGGCAAAATTTGAATAACTCTATTTATCATGAAGGTGGTTACATTTTTTCTTTGGTTTAACTATCCCGTCACAATGAAATAGCGCGCGAAAAAACGCACGAAAAAAATAGAGAGCAATGGTTAATAATAAAGGAACATAACAACTGAGGAAGGGTGGTGGCTACGGCTGGCATGCGCATTCGAAAATAGCAACACCTAAAGCTGTATTGAAGCAAAACGCTTACATAGCACACATTACCACCGCCACTTCACTGACACAATCAGAAAATAAATCCCCTAACGCAAAGAATTAAGGGTAAAAGAACTGAAAGAGAAAAAGTTAAAAAACAGACATGTTAGTTAATATTTCGCCAATGGTCAGATTAAGAGTAAATAACAAATAAACGCTGTCGTGTACCTAAACCTCACTGAAAAAGAATGCGGTCGAAGAGGTTTGGGAGCCAAAAAGCAAAATTAAGCGAGCGTTGCGTCTTCTCCAATGCACACAAAAAATGTATCTACATCGACCGGTAATTCCTCGGGATTAAGTAGCGAGGTAACGTCATTCACAGATTAGTCTCTCGACGCAAGGTGCCTTACGTTTTGTTTTTGCCGCAGACCGTTAATGCAGCCCACATTAACACAGTTTCATTTTAATTTATCTAAACATGAAAACATCTAAATTTCTTTCTTTGTTTCTATGTCCGGCGTCATTCTATTCTTGCCCATCAACATGAAGGATACTTTATAACTTTGTAAGCAAATGCAGTTTATGTTCGCGTGGTTTCAGTTGATGGATATTTCCAAAAGAACCTCCACACATAATCTTATTGCACAGCCGTCAGGTGGCAGCAAAATATTGTACACTCGCAGGGTACCCCGAGAAGGAGCTGTCTAAAACTAGCTGTCATACAGTTTTCCATGAGACAGTTTATCTTATCGGGAAAGAGTAAAAACCTTCCCTGGAAGGAAGTGTGTTCCACTTTTATCGTTAACAGACCGCTAAGTTTCAAATTCATATCTCTCGTGCTTTCGCAGGGCTTGTGCTATTGCACAGAATCAGTTAGCCTCCTCTGAAACATCCTTACACTCGTACATACTGAGAAAAGGGGGCTCAATCACATATCTGCATTCATTCCTGGTGAAAGCAAGGGTATTTGCGCTGAGTGTGTTTTCAGCTCATGCGTACCGCCTTTTTCCGAGCCATGGACGCTGACGCCCGACAAGACCTGGCTGTTTCCTGCAGGAAGCTGAACGAGATGCAGTCAAGCCGAAGGAAGGTGAGCTGCATCAAGAAGATTATCGTTCTTCTGATGGTGCGGAAAGCCGAAAGAATCCTGGCGGCGCAGTTGGGCGACGACTCCTTCAGTGACTCAGACGACGGCGACATTGTTGTGCTCGTATGAATATGGTGCTTTGAAACTTCGCTGCTATGCGCGTCGGGAGCCTTACAAATAATTCAGGGAGATGAGACGTGAGCTTCCTTAGTCTTTACAGGTTCATACTGAATGCGCTGTGCGCAACAGAATGACAAGAGGCAGGAATGACGTGTAGCAGTGCTACCCGAAAGCTGTGTGAGACAAATCATCAACAAAAACAGTTTTTAGGAAAACACCATCGCGGCAAAATTTGAATAATTCTATTTATCATGAAGGTGGTTACATTTTTTTTTGGTTTACCTATCCCTTCACAATGAAATAGCGCGCGAAAAAACGCACGAAAAAACAGAGAGCAAGGGTTAATAATAAAGGAACATAACAACTGAGGAAGGGCGGTGGCTACGGCTGGCATGCGCATTCGAAAATAGAAACACCTAAAGCAGTATTGAAGCAAAACGCTTACATAGCACACATTACCACCGCCACTTCACTGACACAATCAGAAAATAAATCCCCTAACGCAAAGAATTAAGGGTAAAAGAACTGAAAGAGAAAAAGTTAAAAAACAGACATGTTAGCTAATGTTTCGCCAATGGTCAGATTAAGAGTAAATAACAAATAAACGCTGTCGTGTACCTAAACCTCACTGACAAAGAATGCGGTCGAAGAGGTTTGGGAGCCAAAAAGTAAAATTAAGCGAGCGTTGCGTCTTCTCCAATGCACACAAAAATGTATCTACATCGACCGGTAATTCCTGGGGTTTAAGTAGCGAGGTAACGCCATTCACAGATTAGTCTCTCGACGCAAGGTGCCTTACGTTTTGTTTTTGCCGCAGACCGTTAATGCAGCCCACATTAACACAGTTTCATTTTAATTTATCTAAACATTAAAACAACTAAATTTCTTTCTTTGTTTCTATGACCGGCGTCATTCTATTCTTGCCCATCAACATGAAGGATACCCTATAACTTGATAACCAAATGCAGTTTATGTTCTCGTGATTTCAGTTGATGGATATTTCCAAAAGACCCTCCACACATAATCTTATTTCACAGCCGTCAGGTGGCAGCAAATTATTGTACACTCGCAGGGTACCCCGAGAAGGAGCTGTCTAAAACTAGCTGTCATACAGTTTTCCATGAGACAGTTTATCTTATCGGGAAAGAGTAAAAACCTTCCCTGGAAGGAAGTGTGTTAACAGACCGCGAAGTTTAAACTTCTTATCTCTCGTGCTTTCGCAGGGCTTGTGCTATTGCACAGAATCAGTTAGCCTCCTCTGAAACATCCTTACCATCGTACATACTGAGAAAAGGGGGCTCATTCACATATCGTCATTCATTCCTGGTCAAAGCAAGGGTATTTGCGCTGAGTGTGTTTTCTGCTCCAGCGTACCGCCTTTTTCCGAGCCATGGACGCTGACGCCCGACAAGTCCTGGCGGTTTCCTGCAGGAAGCTGAACGAGATGCAGTCAAGCCGAAGGAAGGTGAGCCTCATCAAGAAGATTTTCGTTCTTCTGATGGTGCGGAAAGTCGAAAGAATCCTGGCGGCGCAGTTGGGCGACGACTCCTTCAGTGACTCAGACGACGACGACATTGTTGTGCTCGTATGAATATGGTGCTCTGAAACTTCGCTGCTATGCGCGTCGGGAGCCTTACAAATATTTCAGGGAGATGAGACGTGAGCTTCCTTAGTCTTTACAGGTTTCTTACTGAATGCGCTGTGCGCAACAGAATGACAAGAGGCAGGAATGACGTGTAGCAGTGCTATCCGAAAGCTGTGTGAGACAAATCATCAACAAAAACAGTTTATATGAAAACACCATCGCGGCAAAATTTGAATAATTTTGTTTATCATGAAGGTGGTTACATTTTTTCTTTGGTTTAAATATCCCGTCACAATGAAATAGCGCGCGAAAAAACACACGAACAAAATAGAGAGCAATGGTTAATAATAAAGGAACATAACAACTGAGGAAGGGCGGTGGCTACGGCTGGCATGCGCATTCGAAAATAGCAACACCTAAAGCCGTATTGAAGCAAAACGCTTGCATGGCACACATTACCACCGCCACTTCACTGATACAATCAGAAAATAAACCCCCTAACCCAAAGAATTATGGGAAAAAGAACGGAAAGAGAAAAAAAATAAAAAAAAACATGTTAGCTAATATTTCGGCAATGGACAGATTAAGAGTTAATAACAAATAAACGCTGTCGTGTACCTAAACCTCACTGAAAAAGAATGCGGTCGAAGAGGTTTGGGAGCCAAAAAGCAAAATTAAGCGAGCGTTGCGTCTTCTCCATTGCACACAAAAAACGTATATACATAGACCGGTAATTCCTCGGGTTTAAGTAGCGAGATAACGTCATTCACAGATTAGTCTCTCGACGCAAGGTGCCTTATGTTTTGTTTTTGCCGCAAACCGTTAATGCAGCCCACATTAACACAGTTTCATTTTAATTTATCTAAACATTAAAACATCTAAATTTCTTTCTTTTTGCCGCAGACCGTTAATGCAGCCCACATTAACACAGTTTCATTTTAATTTATCTAAACATTAAAACATCTAAATTTCTTTCTTTGTTTCTATGTCCGGCGTCATTCTATTCTTGCCCATCAACATGAAGGATACTTTATATCTTGATAAGCAAATGCAGTTTATGTTCTCGTGATTTCAGTCGATGGATATTTCCAATAGACCCTCCACACATAATCTTATTTCACAGCCGTCAGGTGGCAGCAAAATATTGCACACTCGCAAGCTACCCCGAGAAGGAGCTGTCTAAAACTAGCTGTCATACAGTTTTCCATGAGAGAGTTTATCTTATCGGGAAAGATAAAAACCTTCCCTGGAAGGAAGTGTGTTAACAGACCACGAAGATTCAAATTCTTATCTCTCGTGCTTTCGCAGGGCTTGTGCTATTGCACAGAATCAGTTAGCCTCCTCTGAAACATCCTTACCCTCGTACATACTGAGAAAAGGGGGCTCATTCACATATCGTCATTCATTCCTGGTCAAAGCAAGGGTATTTATGCGAGTGTGTTTTCTGCTCCAGCGTACCGCCTTTTTCCGAGCCATGGACGCTGACGCCCGACAAGTCCTGGCGGTTTCCTGCAGGAAGCTGAACGAGATGCAGTCAAGCCGAAGGAAGGTGAGCCTCATCAAGAAGATTTTCGTTCTTCTGATGGTGCGGAAAGCCGAAAGAATCCTGGAGGCACAGTTGGGCGACGACTCCTTCAGTGACTCAGACGACGACGACATTGTTGTGCTCGTATGAATATGGTGCTTTGAAACTTCGCTGCCATGCGCGTCGGGAGTCTAACAAATATTTAAAGGGCATGAGACGACGATTTCCTTAGTCTTTATAGGTCCATACTGAATGCGCTGTGCGCAACAGAATAACAAGAGGCAGGAATGACGTGTAGCAGTGCTACCCGAAAGCTGTGTGAGACAAATCATCAACAAAAACAGTTTATAGGAAAACACCATCGCGGCAAAATTTGAATAATGCTATTTATCATGAAGGTGGTTACATTTTTTCTTTGGTTTAAATATCCCGTCACAATGAAATAGCGCGCGAAAAAACACGCGAACAAAATAGAGAGGAATGGTTAATAATAAAGGAACATAACAACTAAGAAGGGGCCGTGGCTACGGTTGGCATGCGCATTCGAAAATAGCAACACCTAAAGCAGTATTGAAGCAAAACGCTTGCATGGCACACATTACCACCGCCACTTCACTGACACAATCAGAAAATAAACCCCCTAACGCAAAGAATTAAGGGTCAAAGAACTGAAAGAGAAAAAAAAATTAAAAAACAGACATGTTAGCTAATATTTCGGCAATGGTCAGATTAAGAGTAAAAAACAAATAAACGCTGCAGTCTACCTAAACCTCACTGACAAAGAATGCGGTCGAAAAGGTTTGGGAGCCAAAAAGCAAAATTAAGAGAGCGTTGCATCTTCTCCATTGCACACAAAAAATGTATCTACATCAATCGGTAATTCCTCGGGTTTAAGAAGCGAGGAACGTCATTCACAAATTAGTCTCTCGACGCAAGGTGCCTTACGTTTTGTTTTTGCCGCAGACCGTTAATGCAGCCCACATTAACACAGTTTTATTTTAATTTATCCAAACATTAAAACATCTAAATTTCTTTCTTTGTTTCTATGTCCGGCGTCATTCTATTCTTGCCCATCAACATGAAGGATACCTTATAACTTGATAAGCAAATGCAGTTTATGTTCTCGTGATTTCAGTTGATGGATATTTCCAAAAGACCCTCCACTCATAATCTTATTTCACAGCCGTCAGGTGGCAGCAAATTATTGTACACTCGCAGGGTACCCCGAGAAGGAGCTGTCTAAAACGAGCTGTCATACAGTTTTCAATGAGACAGTTTATCTTATCGGGAAAGAGTAAAAACCAGCCCTGGAAGGAAGTGTGTTAACAGACCGCGAAGATTCAAATTCTTATCTCTCGTGCTTTCGCAGGGCTTGTGCTATTGCACAGAATCAGTTAGCCTCCTCTGAAACATCCTTACCCTCGTACATACTGAGAAAAGGGGGCTCATTCACATATCGTCATTCATTCCTTGTCAAAGCAAGGGTATTTGCGCTGAGTGTGTTTTCTGCTCCAGCGTACCGCCTTTTTCCGAGCCATGGACGCTGACGCCCGACAAGTCCTGGCGGTTTCCTGCAGGAAGCTGAACGAGATGCAGTCAAGCCGAAGGAAGGTGAGCCTCATCAAGAAGATTTTCGTTCTTCTGATGGTGCGGAAAGCCGAAAGAATCCTGGAGGCACAGTTGGGCGACGACTCCTTCAGTGACTCAGACGACGACGACATTGTTGTGCTCGTATGAATATGGTGCTTTGAAACTTCGCTGCTATGCGCGTAGGGAGCCTTACATATATTTCAGGGAGATGAGACGTGAGCTTCCTTAGTCTTTACAGGTTCATACTGAATGCGCTGTGCGCAACAGAATGACAAGAGGCAGGAATGACGTGTAGCAGTGCTACCCGAAGGCTGTGTGAGACAAATCATCAACAAAAACAGTTTATAGGAAAACACCATCGCGGCAAAATTTGAATAATGCTATTTATCATGAAGGTGGTTACATTTTTTCTTTGGTATAAATATCCCGTCACAATGAAATAGCGCGCGAAAAAACACTCGAACAAAATAGAGAGGAATGGTTAATAATAAAGGAACATAACAACTAAGAAGGGGCGGTGGCTACGGCTGGCATGCGCATTCGAAAATAGCAACACCTAAAGCAGTATTGAAGCAAAACGCTTGCATGGCACACATTACCACCGCCACTTCACTGACACAATCAGAAAATAAACCCCCTAACGCAAAGAAATAAGGGTCAAAGAACTGAAAGAGAAAAAAAATTAAAAGACAGACATGTTAGCTAATATTTCGGCAATGGTCAGATTAAGAGTAAAAAACAAATAAACGCTGCAGTGTACCTAAACCTCACTGACAAAGAATGCGGTCGAATAGGTTTGGGAGCCAAAAAGCAAAATTAAGCGAGCGTTGCATCTTCTCCATTGCACTCAAAAAATGTATCTACATCAATCGGTAATTCCTCGGGTTTAAGTAGCGAGGAACGTCATTCACAAATTAGTCTCTCGACGCAAGGTGCCTTACGTTTTGTTTTTGCCGCAGACCGTTAATGCAGCCCACATTAACACAGTTTCATTTTAATTTATCCAAACATTAAAACATCTAAATTTCTTTCTTTGTTTCTATGTCCGGCGTCATTCTATTCTTGCCCATCAACATGAAGGATACCTTATAACTTGATAAGCAAATGCAGTTTATGTTCTCGTGATTTCAGTTGATGGATATTTCCAAAAGACCCTCCACACATATTCTTATTTCACAGCCGTCAGGTGGCAGCAAAAATATTGTACACTCGCAGGGTACCCCGAGAAGGAGCTGTCTAAAACTAGCTGTCATACAGTTTTCCACGAGACAGTTTATCTTATCGGGAAAGAGTAAAAACCTTCCCTGGAAGGAAGTGTGTTAACAGACCACGAAGATTCAAATTCTTATCTCTCGTGCTTTCGCAGGGCTTGTGCTATTGCACAGAATCAGTTAGCCTCCTCTGAAACATCCTTACCCTCGTACATACTGAGAAAAGGGGGCTCATTCACATATCGTCATTCATTCCTGGTCAAAGCAAGGGTATTTATGCGAGTGTGTTTTCTGCTCCAGCGTACCGCCTTTTTCCGAGCCATGGACGCTGACGCCCGACAAGTCCTGGCGGTTTCCTGCAGGAAGCTGAACGAGATGCAGTCAAGCCGAAGGAAGGTGAGCCTCATCAAGAAGATTTTCGTTCTTCTGATGGTGCGGAAAGCCGAAAGAATCCTGGAGGCACAGTTGGGCGACGACTCCTTCAGTGACTCAGACGACGACGACATTGTTGTGCTCGTATGAATATGGTGCTTTGAAACTTCGCTGCCATGCGCGTCGGGAGTCTAACAAATATTTAAAGGGCATGAGACGACGATTTCCTTAGTCTTTATAGGTCCATACTGAATGCGCTGTGCGGAACAGAATAACAAGAGGCAGGAATGACGTGTAGCAGTGCTACCCGAAAGCTGTGTGAGACAAATCATCAACAAAAACAGTTTATAGGAAAACACCATCGCGGCAAAATTTGAATAATGCTATTTATCATGAAGGTGGTTACATTTTTTCTTTGGTTTAAATATCCCGTCACAATGAAATAGCGCGCGAAAAAACACGCGAACAAAATAGAGAGGAATGGTTAATAATAAAGGAACATAACAACTAAGAAGGGGCCGTGGCTACGGTTGGCATGCGCATTCGAAAATAGCAACACCTAAAGCAGTATTGAAGCAAAACGCTTGCATGGCACACATTACCACCGCCACTTCACTGACACAATCAGAAAATAAACCCCCTAACGCAAAGAATTAAGGGTCAAAGAACTGAAAGAGAAAAAAAAATTAAAAAACAGACATGTTAGCTAATATTTCGGCAATGGTCAGATTAAGAGTAAAAAACAAATAAACGCTGCAGTCTACCTAAACCTCACTGACAAAGAATGCGGTCGAAAAGGTTTGGGAGCCAAAAAGCAAAATTAAGAGAGCGTTGCATCTTCTCCATTGCACACAAAAAATGTATCTACATCAATCGGTAATTCCTCGGGTTTAAGAAGCGAGGAACGTCATTCACAAATTAGTCTCTCGACGCAAGGTGCCTTACGTTTTGTTTTTGCCGCAGACCGTTAATGCAGCCCACATTAACACAGTTTTATTTTAATTTATCCAAACATTAAAACATCTAAATTTCTTTCTTTGTTTCTATGTCCGGCGTCATTCTATTCTTGCCCATCAACATGAAGGATACCTTATAACTTGATAAGCAAATGCAGTTTATGTTCTCGTGATTTCAGTTGATGGATATTTCCAAAAGACCCTCCACTCATAATCTTATTTCACAGCCGTCAGGTGGCAGCAAATTATTGTACACTCGCAGGGTACCCCGAGAAGGAGCTGTCTAAAACTAGCTGTCATACAGTTTTCAATGAGACAGTTTATCTTATCGGGAAAGAGTAAAAACCAGCCCTGGAAGGAAGTGTGTTAACAGACCGCGAAGATTCAAATTCTTATCTCTCGTGCTTTCGCAGGGCTTGTGCTATTGCACAGAATCAGTTAGCCTCCTCTGAAACATCCTTACCCTCGTACATACTGAGAAAAGGGGGCTCATTCACATATCGTCATTCATTCCTTGTCAAAGCAAGGGTATTTGCGCTGAGTGTGTTTTCTGCTCCAGCGTACCGCCTTTTTCCGAGCCATGGACGCTGACGCCCGACAAGTCCTGGCGGTTTCCTGCAGGAAGCTGAACGAGATGCAGTCAAGCCGAAGGAAGGTGAGCCTCATCAAGAAGATTTTCGTTCTTCTGATGGTGCGGAAAGCCGAAAGAATCCTGGAGGCACAGTTGGGCGACGACTCCTTCAGTGACTCAGACGACGACGACATTGTTGTGCTGGTATGAATATGGTGCTTTGAAACTTCGCTGCCATGCGCGTCGGGAGCCTAAGAAATATTTAAAGGGGATGAGACGACAATTTCCTTAGTCTTTATAGGTCCATACTGAATGCGCTGTGCGGAACAGAATAACAAGAGGCAGGAATGACGTGTAGCAGTGCTACCCGAAAGCTGTGTGAGACAAATCATCAACAAAAACAGTTTATAGGAAAACACCATCGCGGCAAAATTTAAATAATTCTATTTATCATGAAGGTGGTTACATTTTTTCTTCGGCTTAAATATCCCGTCACAATGAAATAGCGCCCGGAAAAACACACGAACAAAATAGAGATGAATGGTTAATAATAAAGGAACATAACAACTAAGATGGGGCGGTGGCTACGGCTGGCATGCGCATTCGAAAATAGCAACACCTAAAGCAGTATTGAAGCAAAACGCTTGCATGGCACACATTACCACCGCCACTTCACTGACACAATCAGAAAATAAACCCCCTAATCCAAAGAATTATGGGTAAAAGAACTGAAAGAGAAAGAAAATTAAAAACAGACATGTTAGCTAATATTTCGGCAATGGTCAGATTAAGAGTAAAAAACAAATAAACGCTGTTGTGTACCTAAACCTCCCTGACAAAGAATGCGGTCGAAAAGATTTGGGAGCCAAAAAGCAAAGTTAAACGAGCGTTGCGTCTTCTCCAATGCACACAAAAAATGTATCTACATCGACCGGTAATTCCTCGGGTTTAAGTAGCGAGGTAACGTCATTCACAGATTAGTCTCTCGACGCAAGGTGCCTTACGTTTTGTTTTTGCCGCAGACCGTTAATGCAGCCCAAATTAGCACAGTTTCATTTTAATTTATCTAAACATTAAAACATCTAAATTTCTTTCTTTGTTTCTATGAACGGCGTCATTCTATTCTTGCCCATCAACATGAAGGATACCTTATAACTTGATAAGCAAATGCAGTTTATGTTCTCGGGATTTCAGTTTATGGATATTTCCAAAAGACCCTCCACACATAATCTTATTTCAAAGCCGTCAGGTGGCAGCAAAAATATTGTACACTCGCAGGGTACCCCGAGAAGGAGCTGTCTAAAACTAGCTGTCATACAGTTTTCCATGAGACAGTTTATCTTATCGGGAAAGAGTAAAAACCTTCCCTGGAAGGAAGTGTGTTCCACGTTTATCGCTAAGAGACCGCTAAGTTTCAAATTCTTATCTCTCGTGCTTTCGCAGGGCTTGTGCTATTGCACAGAATCAGTTAGCCTCCTCTGAAACATCCTTACCATCGTACATACTGAGAAAAGGGGGCTCATTCACATATCGTCATTCATTCCTGGTCAAAGCAAGGGTATTTGCGCTGAGTGTGTTTTCTGCTCCAGCGTACCGCCTTTTTCCGAGCCATGGACGCTGACGCCCGACAAGTCCTGGCGGTTTCCTGCAGGAAGCTGAACGAGATGCAGTCAAGCCGAAGGAAGGTGAGCCTCATCAAGAAGATTTTCGTTCTTCTGATGGTGCGGAAAGCCGAAAGAATCCTGGAGGCGCAGTTGGGCGACGACTCCTTCAGTGACTCAGACGACGACGACATTGTTGTGCTCGTATGAATATGGTGCTTTGAAACTTCGCTGCTATGCGCGTAGGGAGCCTTACATATATTTCAAGGAGATGAGACGTGAGCTTCCTTAGTCTTTACAGGTTCATACTGAATGCGCTGTGCGCAACAGAATGACAAGAGGCAGGAATGACGTGTAGCAGTGCTACCCGAAAGCTGTGTGAGACAAATCATCAACAAAAACAGTTTATAGAAAAACACCATCGCGGCAAAATTTGAATAATTCTATTTATCATGAAGGTAGTTACATTTTTTTTCGGTTTAAATATCCCGTCACAATGAAATTGCGCGCCAAAAAACACACAAAAAAAATAGAGAGGAATGATTAATAATAAAGGAACATAACAACTAAGAAGGGGCGGTGGCTACGGCTGGCATGCGCATTCGAAAATAGCAACACCTAAAGCATTATTGAAGCAAAACGCTTGCATGGCACACATTACCACCGCCACTTCACTGACACAATCAGAAAATAAACCCCCTAACGCAAAGAATTCACTGAAAGAGAAAAAAAATAAAAACAGACATGTTAGCTAATATTTCGGCAATGGTCAGATTAAGAGTAAAAAACAAATAAACGCTGCAGTGTACCTAAACCTCACTGACAAAGAATGCGGTCGAAGCGGTTTGGGAGCCAAAAAGCAAAATTAAGCGAGCGTTGCATCTTCTCCATTGCACACAAAAAATGTATCTACATCGACCGGTAATTCCTCGGGTTTAAGTAGCGAGGAACGTCATTCACAAATTAGTCTCTCGACGCAAGGTGCCTTACGTTTTGTTTTCGCCGCAGACTGTTAATGCAGCCCACATTAACACAGTTTCATTTTAATTTATCCAAACATTAAAACATCTAAATTTCTTTCTTTGTTTCTATGTCCGGCGTCATTCTATTCTTGCCCATCAACATGAAGGATACCTTATAACTTGATAAGCAAATGCAGTTTATGTTCTCGTGATTTCAGTTGATGGATATTTCCAAAAGACCCTCCACTCATAATCTTATTTCACAGCCGTCAGGTGGCAGCAAATTATTGTACACTCGCAGGGTACCCCGAGAAGGAGCTGTCTAAAACTAGCTGTCATACAGTTTTCAATGAGACAGTTTATCTTATCGGGAAAGAGTAAAAACCAGCCCTGGAAGGAAGTGTGTTAACAGACCGCGAAGATTCAAATTCTTATCTCTCGTGCTTTCGCAGGGCTTGTGCTATTGCACAGAATCAGTTAGCCTCCTCTGAAACATCCTTACCCTCGTACATACTGAGAAAAGGGGGCTCATTCACATATCGTCATTCATTCCTTGTCAAAGCAAGGGTATTTGCGCTGAGTGTGTTTTCTGCTCCAGCGTACCGCCTTTTTCCGAGCCATGGACGCTGACGCCCGACAAGTCCTGGCGGTTTCCTGCAGGAAGCTGAACGAGATGCAGTCAAGCCGAAGGAAGGTGAGCCTCATCAAGAAGATTTTCGTTCTTCTGATGGTGCGGAAAGCCGAAAGAATCCTGGAGGCGCAGTTGGGCGACGACTCCTTCAGTGACTCAGACGACGACGACATTGTTGTGCTCGTATGAATATGGTGCTTTGAAACTTCGCTGCTATGCGCGTAGGGAGCCTTACATATATTTCAGGGAGATGAGACGTGAGCTTCCTTAGTCTTTACAGGTTCATACTGAATGCGCTGTGCGGAAAAGAATGACAAGAGGCAGGAATGACGTGTAGCAGTGCTACCCGAAGGCTGTGTGAGACAAATCATCAACAAAAACAGTTTATAGGAAAACACCATCGCGGCAAAATTTGAATAATGCTATTTATCATGAAGGTGGTTACATTTTTTCTTTGGTATAAATATCCCGTCACAATGAAATAGCGCGCGAAAAAACACGCGAACAAAATAGAGAGGAATGGTTAATAATAAAGGAACATAACAACTAAGAAGGGGCGGTGGCTACGGCTGGCATGCGCATTCGAAAATAGCAACACCTAAAGCAGTATTGAAGCAAAACGCTTGCATGGCACACATTACCACCGCCACTTCACTGACACAATCAGAAAATAAACCCCCTAACGCAAAGAGATAAGGGTCAAAGAACTGAAAGAGAAAAAAAATTAAAAAACAGACATGTTAGCTAATATTTCGGCAATGGTCAGATTAAGAGTAAAAAACAAATAAACGCTGCAGTGTACCTAAACCTCACTGACAAAGAATGCGGTCGAATAGGTTTGGGAGCCAAAAAGCAAAATTAAGCGAGCGTTGCATCTTCTCCATTGCACTCAAAAAATGTATCTACATCAATCGGTAATTCCTCGGGTTTAAGTAGCGAGGAACGTCATTCACAAATTAGTCTCTCGACGCAAGGTGCCTTACGTTTTGTTTTTGCCGCAGACCGTTAATGCAGCCCACATTAACACAGTTTCATTTTAATTTATCCAAACAATAAAACATCTAAATTTCTTTCTTTGTTTCTATGTCCGGCGTCATTCTATTCTTGCCCATCAACATGAAGGATACCTTATAACTTGATAAGCAAATGCAGTTTATGTTCTCGTGATTTCAGTTGATGGATATTTCCAAAAGACCCTCCACTCATAATCTTATTTCACAGCCGTCAGGTGGCAGCAAATTATTGTACACTCGCAGGGTACCCCGAGAAGGAGCTGTCTAAAACTAGCTGTCATACAGTTTTCAATGAGACAGTTTATCTTATCGGGAAAGAGTAAAAACCTTCCCTGGAAGGAAGTGTGTTAACAGACCGCGAAGATTCAAATTCTTATCTCTCGTGCTTTCGCAGGGCTTGTGCTATTGCACAGAATCAGTTAGCCTCCTCTGAAACATCCTTACCCTCTGTAATACTGAGAAAAGGGGGCTCATTCACATATCGTCATTCATTCCTGGTCAAAGCAAGGGTATTTGCGCTGAGTGTGTTTTCTGCTCCAGCGTACCGCCTTTTTCCGAGCCATGGACGCTGACGCCCGACAAGTCCTGGCGGTTTCCTGCAGGAAGCTGAACGAGATGCAGTCAAGCCGAAGGAAGGTGAGCCTCATCAAGAAGATTTTCGTTCTTCTGATGGTGCGGAAAGCCGAAAGAATCCTGGAGGCACAGTTGGGCGACGACTCCTTCAGTGACTCAGACGACGACGACATTGTTGTGCTGGTATGAATATGGTGCTTTGAAACTTCGCTGCCATGCGCGTCGGGAGCCTAAGAAATATTTAAAGGGGATGAGACGACAATTTCCTTAGTCTTTATAGGTCCATACTGAATGCGCTGTGCGGAACAGAATAACAAGAGGCAGGAATGACGTGTAGCAGTGCTACCCGAAAGCTGTGTGAGACAAATCATCAACAAAAACAGTTTATAGGAAAACACCATCGCGGCAAAATTTAAATAATTCTATTTATCATGAAGGTGGTTACATTTTTTCTTCGGCTTAAATATCCCGTCACAATGAAATAGCGCCCGGAAAAACACACGAACAAAATAGAGATGAATGGTTAATAATAAAGGAACATAACAACTAAGAAGGGGCGGTGGCTACGGCGGGCATGCGCATTCGAAAATAGCAACACCTAAAGCATTATTGAAGCAAAACGCTTGCATGGCACACATTACCACCGCCACTTCACTGACACAATCAGAAAATAAACCCCCTAACGCAAAGAATTCACTGAAAGAGAAAAAAAATTAAAAACAGACATGTTAGCTAATATTTCGGCAATGGTCAGATTAAGAGTAAAAAACAAATAAACGCTGCAGTGTACCTAAACCTCACTGACAAAGAATGCGGTCGAAGCGGTTTGGGAGCCAAAAAGCAAAATTAAGCGAGCGTTGCATCTTCTCCATTGCACACAAAAAATGTATCTACATCGACCGGTAATTCCTCGGGTTTAAGTAGCGAGGTAACGTCATTCACAGATTAGTCTCTCGACGCAAGGTGCCTTACGTTTTGTTTTTGCCGCAGACCGTTAATGCAGCCCACATTAACACAGTTTCATTTTAATTTATCCAAACATTAAAACATCTAAATTTCTTTCTTTGTTTCTATGTCCGGCGTCATTCTATTCTTGCCCATCAACATGAAGGATACCTTATAACTTGATAAGCAAATGCAGTTTATGTTCTCGTGATTTCAGTTGATGGATATTTCCAAAAGACCCTCCCCACATAATCTTATTTCACAGCCGTCAGGTGGCAGCAAATTATTGTACACTCGCAGGGTACCCCGAGAAGGAGCTGTCTAAAACTAGCTGTCATACAGTTTTCAATGAGACAGTTTATCTTATCGGGAATGAGTAAAAACCTTCCCTGGAAGGAAGTGTGTTAACAGACCGCGAAGATTCAAATTCTTATCTCTCGTGCTTTCGCAGGGCTTGTGCTATTGCACAGAATCAGTTAGCCTCCTCTGAAACATCCTTACCCTCGTACATACTGAGAAAAGGGGGCTCATTCACATATCGTCATTCATTCCTGGTCAAAGCAAGGGTATTTGCGCTGAGTGTGTTTTCTGCTCCAGCGTACCGCCTTTTTCCGAGCCATGGACGCTGACGCCCGACAAGTCCTGGCTGTTTCCTGCAGGAAGCTGAACGAGATGCAGTCAAGCTGAAGGAAGGTGAGCCTCATCAAGAAGATTTTCGTTCTTCTGATGGTGCGGAAAGCCGAAAGAATCCTGGAGGCGCAGTTGGGCGACGACTCCTTCAGTGACTCAGACGACGACTACATTGTTGTGCTGGTATGAATATGGTGCTTTGAAACTTCGCTGCTATGCGCGTAGGGAGCCTTACATATATTTCAAGGAGATGAGACGTGAGCTTCCTTAGTCTTTACAGGTTCATACTGAATGCGCTGTGCGCAACAGAATGACAAGAGGCAGGAATGACGTGTAGCAGTGCTACCCGAAAGCTGTGTGAGACAAATCATCAACAAAAACAGTTTATAGGAAAACACCATCGCGGCAAAATTTGAATAATGCTATTTATCATGAAGGTCGTTACAATTTTTCTTTGGTTTAAATATCCCGTCACAATGAAATAGCGCGCGAAAAAACACGCGAACAAAATAGAGAGGAATGGTTAATAATAAAGGAACATAACTAAGATGGGGCGGTGGCTACGGCTGGCATGCGCATTCGAAAATAGCAACACCTAAAGCAGTATTGAAGCAAAACGCTTGCATGGAACACATTACCACCGCCACTTCACTGACACAATCAGAAAATAAACCCCCTAACCCAAAGAATTATGGGTAAAAGAAATGAAAGAGAAAGAAAATTAAAAACAGACATGTTAGCTAATATTTCGGCAATGGTCAGATTAAGAGTAAAAAACAAATAAACGCTGTAGTGTACCTAAACCTCCCTGACAAAGAATGCGGTCGAAAAGGTTTGGGAGCCAAAAAGCAAAGTTAAGCGAGCGTTGCGTCTTCTCCAATGCACACAAAAAATGTATCTACATCGACCGGTAATTCCTCGGGTTTAAGTAGCGAGGTAACGTCATTCACAGATTAGTCTCTCGACGCAAGGTGCCTTACGTTTTGTTTTTGCCGCACACCGTTAATGCAGCCAACATTACCACAGTTTCATTTTAATTTATCTAAACATTAAAACATCTAAATTTCTTTCTTTGTTTCTATGAACGGCGTCATTCTATTCTTGCCCATCAACATGAAGGATACCTTATAACTTGATAAGCAAATGCAGTTTATGTTCTCGTGATTTCAGTTGATGGATATTTCCAAAAGACCCTCCACACATAATCTTATTTCACAGCCGTCAGGTGGCAGCAAAAATATTGTACACTCGCAGGGTACCCCGAGAAGGAGCTGTCTAAAACTAGCTGTCATACAGTTTTCCATGAGACAGTTTATCTTATCGGGAAAGAGTAAAAACCTTCCCTGGAAGGAAGTGTGTTCCACTTTTATCGTTAACAGACCGCTAAGTTTCAAATTCTTATCTCTCGTGCTTTCGCAGGGCTTGTGCTATTGCACAGAATCAGTTAGCCTCCTCTGAAACATCCTTACCCTCGTACATACTGAGAAAAGGGGGCTCATTCACATATCGTCATTCATTCCTGGTCAAAGCAAGGGTATTTGCGCTGAGTGTGTTTTCTGCTCCAGCGTACCGCCTTTTTCCGAGCCATGGACGCTGACGCCCGACAAGTCCTGGCTGTTTCCTGCAGGAAGCTGAACGAGATGCAGTCAAGCTGAAGGAAGGTGAGCCTCATCAAGAAGATTTTCGTTCTTCTGATGGTGCGGAAAGCCGAAAGAATCCTGGAGGCGCAGTTGGGCGACGACTCCTTCAGTGACTCAGACGACGACTACATTGTTGTGCTGGTATGAATATGGTGCTTTGAAACTTCGCTGCTATGCGCGTAGGGAGCCTTACATATATTTCAAGGAGATGAGACGTGAGCTTCCTTAGTCTTTACAGGTTCATACTGAATGCGCTGTGCGCAACAGAATGACAAGAGGCAGGAATGACGTGTAGCAGTGCTACCCGAAAGCTGTGTGAGACAAATCATCAACAAAAACAGTTTATAGGAAAACACCATCGCGGCAAAATTTGAATAATGCTATTTATCATGAAGGTCGTTACATTTTTTCTTTGGTTTAAATATCCCGTCACAATGAAATAGCGCGCGAAAAAACACGCGAACAAAATAGAGAGGAATGGTTAATAATAAAGGAACATAACTAAGATGGGGCGGTGGCTACGGCTGGCATGCGCATTCGAAAATAGCAACACCTAAAGCAGTATTGAAGCAAAACGCTTGCATGGAACACATTACCACCGCCACTTCACTGACACAATCAGAAAATAAACCCCCTAACCCAAAGAATTATGGGTAAAAGAAATGAAAGAGAAAGAAAATTAAAAACAGACATGTTAGCTAATATATCGGCAATGGTCAGATTAAGAGTAAAAAACAAATAAACGCTGTAGTGTACCTAAACCTCCCTGACAAAGAATGCGGTCGAAAAGGTTTGGGAGCCAAAAAGCAAAGTTAAGCGAGCGTTGCGTCTTCTCCAATGCACACAAAAAATGTATCTACATCGACCGGTAATTCCTCGGGTTTAAGTAGCGAGGTAACGTCATTCACAGATTAGTCTCTCGACGCAAGGTGCCTTACGTTTTGTTTTTGCCGCACACCGTTAATGCAGCCAACATTACCACAGTTTCATTTTAATTTATCTAAACATTAAAACATCTAAATTTCTTTCTTTGTTTCTATGAACGGCGTCATTCTATTCTTGCCCATCAACATGAAGGATACCTTATAACTTGATAAGCAAATGCAGTTTATGTTCTCGTGATTTCAGTTGATGGATATTTCCAAAAGACCCTCCACACATAATCTTATTTCACAGCCGTCAGGTGGCAGCAAAAATATTGTACACTCGCAGGGTACCCCGAGAAGGAGCTGTCTAAAACTAGCTGTCATACAGTTTTCCATGAGACAGTTTATCTTATCGGGAAAGAGTAAAAACCTTCCCTGGAAGGAAGTGTGTTCCACTTTTATCGTTAACAGACCGCTAAGTTTCAAATTCTTATCTCTCGTGCTTTCGCAGGGCTTGTGCTATTGCACAGAATCAGTTAGCCTCCTCTGAAACATCCTTACCATCGTACATACTGAGAAAAGGGGGCTCATTCACATATCGTCATTCATTCCTGGTCAAAGCAAGGGTATTTGCGCTGAGTGTGTTTTCTGCTCCAGCGTACCGCCTTTTTCCGAGCCATGGACGCTGACGCCCGACAAGTCCTGGCGGTTTCCTGCAAGAAGCTGAATGAGATGCAGTCAAGCCGAAGGAAGGTGAGCCTCATCAAGAAGATTTTCGTTCTTCTGATGGTGCGGAAAGCCGAAAGAATCCTGGAGGCGCAGTTGGGCGACGACTCCTTCAGTGACTCAGACGACGACGACATTGTTGTGCTCGTATGAATATGGTGCTTTGAAACTTCGCTGCTATGCGCGTAGGGAGCCTAAGAAATATTTAAAGGGGATGAGACGACAATTTCCTTAGTCTTTATAGGTCCATACTGAATGCGCTGTGCGCAACAGAATGACAAGAGGCAGGAATGACGTGTAACAGTGCTACCCGAAAGCTGTGTGAGACAAATCATCAACAAAAACAGTTTATAGAAAAACACCATCGCGGCAAAATTTGAATAATTCTATTTATCATGAAGGTAGTTACATTTTTTCTTCGGTTTAAATATCCCGTCACAATGAAATAGCGCGCGAAAAAAGCACACGAAAAAAATAGAGAGGAATGATTAATAATAAAGGAACATAACAACTAAGAAGGGCGGTGGCTACGGCTGGCATGCGCATTCGAAAATAGCAACACCTAAAGCATTATTGAAGCAAAACGCTTGCATGGCACACATTACCACCGCCACTTCACTGACACAATCAGAAAATAAACCCCCTAACGCAAAGAAGAAAGGGTAAAAGAAATGAAAGAGAAAGAAAATTAAAAACACACATGTTAGCTAATATTTCGGCAATGGTCAGATTAAGAGTAAAAAAAAATAAACGCTGTAGTGTACCTAAACCTCCCTGACAAAGAATGCGGTCGAAAAGGTTTGGGAGCCAAAAAGCAAAGTTAAGCGAGCGTTGCGTCTTCTCCAATGCACACAAAAAATGTATCTACATCAACCGGTAATTCCTCGGGTTTAAGTAGCGAGGAACGTCATTCACAGATTAGTCTCTCGACGCAAGGTGCCTTACGTTTTGTTTTTGCCGCAGACCGTTAATGCAGCCCACATTAACACAGTTTCATTTTAATTTATCTAAACATGAAAACATCTAAATTTCTTTCTTTGTTTCTATGTCCGGCGTCATTCTATTCTTGCCCATCAACATGAAGGATACCTTATAACTTGATAAGCAAATGCAGTTTATGTTCTCGTGATTTCCGTTGATGGATATTTCCAAAAGACCCTCCACTCATAATCTTATTTCACAGCCGTCAGGTGGCAGCAGATTATTGTACACTCGCAGGGTACCCCGAGAAGGAGCTGTCTAAAACTAGCTGTCATACAGTTTTCAATGAGACAGTTTATCTTATCGGGAAAGAGTAAAAACCTTCCCTGGAAGGAAGTGTGTTAACAGACCGCGAAGATTCAAATTCTTATCTCTCGTGCTTTCGCAGGGCTTGTGCTATTGCACAGAATCAGTTAGCCTCCTCTGAAACATCCTTTCCCTCGTACATACAGAGAAAAGGGGGCTCATTCACATATCGTCATTCATTCCTGGTCAAAGCACGGGTATTTGCGCTGAGTGTGTTTTCTGCTCCAGCGTACCGCCTTTTTCCGAGCCATGGACGCTGACGCCCGACAAGTCCTGGCGGTTTCCTGCAGGAAGCTGAACGAGATGCAGTCAAGCCGAAGGAAGGTGAGCCTCATCAAGAAGATTTTCGTTCTTCTGATGGTGCGGAAAGCCGAAAGAATCCTGGAGGCGCAGTTGAGCGACGACTCCTTCAGTGACTCAGACGACGACGACATTGTTGTGCTCGTATGAATATGGTGCTTTGAAACTTCGCTGCCATGCGCTTCGGGAGCCTAAGAAATATTTAAAGGGGCTGAGACGACAATTTCCTTAGTCTTTATAGGTCCATACTGAATGCGCTGTGCGGAACAGAATGACAAGAGGCAGGAATGACGTGTAGCAGTGCTACCCGAAAGCTGTGTGAGACAAATCATCAACAAAAACAGTTTATAGAAAAACACCATCGCGGCAAAATTTGAATAATTCTATTTATCATAAAGGTAGTTACATTTTTTCTTCGGTTTAAATATCCCGTCACAATGAAATTGCGCGACAAAAAACACCTGAACAAATTGAAGAGGGATGGTTAATAATAAAAGAACATAACAACTAAGATGGGGCGGTGGCTACGGCTGGCATGCGCATTCGAAAATAGCAACACCTAAAGCAGTATTGAAGCAAAACGCTTGCATGGCACACATTACCACCGCCACTTCACTGACACAATCAGAAAATAAACCCCCTAATCCAAAGAATTATGGGTAAAAGAACTGAAAGAGAAAGAAAATTAAAAACAGACATGTTAGCTAATATTTCGGCAATGGTCAGATTGAGAGTAAAAAACAAATAAACGCTGTAGTGTACCTAAACCTCCCTGACAAAGAATGCGGTCGAAAAGGTTTGGGAGCCAAAAAGCAAAGTTAAGCGAGCGTTGCGTCTTCTCCAATGCACACAAAAAATGTATCTATATCGACCGGTAATTCCTCGGGTTTAAGTAGCGAGGTAACGTCATTCACAGATTAGTCTCTCGACGCAAGGTGCCTTACGTTTTGTTTTTGCCGCAGACCGTTAATGCAGCCCAAATTAGCACAGTTTCATTTTAATTTATCTAAACATTAAAACATCTAAATTTCTTTCTTTGTTTCTATGAACGGCGTCATTCTATTCTTGCCCATCAACATGAAGGATACCTTATAACTTGATAAGCAAATGCAGTTTATGTTCTCGGGATTTCAGTTGATGGATATTTCCAAAAGACCCTCCACACATAATCTTATTTCACAGCCGTCAGGTGGCAGCAAAAATATTGTACACTCGCAGCATACCCCGAGAAGGAGCTGTCTAAAAATTGGTTTCATACAGTTTTCCATGAGACAGTTTATCTTATCGGGAAAGAGTAAAAACCTTCCCTGGAAGGAAGTGTGTGAACAGACCGCGAAGATTCAAATTCTTATCTCTCGTGCTTTCGCAGGGCTTGTGCTATTGCACAGAATCAGTTAGCCTCCTCTGAAACATCCTTACCATCGTACATACTGAGAAAAGGGGGCTCATTCACATATCGTCATTCATTCCTGGTCAAAGCAAGGGTATTTGCGCTGAGTGTGTTTTCTGCTCCAGCGTACCGCCTTTTTCCGAGCCATGGACGCTGACGCCCGACAAGTCCTGGCTGTTTCCTGCAGGAAGCTGAACGAGATGCAGTCAAGCCGAAGGAAGGTGAGCCTCATCAAGAAGATTTTCGTTCTTCTGATGGTGCGGAAAGCCGAAAGAATCCTGGAGGCGCAGTTGGGCGACGACTCCTTCAGTGACTCAGACGACGACGACATTGTTGTGCTCGTATGAATATGGTGCTTTGAAACTTCGCTGCTATGCGCGTAGGGAGCCTTACATATATTTCAAGGAGATGAGACGTGAGCTTCCTTAGTCTTTACAGGTTCATACTGAATGCGCTGTGCGCAACAGAATGACAAGACTCAGGAATGACGTGTAGCAGTGCTACCCGAAAGCTGTGTGAGACAAATCATCAACAAAAACAGTTTATATGAGAACACCATCGCGGCAAAATTTGAATAATTCTGTTTATCATGAAGGTGGTTACATTTTTTCTTTGGTTTAAATATCCCGTCACAATGAAATAGCGCGGGAAAAAACACGCGAACAAAATAGAGAGCAATGGTTAATAATAAAGGAACATAACAGCTGAGGAAGGGCGGTGGCTACGGCTGGCATGCGCATTCGAAAATAGCAACACCTAAAGCCGTATTGAAGCAAAACGCTTGCATGGCACACATTACCACCGCCACTTCACTGACACAATCAGAAAATAAATCCCCTAACGCAAAGAATTAAGGGTAAAAGAACTGAAAGAGAAAAAGTTAAAAAACAGACATGTTAGCTAATGTTTCGCCAATGGTCAGATTAAGAGTAAATAACAAATAAACGCTGTCGTGTACCTAAACCTCACTGAAAAAGAATGCGGTCGAAGAGGTTTGGGAGCCAAAAAGCAAAATTAAGCGAGCGTTGCGTCTTCTCCATTGCACACAAAAAACGTATATACATAGACCGGTAATTCCTCGGGTTTAAGTAGCGAGATAACGTCATTCACAGATTAGTCTCTCGACGCAAGGTGCCTTACGTTTTCTTTTTGCCGCAGACCGTTAATGCAGCCCACATTAACACAGTTTCATTTTAATTTATCCAAACATTAAAACATCTAAATTTCTTTCTTTTTGCCGCAGACCGTTAATGCAGCCCACATTAACACAGTTTCATTTTGATTTATCTAAACATTAAAACATCTAAATTTCTTTCTTTGTTTCTATGTCCGGCGTCATTCTATTCTTGCCCATCAACATGAAGGTTACCTTATAACTTGATAAGCAAATGCAGTTTATGTTCTCGTGATTTCAGTTGATGGATATTTCCAAAAGACCCTCCACTCATAATCTTATTTCACAGCCGTCAGGTGGCAGCAAATTATTGTACACTCGCAGGGTACCCCGAGAAGGAGCTGTCTAAAACTAGCTGTCATAGTTTTCAATGAGACAGTTTATCTTATCGGGAAAGAGCAAAAACCTTCCCTGGAAGGAAGTGTGTTAACAGACCGCGAAGATTCAAATTCTTATCTCTCGTGCTTTCGCAGGGCTTGTGCTATTGCACAGAATCAGTTAGCCTCCTCTGAAACATCCTTACCATCGTACATACTGAGAAAAGGGGGCTCATTCACATATCGTCATTCATTCCTGGTCAAAGCAAGGTTATTTGCGCTGAGTGTGTTTTCTGCTCCAGCGTACCGCCGTTTTCCCAGCCATGGACGCTGACGCCCGACAAGTCCTGGCTGTTTCCTGCAGGAAGCTGAACGAGATGCAGTCAAGCCGAAGGAAGGTGAGCCTCATCAAGAAGATTTTCGTTCTTCTGATGGTGCGGAAAGCCGAAAGAATCCTGGAGGCGCAGTTGGGCGACGACTCCTTCAGTGACTCAGACGACGACGACATTGTTGTGCTCGTATGAATATGGTGCTTTGAAACTTCGCTGCTATGCGCGTCGAGAGAGTAACAAATATTTAAAGGGGATGAGACGACAATTTCCTTAGTCTTTATAGGTCCATACTGAATGCGCTGTGCGGAACAGAATAACAAGAGGCAGGAATGACGTGTAGCAGTGCTACCCGAAAGCTGTGTGAGACAAATCATCAACAAAAACAGTTTATAGGAAAACACCATCGCGGCAAAGTTTGAATAATTCTATTTATCATGAAGGTGGTTACATTTTTTCTTCGGTTTAAATATCCCGTCACAATGAAATAGCGCGCGGAAAAACACACGAACAAAATAGAGATGAATGGTTAATAATAAAGGAACATAACAACTAAGATGGGGCGGTGGCTACGGCTGGCATGCGCATTCTAAAATAGCAACATCTAAAGCATATTGAAGCAAAACGCTTGCATGGCACACATTACCACCGCCACTTCACTGACACAATCAGAAAATAAACCCCCTAACGCAAAGAATTAAGGATCAAAGAACTGAAAGAGAAAAAAAATTAAAAAACAGACATGTTAGCTAATATTTCGGCAATGGTCAGATTAAGAGTAGAAAACAAATAAACGCTGCAGTGTACCTAAACCTCACTGACAAAGAATGCGGTCGAAGCGGTTTGGGAGCCAAAAAGCAAAATTAAGCGAGCGTTGCATCTTCTCCATTGCACACAAAAAATGTATCTACATCAACCGGTAATTCCTCGGGTTTAAGTAGCGAGGAACGTCATTCACAGATTAGTCTCTCGACGCAAGGTGCCTTACGTTTTGTTTTTGCCGCAGACCGTTAATGCAGCCCACATTAACACAGTTTCATTTTAATTTATCCAAACATTAAAACATCTAAATTTCTTTCTTTGTTTCTATGTCCGGCGTCATTCTATTCTTGCCCATCAACATGAAGGATACCTTATAACTTGATAAGCAAATGCAGTTTATGTTCTCGTGATTTCAGTTGATGGATATTTCCAAAAGACCCTCCACTCATAATCTTATTTCACAGCCGTCAGGTGGCAGCAAATTATTGTACACTCGCAGGGTACCCCGAGAAGGAGCTGTCTAAAACTAGCTGTCATACAGTTTTCCATGAGACAGTTTATCTTATCGGGAAAGAGTAAAAACCTTCCCTGGAAGGAAGTGTGTTCCACTTTTATCGTTAACAGACCGCTAAGTTTCAAATTCATATCTCTCGTGCTTTCGCAGGGCTTGTGCTATTGCACAGAATCAGTTATCCTCCTCTGAAACATCCTTACACTCGTACATACTGAGAAAAGGGGGCTCAATCACATATCTTCATTCATTCCTGGTGAAAGCAAGGGTATTTGCGCTGAGTGTGTTTTCAGCTCATGCGTACCGCCTTTTTCCGAGCCATGGACGCTGACGCCCGACAAGACCTGGCTGTTTCCTGCAGGAAGCTGAACGAGATGCAGTCAAGCCGAAGGAAGGTGAGCTTCATCAAGAAGATTTTCGTTCTTCTGATGGTGCGGAAAGCTGCAAGAATCCTGGAGACGCAGTTGGGCGACGACTCCTTCAGTGACTCAGACGACGACGACATTGTTGTGCTCGTATGAATATGGTGCTTTGAAACTTCGCTGCTATGCGCGTCGGGAGCCCAACAAATATTTCAGGGAGATGAGACGTGAGCTTTATTAGTCTTTACAGGTCCATACTGAATGCGCTGTGCGGAAAAGAATGACAAGAGGCAGGAATGACGTGTAGCAGTGCTACCCGAAAGCTGTGTGAGACAAATCATCAACAAAAACAGTTTATAGGAAAACACCATCGCGGCAAAATTTGAATAATTCTATTTATCATGAAGGTGGTTACATTTTTATTTGGTTTAAATATCCCGTCACAATGAAATAGCGCGCGAAAAAACACGAACAAAATAGAGAGGAATGGTTAATAATAAAGGAACATAACAACTAGGAAGGGGCGGTGGCTATGGCTGGCATGCGCATTCGAAAATAGCAACACCTAAAGCAGTATTGAAGCAAAACGCTTATATGGCACACATTACCACAGCCACTTCACTGACACAATCAGAAAATAAATCCCTAACGCAAAGAATTATGGGTAAAAGAACTGAAAGAGAAAAAAAGTAAAAACAGACATGTTAGCTAATACTTCGACAATGGTCAGATTAAGAGTAAAAAACAAATAAACTCTGTAGTGTACCTAAACCTCACTGACAAAGAATGCGGTCGAAGAGCTATGGGAGCCAAAAAGCAAAATTAAGCGATCGTCGCGTCTTCTCCTTTGCACACACAAAAAAATGTATCTACATCGACCGGTAATTCCTCGGGTTTAAGTAGCGAGGTAACGTCATTCACAGATTAGTCTCTCGACGCAAGGTACCTTACGTTTTGTTTTTGCCGCAGACAGTTAATGCAGCCCACATTAACACAGTTTCATTTTAATTTATCTAAACATTAAAACATCTAAATTTCTTTCTTTTTGCCGCAGACCGTTAATGCAGCCCACATTAACACAGTTTCATTTTAATTTATCTAAACATTAAAACATCTCAATTTCTTTCTTTGTTTCTATGTCCGGCGTCATTCTATAATTGCCCAACAACATGAAGGATACTTTATACCTTGATAAGCAAATGCAGTTTATATTCTCGTGATTTCAGTTGATGGATATTTACAAAACACCCGCTACACATAATCTCATTTCACAGCGGTCAGGTGGCAGCAAATTATTGTACACTCGCAGGGTACCCCGAGACGGAGCTGTCTAAAACTAGCTGTCATACGGTTTTCCATGAGGCAGTTTATCTTATCGGGAAAGAGTAAAAACCTTCCCTGGAAGGAAGAGTGTTAACAGACCGCGAAGTTTCAAATTCTTATCTCTCGTGCTTTCGCTGGGCTTGTGCTATTGCACAGAATCAGTTAGCCTCCTCTGAAACGTCCTTACCCTCGTACATACTGAGAAAAGGGGGCTCATTCACATATCGTCATTCATTCCTGGTCAAAGCAAGGGTATTTGCGCTGAGTGTGTTTTCTGCTCCAGCGTACCACCTTTTTCCGAGCCATGGACGCTGACGCCCGACAAGTCCTGGCTGTCTCCTGCAGGAAGCTGAACGAGATGCAGTCATGGCGAAGGAAGGTGAGCCTCATCAAGAAGATTTTCGTTCTTCTGATGGTGCGGAAAGCTGAAAGAATCCTGGAGACGCAGTTGGGCGACGACTCCTTCAGTGACTCAGACGACGACGACATTGTTGTGCTCGTATGAATAAGGTGCTTTGAAACTTCGCTGCTATGCGCGCCGAGAGAGTAACAAATATTTAAAGGGGGAGTAGACGAAAATTCCCTTAGTCTTTATAGGTCCATACTGAATGCGCTGTGCAGAACAGAATAACAAGAGGCAGGAATGACGTGTAGCAGTGCTACCCGAAAGCTGTGTGAGACAAGTCATCAACAAAAACAGTTTAGAGGAAAACACCATCGCAGCAAAATTTGAATAATTTTATTTATCATGAAGGTGGCATACATTTTTTCTTTGGTTTAAATATCCCGTCACAATGAAATAGCGCGCGAAAAAACACACGAACAAAATAGAGAGCAATGGTTAATAACAAAGAAACATAACAACTGAGGAAGGGCGGTGGCTACGGCTGGCATGCGCATTCGAAAATAGCAGCACCTAAAGCAGTATTGAAGCAAAACGCTTGCATGACACACATTACCACCGCCACTTCACTGACACAATCAGAAAATAAACCCCCTAACCCAAAGAATTATGGGTAAAAGAACTGAAAGAGAAAAAAAATTAAAAAACAGACTTGTTAGCTAATATTTCGGCAATGGTCAGATTAAGAGTTAATAACAAATAAACGCTGTCGTGTACCTAAACCTCACTGAAAAAGAATGCGGTCGAAGAGGTTTGGGAGCCAAAAAGCAAAATTAAGCGAGCGTTGCGTCTTCTCCATTGCACACAAAAAACGTATATACATAGACCGGTAATTCCTCGGATTTAAGTAGCGAGATAACGTCATTCACAGATTAGTCTCTCGACGCAAGGTTCCTTACGTTTTGTTTTTGCCGCAGACCGTTAATGCAGCCACATTAACACAGTTTCATTTTAATTTATCTAAACATTAAACATCTAAATTTCTTTCTTTGTTTCTATGAACGGCGTCATTCTATTCTTGCCCATCAACATGAAGGATACTTTATAACTTGATAAGCAAATGCAGTTTATGTTCTCGTGATTTCAGTCGATGTATATTTCCAAAAGACCCTCCACACATAATCTTATTTCACAGCCGTCAGGTGGCAGCAAAATATTGTACACTCGCAAGCTACCCCGAGAAGGAGCTGTCTAAAACTAGCTGTCATACAGTTTTCCATGAGGCAGTTTATCTTATCGGGAAAGAGTAAAAACCTTCCCTGGAAAGAAGTGTGTTAACAGACCGCGAAGTTTCAACTTCTTATCTCTCGTGCTTTCGCAGGGCTTGTGCTTTTGCACAGAATCAGTTAGCCACCTCTGAAACATCCTTACCCTCGTACATACTGAGAAAAGGGGGCTCATTCACATATCGTCATTCATTCCTGGTCAAAGCAAGGGTATTTATGCGAGTGTGTTTTCTGCTCCAGCGTACCGCCTTTTTCCGAGCCATGGACGCTGACGCCCGACAAGTCCTGGCTGTTTCCTGCAGGAAGCTGAAGGAGATGCAGTCAAGCCGAAGGAAGGTGAGCCTCATCAAGATTTTCGTTCTTCTGATGGTGCGGAAAGCCGAAAGAATCATGGAGGCGCAGTTGGGCGACGAGTCCTTCAGTGACTCAGACGACGACGACATTGTTGTGCTCGTATGAATATGGTGCTTTGAAACTTCGCTGCTATGCGCGTCGGGAGCCTAACAAATATTTAAAGGGGATGAGACGACAATTTCCTTAGTCTTTATAGGTCCATACTGAATGCGCTGTGCGGAACAGAATAACAAGAGGCAGGAATGACGTGTAGCAGTGCTACCCGAAAGCTGTGTGAGACAAATCATCAACAAAAACAGTTTATAGGAAAACACCATCGCGGCAAAATTTGAATAATTCTATTTATCATGAAGGTGGTTACATTTTTTCTTTGGTTTAAATATCCCGTCACAATGAAATAGCGCGCGAAAAAACACACGAACAAAATAGAGAGCAATGGGTAATAACAAAAAAACATAACAACTGAGGAAGGGCGGTGGCTACGGCTGGCATGCGCGTTCGAAAATAGCAGCACCTAAAGCAGTATTGAAGCAAAACGCTTGCATGACACACATTACCACAGCCACTTCACTGACACAATCAGAAAATAAACCCCCTAACCCAAAGAATTATGGGTAAAAGAACTGAAAGAGAAAAAAAATTAAAAAACAGACATGTTAGCTAATATTTCGGCAATGATCAGATTATGAGTTAATAACAAATAAACGCTGTCGTGTACCTAAACCTCACTGAAAAAGAATGCGGTCGAAGAGGTTTGGGAGCCAAAAAGCAAAATTAAGCGAGCGTTGCGTCTTCTCCATTGCACACAAAAAACGTATATACATAGACCGGTAATTCCTCGGATTTAAGTAGCGAGATAACGTCATTCACAGATTAGTCTCTCGACGCAAGGTTCCTTACGTTTTGGTTTTGCCGCAGACCGTTAATGCAGCCCACATTACCACAGTTTCATTTCAATTTATCTAAACATTAAAACCTCTAAATTTCTTTCTTTTTGCCGCAGACCGTTAATGCAGCCCACATTAACACAGTTTCATTTTAATTTATCTAAACATTAAAACATCTAAATTTCTTTCTTTGTTTCTATGTCCGGCGTCATTCTATTCTTGCCCATCAACATGAAGGATACTTTATATCTTGATAAGCAAATGCAGTTTATGTTCTCGTGATTTCAGTCGATGTATATTTCCAAAAGACCCTCCACACATAATCTTATTTCACAGCCGTCAGGTGGCAGCAAAATATTGTACACTCGCAAGCTACCCCGAGAAGGAGCTGTCTAAAACTAGCTGTCATACAGTTTTACAAGAGACAGTTTATCTTATCGGGAAAGAGTAAAACCCTTCTCTGGAAGGAAGTGTGTTAACAGACCGCGAAGATTCAAATTCTTATCTCTCGTGCTTTCGCAGGGCTTGTGCTATTGCACAGAATCAGTTAGCCTCCTCTGAAACATCCTTACCCTCGTACATACTGAGAAAAGGGGGCTCATTCACATATCGTTATTCATTCCTGGTCAAAGCAAGGGTATTTGCGCTGAGTGTGTTTTCTGCTCCAGCGTACCGCCTTTTTCCGAGCCATGGACGCTGACGCCCGACAAGTCCTGGCTGTTTCCTGCAGGAAGATGAACGAGATGCAGTCAAGCCGAAGGAAGGTGAGCCTCATCAAGAAGATTTTCTTTCTTCTGATGGTGCGGAAAGCCGAAAGAATCCTGGAGGCGCAGTTGGGCGACGACTCCTTCAGTGACTCAGACGACGACGACATTGTTGTGCTCGTATGAATATGGTGCTTTGAAACTTCGCTGCTATGCGCGTCGGGAGCCTAACAAATATTTAAAGGGGATGAGACGACAATTTCCTTAGTCTTTATAGGTCCATACTGAATGCGCTGTGCGGAACAGAATAACAAGAGGCAGGAATGACGTGTAGCAGTGCTAACCGAAAGCTGTGTGAGACAAATCATCAACAAAAACAGTTTATAGGAAAACACCATCGCGGCAAAATTTGAATAATTCTATTTATCATGAAGGTGGTTACATTTTTTCTTTGGTTTAAATATCCCGTCACAATGAAATAGCGCGCGAAAAAACACACGAACAAAATAGAGAGCAATGGTTAATAACAAAAAAACATAACAACTGAGGAAGGGCGGTGGCTACGGCTGGCATGCGCGTTCGAAAATAGCAGCACCTAAAGCAGTATTGAAGCAAAACGCTTGCATGACACACATTACCACCGCCACATCACTGACACAATCAGAAAATAAACCCCCTAACCCAAAGAATTATGGGTAAAAGAACTGAAAGAGAAAATAAATTAAAAAACAGACTTGTTAGCTAATATTTCGGCAATGGTCAGATTAAGAGTTAATAACAAATAAACGCTGTCGTGTACCTAAACCTCACTGAAAAAGAATGCGGTCGAAGAGGTTTGGGGGCCAAAAAGCAAAATTAAGCGAGCGTTGCGTCTTCTCCATTGCACACAAAAAACGTATATACATAGACCGGTAATTCCTCGGATTTAAGTAGCGAGATAACGTCATTCACAGATTAGTCTCTCGACGCAAGGTGCCTTACGTTTTGTTTTTGCCGCAGACCGTTAATGCAGCTCACATTAACAAAGTTTCATTTTAATTTATCTAAACATTAAAACATCTAAATTTCTTTCTTTGTTTCTATGAACGGCGTCATTCTATTCTTGCCCATCAACATGAAGGATACTTTATAACTTGATAAGCAAATGCAGTTTATGTTCTCGTGATTTCAGTTGATGGATATTTCCAAAAGACCCTCCACACATAATCTTATTTCACGGCCGTCAGGTGGCAGCAAAAATATTGTACACTCGCAGGGTACCCCGAGAAGGAGCTGTCTAAAACTAGCTGTCATACAGTTTTCCATGAGACAGTTTATCTTATCGGGAAAGAGTAAAAACCTTCCCTGGAAGGAAGTGTGTTCCACTTTTATCGTTAACAGACCGCTAAGTTTCAAATTCATATCTCTCGTGCTTTCGCAGGGCTTGTGCTATTGCACAGAATCAGTTAGCCTCCTCTGAAACATCCTTACCCTCGTACATACTGAGAAAAGGGGGCTCATTCACATATCGTCATTCATTCCTGGTCAAAGCAAGGGTATTTGCGCTGAGTGTGTTTTCTGCTCCAGCGTACCGCCTTTTTCCGAGCCATGGACGCTGACGCCCGACAAGTCCTGGCTGTTTCCTGCAGGAAGCTGAACGAGATGCAGTCAAGCCGAAGGAAGGTGAGCCTCATCAAGAAGATTTGCGTTCTTCTGATGGTGCGGAAAGCTGCAAGAATCCTGGAGACGCAGTTGGAAGACGACTCCTTCAGTGACTCAGACGACGACGACATTGTTGTGCTCGTATGAATATGGTGCTTTGAAACTTCGCTGCTATGCGCGTCGGGAGCCTAACAAATATTTCAGGGAGATGAGACGTGAGCTTCCTTAGTCTTTACAGGTTCATACTGAATGCGCTGTGCGGAAAAGAATGACAATAGGCAGGAATGACGTGTAGCAGTGCTACCCGAAAGCTGTGTGAGACAAATCATCAACAAAAACAGTTTATAGGAAAACACCATCGCGGCAAAATTTGAATAACTCTATTTATCATGAAGGTGGTTACATTTTTTCTTTGGTTTAACTATCCCGTCACAATGAAATAGCGCGAGAAAAAACGCACGAACAAAATAGAGAGCAATGGTTAATAATAAAGGAACATAACAACTGAGGAAGGGCGGTGGCTACGGCTGGCATGCGCATTCGAAAATAGCAACACCTAAAGCTGTATTGAAGCAAAACGCTTACATAGCACACATTACCACCGCCACTTCACTGACACAATCAGAAAATAAATCCCCTAACGCAAAGAATTAAGGGTAAAAGAACTGAAAGAGAAAAAAAATTAAAAACAGACATGTTAGCTAATATTTCGGCAATGGTCAGATTAAGAGTAAATAACAAATAAACGCTGTCGTGTACCTAAACCTCACTGAAAAAGACTGCGGTCGAAGAGGTTTGGGAGCCAAAAAGCAAAATTAGGCGAGCGTTGCGTCTTCTCCAATGCACACAAAAAATGTATCTACATCGACCGCTAATTCCTCGGGATTAAGTAGCGAGGTAACGTCATTCACAGATTAGTCTCTCGACGCAAGATGCCTTACGTTTTGTTTTTGCCGCAGACCGTTAATGCAGCCCACATTAACACAGTTTCATTTTAATTTATCTAAACATTAAAACATCTAAATTTCTTTCTTTGTTTCTATGTCCGGCGTCATTCTATTCTTGCCCATCAACATGAAGGATACTTTATATCTTGATAAGCAAATGCAGTTTATGTTCTCGTGATTTCAGTCGATGTATATTTCCAAAAGACCCTCCACACATAATCTTATTTCACAGCCGTCAGGTGGCAGCAAAATATTGTACACTCGCAAGCTACCCCGAGAAGGAGCTGTCTAAAACTAGCTGTCATACAGTTTTTCATGAGGCAGTTTATCTTATCGGGAAAGAGTAAAAACCTTCCCTGGAAAGAAGTGTGTTAACAGACCGCGAAGTTTCAACTTCTTATCTCTCGTGCTTTCGCAGGGCTTGTGCTATTGCACAGAATCAGTTAGCCACCTCTGAAACATCCTTACCCTCGTACATACTGAGAAAAGGGGGCTCATTCACATATCGTCATTCATTCCTGGTCAAAGCAAGGGTATTTATGCGAGTGTGTTTTCTGCTCCAGCTTACCGCCTTTTTCTGAGCCATAGACGCTGACGCCCGACAAGTCCTGGCTGTTTCCTGCAGGAAGCTGAACGAGATGCAGTCAAGCCGAAGGAAGGTGAGCCTCATCAAGAAGATTTGCGTTCTTCTGATGGTGCGGAAAGCTGAAAGAATCCTGGAGACGCAGTTGGGCGACGACTCCTTCAGTGACTCAGACGACGACGACATTGTTGTGCTGGTATGAATATGGTGCTTTGAAACTTCGCTGCTATCCGCGTCGGGAGCCTTACAAATATTTCACGGAGATGAGACGTGAGCTTCCTTAGTCTCTACAGGTTCATACTGAATGCGCTGTGCGCAACAGAATGACAAGAGGCAGGAATGACGTGTAGCAGTGCTACCCGAAAGCTGTGTGAGACAAATCAACAAAAACAGCTTATAGGAAAACACCATCGCGGCAAAATTTGAATAAGTCTATTTATCATGAAGGTGGTTACATTTTTTCTTTGGTTTAAATATCCCGTCACAATGAAATAGCGCGCGCAAAAAACACACGATCAAATTAGAGATAAATGGTTAATAATAAAGGAACATAACTAAGGAGGGGTGGTGGCTACGGCTGGCATGCGCATTCGAAAATTGCAACACCTAAAGCTGTATGGAAGCAGAACGCTTACATGGCACACATTACCACCGCCACTTCACTGATACAATCAGAAAATAAACCCCCTAATCCAAAGAATTATGGGTAAAAGAACTGAAAGAGAAAGAAAATAAAACAGACATGTTAGCTAATATTTCGGCAATGGTCAGATTAAGAGTAAAAAACAAATAAACGCTGTAGTGTACCTAAACCTCACTGACAAAAAATGCGGTCGAAGAGGTTTGGGAGCCAAAAAGCAAAATTAAGCGAGCGTTGCGTCTTCTCCAGTGCACACAAAAAATGTATCTACATCGACCGGTAATTCCTCGGGTTTAAGTAGCGAGGTAACGTCATTCACAGATTAGTCTCTCGACGCAAGGTGCCTTACGTTTTGTTTTTGCCGCAGACCGTTAATGCAGCCAACATTAACACAGTTTCATTTTAATTTATCTAAACATTAAAACATCTAAATTTCTTTCTTTGTTTCTATGAACGGCGTCATTCTATTCTTGCCCATCAACATGAAGGATACTTTATAACTTGATAAGCAAATGCAGTTTATGTTCTCGTGATTTCAGTTGATGGATATTTCCAAAAGACCCTCCACACATAATCTTATTTCACGGCCGTCAGGTGGCAGCAAAAATATTGTACACTCGCAGGGTACCCCGAGAAGGAGCTGTCTAAAACTAGCTGTCATACAGTTTTCCATGAGACAGTTTATCTTATCGGGAAAGAGTAAAAACCTTCCCTGGAAGGAAGTGTGTTCCACTTTTATCGTTAACAGACCGCTAAGTTTCAAATTCATATCTCTCGTGCTTTCGCAGGGCTTGTGCTATTGCACAGAATCAGTTAGCCTCCTCTGAAACATCCTTACACTCGTACATACTGAGAAAAGGGGGCTCAATCACATATCTGCATTCATTCCTGGTGAAAGCAAGGGTATTTGCGCTGAGTGTGTTTTCAGCTCATGCGTACCGCCTTTTTCCGAGCCATGGACGCTGACGCCCGACAAGACCTGGCTGTTTCCTGCAGGAAGCTGAACGAGATGCAGTCAAGCCGAAGGAAGGTGAGCTTCATCAAGAAGATTTTCGTTCTTCTGATGGTGCGGAAAGCTGCAAGAATCCTGGAGACGCAGTTGGAAGACGACTCCTTCAGTGACTCAGACGACGACGACATTGTTGTGCTCGTATGAATATGGTGCTTTGAAACTTCGCTGCTATGCGCGTCGGGAGCCTAACAAATATTTCAGGGAGATGAGACGTGAGCTTCCTTATTCTTTACAGGTTCATACTGAATGCGCTGTGCGGAAAAGAATGACAATAGGCAGGAATGACGTGTAGCAGTGCTACCCGAAAGCTGTGTGAGACAAATCATCAACAAAAACAGTTTATAGGAAAACACCATCGCGGCAAAATTTGAATAACTCTATTTATCATGAAGGTGGTTACATTTTTTCTTTGGTTTAACTATCCCGTCACAATGAAATAGCGCGCGAAAAAAACGCACGAAAAAAATAGAGAGCAATGGTTAATAATAAAGGAACATAACAACTGAGGAAGGGTGGTGGCTACGGCTGGCATGCGCATTCGAAAATAGCAACACCTAAAGCTGTATTGAAGCAAAACGCTTACATAGCACACATTACCACCGCCACTTCACTGACACAATCAGAAAATAAATCCCCTAACGCAAAGAATTAAGGGTAAAAGAACTGAAAGAGAAAAAGTTAAAAAACAGACATGTTAGTTAATATTTCGCCAATGGTCAGATTAAGAGTAAATAACAAATAAACGCTGTCGTGTACCTAAACCTCACTGAAAAAGAATGCGGTCGAAGAGGTTTGGGAGCCAAAAAGCAAAATTAAGCGAGCGTTGCGTCTTCTCCAATGCACACAAAAAATGTATCTACATCGACCGGTAATTCCTCGGGATTAAGTAGCGAGGTAACGTCATTCACAGATTAGTCTCTCGACGCAAGGTGCCTTACGTTTTGTTTTTGCCGCAGACCGTTAATGCAGCCCACATTAACACAGTTTCATTTTAATTTATCTAAACATGAAAACATCTAAATTTCTTTCTTTGTTTCTATGTCCGGCGTCATTCTATTCTTGCCCATCAACATGAAGGATACTTTATAACTTTGTAAGCAAATGCAGTTTATGTTCGCGTGGTTTCAGTTGATGGATATTTCCAAAAGAACCTCCACACATAATCTTATTGCACAGCCGTCAGGTGGCAGCAAAATATTGTACACTCGCAGGGTACCCCGAGAAGGAGCTGTCTAAAACTAGCTGTCATACAGTTTTCCATGAGACAGTTTATCTTATCGGGAAAGAGTAAAAACCTTCCCTGGAAGGAAGTGTGTTCCACTTTTATCGTTAACAGACCGCTAAGTTTCAAATTCATATCTCTCGTGCTTTCGCAGGGCTTGTGCTATTGCACAGAATCAGTTAGCCTCCTCTGAAACATCCTTACACTCGTACATACTGAGAAAAGGGGGCTCAATCACATATCTGCATTCATTCCTGGTGAAAGCAAGGGTATTTGCGCTGAGTGTGTTTTCAGCTCATGCGTACCGCCTTTTTCCGAGCCATGGACGCTGACGCCCGACAAGACCTGGCTGTTTCCTGCAGGAAGCTGAACGAGATGCAGTCAAGCCGAAGGAAGGTGAGCTGCATCAAGAAGATTATCGTTCTTCTGATGGTGCGGAAAGCCGAAAGAATCCTGGCGGCGCAGTTGGGCGACGACTCCTTCAGTGACTCAGACGACGGCGACATTGTTGTGCTCGTATGAATATGGTGCTTTGAAACTTCGCTGCTATGCGCGTCGGGAGCCTTACAAATAATTCAGGGAGATGAGACGTGAGCTTCCTTAGTCTTTACAGGTTCATACTGAATGCGCTGTGCGCAACAGAATGACAAGAGGCAGGAATGACGTGTAGCAGTGCTACCCGAAAGCTGTGTGAGACAAATCATCAACAAAAACAGTTTTTAGGAAAACACCATCGCGGCAAAATTTGAATAATTCTATTTATCATGAAGGTGGTTACATTTTTTTTGGTTTACCTATCCCTTCACAATGAAATAGCGCGCGAAAAAACGCACGAAAAAACAGAGAGCAAGGGTTAATAATAAAGGAACATAACAACTGAGGAAGGGCGGTGGCTACGGCTGGCATGCGCATTCGAAAATAGAAACACCTAAAGCAGTATTGAAGCAAAACGCTTACATAGCACACATTACCACCGCCACTTCACTGACACAATCAGAAAATAAATCCCCTAACGCAAAGAATTAAGGGTAAAAGAACTGAAAGAGAAAAAGTTAAAAAACAGACATGTTAGCTAATGTGTCGCCAATGGTCAGATTAAGAGTAAATAACAAATAAACGCTGTCGTGTACCTAAACCTCACTGACAAAGAATGCGGTCGAAGAGGTTTGGGAGCCAAAAAGTAAAATTAAGCGAGCGTTGCGTCTTCTCCAATGCACACAAAAATGTATCTACATCGACCGGTAATTCCTGGGGTTTAAGTAGCGAGGTAACGCCATTCACAGATTAGTCTCTCGACGCAAGGTGCCTTACGTTTTGTTTTTGCCGCAGACCGTTAATGCAGCCCACATTAACACAGTTTCATTTTAATTTATCTAAACATTAAAACAACTAAATTTCTTTCTTTGTTTCTATGACCGGCGTCATTCTATTCTTGCCCATCAACATGAAGGATACCCTATAACTTGATAACCAAATGCAGTTTATGTTCTCGTGATTTCAGTTGATGGATATTTCCAAAAGACCCTCCACACATAATCTTATTTCACAGCCGTCAGGTGGCAGCAAATTATTGTACACTCGCAGGGTACCCCGAGAAGGAGCTGTCTAAAACTAGCTGTCATACAGTTTTCCATGAGACAGTTTATCTTATCGGGAAAGAGTAAAAACCTTCCCTGGAAGGAAGTGTGTTAACAGACCGCGAAGTTTAAACTTCTTATCTCTCGTGCTTTCGCAGGGCTTGTGCTATTGCACAGAATCAGTTAGCCTCCTCTGAAACATCCTTACCATCGTACATACTGAGAAAAGGGGGCTCATTCACATATCGTCATTCATTCCTGGTCAAAGCAAGGGTATTTGCGCTGAGTGTGTTTTCTGCTCCAGCGTACCGCCTTTTTCCGAGCCATGGACGCTGACGCCCGACAAGTCCTGGCGGTTTCCTGCAGGAAGCTGAACGAGATGCAGTCAAGCCGAAGGAAGGTGAGCCTCATCAAGAAGATTTTCGTTCTTCTGATGGTGCGGAAAGTCGAAAGAATCCTGGCGGCGCAGTTGGGCGACGACTCCTTCAGTGACTCAGACGACGACGACATTGTTGTGCTCGTATGAATATGGTGCTCTGAAACTTCGCTGCTATGCGCGTCGGGAGCCTTACAAATATTTCAGGGAGATGAGACGTGAGCTTCCTTAGTCTTTACAGGTTTCTTACTGAATGCGCTGTGCGCAACAGAATGACAAGAGGCAGGAATGACGTGTAGCAGTGCTATCCGAAAGCTGTGTGAGACAAATCATCAACAAAAACAGTTTATATGAAAACACCATCGCGGCAAAATTTGAATAATTTTGTTTATCATGAAGGTGGTTACATTTTTTCTTCGGTTTAAATATCCCGTCACAATGAAATAGCGCGCGAAAAAACACACGAACAAAATAGAGAGCAATGGTTAATAATAAAGGAACATAACAACTGAGGAAGGGCGGTGGCTACGGCTGGCATGCGCATTCGAAAATAGCAACACCTAAAGCCGTATTGAAGCAAAACGCTTGCATGGCACACATTACCACCGCCACTTCACTGATACAATCAGAAAATAAACCCCCTAACCCAAAGAATTATGGGAAAAAGAACGGAAAGAGAAAAAAAATAAAAAAAAAACATGTTAGCTAATATTTCGGCAATGGACAGATTAAGAGTTAATAACAAATAAACGCTGTCGTGTACCTAAACCTCACTGAAAAAGAATGCGGTCGAAGAGGTTTGGGAGCCAAAAAGCAAAATTAAGCGAGCGTTGCGTCTTCTCCATTGCACACAAAAAACGTATATACATAGACCGGTAATTCCTCGGGTTTAAGTAGCGAGATAACGTCATTCACAGATTAGTCTCTCGACGCAAGGTGCCTTATGTTTTGTTTTTGCCGCAAACCGTTAATGCAGCCCACATTAACACAGTTTCATTTTAATTTATCTAAACATTAAAACATCTAAATTTCTTTCTTTTTGCCGCAGACCGTTAATGCAGCCCACATTAACACAGTTTCATTTTAATTTATCTAAACATTAAAACATCTAAATTTCTTTCTTTGTTTCTATGTCCGGCGTCATTCTATTCTTGCCCATCAACATGAAGGATACTTTATATCTTGATAAGCAAATGCAGTTTATGTTCTCGTGATTTCAGTCGATGGATATTTCCAATAGACCCTCCACACATAATCTTATTTCACAGCCGTCAGGTGGCAGCAAAATATTGCACACTCGCAAGCTACCCCGAGAAGGAGCTGTCTAAAACTAGCTGTCATACAGTTTTCCATGAGAGAGTTTATCTTATCGGGAAAGATAAAAACCTTCCCTGGAAGGAAGTGTGTTAACAGACCACGAAGATTCAAATTCTTATCTCTCGTGCTTTCGCAGGGCTTGTGCTATTGCACAGAATCAGTTAGCCTCCTCTGAAACATCCTTACCCTCGTACATACTGAGAAAAGGGGGCTCATTCACATATCGTCATTCATTCCTGGTCAAAGCAAGGGTATTTATGCGAGTGTGTTTTCTGCTCCAGCGTACCGCCTTTTTCCGAGCCATGGACGCTGACGCCCGACAAGTCCTGGCGGTTTCCTGCAGGAAGCTGAACGAGATGCAGTCAAGCCGAAGGAAGGTGAGCCTCATCAAGAAGATTTTCGTTCTTCTGATGGTGCGGAAAGCCGAAAGAATCCTGGAGGCACAGTTGGGCGACGACTCCTTCAGTGACTCAGACGACGACGACATTGTTGTGCTCGTATGAATATGGTGCTTTGAAACTTCGCTGCCATGCGCGTCGGGAGTCTAACAAATATTTAAAGGGCATGAGACGACGATTTCCTTAGTCTTTATAGGTCCATACTGAATGCGCTGTGCGCAACAGAATAACAAGAGGCAGGAATGACGTGTAGCAGTGCTACCCGAAAGCTGTGTGAGACAAATCATCAACAAAAACAGTTTATAGGAAAACACCATCGCGGCAAAATTTGAATAATGCTATTTATCATGAAGGTGGTTACATTTTTTCTTTGGTTTAAATATCCCGTCACAATGAAATAGCGCGCGAAAAAACACGCGAACAAAATAGAGAGGAATGGTTAATAATAAAGGAACATAACAACTAAGAAGGGGCCGTGGCTACGGTTGGCATGCGCATTCGAAAATAGCAACACCTAAAGCAGTATTGAAGCAAAACGCTTGCATGGCACACATTACCACCGCCACTTCACTGACACAATCAGAAAATAAACCCCCTAACGCAAAGAATTAAGGGTCAAAGAACTGAAAGAGAAAAAAAAAATTAAAAAACAGACATGTTAGCTAATATTTCGGCAATGGTCAGATTAAGAGTAAAAAACAAATAAACGCTGCAGTCTACCTAAACCTCACTGACAAAGAATGCGGTCGAAAAGGTTTGGGAGCCAAAAAGCAAAATTAAGAGAGCGTTGCATCTTCTCCATTGCACACAAAAAATGTATCTACATCAATCGGTAATTCCTCGGGTTTAAGAAGCGAGGAACGTCATTCACAAATTAGTCTCTCGACGCAAGGTGCCTTACGTTTTGTTTTTGCCGCAGACCGTTAATGCAGCCCACATTAACACAGTTTTATTTTAATTTATCCAAACATTAAAACATCTAAATTTCTTTCTTTGTTTCTATGTCCGGCGTCATTCTATTCTTGCCCATCAACATGAAGGATACCTTATAACTTGATAAGCAAATGCAGTTTATGTTCTCGTGATTTCAGTTGATGGATATTTCCAAAAGACCCTCCACTCATAATCTTATTTCACAGCCGTCAGGTGGCAGCAAATTATTGTACACTCGCAGGGTACCCCGAGAAGGAGCTGTCTAAAACTAGCTGTCATACAGTTTTCAATGAGACAGTTTATCTTATCGGGAAAGAGTAAAAACCAGCCCTGGAAGGAAGTGTGTTAACAGACCGCGAAGATTCAAATTCTTATCTCTCGTGCTTTCGCAGGGCTTGTGCTATTGCACAGAATCAGTTAGCCTCCTCTGAAACATCCTTACCCTCGTACATACTGAGAAAAGGGGGCTCATTCACATATCGTCATTCATTCCTTGTCAAAGCAAGGGTATTTGCGCTGAGTGTGTTTTCTGCTCCAGCGTACCGCCTTTTTCCGAGCCATGGACGCTGACGCCCGACAAGTCCTGGCGGTTTCCTGCAGGAAGCTGAACGAGATGCAGTCAAGCCGAAGGAAGGTGAGCCTCATCAAGAAGATTTTCGTTCTTCTGATGGTGCGGAAAGCCGAAAGAATCCTGGAGGCACAGTTGGGCGACGACTCCTTCAGTGACTCAGACGACGACGACATTGTTGTGCTCGTATGAATATGGTGCTTTGAAACTTCGCTGCTATGCGCGTAGGGAGCCTTACATATATTTCAGGGAGATGAGACGTGAGCTTCCTTAGTCTTTACAGGTTCATACTGAATGCGCTGTGCGCAACAGAATGACAAGAGGCAGGAATGACGTGTAGCAGTGCTACCCGAAGGCTGTGTGAGACAAATCATCAACAAAAACAGTTTATAGGAAAACACCATCGCGGCAAAATTTGAATAATGCTATTTATCATGAAGGTGGTTACATTTTTTCTTTGGTATAAATATCCCGTCACAATGAAATAGCGCGCGAAAAAACACTCGAACAAAATAGAGAGGAATGGTTAATAATAAAGGAACATAACAACTAAGAAGGGGCGGTGGCTACGGCTGGCATGCGCATTCGAAAATAGCAACACCTAAAGCAGTATTGAAGCAAAACGCTTGCATGGCACACATTACCACCGCCACTTCACTGACACAATCAGAAAATAAACCCCCTAACGCAAAGAAATAAGGGTCAAAGAACTGAAAGAGAAAAAAAATTAAAAGACAGACATGTTCGCTAATATTTCGGCAATGGTCAGATTAAGAGTAAAAAACAAATAAACGCTGCAGTGTACCTAAACCTCACTGACAAAGAATGCGGTCGAATAGGTTTGGGAGCCAAAAAGCAAAATTAAGCGAGCGTTGCATCTTCTCCATTGCACTCAAAAAATGTATCTACATCAATCGGTAATTCCTCGGGTTTAAGTAGCGAGGAACGTCATTCACAAATTAGTCTCTCGACGCAAGGTGCCTTACGTTTTGTTTTTGCCGCAGACCGTTAATGCAGCCCACATTAACACAGTTTCATTTTAATTTATCCAAACATTAAAACATCTAAATTTCTTTCTTTGTTTCTATGTCCGGCGTCATTCTATTCTTGCCCATCAACATGAAGGATACCTTATAACTTGATAAGCAAATGCAGTTTATGTTCTCGTGATTTCAGTTGATGGATATTTCCAAAAGACCCTCCACACATATTCTTATTTCACAGCCGTCAGGTGGCAGCAAAAATATTGTACACTCGCAGGGTACCCCGAGAAGGAGCTGTCTAAAACTAGCTGTCATACAGTTTTGCACGAGACAGTTTATCTTATCGGGAAAGAGTAAAAACCTTCCCTGGAAGGAAGTGTGTTAACAGACCACGAAGATTCAAATTCTTATCTCTCGTGCTTTCGCAGGGCTTGTGCTATTGCACAGAATCAGTTAGCCTCCTCTGAAACATCCTTACCCTCGTACATACTGAGAAAAGGGGGCTCATTCACATATCGTCATTCATTCCTGGTCAAAGCAAGGGTATTTATGCGAGTGTGTTTTCTGCTCCAGCGTACCGCCTTTTTCCGAGCCATGGACGCTGACGCCCGACAAGTCCTGGCGGTTTCCTGCAGGAAGCTGAACGAGATGCAGTCAAGCCGAAGGAAGGTGAGCCTCATCAAGAAGATTTTCGTTCTTCTGATGGTGCGGAAAGCCGAAAGAATCCTGGAGGCACAGTTGGGCGACGACTCCTTCAGTGACTCAGACGACGACGACATTGTTGTGCTCGTATGAATATGGTGCTTTGAAACTTCGCTGCTATGCGCGTAGGGAGCCTTACATATATTTCAGGGAGATGAGACGTGAGCTTCCTTAGTCTTTACAGGTTCATACTGAATGCGCTGTGCGGAAAAGAATGACAAGAGGCAGGAATGACGTGTAGCAGTGCTACCCGAAGGCTGTGTGAGACAAATCATCAACAAAAACAGTTTATAGGAAAACACCATCGCGGCAAAATTTGAATAATGCTATTTATCATGAAGGTGGTTACATTTTTTCTTTGGTATAAATATCCCGTCACAATGAAATAGCGCGCGAAAAAACACGCGAACAAAATAGAGAGGAATGGTTAATAATAAAGGAACATAACAACTAAGAAGGGGCGGTGGCTACGGCTGGCATGCGCATTCGAAAATAGCAACACCTAAAGCAGTATTGAAGCAAAACGCTTGCATGGCACACATTACCACCGCCACTTCACTGACACAATCAGAAAATAAACCCCCTAACGCAAAGAGATAAGGGTCAAAGAACTGAAAGAGAAAAAAAATTAAAAAACAGACATGTTAGCTAATATTTCGGCAATGGTCAGATTAAGAGTAAAAAACAAATAAACGCTGCAGTGTACCTAAACCTCACTGACAAAGAATGCGGTCGAATAGGTTTGGGAGCCAAAAAGCAAAATTAAGCGAGCGTTGCATCTTCTCCATTGCACTCAAAAAATGTATCTACATCAATCGGTAATTCCTCGGGTTTAAGTAGCGAGGAACGTCATTCACAAATTAGTCTCTCGACGCAAGGTGCCTTACGTTTTGTTTTTGCCGCAGACCGTTAATGCAGCCCACATTAACACAGTTTCATTTTAATTTATCCAAACATTAAAACATCTAAATTTCTTTCTTTGTTTCTATGTCCGGCGTCATTCTATTCTTGCCCATCAACATGAAGGATACCTTATAACTTGATAAGCAAATGCAGTTTATGTTCTCGTGATTTCAGTTGATGGATATTTCCAAAAGACCCTCCACTCATAATCTTATTTCACAGCCGTCAGGTGGCAGCAAATTATTGTACACTCGCAGGGTACCCCGAGAAGGAGCTGTCTAAAACTAGCTGTCATACAGTTTTCAATGAGACAGTTTATCTTATCGGGAAAGAGTAAAATAGGAAGTGTGTTAACAGACCGCGAAGATTCAAATTCTTATCTCTCGTGCTTTCGCAGGGCTTGTGCTATTGCACAGAATCAGTTAGCCTCCTCTGAAACATCCTTACCCTCGTACATACTGAGAAAAGGGGGCTCATTCACATATCGTCATTCATTCCTGGTCAAAGCAAGGGTATTTGCGCTGAGTGTGTTTTCTGCTCCAGCGTACCGCCTTTTTCCGAGCCATGGACGCTGACGCCCGACAAGTCCTGGCTGTTTCCTGCAGGAAGCTGAACGAGATGCAGTCAAGCTGAAGGAAGGTGAGCCTCATCAAGAAGATTTTCGTTCTTCTGATGGTGCGGAAAGCCGAAAGAATCCTGGAGGCGCAGTTGGGCGACGACTCCTTCAGTGACTCAGACGACGACTACATTGTTGTGCTGGTATGAATATGGTGCTTTGAAACTTCGCTGCTATGCGCGTAGGGAGCCTTACATATATTTCAAGGAGATGAGACGTGAGCTTCCTTAGTCTTTACAGGTTCATACTGAATGCGCTGTGCGCAACAGAATGACAAGAGGCAGGAATGACGTGTAGCAGTGCTACCCGAAAGCTGTGTGAGACAAATCATCAACAAAAACAGTTTATAGGAAAACACCATCGCGGCAAAATTTGAATAATGCTATTTATCATGAAGGTCGTTACATTTTTTCTTTGGTTTAAATATCCCGTCACAATGAAATAGCGCGCGAAAAAACACGCGAACAAAATAGAGAGGAATGGTTAATAATAAAGGAACATAACTAAGATGGGGCGGTGGCTACGGCTGGCATGCGCATTCGAAAATAGCAACACCTAAAGCAGTATTGAAGCAAAACGCTTGCATGGAACACATTACCACCGCCACTTCACTGACACAATCAGAAAATAAACCCCCTAACCCAAAGAATTATGGGTAAAAGAAATGAAAGAGAAAGAAAATTAAAAACAGACATGTTAGCTAATATATCGGCAATGGTCAGATTAAGAGTAAAAAACAAATAAACGCTGTAGTGTACCTAAACCTCCCTGACAAAGAATGCGGTCGAAAAGGTTTGGGAGCCAAAAAGCAAAGTTAAGCGAGCGTTGCGTCTTCTCCAATGCACACAAAAAATGTATCTACATCGACCGGTAATTCCTCGGGTTTAAGTAGCGAGGTAACGTCATTCACAGATTAGTCTCTCGACGCAAGGTGCCTTACGTTTTGTTTTTGCCGCACACCGTTAATGCAGCCAACATTACCACAGTTTCATTTTAATTTATCTAAACATTAAAACATCTAAATTTCTTTCTTTGTTTCTATGAACGGCGTCATTCTATTCTTGCCCATCAACATGAAGGATACCTTATAACTTGATAAGCAAATGCAGTTTATGTTCTCGTGATTTCAGTTGATGGATATTTCCAAAAGACCCTCCACACATAATCTTATTTCACAGCCGTCAGGTGGCAGCAAAAATATTGTACACTCGCAGGGTACCCCGAGAAGGAGCTGTCTAAAACTAGCTGTCATACAGTTTTCCATGAGACAGTTTATCTTATCGGGAAAGAGTAAAAACCTTCCCTGGAAGGAAGTGTGTTCCACTTTTATCGTTAACAGACCGCTAAGTTTCAAATTCTTATCTCTCGTGCTTTCGCAGGGCTTGTGCTATTGCACAGAATCAGTTAGCCTCCTCTGAAACATCCTTACCATCGTACATACTGAGAAAAGGGGGCTCATTCACATATCGTCATTCATTCCTGGTCAAAGCAAGGGTATTTGCGCTGAGTGTGTTTTCTGCTCCAGCGTACCGCCTTTTTCCGAGCCATGGACGCTGACGCCCGACAAGTCCTGGCGGTTTCCTGCAAGAAGCTGAATGAGATGCAGTCAAGCCGAAGGAAGGTGAGCCTCATCAAGAAGATTTTCGTTCTTCTGATGGTGCGGAAAGCCGAAAGAATCCTGGAGGCGCAGTTGGGCGACGACTCCTTCAGTGACTCAGACGACGACGACATTGTTGTGCTCGTATGAATATGGTGCTTTGAAACTTCGCTGCTATGCGCGTAGGGAGCCTAAGAAATATTTAAAGGGGATGAGACGACAATTTCCTTAGTCTTTATAGGTCCATACTGAATGCGCTGTGCGCAACAGAATGACAAGAGGCAGGAATGACGTGTAACAGTGCTACCCGAAAGCTGTGTGAGACAAATCATCAACAAAAACAGTTTATAGAAAAACACCATCGCGGCAAAATTTGAATAATTCTATTTATCATGAAGGTAGTTACATTTTTTCTTCGGTTTAAATATCCCGTCACAATGAAATAGCGCGCGAAAAAAGCACACGAAAAAAATAGAGAGGAATGATTAATAATAAAGGAACATAACAACTAAGAAGGGCGGTGGCTACGGCTGGCATGCGCATTCGAAAATAGCAACACCTAAAGCATTATTGAAGCAAAACGCTTGCATGGCACACATTACCACCGCCACTTCACTGACACAATCAGAAAATAAACCCCCTAACGCAAAGAAGAAAGGGTAAAAGAAATGAAAGAGAAAGAAAATTAAAAACACACATGTTAGCTAATATTTCGGCAATGGTCAGATTAAGAGTAAAAAAAAATAAACGCTGTAGTGTACCTAAACCTCCCTGACAAAGAATGCGGTCGAAAAGGTTTGGGAGCCAAAAAGCAAAGTTAAGCGAGCGTTGCGTCTTCTCCAATGCACACAAAAAATGTATCTACATCAACCGGTAATTCCTCGGGTTTAAGTAGCGAGGAACGTCATTCACAGATTAGTCTCTCGACGCAAGGTGCCTTACGTTTTGTTTTTGCCGCAGACCGTTAATGCAGCCCACATTAACACAGTTTCATTTTAATTTATCTAAACATGAAAACATCTAAATTTCTTTCTTTGTTTCTATGTCCGGCGTCATTCTATTCTTGCCCATCAACATGAAGGATACCTTATAACTTGATAAGCAAATGCAGTTTATGTTCTCGTGATTTCCGTTGATGGATATTTCCAAAAGACCCTCCACTCATAATCTTATTTCACAGCCGTCAGGTGGCAGCAGATTATTGTACACTCGCAGGGTACCCCGAGAAGGAGCTGTCTAAAACTAGCTGTCATACAGTTTTCAATGAGACAGTTTATCTTATCGGGAAAGAGTAAAAACCTTCCCTGGAAGGAAGTGTGTTAACAGACCGCGAAGATTCAAATTCTTATCTCTCGTGCTTTCGCAGGGCTTGTGCTATTGCACAGAATCAGTTAGCCTCCTCTGAAACATCCTTTCCCTCGTACATACAGAGAAAAGGGGGCTCATTCACATATCGTCATTCATTCCTGGTCAAAGCACGGGTATTTGCGCTGAGTGTGTTTTCTGCTCCAGCGTACCGCCTTTTTCCGAGCCATGGACGCTGACGCCCGACAAGTCCTGGCGGTTTCCTGCAGGAAGCTGAACGAGATGCAGTCAAGCCGAAGGAAGGTGAGCCTCATCAAGAAGATTTTCGTTCTTCTGATGGTGCGGAAAGCCGAAAGAATCCTGGAGGCGCAGTTGGGCGACGACTCCTTCAGTGACTCAGACGACGACGACATTGTTGTGCTCGTATGAATATGGTGCTTTGAAACTTCGCTGCTATGCGCGTAGGGAGCCTAAGAAATATTTAAAGGGGATGAGACGACAATTTCCTTAGTCTTTATAGGTCCATACTGAATGCGCTGTGCGGAACAGAATGACAAGAGGCAGGAATGACGTGTAGCAGTGCTACCCGAAAGCTGTGTGAGACAAATCATCAACAAAAACAGTTTATAGGAAAACACCATCGCGGCAAAATTTGAATAATGCTATTTATCATGAAGGTCGTTACATTTTTTCTTTGGTTTAAATATCCCGTCACAATGAAATAGCGCGCGAAAAAACACGCGAACAAAATAGAGAGGAATGGTTAATAATAAAGGAACATAACAACTAAGAAGGGGCGGTGGCTACGGCTGGCATGCGCATTCGAAAATAGCAACACCTAAAGCAGTATTGAAGCAAAACGCTTGCATGGCAAACATTACCACCGCCACTTCACTGACACAATCAGAAAATAAACCCCCTAATTCAAAGAATTATGGGTAAAAGAACTGAAAGAGAAAGAAAATTACAAACAGACATGTTAGCTAATATTTCGGCAATGGTCAGATTAAGAGTAAAAAACAAATAAACGCTGCAGTGAACCTAAACCTCCCTGACAAAGAATGCGGTCGAAAAGGATTGGGAGCCAAAAAGCAAAGTTAAGCGAGCGTTGCGTCTTCTCCAATGCACACAAAAAATGTATCTATATCGACCGGTAATTCCTCGGGTTTAAGTAGCGAGGTAACGTCATTCACAGATTAGTCTCTCGACGCAAGGTGTCTTACGTTTTGTTTTTGCCGCAGACCGTTAATGCAGCCCACATTAACACAGTTTCATTTTAATTTATCCAAACATTAAAATATCTAAATTTCTTTCTTTGTTTCTATGTCCGGCGTCATTCTATTCTTGCCCATCAACATGAAGGATACCTTATAACTTGATAAGCAAATGCAGTTTATGTTCTCGTGATTTCAGTTGATGGATATTTCCAAAAGACCCTCCACTCATCTTATTTCACAGCCGTCAGGTGGCAGCAATTATTGTACACTCGCAGGGTACCCCGAGATGGAGCTGTCTAAAACTAGCTGTCATACCGTTTTCCATGAGACAGTTTATCTTATCGGGAAAGAGTAAAAACCTTCCCTGGAAGGAAGTGTGTTCCACTTTTATCGTTAACAGACCGCTAAGTTTCAAATTCTTATCTCTCGTGCTTTCGCAGGGCTTGTGCTATTGCACAGAATCAGTTAGCCTCCTCTGAAACATCCTTACCATCGTACATACTGAGAAAAGGGGGCTCATTCACATATCGTCATTCATTCCTGGTCAAAGCAAGGGTATTTGCGCTGAGTGTGTTTTCTGCGCCAGCGTACCGCCTTTTTCCGAGCCATGGACGCTGACGCCCGACAAGTCCTGGCTGTTTCCTGCAGGAAGCTGAACGAGATGCAGTCAAGCCGAAGGAAGGTGAGCCTCATCAAGAAGATTTTCGTTCTTCTGATGGTGCGGAAAGCCGAAAGAATCCTGGAGGCGCAGTTGAGCGACGACTCCTTCAGTGACTCAGACGACGACGACATTGTTGTGCTCGTATGAATATGGTGCTTTGAAACTTCGCTGCCATGCGCTTCGGGAGCCTAAGAAATATTTAAAGGGGCTGAGACGACAATTTCCTTAGTCTTTATAGGTCCATACTGAATGCGCTGTGCGGAACAGAATGACAAGAGGCAGGAATGACGTGTAGCAGTGCTACCCGAAAGCTGTGTGAGACAAATCATCAACAAAAACAGTTTATAGAAAAACACCATCGCGGCAAAATTTGAATAATTCTATTTATCATAAAGGTAGTTACATTTTTTCTTCGGTTTAAATATCCCGTCACAATGAAATTGCGCGACAAAAAACACCTGAACAAAATGAAGAGGGATGGTTAATAATAAAAGAACATAACAACTAAGATGGGGCGGTGGCTACGGCTGGCATGCGCATTCGAAAATAGCAACACCTAAAGCAGTATTGAAGCAAAACGCTTGCATGGCACACATTACCACCGCCACTTCACTGACACAATCAGAAAATAAACCCCCTAATCCAAAGAATTATGGGTAAAAGAACTGAAAGAGAAAGAAAATTAAAAACAGACATGTTAGCTAATATTTCGGCAATGGTCAGATTGAGCGTAAAAAACAAATAAACGCTGTAGTGTACCTAAACCTCCCTGACAAAGAATGCGGTCGAAAAGGTTTGGGAGCCAAAAAGCAAAGTTAAGCGAGCGTTGCGTCTTCTCCAATGCACACAAAAAATGTATCTATATCGACCGGTAATTCCTCGGGTTTAAGTAGCGAGGTAACGTCATTCACAGATTAGTCTCTCGACGCAAGGTGCCTTACGTTTTGTTTTTGCCGCAGACCGTTAATGCAGCCCAAATTAGCACAGTTTCATTTTAATTTATCTAAACATTAAAACATCTAAATTTCTTTCTTTGTTTCTATGAACGGCGTCATTCTATTCTTGCCCATCAACATGAAGGATACCTTATAACTTGATAAGCAAATGCAGTTTATGTTCTCGGGATTTCAGTTGATGGATATTTCCAAAAGACCCTCCACACATAATCTTATTTCACAGTCGTCAGGTGGCAGCAAAAATATTGTACACTCGCAGCATACCCCGAGAAGGAGCTGTCTAAAAATTGGTTTCATACAGTTTTCCATGAGACAGTTTATCTTATCGGGAAAGAGTAAAAACCTTCCCTGGAAGGAAGTGTGTTAACAGACCGCGAAGATTCAAATTCTTATCTCTCGTGCTTTCGCAGGGCTTGTGCTATTGCACAGAATCAGTTAGCCTCCTCTGAAACATCCTTACCATCGTACATACTGAGAAAAGGGGGCTCATTCACATATCGTCATTCATTCCTGGTCAAAGCAAGGGTATTTGCGCTGAGTGTGTTTTCTGCTCCAGCGTACCGCCTTTTTCCGAGCCATGGACGCTGACGCCCGACAAGTCCTGGCTGTTTCCTGCAGGAAGCTGAACGAGATGCAGTCAAGCCGAAGGAAGGTGAGCCTCATCAAGAAGATTTTCGTTCTTCTGATGGTGCGGAAAGCCGAAAGAATCCTGGAGGCGCAGTTGGGCGACGACTCCTTCAGTGACTCAGACGACGACGACATTGTTGTGCTCGTATGAATATGGTGCTTTGAAACTTCGCTGCTATGCGCGTCGAGAGAGTAACAAATATTTAAAGGGGATGAGACGACAATTTCCTTAGTCTTTATAGGTCCATACTGAATGCGCTGTGCGGAACAGAATAACAAGAGGCAGGAATGACGTGTAGCAGTGCTACCCGAAAGCTGTGTGAGACAAATCATCAACAAAAACAGTTTATAGGAAAACACCATCGCGGCAAAGTTTGAATAATTCTATTTATCATGAAGGTGGTTACATTTTTTCTTCGGTTTAAATATCCCGTCACAATGAAATAGCGCGCGGAAAAACACACGAACAAAATAGAGATGAATGGTTAATAATAAAGGAACATAACAACTAAGATGGGGCGGTGGCTACGGCTGGCATGCGCATTCTAAAATAGCAACATCTAAAGCATATTGAAGCAAAACGCTTGCATGGCACACATTACCACCGCCACTTCACTGACACAATCAGAAAATAAACCCCCTAACGCAAAGAATTAAGGATCAAAGAACTGAAAGAGAAAAAAAATTAAAAAACAGACATGTTAGCTAATATTTCGGCAATGGTCAGATTAAGAGTAGAAAACAAATAAACGCTGCAGTGTACCTAAACCTCACTGACAAAGAATGCGGTCGAAGCGGTTTGGGAGCCAAAAAGCAAAATTAAGCGAGCGTTGCATCTTCTCCATTGCACACAAAAAATGTATCTACATCAACCGGTAATTCCTCGGGTTTAAGTAGCGAGGAACGTCATTCACAGATTAGTCTCTCGACGCAAGGTGCCTTACGTTTTGTTTTTGCCGCAGACCGTTAATGCAGCCCACATTAACACAGTTTCATTTTAATTTATCCAAACATTAAAACATCTAAATTTCTTTCTTTGTTTCTATGTCCGGCGTCATTCTATTCTTGCCCATCAACATGAAGGATACCTTATAACTTGATAAGCAAATGCAGTTTATGTTCTCGTGATTTCAGTTGATGGATATTTCCAAAAGACCCTCCACTCATAATCTTATTTCACAGCCGTCAGGTGGCAGCAAATTATTGTACACTCGCAGGGTACCCCGAGAAGGAGCTGTCTAAAACTAGCTGTCATACAGTTTTCCATGAGACAGTTTATCTTATCGGGAAAGAGTAAAAACCTTCCCTGGAAGGAAGTGTGTTCCACTTTTATCGTTAACAGACCGCTAAGTTTCAAATTCATATCTCTCGTGCTTTCGCAGGGCTTGTGCTATTGCACAGAATCAGTTATCCTCCTCTGAAACATCCTTACACTCGTACATACTGAGAAAAGGGGGCTCAATCACATATCTTCATTCATTCCTGGTGAAAGCAAGGGTATTTGCGCTGAGTGTGTTTTCAGCTCATGCGTACCGCCTTTTTCCGAGCCATATACGCTGACGCCCGACAAGACCTGGCTGTTTCCTGCAGGAAGCTGAACGAGATGCAGTCAAGCCGAAGGAAGGTGAGCTTCATCAAGAAGATTTTCGTTCTTCTGATGGTGCGGAAAGCTGCAAGAATCCTGGAGACGCAGTTGGGCGACGACTCCTTCAGTGACTCAGACGACGACGACATTGTTGTGCTCGTATGAATATGGTGCTTTGAAACTTCGCTGCTATGCGCGTCGGGAGCCCAACAAATATTTCAGGGAGATGAGACGTGAGCTTTATTAGTCTTTGCAGGTCCATACTGAATGCGCTGTGCGGAAAAGAATGACAAGAGGCAGGAATGACGTGTAGCAGTGCTACCCGAAAGCTGTGTGAGACAAATCATCAACAAAAACAGTTTATAGGAAAACACCATCGCGGCAAAATTTGAATAATTCTATTTATCATGAAGGTGGTTACATTTTTATTTGGTTTAAATATCCCGTCACAATGAAATAGCGCGCGAAAAAACACGAACAAAATAGAGAGGAATGGTTAATAATAAAGGAACATAACAACTAGGAAGGGGCGGTGGCTATGGCTGGCATGCGCATTCGAAAATAGCAACACCTAAAGCAGTATTGAAGCAAAACGCTTATATGGCACACATTACCACAGCCACTTCACTGACACAATCAGAAAATAAATCCCTAACGCAAAGAATTATGGGTAAAAGAACTGAAAGAGAAAAAAAGTAAAAACAGACATGTTAGCTAATACTTCGACAATGGTCAGATTAAGAGTAAAAAACAAATAAACTCTGTAGTGTACCTAAACCTCACTGACAAAGAATGCGGTCGAAGAGCTATGGGAGCCAAAAAGCAAAATTAAGCGATCGTCGCGTCTTCTCCTTTGCACACACAAAAAAATGTATCTACATCGACCGGTAATTCCTCGGGTTTAAGTAGCGAGGTAACGTCATTCACAGATTAGTCTCTCGACGCAAGGTACCTTACGTTTTGTTTTTGCCGCAGACAGTTAATGCAGCCCACATTAACACAGTTTCATTTTAATTTATCTAAACATTAAAACATCTAAATTTCTTTCTTTTTGCCGCAGACCGTTAATGCAGCCCACATTAACACAGTTTCATTTTAATTTATCTAAACATTAAAACATCTCAATTTCTTTCTTTGTTTCTATGTCCGGCGTCATTCTATAATTGCCCAACAACATGAAGGATACTTTATACCTTGATAAGCAAATGCAGTTTATATTCTCGTGATTTCAGTTGATGGATATTTACAAAACACCCGCTACACATAATCTCATTTCACAGCGGTCAGGTGGCAGCAAATTATTGTACACTCGCAGGGTACCCCGAGACGGAGCTGTCTAAAACTAGCTGTCATACGGTTTTCCATGAGGCAGTTTATCTTATCGGGAAAGAGTAAAAACCTTCCCTGGAAGGAAGAGTGTTAACAGACCGCGAAGTTTCAAATTCTTATCTCTCGTGCTTTCGCTGGGCTTGTGCTATTGCACAGAATCAGTTAGCCTCCTCTGAAACGTCCTTACCCTCGTACATACTGAGAAAAGGGGGCTCATTCACATATCGTCATTCATTCCTGGTCAAAGCAAGGGTATTTGCGCTGAGTGTGTTTTCTGCTCCAGCGTACCACCTTTTTCCGAGCCATGGACGCTGACGCCCGACAAGTCCTGGCTGTCTCCTGCAGGAAGCTGAACGAGATGCAGTCATGGCGAAGGAAGGTGAGCCTCATCAAGAAGATTTTCGTTCTTCTGATGGTGCGGAAAGCTGAAAGAATCCTGGAGACGCAGTTGGGCGACGACTCCTTCAGTGACTCAGACGACGACGACATTGTTGTGCTCGTATGAATATGGTGCTTTGAAACTTCGCTGCTATGCGCGCCGAGAGAGTAACAAATATTTAAAGGGGGAGTAGACGAAAATTCCCTTAGTCTTTATAGGTCCATACTGAATGCGCTGTGCAGAACAGAATAACAAGAGGCAGGAATGACGTGTAGCAGTGCTACCCGAAAGTTGTGTGAGACAAATCATCAACAAAAACAGTTTATAGAAAAACACCATCGCGGCAAAATTTGAATAATTCTATTTATCATGAAGGTAGGTACATTTTTTCTTCGGTTTAAATATCCCGTCACAATGAAATTGCGCGCCAAAAAACACACGAAAAAAATAGAGAGGAATGATTAATAATAAAGGAACATAACAACTAAGAAGGGGCGGTGGCTACGGCTGGCATGCGCATTCGAAAATAGCAACACCTAAAGCATTATTGAAGCAAAACGCTTGCATGGCACACATTACCACCGCCACTTCACTGACACAATCAGAAAATAAACCCCCTAACGCAAAGAATTATGGGTTAAAGAACTGAAAGAGAAAAAATATTAAAAACAGACAAGTTAGCTAATATTTCGGCAATGGTCAGATTAGGAGTAAAAAACAAATAAACGCTGTAGTGTACCTAAACCTCACTGACAAAGAATGCGGTCGAAGAGGTTTGGGAGCCAAAAAGCAAAATTAAGCGAGCGTTGCGTCTTCTCCTTTGCACACAAAAAATGTATCTACATCGACCGGTAATTACTCGGGTTTAAGTAGCGAGGTAACGTCATTCACAGATTAGTCTCTCGACGCAAGGTGCCTTACGTTTGTTTTTACCGCAGACCGTTAATGCAGCCCACATTACACAGTTTCATTTTAATTTATCTAAACATTAAAACATCTAAATTTCTTTCTTTGTTTCTATTTCCGGCGTCATTCTATTCTTGCCCCTCAACATGAAGAATAACTTATAACTTGATAAGCAAATGCCGTTTATGTTCTGGTGATTTCATTTGATGGATATTTCCAAAAGACCCTCCACTCATAATCTTATTTCACAGCCGTCAGGTGGCAGCAAATTATTGTACACTCGCAGGGTACCCCGAGAAGGAGCTGTCTAAAACTAGCTGTCATACAGTTTTCAATGAGACAGTTTATCTTATCGGGAAAGGGTAAAAACCTTCCCTGGAAGGAAGTGTGTTAACAGACCGCGAAGATTCAAATTCTTATCTCTCGTGCTTTCGCAGGGCTTGTGCTATTGCACAGAATCAGTTAGCCTCCTCTTAAACATCCTTACCCTCGTACATACTGAGAAAAGGGGGCTCATTCACATATCGTCATTCATTCCTGGTCAAAGCAAGGGTATTTGCGCTGAGTGTGTTTTCTGCTCCAGCGTACCGCCTTTTTCCGAGCCATGGACGCTGACGCCCGACAAGTCCTGGCTGTTTCCTGCAGGAAGCTGAACGAGATGCAGTCAAGCCGAAGGAAGGTGAGCCTCATCAAGAAGATTTTCGTTCTTCTGATGGTGCGGAAAGCCGAAAGAATCCTGGAGGCGCAGTTGGGCGACGACTCCTTCAGTGACTCAGACGACGACGACATTGTTGTGCTCGTATGAATATGGTGCTTTGAAACTTCGCTGCTATGCGCGTAGGGAGCCTTACATATATTTCAAGGAGATGAGACGTGAGCTTCCTTAGTCTTTACAGGTTCATACTGAATGCGCTGTGCGCAACAGAATGACAAGAGGCAGGAATGACGTGTAGCAGTGCTACCCGAAAGCTGTGTGAGACAAATCATCAACAAAAACAGTTTATAGAAAAACACCATGGCGGCAAAATTTGAATAATTCTATTTATCATGAAGGTATTTACATTTTTTCTTCGGTTTATATATCCCGTCACAATGAAATTGCGCGCCAAAAAACACACGAAAAAAATAGAGAGGAATGATTAATAATAAAGGAACATAACAACTAAGAAGGGGCGGTGGCTACGGCTGGCATGCGCATTCGAAAATAGCAACACCTAAAGCATTATTGAAGCAAAACGCTTGCATGGCACACATTACCACCGCCACTTCACTGACACAATCAGAAAATAAACCCCCTAACGCAATGAATTAAGGGTCAAAGAACTGAAAGAGAAAAAAAATTAAAAAACAGACATATTAGCTAATATTTCGGCAATGGTCAGATTAAGAGTAAAAAACAAATAAACGCTGCAGTGTACCTAAACCTCACTGACAAAGAATGCGGTCGAAGCGGTTTGGGAGCCAAAAAGCAAAGTTAAGCGGGCGTTGCGTCTTCTCCAATGCACACAAAAAATGTATCTACATCGACCGGTAATTCCTCGGGTTTAAGTAGCGAGGTAACGTCATTCACAGATTAGTCTCTCGACGCAAGGTGCCTTACGTTTTGTTTTTGCCGCAGACCGTTAATGCAGCCCACATTAACACAGTTTCATTTTAATTTATCTAAACATTAAAACATCTAAATTTCTTTCTTTGTTTCTATGAACGGCGTCATTCTATTCTTGCCCATCAACATGAAGGATACCTTATAACTTGATAAGCAAATGCAGTTTATGTTCTCGTGATTTCAGTTGATGGATATTTCCAAAAGACCCTCCACACATAATCTTATTTCACAGCCGTCAGGTGGCAGCAAAAATATTGTACACTCGCAGGGTACCCCGAGAAGGAGCTGTCTAAAACTAGCTGTCATACAGTTTTCCAAGAGACAGTTTATCTTATCGGGAAAGAGTAAAAACCTTCCCTGGAAGGAAGTGTGTTCCACTTTTATCGTTAACAGACCGCTAAGTTTCAAATTCTTATCTCTCGTGCTTTCGCAGGGCTTGTGCTATTGCACAGAATCAGTTAGCCTCCTCTTAAACATCCTTACCCTCGTATATACTGAGAAAAGGGGGCTCATTCACATATCGTCATTCATTCCTGGTCAAAGCAAGGGTATTTGCGCTGAGTGTGTTTTCTGCTCCAGCGTACCGCCTTTTTCCGAGCCATGGACGCTGACGCCCGACAAGTCCTGGCGGTTTCCTGCAGGAAGCTGAACGAGATGCAGTCAAGCCGAAGGAAGGTGAGCCTCATCAAGAAGATTTTCGTTCTTCTGATGGTGCGGAAAGCCGAAGGAATCCTGGAGGCGCAGTTGGGCGACGACTCCTTCAGTGACTCAGACGACGACGACATTGTTGTGCTCGTATGAATATGGTGCTTTGAAACTTCGCTGCTATGCGCGTAGGGAGCCTTACATATATTTCAGGGAGATGAGACGTGAGCTTCCTTAGTCTTTACAGGTTCATACTGAATGCGCTGTGCGCAACAGAATGACAAGAGGCAGGAATGACGTGTAGCAGTGCTACCCGAAAGCTGTGTGAGACAAATCATCAACAAAAACAGTTTATAAAAAAACACCATCGCGGCAAAATTTGAATAATTCTATTTATCATGAAGGTAGTTACATTTTTTCTTTGGTTTAAATATCCCGTCACAATGATATAGCGCGCGAAAAAACACACTAACAAAATAGAGAGCAATGGTTAATAACAAAGGAACATAACAACTGAGGAAGGGCGGTGGCTACGGCTGGCATGCGCATTCGAAAATAGCAGCACCTAAAGCAGTATTGAAGCAAAACGCTTGAATGACACACATTACCACCGCCACTTCACTGACACAATCAGAAAATAAACCCCCTAACCCAAAGAATTATGGGTAAAAGAACTGAAAGAGAAAAAAATTAAAAAACAGACATGTTAGCTAATATTTCGGCAATGGTCAGATTAAGAGTTGATAACAAATAAACGCTGTCGTGTACCTAAACCTCACTGAAAAAGAATGCGGTCGAAGAGGTTTGGGAGCCAAAAAGCAAAATTAAGCGAGCGTTGCGTCTTCTCCATTGCACACAAAAAACGTATATACATAGACCGGTAATTCCTCGGATTTAAGTAGCGAGATAACGTCATTCACAGATTAGTCTCTCGACGCAAGGTTCCTTACGTTTTGTTTTTGCCGCAGACCGTTAATGCAGCCCACATTACCACAGTTTCATTTTAATTTATCTAAACATTAAAACTTCTAAATTTCTTTCTTTTTGCCGCAGACCGTTAATGCAGCCCACATTAACACAGTTTCATTTTAATTTATCTAAACATTAAAACATCTAAATTTCTTTCATTGTTTCTATCAACGGCGTCATTCTATTCTTGCCCATCAACATGAAGGATACCTTATAACTTGATAAGCAAATGCAGTTTATGTTCTCGTGATTTCAGTCGATGGATATTTCCAAAAGACCCTCCACACATAATCTTATTTCACAGCCGTCAGGTGGCAGCAAAAATATTGTACACTCGCAGGGTACCCCGAGAAGGAGCTGTCTAAAACTAGCTGTCATACAGTTTTCCAAGAGACAGTTTATCTTATCGGGAAAGAGTAAAAACCTTCTCTGGAAGGAAGTGTGTTCCACTTTTATCGTTAACAGACCGCTAAGTTTCAAATTCTTATCTCTCGTGCTTTCGCAGGGCTTGTGCTATTGCACAGAATCAGTTAGCCTCCTCTGAAACATCCTTACCCTCGTACATACTGAGAAAAGGGGGCTCATTCACATATCGTCATTCATTCCTGGTCAAAGCAAGGGTATTTGCGCTGAGTGTGTTTTCTGCTCCAGAGTACCGCCTTTTTCCGAGTCATGGACGCTGACGCCCGACAAGTCCTGGCGGTTTCCTGCAGGAAGCTGAACGAGATGCAGTCAAGCCGAAGGAAGATGAGCCTCATCAAGAAGATTTTCGTTCTTCTGATGGTGCGGAAAGCCGACGGAATCCTGGAGGCGCAGTTGGGCGACGACTCCTTCAGTGACTCAGACGACGACGACATTGTTGTGCTCGTATGAATATGGTGCTTTGAAACTTCGCTGCTATGCGCGTCGGGAGCCTAACAAATATTTCAGGGAGATGAGACGTGAGCTTCCTTATTCTTTACAAGTTCATACTGTATGCGCTGTGCGCAACAGAATGACAAGAGGCAGGAATGACGTGTAGCAGTGCTACCCGAAAGCTGTGTGAGACAAATCATCAACAAAAACAGTTTATAGAAAAACACCATCGCGGCAAAATTTGAATAATTCTATTTAGCATGAAGGTAGTTACATTTTTTCTTCGGTTTAAATATCCCGTCACAATGAAATAGCGCGCCAAAAAACACACGAAAAAAATAGAGAGGAATGGTTAATAATAAAGGAACATAACAATTAAGAAAGGGCGGTGGCTACGGCTGGCATGCGCATTCGAAAATAGCAACACCTAAAGCAGTATTGAAGCAAAACGCTTGCATGGCACACATTACCACCGCCACTTCACTGACACAATCAGAAAATAAACCCCCTAATCCAAAGAATTATGGGTAAAAGAACTGAAAGAGAAAGAAAAATAATAACAGACATGTTAGCTAATATTTCGGCAATGGTCAGATTAAGAGTAAAAAACAAATAAACGCTGTTGTGTACCTAAACCTCACTGACAAAGAATGCGGTCGAAAAGGTTTGGGAGCCAAAAAGCAAAGTTAAGCGAGCGTTGCGTTTTCTCCAATGCACACAAAAAATGTATCTACATCGACCGGTAATTCCTCGGGTTTAAGTAGCGAGGTAACGTCATTCACAGATTAGTCTCTCGACGCAAGGTGCCTTACGTTTTGTTTTTGCCGCAGACCGTTAATGCAGCCGACATTAACACAGTTTCATTTTAATTTATCTAAACATTAAAACATCTAAATTTCTTTCATTGTTTCTATGAACGGCGTCAATCTATTCTTGCCCATCAACATGAAGGATACCTTATAACTTTATAAGCAAATGCAGTTTATGTTCTCGTGATTTCAGTTGATGGATATTTCCAAAAGACCCTCCACACATAATCTTATTTCACAGCCGTCAGGTGGCAGCAAAAATATTGTACACTCGCAGGGTACCCTGAGAAGGAGCTGTCTAAAACTAGCTGTCATACAGTTTTCCATGAGACAGTTTATCTTATCGGGAAAGAGTAAAAACCTTCTCTGGAAGGAAGTGTGTTCCACTTTTATCGTTAACAGACCGCTAAGTTTCAAATTCTTATCTCTCCTGCTTTCGCAGGGCTTGTGCTATTGCACAGAATCAGTTAGCCTCCTCTGAAACATCCTTACACTCGTACATACTGAGAAAAGGGGGCTCAATCACATATCGTCATTCATTCCTGGTCAAAGCAAGGGTATTTGCGCTGAGTGCGTTTTCAGCTCATGCGTACCGCCTTTTTCCGAGCCATGGACGCTGACGCCCGACAAGTCCTGGCTGTTTCCTGCAGGAAGCTGAAGGAGATGCAGTCAAGCCGAAGGAAGGTGAGCCTCATCAAGATTTTCGTTCTTCTGATGGTGCGGAAAGCCGAAAGAATCATGGAGGCGCAGTTGGGCGACGACTTCTTCAGTGACTCAGACGACGAAGACATTGTTTTGCTCGTATGAATATGGTGCTTTGAAACTTCGCTGCTATGCGCGTCGGGAGCCTAACAAATAGTTAAAGGGGATGAGACGACAATTTCCTTAGTCTTTATAGGTCCATACTGAAAGCGCTGTGCGGAACAGAATAACAAGAGGCAGGAATGACGTGTAGCAGTGCTACCCGAAAGCTGTGTGAGACAAATCATCAACAAAAACAGTTTATAGGAAAACACCATCGCGGCAAAATTTGAATAATTCTATTTATCATGAAGGTGGTTACATTTTTTCTTTCGTTTAAATATCCCGTCACAATGAAATAGCGCGCGAAAAAACACACGAACCAAATAGAGAGCAATGGTTAATAACAAAGGAACATAACAACTGAGGAAGGGCGGTGGCTACGGCTGGCATGCGCATTCGAAAATAGCAGCACCTAAAGCAGTATTGAAGCAAAACGCTTGCATGACACACATTACCACAGCCACTTCACTGACACAATCAGAAAATAAACCCCCTAACCCAAAGAAATATGGGTAAAAGAACTGAAAGAGAAAAAAAATTAAAAACAGACATGTTAGCTAATATTTCGGCAATGATCAGATTAAGAGTTAATAACAAATAAACGCTGTCGTGTACCTAAACCTCACTGAAAAAGAATGCGGTCGAAGAGGTTTGGGAGCCAAAAAGCAAAATTAAGCGAGCTTTGCGTCTTCTCCATTGCACACAAAAAACGTATATACATAGACCGGTAATTCCTCGGATTTAAGTAGCGAGATAACGTCATTCAGAGATTAGTCTCTCGACGCAAGGTTCCTTACGTTTTGTTTTTGTCGCAGACCGTTAATGCAGCCCACATTACCACAGTTTCATTTTAATTTATCTAAACATTAAAACATCTAAATTTCTTTCTTTTTGCCGCAGACCCTTAATGCAGCCCACATTAACACAGTTTCATTTTAATTTATCTAAACATTAAAACATCTAAATTTCTTTCTTTGTTTCTATGTCCGGCGTCATTCTATTCTTGCCCATCAACATGAAGGATACTTTATATCTTGATAAGCAAATGCAGTTTATGTTCTCGTGATTTCAGTCGATGTATATTTCCAAAAGACCCTCCACACATAATCTTATTTCACAGCCGTCAGGTGGCAGCAAAATATTGTACACTCGCAAGCTACCCCGAGAAGGAGCTGTCTAAAACTTGCTGTCATACAGTTTTCCATGAGACTGTTTATCTTATCGGGAAAGAGTAAAAACCTTCCCTGGAAAGAAGTGTGTTAACAGACCGCGAAGTTTCAACTTCTTATCTCTCGTGCTTTCGCAGGGCTTGTGCTATTGCACAGAATCAGTTAGCCACCTCTGAAACATCCTTACCCTCGTACATACTGAGAAAAGGGGGCTCATTCACATATCGTCATTCATTCCTGGTCAAAGCAAGGGTATTTGCGCTGAGTGTGTTTTCTGCTCCAGCGTACCGCCTTTTTCCGAGCCATGGACGCTGACGCCCGACAAGTCCTGGCTGTTTCCTGCAGGAAGCTGAACGAGATGCAGTCAAGCCGAAGGAAGGTGAGCCTCATCAAGAAGATTTTCGTTCTTCTGATGGTGCGGAAAGGTGAAAGAATATTGGAGACGCAGTTGGGCGACGACTCCTTCAGTGACTCAGACGACGACGACATTGATGTGCTCGTATGAATATGGTGCTTTGAAACTTCGCTGCTATGCGCGTCGGGAGCCTTACAAATATTTCAGGGAGATGAGACGTGAGCTTCCTTAGTCTTTACATGTTCATACTGAATGCGCTGTGCGCAACATAATGACAAGAGGCAGGAATGACGTGTAGCAGTGCTACCCGAAAGCTGTGTGAGACAAATCATCAACAAAAACAGTTTATAGGAAAACACCATCGCGGCAAAATTTGAATAACTCTATTTATCATGAAGGTGGTTACATTTTTTCTTTGGTTTAACTATCCCGTCACAATGAAATAGCGCGCGAAAAAACGCACGAACAAAATAGAGAGCAATGGTTAATAATAAAGGAACATAACAACTGAGGAAGGGCGGTGGCTACGGCTGGCATGCGCATTCGAAAATAGCAACACCTAAAGCTGTATTGAAGCAAAACGCTTACATAGCACACATTACCACCGCCACTTCACGGACACAATCAGAAAATAAATCCCCTAACGCAAAGAATTAAGGGTAAAAGAACTGAAAGAGAAAAAGTTAAAAAACAGACATGTTAGTTAATATTTCGCCAATGGTCAGATTAAGAGTAAATAACAAATAAACGCTGTCGTGTACCTAAACCTCACTGAAAAAGAATGCGGTCGAAGAGGTTTGGGAGCCAAAAAGCAAAATTAAGCGAGCGTTGCGTCTTCTCCAATGCACACAAAAAATGTATCTACATCGACCGGTAATTCCTCGGGATTAAGTAGCGAGGTAACGTCATTCACAGATTAGTCTCTCGACGCAAGGTGCCTTACGTTTTGTTTTTGCCGCAGACCGTTAATGCAGCCCACATTAACACAGTTTCATTTTAATTTATCTAAACATGAAAACATCTAAATTTCTTTCTTTGTTTCTATGTCGGCGTCATTCTATTCTTGCCCATCAACATGAAGGATACTTTATAACTTTGTAAGCAAATGCAGTTTATGTTCGCGTGGTTTCAGTTGATGGATATTTCCAAAAGACCCTCCACACATAATCTTATTTCACAGCCCTCAGGTGGCAGCAAAATATTGTACACTCGCAGGGTACCCCGAGAAGGAGCTGTCTAAAACTAGCTGTCATACAGTTTTCCATGAGACAGTTTATCTTATCGGGAAAGAGTAAAAACCTTCCCTGGAAGGAAGTGTGTTCCACTTTTCTCGTTAACAGACCGCTAAGTTTCAAATTCTTATCTCTCGTGCTTTCGCAGGGCTTGTGCTATTGCACAGAATCAGCCTCCTCTGAAACATCCTTACCCTCGTACATACTGAGAAAAGGGGGCTCAGTCACATATCGTCATTCATTCCTGGTGAAAGCAAGGGTATTGGCGCTGATTGTGTTTTATGCTCCAGCGTACCGCTTTTTCCGAGCCGTGGACGCTGACGCCCGACAAGTCTTGGCTGTTTCCTGCAGGAAGCTGAACGAGATGCAGTCAAGCCGAAGGAAGGTGAGCCTCATCAAGAAGATTTTCATTCTTCTGATGGTGCGGAAAGCCGTAAGAATCCTGGAGGCGCAGTTGGGCGACGACTCCTTCAGTGACTCTGACGACGACGACATTGTTGTGCTCGTATGAATATGGTGCTTTGAAACTTCGCTGCTATGCGCGTCGGGAGCCTAACAAATATTTAAAGGGGATGAGACGACAATTTCTTTAGTCTTTATAGGTCCATACTGAATGCGCTGTGCGGAACAGAATAACAAGAGGCAGGAATGACGTGTAGCAGTGCTACCCGAAAGCTGTGTGAGACAAATCATCAACAAAAACAGTTTATAGAAAAACACCATCGCAGCAAAATTTGAATAATTTTATTTATCATGAAGGTGGCATACATTTTTTCTTTGGTTTAAATATCCCGTCACAATGAAATAGCGCGCGCAAAAAACACACGATCAAATTAGAGATAAATGGTTAATAATAAAGGAACATAACTAAGGAGGGGCGGTGGCTACGGCTGGCATGCGCATTCGAAAATTGCAACACCTAAAGCAGTATGGAAGCAGAACGCTTACATTGCACACATTACCACCGCCACTTCACCGACACAATCAGAAAATAAACCCCCTAATCCAAAGAATTATGGGTAAAAGAACTGAAAGAGAAAGAAAATAAAACAGATATGTTAGCTAATATTTCGGCAATGGTCAGATTAAGAGTAAAAAACAAATAAACTCTGTAGTGTACCTAAACCTCACTGACAAAGAATGCGGTCGAAGAGGTTTGGGAGCCAAAAAGCAAAATTAAGCGAGCGTTGCGTCTTCTCCAATGCACACAAAAATGTATCTACATCGACCCGTAATTCCTCGGGTTTAATTAGCGAGGTAACGCCATTCACAGATTAGTCTCTCGACGCAAGGTGCCTTACGTTTTGTTTTTGCCGCAGACCGTTAATGCAGCCCACATTCACACAGTTTCATTTTAATTTATCTAAACATAAAACATCTAAATTTCTTTCTTTGTTTTTATGACCGGCGTCATTCTATTCTTGCCCATCAACATGAAGGATACCCTATAACTTGATAACCAAATGCAGTTTATGTTCTCGTGATTTCAGTTGATGGATATTTCCAAAAGACCCTCCACACATAATCTTATTTCACAGCCGTCAGGTGGCAGCAAAATATTGTACACTCGCAGGGTACCCCGAGAAGGAGCTGTGTAAAACTAGCTGTCATACAGTTTTCCATGAGAGAGTTTATCTTATCGGGAAAGATAAAAACCTTCCCTGGAAGGAAGTGTGTTAACAGACCGCGAAGTTTCAACTTCTTATCTCTCGTGCTTTCGCAGGGCTTGTGCTATTGCACAGAATCAGTTAGCCACCTCTGATACATCCTTACCCTCGTACATACTCAGAAAAGGGGGCTCATTCACATATCTTCATTCATTCCTGGTCAAAGCAAAAGTATTTATGCGAGTGTGTTTTCTGCTCCAGCGTACCGCCTTTTTCCGAGCCATGGACGCTGACGCCCGACAAGTCATGGCGGTTTCCTGCAGGAAGCTGAACGAGATGCAGTCAAGCCGAAGGAAGGTGAGCCTCATCAAGAAGATTTTCGTTCTTCTGATGGTGCGGAAAGCTGAAAGAATCCTGGAGACGCAGTTGGGCGACGACTCCTTCAGTGACTCAGACGACGACGACATTGTTGTGCTCGTATGAATATGGTGCTTTGAAACTTCGCTGCCATGCGCGTGGGGAGCCTAAGAAATATTTAAAGGGGATGAGACGACAATTTTCTTAGTCTTTATAGGTCCATACTGAATGCGCTGTGCGGAACAGAATAACAAGACGCAGGAATGATGTGTAGCAGTGCTACCCGAAAGCTGTGTGAGACAAATCATCAACAAAAACAGTTTACAGGAAAACACCATCGCTGCAAAATTTGAATAATTCTATTTATCATGAAGGTAGTTACATTTTTTCTTCGGTTTAAATATCCCGTCACAATGAAATAGCGCGCGAAAAAACACACGAACAATATAGAGAGGGATGGTTAAAAATATAGGAACATAACAACTAAGGAGGGGCGGTGGCTACGGCTGGCATGCGCATTCGAAAATAGCAACACCTAAAGTAGTATTGAAGCAAAACGCTTGCATGGCACACATTACCACCGCCACTTCACTGACACAATCAGAAAATAAACCCCCTAACGCAAAGAATTTAGGGTAAAAGAACTGAAAGAGAAAAAAAATTAAAAAACAGACATGTTAGCTAATATTTCGGCAATGGTCAGATTAAGGGTAAAAAACAAATAAACGCTGTAGTGTACCTAAACCTCACTGACAAAGAATGCGGTCGAAGCGGTTTGGGAGCCAAAAAGCAAAATTAAGCGAGCGTTGCATCTTCTCCATTGCACACAAAAAATGCATCTACATCAACCGGTAATTCCTCGGGTTTAAGTAGCGAGGAACGTCATTCACAGATTAGTCTCTCGACGCAAGGTGCCTTACGTTTTGTTTTTGCCGCAGACCGTTAATGCAGCCCACATTAACACAGTTTCATTTTAATTTATCCAAACATTAAAACATCTAAATTTCTTTCTGTGTTTCTATGTCCGGCGTCATTCTATTCTTGCCCATCAACATGAAGGATACCTTATGACTTGATAAGCAAATGCAGTTTATGTTCTCGTGATTTCAGTTGATGGATATTTCCAAAAGACCCTCCACACATAATCTTATTTCACAGCCGTCAGGTGGCAGCAAAATATTGTACACTCGCAGGGTACCCCGAGAAGGAGCTGTCTAAACCTAGCTGTCATACAGTTTTCCATGAGACAGTTTATCTTGTCGGGAAAGAGTAAAAACCTTCCCTGGAAGGAAGTGTTCCACTTTTTATCGTTAACAGACCGCTAAGATTCAAATTCTTATCTCTCGTGCTTTCGCAGGGCTTGTGCTATTGCACAGAATCAGTTAGCCTCCTCTGAAACATCCTTACCCTCGTACATACTGAGAAAAGGGGGCTCAATCACATATCGTCATTCATTCCTGGTGAAATCAAGGGTATTGGCGCTGAGTGTGTTTTATGCTCCAGCGTACCGCTTTTTCCGAGCCATGGACACTGACGCCCGACAAGTCTTGGCTGTTTCCTGCAGGAAGCTGAACGAGATGCAGTCAAGCCGAAGGAAGGTGAGCCTCATCAAGAAGATTTTTGTTCTTCTGATGGTGCGGAAAGCTGAAAAAATCCTGGAGACGCAGTTGGGCGACGACTCCTTCAGTGACTCAGACGACGACATTGTTGTGCTCGTATGAATATGGTGCTTTGAAACTTCGCTGCTATGCGCGTCGGCAGCCTAACAAATATTTAAAGGGGATGAGACGACAATTTCCTTAGTCTTTATTGATCCATACTGAATGCGCTGTGCGGAACCGAATAACAAGAGGCAGGAATGACGTGTAGCAGTGCTACCCGAAAGCTGTGTGAGACAAATCATCAACAAAAACAGTTTATAGGAAAACACCATCGCAGCAAAATTTGAATAATTTTATTTATCATGAAGGTGGCATACATTTTTTCTTTGGTTTAAATATCCCGTCACAATAAAATAGCGCGCGCAAAAAACACACGATCAAATTAGAGATAAATGGTTAATATTAAAGGAACATAACTAAGGAGGGGCGGTGGCTATGGCTGGCATGCGCATTCAAAAATTGCAACAACTAAAGCAGTATGGAAGCAGAACGCTTACATGGCACACATTACCACCGCCACTTCACTGACACAATCAGAAAATAAACACCCTAATCCAAAGAATTATGGGTAAAAGAACTGAAAGAGAAAGAAAATAAAAACAGACATGTTAGCTAATATTTCGGCAATGGTCAGATTAAGAGTAAAAAACAAATAAACGCTGTAGTGTACCTAAACCTCACTGACAAAGAATGCGGTCGAAGCGGTTTGGGAGCCAAAAAGCATAACTAAGCGAGCGTTGCGTCTTCTCCATTGCACACAAAAAATGTATCTACATCGACCGGTAATTCCTCGGGTTTAAGTAGCGAGGAACGTCATTCATAGATTAGTCTCTCGACGCAAGGTGCCTTACGTTTTGTTTTTGCCGCAGACCGTTAATGCAGCCCACATTAACACAGTTTCATTTTAATTTATCCAAACATTAAAACATCTAAATTTCTTTCTTTGTTTCTAGGTCCGGCGTCATTCTATTCTTGCCCATCAACATGAAGGATACCTTATGACTTGATAAGCAAATGCAGTTTATGTTCTCGTGATTTCAGTTGATGGATATTTCCAAAAGACCCTCCACACATAATCTTATTTCACAGCCGTCAGGTGGCAGCAAATATTGTACACTCGCAGGGTACCCCGAGAAGGAGCTGTCTAAACCTAGCTGTCATACAGTTTTCCATGAGACAGTTTATCTTGTCGGGAAAGAGTAAAAACCTTCCCTGGAAGGAAGTGTTCCACTTTTTATCGTTAACAGACCGCTAAGATTCAAATTCTTATCTCTCGTGCTTTCTCAGGGCTTGTGCTATTGCACAGAATCAGTTAGCCACCTCTGAAACATCCTTACCCTCGTACATACTGAGAAAAGGGGGCTCATTCACATATCGTCATTCATTCCTGGTCAAAGCAAGGGTATTTATGCGAGTGTCTGCTCCAGCGTACCGCCTTTTTCCGAGCCATGGACGCTGACGCCCGACAAGTCCTGGCGGTTTCCTGCAGGAAGCTGAACGAGATGCAGTCAAGCCGAAGGAAGGTGAGCCTCATCAAGAAGATTTTCGTTCTTCTGATGGTGCGGAAAGCCGAAAGAATCCTGGAGGCACAGTTGGGCGACGACTCCTTCAGTGACTCAGACGACGACGACATTGTTGTGCTCGTATGAATATGGTGCTTTGAAACTTCGCTGCCATGCGCGTCGGGAGTCTAAGAAATATTTAAAGGGCATGAGACGACGATTTCCTTAGTCTTTAGAGGTCCATACTGAATGCGCTGTGCGCAACAGAATGACAAGAGGCAGGAATGACGTGTAGCAGTGCTATCCGAAAGCTGTGTGAGACAAATCATCAACAAAAACAGTTTATATGAAAACACCATCGCGGCAAAATTTGAATAATTTTGTTTATCATGAAGGTGGTTACATTTTTTCTTTGGTTTAAATATCCCGTTACAATGAAATAGCGCGCGAAAAAACACACGAACAAAATAGAGAGCAATGGTTAATAATAAAGGAACATAACAACTGAGGAAGGGCGGTGGCTACGGCTGGCATGCGCATTCGAAAATAGCAACACCTAAAGCCGTATTGAAGCAAAACGCTTGCATGGCACACATTACCACCGCCACTTCACTGATACAATCAGAAAATAAACCCCCTAACCCAAAGAATTATGGGGAAAAGAACGGAAAGAGAAAAAAATAAAAAACAGACATGTTAGCTAATATTTCGGCAATGGTCAGATTAAGAGTTAATAACAAATAAACGCTGTCGTGTACCTAAACCTCACTGAAAAAGAATGCGGTCGAAGAGGTTTGGGAGCCAAAAAGCAAAATTAAGCGAGCGTTGCGCCTTCTCCATTGCACACAAAAAATGTATCTACATCAACCGGTAATTCCTCGGGTTTAAGTAGCGAGGAACGTCATTCACAGATTAGTCTCTCGACGCAAGGTGCATTACGTTTTGTTTTTGCCGCAGACCGTTAATGCAGCCCACATTAACACAGTTTCATTTTAATTTATCCAAACATTAAAACATCTAAATTTCTTTCTTTGTTTCTATGTCCGGCATCATTCTATTCTTGCCCATCAACATGAAGGATACCTTATAACTTGATAAGCAAATGCAGTTTATGTTCTCGTGATTTCAGTTGATGGATATTTCCAAAAGACCCTCAACACATATTCTTATTTCACAGCCGTCAGGTGGCAGCAAAAATATTGTACACTCGCAGGGTACCCCGAGAAGGAGCTGTCTAAAACTAGCTGTCATACAGTTTTCCACGAGACAGTTTATCTTATCGGGAAAGAGTAAAAACCTTCCCTGGAAGGAAGTGTGTTCCACTTTTATCGTTAACAGACCGCTAAGTTTCAAATTCTTATCTCTCGTGCTTTCGCAGGGCTTGTGCTATTGCACAGAATCAGTTAGCCTCCTCTGAACCATCCTTACCATCGTACATACTGAGAAAAGGGGGCTCATTCACATATCGTCATTCATTCCTGGTCAAAGCAAGGGTATTTGCGCTGAGTGTGTTTTCTGCTCCAGCGTACCGCCTTTTTCCGAGCCATGGACGCTGACGCCCGACAAGTCCTGGCTGTTTCCTGCAGGAAGCTGAACGAGATGCAGTCAAGCCGAAGGAAGGTGAGCCTCATCAAGAAGATTTTCGTTCTTCTGATGGTGCGGAAAGCCGAAAGAATCCTGGAGGCGCAGTTGGGCGACGACTCCTTCAGTGACTCAGACGACGACGACATTGTTGTGCTCGTATGAATATGGTGCTTTGAAACTTCGCTGCTATGCGCGTAGGGAGCCTTACATATATTTCAGGGAGATGAGACGTGAGCTTCCTTAGTCTTTACAGGTCCATACTGAATGCGCTGTGCGGAAAAGAATGACAAGAGGCAGGAATGACGTGTAGCAGTGCTACCCGAAGGCTGTGTGAGACAAATCATCAACAAAAACAGTTTATAGGAAAACACCATCGCGGCAAAATTTGAATAATGCTATTTATCATGAAGGTGGTTACATTTTTTCTTTGGTTTAAATATCCCGTCACAATGAAATAGCGCGCGAAAAAACACGCGAACAAAATAGAGAGGAATGGTTAATAATAAAGGAACATAACAACTAAGAAGGGGCGGTGGCTACGGCTGGCATGCGCATTCGAAAATAGCAACACCTAAAGCAGTATTGAAGCAAAACGCTTGCATGGCACACATTACCACCGCCACTTCACTGACACAATCAGAAAATAAACCCCCTAATCCAAAGAATTATGGGTAAAAGAACTGAAAGAGAAAGAAAATTAAAAACAGACATGTTAGCTAATATTTCGGCAATGGTCAGATTAAGAGTAAAAAACAAATAAACGCTGTTGTGTACCTAAACCTCCCTGACAAAGAATGCGGTCGAAAAGTTTTGGGAGCCAAAAAGCAAAGTTAAGCGAGCGTTGCGTCTTCTCCAATGCACACAAAAAATGTATCTACATCGACCGGTAATTCCTCGGGTTTAAGTAGCGAGGTAACGTCATTCACAGATTAGTCTCTCGACGCAAGGTGCCTTACGTTTTGTTTTTGCCGCAGACCGTTAATGCAGCCCACATTAGCACAGTATCATTTTAATTTATTTAAACATTAAAACATCTAAATTTCTTTCTTTGTTTCTATGAACGGCGTCATTCTATTCTTGCCCATCAACATGAAGGATACCTTATAACTTGATAAGCAAATGCAGTTTATGTTCTCGTGATTTCAGTTGATAGATATTTCCAAAAGACCCTCCACTCATAATCTTATTTCACAGCCGTCAGGTGGCAGCAAATTTTTGTACACTCGCAGGGTACCCCGAGAAGGAGCTGTCTAAAACTAGCTGTCATACAGTTTTCAATGAGACAGTTTATCTTATCGGGAAAGAGTAAAAACCTTCCCTGGAAGGAAGTGTGTTAACAGACCGCGAAGATTCAAATTCTTATCTCTCGTGCTTTCGCAGGGCTTGTGCTATTGCACAGAATCAGTTAGCCTCCTCTGAAACATCCTTACCCTCGTACATACTGAGAAAAGGCGGCTCATTCACATATCGTCATTCATTCCTGGTCAAAGCACGGGTATTTGCGCTGAGTGTGTTTTCTGCTCCAGCGTACCGCCTTTTTCCGAGCCATGGACGCTGACGCCCGACAAGTCCTGGCGGTTTCCTGCAGGAAGCTGAACGAGATGCAGTCAAGCCGAAGGAAGGTGAGCCTCATCAAGAAGATTTTCGTTCTTCTGATGGTGCGGAAAGCCGAAAGAATCCTGGAGGCGCAGTTGGGCGACGACTCCTTCAGTGACTCAGACGACGACGACATTGTTGTGCTCGTATGAATATGGTGCTTTGAAACTTCGCTGCCATGCGCGTCGGGAGCCTAAGAAATATTTAAAGGGGATGAGACGACAATTTCCTTAGTCTTTATAGGTCCATACTGAATGCGCTGTGCGGAACAGAATGACAAGAGGCAGGAATGACGTGTAGCAGTGCTACCCGAAAGCTGTGTGAGACAAATCATCAACAAAAACAGTTTATAGAAAAACACCATCGCGGCAAAATTTGAATAATGCTATTTAACATGAAGGTGGTTACATTTTTTCTTTGGTATAAATATCCCGTCACAATGAAATAGCGCGCGAAAAAACACGCGAACAAAATAGAGAGGAATGGTTAATAATAAAGGAACATAACAACTAAGAAGGGGCGGTGGCTACGGCTGGCATGCGCATTCGAAAATAGCAACACCTAAAGCAGTATTGAAGCAAAACGCTTGCATGGCACACATTACCACCGCCACTTCACTGACACAATCAGAAAATAAACCCCCTAACGCAAAGAATTAAGGGTCAAAGAACTGGAAGAGAAAAAAAATTAAAAAACAGACATGTTAGCTAATATTTCGGCAATGGTCAGATTAAGAGTAAAAAACAAATAAACGCTGCAGTGTACCTAAACCTCACTGACAAAGAATGCGGTCGAATAGGTTTGGGAGCCAAAAAGCAAAATTAAGCGAGCGTTGCATCTTCTCCATTGCACTCAAAAAATGTATCTACATCAATCGGTAATTCCTCGGGTTTAAGTAGCGAGGAACGTCATTCACAAATTAGTCTCTCGACGCAAGGTGCCTTACGTTTTGTTTTTGCCGCAGACCGTTAATGCAGCCCACATTAACACAGTTTCATTTTAATTTATCCAAACATTAAAACATCTAAATTTCTTTCTTTGTTTCTATGTCCGGCGTCATTCTATTCTTGCCCATCAACATGAAGGATACCTTATAACTTGATAAGCAAATGCAGTTTATGTTCTCGTGATTTCAGTTGATGGATATTTCCAAAAGACCCTCCACTCATAATCTTATTTCACAGCCGTCAGGTGGCAGCAATTTTTGTACACTCGCAGGGTACCCCGAGAAGGAGCTGTCTAAAACTAGCTGTCATACAGTTTTCAATGAGACAGTTTATCTTATCGGGAAAGAGTAAAAACCTTCCCTGGAAGGAAGTGTGTTAACAGACCGCGAAGATTCAAATTCTTATCTCTCCTGCTTTCGCAGGGCTTGTGCTATTGCACAGAATCAGTTAGCCTCCTCTGAAACATCCTTACCCTTGTACATACTGAGAAAAGGGGGCTCATTCACATATCGTCATTCATTCCTGGTCAAAGCAAGGGTATTTGCGCTGAGTGTGTTTTCTGCTCCAGCGTACCGCCTTTTTCCGAGCCATGGACGCTGACGCCCGACAAGTCCTGGCGGTTTCCTGCAGGAAGCTGAACGAGATGCAGTCAAGCCGAAGGAAGGTGAGCCTCATCAAGAAGATTTTCGTTCTTCTGATGGTGCGGAAAGCCGAAAGAATCCTGGAGGCACAGTTGGGCGACGACTCCTTCAGTGACTCAGACGACGACGACATTGTTGTGCTCGTATGAATATGGTGCTTTGAAACTGCGCTGCCATGCGCGTCGGGAGCCTAAGAAATATTTAAAGGGGATGAGACGACAATTTTCTTAGTCTTTATAGGTCCATACTGAATGCGCTGTGCGGTACAGAATAACAAGAGGCAGGAATGACGTGTAGCAGTGCTACCCGAAAGCTGTGTGAGACAAATCATCAACAAAAAAAGTTTATAGGAAAACACCATCGCGGCAAAATTTGAATAATTCTATTTATCATGAAGGTGGTTACATTTTTTCTTTGGTTTAAATATCCCGTCACAATGAAATAGCGCGCGAAAAAACACGCGAACAAAATAGAGAGGAATGGTTAATAATAAAGGAACATAACAACTAAGAAGGGGCGGTGGCTACGGCTGGCATGCGCATTCGAAAATAGCAACACCTAAAGCAGTATTGAAGCAAAACGCTTGCATGGCACACATTACCACCGCCACTTCACTGACACAATCAGAAAATAAACCCCCTAATCCAAAGAATTATGGGTAAAAGAACTGAAAGAGAAAGAAAATAAAAACAGACATGTTAGCTAATATTTCGGCAATGGTCAGATTAAGAGTAAAAAACAAATAAACGCTGTTGTGTACCTAAACCTCCCTGACAAAGAATGCGGTCGAAAAGTTTTGGGAGCCAAAAAGCAAAGTTAAGCGAGCGTTGCGTCTTCTCCAATGCACACAAAAAATGTATCTACATCGACCGGTAATTCCTCGGGTTTAAGTAGCGAGGTAACGTCATTCACAGATTAGTCTCTCGACGCAAGGTGCCTTACGTTTTGTTTTTGCCGCAGACCGTTAATGCAGCCCACATTAGCACAGTATCATTTTAATTTATCTAAACATTAAAACATCTAAATTTCTTTCTTTGTTTCTATGAACGGCGTCATTCTATTCTTGCCCATCAACATGAAGGATACCTTATAACTTGATAAGCAAATGCAGTTTATGTTCTCGTGATTTCAGTTGATGGATATTTCCAAAAGACCCTCCACTCATAATCTTATTTCACAGCCGTCAGGTGGCAGCAAATTATTGTACACTCGCAGGGTACCCCGAGAAGGAGCTGTCTAAAACTAGCTGTCATACAGTTTTCAATGAGACAGTTTATCTTATCGGGAAAGAGTAAAAACCTTCCATGGAAGGAAGTGTGTTAACAGACCGCGAAGATTCAAATTCTTATCTCTCGTGCTTTCGCAGGGCTTGTGCTATTGCACAGAATCAGTTAGCCTCCTCTGAAACATCCTTACCCTCGTACATACTGAGAAAAGGCGGCTCATTCACATATCGTCATTCATTCCTGGTCAAAGCACGGGTATTTGCGCTGAGTGTGTTTTCTGCTCCAGCGTACCGCCTTTTTCCGAGCCATGGACGCTGACGCCCGACAAGTCCTGGCGGTTTCCTGCAGGAAGCTGAACGAGATGCAGTCAAGCCGAAGGAAGGTGAGCCTCATCAAGAAGATTTTCGTTCTTCTGATGGTGCGGAAAGCCGAAAGAATCCTGGAGGCGCAGTTGGGCGACGACTCCTTCAGTGACTCAGACGACGACGACATTGTTGTGCTCGTATGAATATGGTGCTTTGAAACTTCGCTGCTATGCGCGTAGGGAGCCTTACATATATTTCAGGGAGATGAGACGTGAGCTTCCTTAGTCTTTACAGGTTCATACTGAATGCGCTGTGCGGAAAAGAATGACAATAGGCAGGAATGACGTGTAGCAGTGCTACCCGAAGGCTGTGTGAGACAAATCATCAACAAAAACAGTTTATAGGAAAACACCATCGCGGCAAAATTTGAATAATGCTATTTATCATGAAGGTGGTTACATTTTTTCTTTGGTTTAAATATCCCGTCACAATGAAATTGCGCGCAAAAAAACGCGAACAAAATAGAGAGGAATGGTAAATATTAAAGAAACATAACAACTAAGAAGGGGCGGTGGCTACGGCTGGCATGCGCATTCGAAAATAGCAACACCTAAAGCAGTATTGAAGCAAAACGCTTGCATGGCACACATTACCACCGCCACTTCACTGACACAATCAGAAAATAAACCCCCTAACGCAAAGAATTAAGGGTCAAAGAACTGAAAGAGAAAAAAAAATTAAAAAACAGACATGTTAGCTAAAATTTCGGCAATGGTCAGATTAAGAGTAAAAAACAAATAAACGCTGCAGTGTACCTAAACCTCACTGACAATGAATGCGGTCGAAGCGGTTTGGGAGCCAAAAAGCAAAATTAAGCGAGCGTTGCATCTTCTCCATTGCACACAAAAAATGTATCTACATCAACCGGTAATTCCTCGGGTTTAAGTAGCGAGGAACGTCATTCACAGATTAGTCTCTCGACGCAAGGTGCCTTACGTTTTGTTTTTGCCGCAGACCGTTAATGCAGCCCACATTAACACAGTTTCATTTTAATTTATCCAAATATTAAAACATCTAAATTTCTTTTTTTGTTTCTATGTCCGGCGTCATTCTATTCTTGCCCATCAACATGAAGGATACCTTATAACTTGATAAGCAAATGCAGTTTATGTTCTCGTGATTTCAGTTGATGGATATTTCCAAAAGACCCTCCACTCATAATCTTATTTCACAGCCGTCAGGTGGCAGCAAATTATTGTACACTCGCAGGGTACCCCGAGAAGGAGCTGTCTAAAACTAGCTGTCATACAGTTTTCAATGAGACAGTTTATCTTATCGGGAAAGAGTAAAAACCTTCCCTGGAAGGAAGTGTGTTAACAGACCGCGAAGATTCAAATTCTTATCTCTCGTGCTTTCGCAGGGCTTGTGCTATTGCACAGAATCAGTTAGCCTCCTCTGAAACATCCTTACCATCGTACATACTGAGAAAAGGGGGCTCATTCACATATCGTCATTCATTCCTGGTCAAAGCAAGGGTATTTGCGCTGAGTGTGTTTTCTGCTCCAGCGTACCGCCTTTCTCCGAGCCATGGACGCTGACGCCCGACAAGTCCTGGCTGTTTCCTGCAGGAAGCTGAACGAGATGCAGTCAAGCCGAAGGAAGGTGAGCCTCATCAAGAAGATTTTCGTTCTTCTGATGGAGCGGAAAGCCGAAAGAATCCTGGAGGCGCAGTTGGGCGACGACTCCTTCAGTGACTCACACGACGACGACATTGTTGTGCTCGTATGATTATGGTGCTTTGAAACTTCGCTGCTATGCGCGTAGGGAGCCTTACATATATTTCAAGGAGATGAGACGTGAGCTTCATTAGTCTTTACAGGTTCATACTGAATGCGCTGTGCGCAACAGAATGACAAGAGGCAGGAATGACGTGTAGCAGTGCTACCCGAAAGCTGTGTGAGACAAATCATCAACAAAAAGAGTTCATAGAAAAACACCATCGCGGCAAAATTTGAATAATTCTATTTATCATGAAGGTAGTTACATTTTTTCTTCGGTTTAAATATCCCGTCACAATGAAATTGCGCGCCAAAAAACACACGAAAAAAATAGACAGGAATGAATAATAATAAAGGAACATAACAACTAAGAAGGGGCGGTGGCTACGGCTGGCATGCGCATTAGAAAATAGCAAAACCTAAAGCATTATTGAAGCAAAACGCTTGCATGGCACACATTACCACCGCCACTTCACTGACACAATCAGAAAATAAACCCCCTAACGCAAAGAATTAAGGGTCAAAGAACTGAAAGAGAAAAAAAATTAAAAAACAGACATGTTAGCTAATATTTCGGCAATGGTCAGATTAAGAGTAAAAAACAAATAAACGCTGCAGTGTACCTAAACCTCACTGACAAAGAATGCGGTCGAAGCGGTTTGGGAGCCAAAAAGCAAAATTAAGCGAGCGTTGCTTCTTCTCCATTGCACACAAAAAATGTATCTACATCAATCGGTAATTCCTCGGGTTTAAGTAGCGAGGAACGTCATTCACAAATTAGTCTCTCGGCGCAAGGTGCCTTACGTTTTGTTTTTGCCGCAGACCGTTAATGCAGCCCACATTAACACAGTTTCATTTTAATTTATCCAAACAATAAAACATCTAAATTTCTTTCTTTGTTTCTATGTCCGGCGTCATTCTATTCTTGCCCATCAACATGAAGGATACCTTATAACTTGATAAGCAAATGCAGTTTATGTTCTCGTGATTTCAGTTGATGGATATTTCCAAAAGACCCTCCACTCATAATCTTATTTCACAGCCGTCAGGTGGCAGCAAAATATTGTACACTCGCAGGGTACCCCGAGAAGGAGCTGTCTAAAACTAGCTGTCATACAGTTTTCAATGAGACAGTTTATCTTATCGGGAAAGAGTAAAAACCTTCCCTGGAAGGAAATGTGTTAACAGACCGCGAAGATTCAAATTCTTATCTCTCGTGCTTTCGCAGGGCTTGTGCTATTGCACAGAATCAGTTAGCCTCCTCTGAAACATCCTTACCCTCGTACATACAGAGAAAAGGGGGCTCATTCACATATCGTCATTCATTCCTGGTCAAAGCACGGGTATTTGCGCTGAGTGTGTTTTCTGCTCCAGCGTACCGCCTTTTTCTGAGCCATGGACGCTGACGCCCGACAAGTCCTGGCGGTTTCCTGCAGGAAGCTGAACGAGATGCAGTCAAGCCGAAGGAAGGTGAGCCTCATCAAGAAGATTTTCGTTCTTCTGATGGTGCGGAAAGCCGAAAGAATCCTGGAGGCGCAGTTGGGCGACGACTCCTTCAGTGACTCAGACGACGACGACATTGTTGTGCTCATATGAATATGGTGCTTTGAAACTTCGCTGCCATGCGCGTCGGGAGCCTAAGAAATATTTAAAGGGGATGAGACGACAATTTTCTTAGTCTTTATAGGTCCATACTGAATGCGCTGTGCGGAACAGAATAACAAGAGGCAGGAATGACGTGTAGCAGTGCTACCCGCAAGCTGTGTGAGACAAATCATCAACAAAAACAGTTTATAGGAAAACACCATCGCGGCAAAATTTGAATAATTCTATTTATCATGAAGGTGGTTACATTTTTTCTTTGGTTTAAATATCCCGTCACAATGAAATAGCGCGCGAAAAAACACGCGAACAAAATAGAGAGGAATGGTTAATAATAAAGGAACATAACAACTAAGAAGGGGCGGTGGCTACGGCTGGCATGCGCATTCGAAAATAGCAACACCTAAAGCAGTATTGAAGCAAAACGCTTGCATGGCACACATTACCACCGCCACTGCACTGACACAATCAGAAAATAAACCCCCTAACGCAAAGAATTAAGGGTCAAAGAACTGAAAGAGAAAAAAAATTAAAAAACAGATTGTTAGCTAATATTTCGGCAATGGTCAGATTAAGAGTAAAAAACAAATAAACGCTGTAGTGTACCTAAACCTCCCTGACAAAGAATGCGGTCGAAAAGGTTTGGGAGCCAAAAAGCAAAGTTAAGCGAGCGTTGCGTCTTCTCCAATGCACACAAAAAATGTATCTACATCGACCGGTAATTCCTCGGGTTTAAGTAGCGAGGTAACGTCATTCACAGATTAGTCTCTCGACGCAAGGTGCCTTACGTTTTGTTTTTGCCGCAGACCGTTAATGCAGCCCACATTAACACAGTTTCATTTTAATTTATCTAAACATTAAAACATCTAAATTTCTTTCTTTGTTTCTATGAACGGCGTCATTCTATTCTTGCCCATCAACATGAAGGATACCTTATAACTTGATAAGCAAATGCAGTTTATGTTCTCGTGATTTCAGTTGATGGATATTTCCAAAAGACCCTCCACACATAATCTTCTTTCACAGCCGTCAGGTGGCAGCAAAATATTGTACACTCGCAGGGTACCCCGAGAAGGAGCTGTCTAAAACTAGCTGTCATACAGTTTTCCATGAGACAGTTTATCTTATAGGGAAAGAGTAAAAACCTTCCCTGGAAGGAAATGTGTTAACAGACCGCGAAGATTCAAATTCTTATCTCTCGTGCTTTCGCAGGGCTTGTGCTATTGCACAGAATCAGTTAGCCTCCTCTGAAACATCCTTACCATCGTACATACTGAGAAAAGGGGGCTCATTCACATATCGTCATTCATTCCTGGTCAAAGCAAGGGTATTTGCGCTGAGTGTGTTTTCTGCTCCAGCGTACCGCCTTTCTCCGAGCCATGGACGCTGACGCCCGACAAGTCCTGGCTGTTTCTTGCAGGAAGCTGAACGAGATGCAGTCAAGCCGAAGGAAGGTGAGCCTCATCAAGAAGATTTTCGTTCTTCTGATGGTGCGGAAAGCCGAAAGAATCCTGGAGGCGCAGTTGGGCGACGACTCCTTCAGTGACTCAGACGACGACGACATTGTTGTGCTCGTATGATTATGGTGCTTTGAAACTTCGCTGCTATGCGCGTAGGGAGCCTTACATATATTTCAAGGAGATGAGACGTGAGCTTCCTTAGTCTTTACAGGTTCATACTGAATGCGCTGTGCGCAACAGAATGACAAGAGGCAGGAATGACGTGTAGCAGTGCTACCCGAAAGCTGTGTGAGACAAATCATCAACAAAAAGAGTTCATAGAAAAACACCATCGCGGCAAAATTTGAATAATTCTATTTATCATGAAGGTAGTTACATTTTTTCTTCGGTTTAAATATCCCGTCACAATGAAATTGCGCGCCAAAAAACACACGAAAAAAATAGACAGGAATGATTAATAATAAAGGAACATAACAACTAAGAAGGGGCGGTGGCTACGGCTGGCATGCGCATTAGAAAATAGCAAAACCTAAAGCATTATTGAAGCAAAACGCTTGCATGGCACACATTACCACCGCCACTTCACTGACACAATCAGAAAATAAACCCCCTAACGCAAAGAATTAAGGGTCAAAGAACTGAAAGAGAAAAAAAATTAAAAAACAGACATGTTAGCTAATATTTCGGCAATGGTCAGATTAAGAGTAAAAAACAAATAAACGCTGCAGTGTACCTAAACCTCACTGACAAAGAATGCGGTCGAAGCGGTTTGGGAGCCAAAAAGCAAAATTAAGCGAGCGTTGCTTCTTCTCCATTGCACACAAAAAATGTATCTACATCAATCGGTAATTCCTCGGGTTTAAGTAGCGAGGAACGTCATTCACAAATTAGTCTCTCGGCGCAAGGTGCCTTACGTTTTGTTTTTGCCGCAGACCGTTAATGCAGCCCACATTAACACAGTTTCATTTTAATTTATCCAAACATTAAAACATCTAAATTTCTTTCTTTGTTTCTATGTCCGGCGTCATTCTATTCTTGCCCATCAACATGAAGGATACCTTATAACTTGATAAGCAAATGCAGTTTATGTTCTCGTGATTTCAGTAGATGGATATTTCCAAAAGACCCTCCACTCATAATCTTATTTCACAGCCGTCAGGTGGCAGCAAAATATTGTACACTCGCAGGGTACCCCGAGAAGGAGCTGTCTAAAACTAGCTGTCATACAGTTTTCAATGAGACAGTTTATCTTATCGGGAAAGAGTAAAAACCTTCCCTGGAAGGAAATGTGTTAACAGACCGCGAAGATTCAAATTCTTATCTCTCGTGCTTTCGCAGGGCTTGTGCTATTGCACAGAATCAGTTAGCCTCCTCTGAAACATCCTTACCCTCGTACATACAGAGAAAAGGGGGCTCATTCACATATCGTCATTCATTCCTGGTCAAAGCACGGGTATTTGCGCTGAGTGTGTTTTCTGCTCCAGCGTACCGCCTTTTTCCGAGCCATGGACGCTGACGCCCGACAAGTCCTGGCGGTTTCCTGCAGGAAGCTGAACGAGATGCAGTCAAGCCGAAGGAAGGTGAGCCTCATCAAGAAGATTTTCGTTCTTCTGATGGTGCGGAAAGCCGAAAGAATCCTGGAGGCGCAGTTGGGCGACGACTCCTTCAGTGACTCAGACGACGACGACATTGTTGTGCTCATATGAATATAGTGCTTTGAAACTTCGCTGCCATGCGCGTCGGGAGCCTAAGAAATATTTAAAGGGGATGAGACGACAATTTTCTTAGTCTTTATAGGTCCATACTGAATGCGCTGTGCGGAACAGAATAACAAGAGGCAGGAATGACGTGTAGCAGTGCTACCCGCAAGCTGTGTGAGACAAATCATCAACAAAAACAGTTTATAGGAAAACACCATCGCGGCAAAATTTGAATAATTCTATTTATCATGAAGGTGGTTACATTTTTTCTTTGGTTTAAATATCCCGTCACAATGAAATAGCGCGCGAAAAAACACGCGAACAAAATAGAGAGGAATGGTTAATAATAAAGGAACATAACAACTAAGAAGGGGCGGTGGCTACGGCTGGCATGCGCATTCGAAAATAGCAACACCTAAAGCAGTATTGAAGCAAAACGCTTGCATGGCACACATTACCACCGCCACTTCACTGACACAATCAGAAAATAAACCCCCTAACGCAAAGAATTAAGGGTCAAAGAACTGAAAGAGAAAAAAAATTAAAAAACAGACTTGTTAGCTAATATTTCGGCAATGGTCAGATTAAGAGTAAAAAACAAATAAACGCTGTAGTGTACCTAAACCTCACTGACAAAGAATGCGGTCGAAGCGGTTTGGGAGCCAAAAAGCAAAATTAAGCGAGCGTTGCATCTTCTCCATTGCACACAAAAAATGTATCTACATCAACCGGTAATTCCTCGGGTTTAAGTAGCGAGGAACGTCATTCACAGATTAGTCTCTCGACGCAAGGTGCCTTACGTTTTGTTTTTGCCGCAGACCGTTAATGCAGCCCACATTAACACAGTTTCATTTTAATTTATCCAAACATTAAAACATCTAAATTTCTTTCTTTGTTTCTATGTCCGGCGTCATTCTATTCTTGCCCATCCACATGAAGGATACCTTATAACTTGATAAGCAAATGCAGTTTATGTTCTCGTGATTTCAGTTGATGGATATTTCCAAAAGACCCTCCACTCATAATCTTATTTCACAGCCGTCAGGTGGCAGCAAATTATTGTACACTCGCAGGGTACCCCGAGAAGGAGCTGTCTAAAACTAGCTGTCATACAGTTTTCATTGAGACAGTTTATCTTATCGGGAAAGAGTAAAAACCTTCCCTGGAAGGATGTGTGTTAACAGACCGCGAAGATTCAAATTCTTATCTCTCGTGCTTTCGCAGGGCTTGTGCTATTGCACAGAATCAGTTAGCCTCCTCTGAAACATCCTTACCCTCGTACATACTGAGAAAAGGGGGCTCATTCACATATCGTCATTCATTCCTGGTCAAAGCAAGGGTATTTGCGCTGAGTGTGTTTTCTGCTCCAGCGTACCGCCTTTTTCCGAGCCATGGACGCTGAAGCCCGACAAGTCCTGGCGGTTTCCTGCAGGAAGCTGAACGAGATGCAGTCAAGCCGAGGGAAGGTGAGCCTCATCAAGAAGATTTTCGTTCTTCTGATGGTGCGGAAAGCCGAAAGAATCCTGGAGGCACAGGTGGGCGACGACTCCTTCAGTGACTCAGACGACGACGACATTGTTGTGCTCGTATGAATATGGTGCTTTGAAACTTCGCTGCCATGCGCGTCGGGAGCCTAAGAAATATTTAAAGGGGATGAGACGACAATTTTCTTAGTCTTTATAGGTCCATACTGAATGCGCTGTGCGGTACAGAATAACAAGAGGCAGGAATGACGTGTAGCAGTGCTACCCGAAAGCTGTGTGAGACAAATCATCAACAAAAAAAGTTTATAGGAAAACACCATCGCGGCAAAATTTGAATAATTCTATTTATCATGAAGGTGGTTACATTTTTTCTTCGGTTTAAATATCCCGTCACAATGAAATAGCGCCCGGAAAAACACACGAACAAAATAAAGATGAATGGTTAATAATAAAGGAACATAACAACTAACATGGGGCGGTGGCTACGGCTGGCATGCGCATTCGAAAATAGCAACACCTAAAGCAGTATTGAAGCAAAACGCTTTCATGGCACACATTACCACCGCCACTTCACTGACACAATCAGAAAATAAACCCCCTAATCCAAAGAATTATGGGTAAAAGAACTGAAAGAGAAAGAAAATTAAAAACAGATATGTTAGCTAATATTTCGGCAATGGTCAGATTAAGAGTAAAAAACAAATAAACGCTGTAGTGTACCTAAACCTCCCTGACAAAGAATGCGGTCGAAAAGGTTTGGGAGCCAAAAAGCAAAGTTAAGCGAGCGTTGCGTCTTCTCCAATGCACACAAAAAATGTATCTACATCGACCGGTAATTCCTCGGGTTTAAGTAGCGAGGTAACGTCATTCACAGATTAGTCTCTCGATGCAAGGTGCCTTCCGTTTTGTTTTTGCCGCAGACCGTTAATGCAGCCCACATTAACACAGTTTCATTTTAATTTATCTAAACATTAAAACATCTAAATTTCTTTCTTTGTTTCTATGAACGGCGTCATTCTATTCTTGCCCATCAACATGAAGGATACCTTATAACTTAATAAGCAAATGCAGTTTATGTTCTCGTGATTTCAGTTGATGGATATTTCCAAAAGACCCTCCACACATAATCTTCTTTCACAGCCGTCAGGTGGCAGCAAAAATATTGTACACTCGCAGGGTACCCCGAGAAGGAGCTGTCTAAAACTAGCTGTCATACAGTTTTCCATGAGACAGTTTATCTTATCGGGAAAGAGTAAAAACCTTCCCTGGAAGGAAGTGTGTTCCACTTTTATCGTTAACAGACCGCTAAGTTTCAAATTCTTATCTCTCGTGCTTTCGCAGGGCTTGTGCTATTGCACAGAATCAGTTAGCCTCCTCTGAAACATCCTTACCATCGTACATACTGAGAAAAGGGGGCTAATTCACATATCGTCATTCATTCCTGGTCAAAGCAAGGGTTTTTGCGCTGAGTGTGTTTTCTGCTCCAGCGTACCGCCTTTTTCCGAGCCATGGACGCTGACGCCCGACAAGTCCTGGCTGTTTCCTGCAGGAAGCTGAACGAGATGCAGTCAAGCCGAAGGAAGGTGAGCCTCATCAAGAAGATTTTCGTTCTTCTGATGGTGCGGAAAGCCGAAAGAATCCTGGAGGCGCAGTTGGGCGACGACTCCTTCAGTGACTCAGACGACGACGACATTGTTGTGCTCATATGAATATAGTGCTTTGAAACTTCGCTGCCATGCGCGTCGGGAGCCTAAGAAATATTTAAAGGGGATGAGACGACAATTTTCTTAGTCTTTATAGGTCCATACTGAATGCGCTGTGCGGAACAGAATAACAAGAGGCAGGAATGACGTGTAGCAGTGCTACCCGCAAGCTGTGTGAGACAAATCATCAACAAAAACAGTTTATAGGAAAACACCATCGCGGCAAAATTTGAATAATTCTATTTATCATGAAGGTGGTTACATTTTTTCTTTGGTTTAAATATCCCGTCACAATGAAATAGCGCGCGAAAAAACACGCGAACAAAATAGAGAGGAATGGTTAATAATAAAGGAACATAACAACTAAGAAGGGGCGGTGGCTACGGCTGGCATGCGCATTCGAAAATAGCAACACCTAAAGCAGTATTGAAGCAAAACGCTTGCATGGCACACATTACCACCGCCACTTCACTGACACAATCAGAAAATAAACCCCCTAACGCAAAGAATTAAGGGTCAAAGAACTGAAAGAGAAAAAAAATTAAAAAACAGACTTGTTAGCTAATATTTCGGCAATGGTCAGATTAAGAGTAAAAAACAAATAAACGCTGTAGTGTACCTAAACCTCACTGACAAAGAATGCGGTCGAAGCGGTTTGGGAGCCAAAAAGCAAAATTAAGCGAGCGTTGCATCTTCTCCATTGCACACAAAAAATGTATCTACATCAACCGGTAATTCCTCGGGTTTAAGTAGCGAGGAACGTCATTCACAGATTAGTCTCTCGACGCAAGGTGCCTTACGTTTTGTTTTTGCCGCAGACCGTTAATGCAGCCCACATTAACACAGTTTCATTTTAATTTATCCAAACATTAAAACATCTAAATTTCTTTCTTTGTTTCTATGTCCGGCGTCATTCTATTCTTGCCCATCCACATGAAGGATACCTTATAACTTGATAAGCAAATGCAGTTTATGTTCTCGTGATTTCAGTTGATGGATATTTCCAAAAGACCCTCCACTCATAATCTTATTTCACAGCCGTCAGGTGGCAGCAAATTATTGTACACTCGCAGGGTACCCCGAGAAGGAGCTGTCTAAAACTAGCTGTCATACAGTTTTCATTGAGACAGTTTATCTTATCGGGAAAGAGTAAAAACCTTCCCTGGAAGGATGTGTGTTAACAGACCGCGAAGATTCAAATTCTTATCTCTCGTGCTTTCGCAGGGCTTGTGCTATTGCACAGAATCAGTTAGCCTCCTCTGAAACATCCTTACCCTCGTACATACTGAGAAAAGGGGGCTCATTCACATATCGTCATTCATTCCTGGTCAAAGCAAGGGTATTTGCGCTGAGTGTGTTTTCTGCTCCAGCGTACCGCCTTTTTCCGAGCCATGGACGCTGAAGCCCGACAAGTCCTGGCGGTTTCCTGCAGGAAGCTGAACGAGATGCAGTCAAGCCGAGGGAAGGTGAGCCTCATCAAGAAGATTTTCGTTCTTCTGATGGTGCGGAAAGCCGAAAGAATCCTGGAGGCACAGGTGGGCGACGACTCCTTCAGTGACTCAGACGACGACGACATTGTTGTGCTCGTATGAATATGGTGCTTTGAAACTTCGCTGCCATGCGCGTCGGGAGCCTAAGAAATATTTAAAGGGGATGAGACGACAATTTTCTTAGTCTTTATAGGTCCATACTGAATGCGCTGTGCGGTACAGAATAACAAGAGGCAGGAATGACGTGTAGCAGTGCTACCCGAAAGCTGTGTGAGACAAATCATCAACAAAAAAAGTTTATAGGAAAACACCATCGCGGCAAAATTTGAATAATTCTATTTATCATGAAGGTGGTTACATTTTTTCTTCGGTTTAAATATCCCGTCACAATGAAATAGCGCCCGGAAAAACACACGAACAAAATAAAGATGAATGGTTAATAATAAAGGAACATAACAACTAACATGGGGCGGTGGCTACGGCTGGCATGCGCATTCGAAAATAGCAACACCTAAAGCAGTATTGAAGCAAAACGCTTTCATGGCACACATTACCACCGCCACTTCACTGACACAATCAGAAAATAAACCCCCTAATCCAAAGAATTATGGGTAAAAGAACTGAAAGAGAAAGAAAATTAAAAACAGATATGTTAGCTAATATTTCGGCAATGGTCAGATTAAGAGTAAAAAACAAATAAACGCTGTAGTGTACCTAAACCTCCCTGACAAAGAATGCGGTCGAAAAGGTTTGGGAGCCAAAAAGCAAAGTTAAGCGAGCGTTGCGTCTTCTCCAATGCACACAAAAAATGTATCTACATCGACCGGTAATTCCTCGGGTTTAAGTAGCGAGGTAACGTCATTCACAGATTAGTCTCTCGATGCAAGGTGCCTTCCGTTTTGTTTTTGCCGCAGACCGTTAATGCAGCCCACATTAACACAGTTTCATTTTAATTTATCTAAACATTAAAACATCTAAATTTCTTTCTTTGTTTCTATGAACGGCGTCATTCTATTCTTGCCCATCAACATGAAGGATACCTTATAACTTAATAAGCAAATGCAGTTTATGTTCTCGTGATTTCAGTTGATGGATATTTCCAAAAGACCCTCCACACATAATCTTCTTTCACAGCCGTCAGGTGGCAGCAAAAATATTGTACACTCGCAGGGTACCCCGAGAAGGAGCTGTCTAAAACTAGCTGTCATACAGTTTTCCATGAGACAGTTTATCTTATCGGGAAAGAGTAAAAACCTTCCCTGGAAGGAAGTGTGTTCCACTTTTATCGTTAACAGACCGCTAAGTTTCAAATTCTTATCTCTCGTGCTTTCGCAGGGCTTGTGCTATTGCACAGAATCAGTTAGCCTCCTCTGAAACATCCTTACCATCGTACATACTGAGAAAAGGGGGCTAATTCACATATCGTCATTCATTCCTGGTCAAAGCAAGGGTTTTTGCGCTGAGTGTGTTTTCTGCTCCAGCGTACCGCCTTTCTCCGAGCCATGGACGCTGACGCCCGACAAGTCCTGGCTGTTTCCTGCAGGAAGCTGAACGAGATGCAGTCAAGCCGAAGGAAGGTGAGCCTCATCAAGAAGATTTTCGTTCTTCTGATGGTGCGGAAAGCCGAAAGAATCCTGGAGGCGCAGTTGGGCGACGACTCCTTCAGTGACTCAGACGACGACGACATTGTTGTGCTCGTATGATTATGGTGCTTTAAAACTTCGCTGCTATGCGCGTAGGGAGCCTTACATATATTTCAAGGAGATGAGACGTGAGCTTCCTTAGTCTTTACAGGTTCATACTGAATGCGCTGTGCGCAACAGAATGACAAGAGGCAGGAATGACGTGTAGCAGTGCTACCCGAAAGCTGTGTGAGACAAATCATCAACAAAAAGAGTTTATAGAAAAACACCATCGCGGCAAAATTTGAATAATTCTTTTTATCATGAAGGTAGTTACATTTTTTCTTCGGTTTAAATATCCCGTCACATTGAAATTGCGCGCGAAAAAACACGCGAACAAAATAGAGAGGAATGGTTAATAATAAAGGAACATAACAACTAAGAAGGGGCGGTGGCTACGGCTGGCATGCGCATTCGAAAATAGCAAAACCTAAAGCAGTATTGAAGCAAAACGCTTGCATGGCACACATTACCACCGCCACTTCACTGACACAATCAGAAAATAAACCCCCTAACGCAAAGAATTAAGGGTCAAAGAACTGAAAGAGAAAAAAAATTAAAAAACAGACTTATTAGCTAATATTTCGGCAATGGTCAGAATAAGAGTAAAAAACAAATAAACGCTGTAGTGTACCTAAACCTCCCTGACAAAGAATGCGGTCGAAAAGGTTTGGGAGCCAAAAAGCAAAGTTAAGCGAGCGTTGCGTCTTCTCCAATGCACACAAAAAATGTATCTACATCAACCGGTAATTCCTCGGGTTTAAGTAGCGAGGTAACGTCATTCACAGATTAGTCTCTCGACGCAAGGTGCCTTACGTTTTGTTTTTGCCCCAGACCGTTAATGCAGCCCACATTAACACAGTTTCATTTTAATTTATCTAAACAAAAAAGCATCTAAATTTCTTTCTTTGTTTCTATGAACGGCGTCATTCTATTCTTGCCCATCAACATGAAGGATACCTTATAACTTGATAAGCAAATGCAGTTTATGTTCTCGTGATTTCAGTTGATGGATATTTCCAAAAGACCCTCCACACATAATCTTATTTCACAGCTGTCAGGTGGCAGCAAAAATATTGTACACTCGCAGGGTACCCCGAGAAGGAGCTGTCTAAAACTAGCTGTCATACAGTTTTCCATGAGACAGTTTATCTTATCGGGAAAGAGTAAAAACCTTCCCTGGAAGGAAGTGTGTTCCACTTTTATCGTTAACAGACCGCTAAGTTTCAAATTCTTATCTCTCGTGCTTTCGCAGGGCTTGTGCTATTGCACAGAATCAGTTAGCCTCCTCTGAAACATCCTTACCATCGTACATACTGAGAAAAGGGGGCTCATTCACATATCGTCATTCATTCCTGGTCAAAGCAAGGGTATTTGCGCTGAGTGTGTTTTCTGCTCCAGCGTACCGCCTTTTTCCGAGCCATGGACGCTGACGCCCGACAAGTCCTGGCTGTTTCCTGCAGGAAGCTGAACGAGATGCAGTCAAGCCGAAGGAAGGTGAGCCTCATCAAGAAGATTTTCGTTCTTCTGATGGTGCGGAAAGCCGAAAGAATCCTGGAGGCGCAGTTGGGCGACGACTCCTTCAGTGACTCAGACGACGACGACATTGTTGTGCTCGTATGAATATGGTGCTTTGAAACTTCGCTGCCATACGCGTCGGGAGCCTAAGAAATATTTAAAGGGGATGAGACGACAATTTCCTTAGTCTTTATAGGTCCATACTGAATGCGCTGTGCGGAACAGAATGACAAGAGGCAGGAATGACGTGTAGCAGTGCTACCCGAAAGCTGTGTGAGATAAATCATCAACAAAAACAGTTTATAGAAAAACACCATCGCGGCAAAATTTGATTAATTCTATTTATCATGAAGGTAGTTACATTTTTTCTTCGGTTTAGATATCCCGTCACAAAGAAATAGCGCCCGGAAAAACACACGAACAAAATAGAGATGAATGATTAATAATAAAGGAACATAACAACTAAGATGGGGCGGTGGCTACGGCTGGCATGCGCATTCGAAAATAGCAACACCTAAAGCATTATTGAAGCAAAACGCTTGCATGGCACACATTACCACCGCCACTTCACTGACACAATCAGAAAATAAACCCCCTAAGGCAAAGAATTAAGGGTCAAAGAACTGAAAGAGAAAAAAAAAATTAAAAAACAGACATGTTAGCTAATATTTCGGCAATGGTCAGATTAAGAGTAAAAAACAAATAAACGCTGCAGTGTACCTAAACCTCACTGACAAAGAAGGCGGTCGAAGCGGTTTGGGAGCCAAAAAGCAAAATTAAGTGAGCGTTGCATCTTCTCCATTGCACACAAAAATGTATCTACATCGACCGGTAATTCCTCGGGTTTAAGTAGCGAGGAACGTCATTCACGATTAGTCTCTCGACGCAAGGTGCCTTACGTTTTGTTTTTGCCGCAGACCGTTAATGCAGCCCACATTAACACAGTTTCATTTTAATTTATCCAAACATTAAAACATCTAAATTTCTTTCTCTGTTTCTATGTCCGGCGTCATTCTATTCTTGCCCATCAACATGAAGGATACCTTATAACTTGATAAGCAAATGCAGTTTATGTTCTCGTGATTTCAGTTGATGGATATTTCCAAAAGACCCTCCACTCATAATCTTATTTCACAGCCGTCAGGTGGCAGCGAATTATTGTACACTCGCAGGGTACCCCGAGAAGGAGCTGTCTAAAACTAGCTGTCATACAGTTTTCCATGAGACAGTTTATCTTATCGGGAAAGAGTAAAAACCTTCTCTTGAAGGAAGTGTGTTCCACTTTTATCGTTAACAGACCGCTAAGTTTCAAATTCTTATCTCTGGTGCTTTCGCAGGGCTTGTTCTATTGCACAGAATCAGTTAGCCTCCTCTGAAACATCCTTACCATCGTACATACTGAGAAAAGGGGGCTCATTCACATATCGTCATTCATTCCTGGTCAAAGCAAGGGTATTTGCGCTGAGTGTGTTTTCTGCTCCAGCGTACCGCCTTTTTCCGAGCCATGGACGCTGACGCCCGACAAGTCCTGGCTGTTTCCTGCAGGAAGCTGAACGAGATGCAGTCAAGCCGAAGGAAGGTGAGCCTCATCAAGAAGATTTTCGTTCTTCTGATGGTGCGGAAAGCCGAAAGAATCCTGGAGGCGCAGTTGGGCGACGACTCCTTCAGTGACTCTGACGACGACGACATTGTTGTGCTCGTATGAATATGGTGCTTTGAAACTGCGCTGCCATGCGCGTCGGGAGCCTAAGAAATATTTAAAGGGGATGAGACGACAATTTCCTTAGTCTTTATAGGTCCATACTGAATGCGCTGTGCGGAACAGAATGACAAGAGGCAGGAATGACGTGTAGCAGTGCTACCCGAAAGCTGTGTGAGACAAATCATCAACAAAAACAGTTTATAGAAAAACACCATCGCGGCAAAATTTGAATAATTCTATTTATCATGAAGGTAGTTACATTTTTTCTTCGGTTTAAATATCCCGTCACAATGAAATTGCGCGCCAAAAAACACACGAAAAAAATAGAGAGGAATGATTAATAATAAAGGAACATAACAACTAAGAAGGGGCGGTGGCTACGGCTGGCATGCGCATTCGAAAATAGCAACACCTAAAGCATTATTGAAGCAAAACGCTTGCATGGCACACATTACCACCGCCACTTCACTGACACAATCAGAAAATAAACCCCCTAACGCAAAGAATTAAGGGTCAAAGAACTGAAAGAGAAAAAAAATAAAAAACAGACATGTTAGCTAATATTTCGGCAATGGTCAGATTAAGAGTAAAAAACAAATAAACGCTGCAGTGTACCTAAACCTCACTGACAAAGAATGCGGTCGAAGCGGTTTGGGAGCCAAAAAGCAAAATTAAGCGAGCGTTGCATCTTCTCTATTGCACAAAAAAAATGTATCTACATCAATCGGTAATTCCTCGGGTTTAAGTAGCGAGGAACGTCATTCACAAATTAGTCTATCGACGCAAGGTGCCTTACGTTTTGTTTTTGCCGCAGACCGTTAATGCAGCCCACATTAACACAGTTTCATTTTAATTTATCCAAACATTAAAACATCTAAATTTCTTTCTTTGTTTCTATGTCTGGCGTCATTCTATTCTTGCCCATCAACATGAAGGATACCTTATAACTTGATAAGCAAATGCAGTTTATGTTCTCGTGATTTCAGTTGATGGATATTTCCAAAAGACCCTCCACTCATAATCTTATTTCACAGCCGTCAGGTGGCAGCAAATTATTGTACACTCGCAGGGTACCCCGAGAAGGAGCTGTCTAAAACTAGCTGTCATACAGTTTTCATTGAGACAGTTTATCTTATCGGGAAAGAGTAAAAACCTTCCCTGGAAGGATGTGTGTTAACAGACCGCGAAGATTCAAATTCTTATCTCTCGTGCTTTCCCAGGGCTTGTGCTATTGCACAGAATCAGTTAGCCTCCTCTGAAACATCCTTACCATCGTACATACTGAGAAAAGAGGGCTCATTCACATATCGTCATTCATTCCTGGTCAAAGCAAGGGTATTTGCGCTGAGTGTGTTTTCTGCTCCAGCGTACCGCCTTTCTCCGAGCCATGGACGCTGACGCCCGACAAGTCCTGGCTGTTTCTTGCAGGAAGCTGAACGAGATGCAGTCAAGCCGAAGGAAGGTGAGCCTCATCAAGAAGATTTTCGTTCTTCTGATGGTGCGGAAAGCCGAAAGAATCCTGGAGGCGCAGTTGGGCGCCGACTCCTTCAGTGACTCAGACGACGACGACATTGTTGTGCTCGTATGATTATGGTGCTTTGAAACTTCGCTGCTATGCGCGTAGGGAGCCTTACATATATTTCAAGGAGATGAGACGTGAGCTTCCTTAGTCTTTACAGGTTCATACTGAATGCGCTGTGCGCAACAGAATGACAAGAGGCAGGAATGACGTGTAGCAGTGCTACCCGAAAGCTGTGTGAGACAAATCATCAACAAAAAGAGTTCATAGAAAAACACCATCGCGGCAAAATTTGAATAATTCTATTTATCATGAAGGTAGTTACATTTTTTCTTCGGTTTAAATATCCCGTCACAATGAAATTGCGCGCCAAAAACACACGAAAAAAATAGACAGGAATGATTAATAATAAAGGAACATAACAACTAAGAAGGGGCGGTGGCTACGGCTGGCATGCGCATTAGAAAATAGCAAAACCTAAAGCATTATTGAAGCAAAACGCTTGCATGGCACACATTACCACCGCCACTTCACTGACACAATCAGAAAATAAACCCCCTAACGCAAAGAATTAAGGGTCAAAGAACTGAAAGAGAAAAAAAATAAAAAACAGACATGTTAGCTAATATTTCGGCAATGGTCAGATTAAGAGTAAAAAACAAATAAACGCTGCAGTGTACCTAAACCTCACTGACAAAGAATGCGGTCGAAGCGGTTTGGGAGCCAAAAAGCAAAATTAAGCGAGCGTTGCATCTTCTCCATTGCACACAAAAAATGTATCTACATCAACCGGTAATTCCTCGGGTTTAAGTAGCGAGGAACGTCATTCACAGATTAGTCTCTCGACGCAAGGTGCCTTACGTTTTGTTTTTGCCGCCGACCGTTAATGCAGCCCACATTAACACAGTTTCATTTTAATTTATCCAAACATTAATACATCTAAATTTCTTTCTTTGTTTCTATGTCCGGCGTCATTCTATTCTTGCCCATCAACATGAAGGATACCTTATAACTTGATAAGCAAATGCAGTTTATGTTCTCGTGATTTCAGTTGATGGATATTTCCAAAAGACCCTCCACTCATAATCTTATTTCACAGCCGTCAGGTGGCAGCAAAATATTGTACACTCGCAGGGTACCCCGAGGAGGAGCTGTCTAAAACTAGCTGTCATACAGTTTTCAATGAGACAGTTTATCTTATCGGGAAAGAGTAAAAACCTTCCCTGGAAGGAAGTGTGTTAACAGACCGCGAAGATTCAAATTCTTATCTCTCGTGCTTTCGCAGGGCTTGTGCTATTGCACAGAATCAGTTAGCCTCCTCTGAAACATCCTTACCCTCGTACATACAGAGAAAAGGGGGCTCATTCACATATCGTCATTCATTCCTGGTCAAAGCACGGGTATTTGCGCTGAGTGTGTTTTCTGCTCCAGCGTACCGCCTTTTTCCGAGCCATGGACGCTGACGCCCGACAAGTCCTGGCGGTTTCCTGCAGGAAGCTGAACGAGATGCAGTCAAGCCGAAGGAAGGTGAGCCTCATCAAGAAGATTTTCGTTCTTCTGATGGTGCGGAAAGCCGAAAGAATCCTGGAGGCACAGTTGGGCGCCGACTCCTTCAGTGACTCAGACGACGACGACATTGTTGTGCTCGTATGAATATGGTGCTTTGAAACTTCGCTGCCATGCGCGTCGGGAGCCTAAGAAATATTTAAAGGGGATGAGACGACAATTTTCTTAGTCTTTATAGGTCCATACTGAATGCGCTGTGCGGAACAGAATAACAAGAGGCATGAATGACGTGTAGCAGTGCTACCCGAAAGCTGTGTGAGACAAATCATCAACAAAAACAGTTTATAGGAAAACACCATCGCGGCAAAATTTGAATAATTCTATTTATCATGAAGGTGGTTACATTTTTTCTTCGGTTTAAATATCCCGTCACAAAGAAATAGCGCCCGGAAAAACACACGAACAAAATAGAGATGAATGGTTAATAATAAAGGAACATAACAACTAAGAAGGGGCGGTGGCTACGGCTGGCATGCGCATTCGAAAATAGCAACACCTAAAGCATTATTGAAGCAAAACGCTTGCATGGCACACATTACCACCGCCACTTCATTGACACAATCAGAAAATAAACCCCCTAACGCAAAGAATTAAGGGTCAAAGAACTGAAAGAGAAAAAAAATTAAAAAACAGACATGTTAGCTAATATTTCGGCAATGGTCAGATTAAGAATAAAAACAAATAAACGCTGCAGTGTACCTAAACCTCACTGACAAAGAATGCGGTCGAAGCGGTTTGGGAGCCAAAAAGCAAAATTAAGCGAGCGTTGCATCTTCTCCATTGCACACAAAAAATGTATCTACATCAATCGGTAATTCCTCGGGTTTAAGTAGCGAGGAACGTCATTCACAAATTAGTCTCTCGACGCACGGTGCCTTACGTTTTGTTTTTGCCGCAGACCGTTAATGCAGCCCACATTAACACAGTTTCATTTTAATTTATCCAAACATTAAAACATCTAAATTTCTTTCTTTGTTTCTATGTCCGGCGTCATTCTATTCTTGCCCATCAACATGAAGGATACCTTATAACTTGATAAGCAAATGCAGTTTATGTTCTCGTGATTTCAGTTGATGGATATTTCCAAAAGACCCTCCACTCATAATCTTACTTCACAGCCGTCAGGTGGCAGCAAATTATTGTACACTCGCAGGGTACCCCGAGAAGGAGCTGTCTAAAACTAGCTGTCATACAGTTTTCAATGAGACAGTTTATCTTATCGGGAAAGGGTAAAAACCTTCCCTGGAAGGAAGTGTGTTAACAGACCGCGAAGATTCAAATTCTTATCTCTCGTGCTTTCGCAGGGCTTGCGCTATTGCACAGAATCAGTTAGCCTCCTCTGAAACATCCTTACCCTCGTACATACTGAGAAAAGGGGGCTCATTCACATATCGTCATTCATTCCTGGTCAAAGCAAGGGTATTTGCGCTGAGTGTGTTTTCTGCTCCAGCGTACCGCCTTTTTCCGAGCCATGGACGCTGACGCCCGACAAGACCTGGCTGTTTCCTGCAGGAAGCTGAACGAGATGCAGTCAAGCCGAAGGAAGGTGAGCCTCATCAAGAAGATTTTCGTTCTTCTGATGGTGCGGAAAGCCGAAAGAATCCTGGAGGCACAGTTGGGCGACGACTCCTTCAGTGACTCAGACGACGACGACATTGTTGTGCTCGTATGATTATGGTGCTTTGAAACTTCGCTGCTATGCGCGTAGGGAGCCTTACATATATTTCAAGGAGATGAGACGTGAGCTTCCTTAGTCTTTACAGGTTCATACTGAATGCGCTGTGCGCAACAGAATGACAAGAGGCAGGAATGACGTGTAGCAGTGCTACCCGAAAGCTGTGTGAGACAAATCATCAACAAAAACAGTTTATAGAAAAACACCATCGCGGCAAAATTTGAATAATTCTATTTATCATGAAGGTAGTTACATTTTTTCTTCGGTTTAAATATCCCGTCACAATGAAATTGCGCGCCAAAAAACACACGAAAAAAAAAGAGAGGAATGATTAATAATAAAGGAACATAACAACTAAGAAGGGGCGGTGGCTACGGCTGGCATGCGCATTCGAAAATAGCAACACCTAAAGCATTATTGAAGCAAAACGCTTGCATGGCACACATTACCACCGCCTCTTCACTGACACAATCAGAAAATAAAACCCTAATCCAAAGAATTATGGGTAAAAGAACTGAAAGAGAAAGAAAATTAAAAACAGACATGTTAGCTAATATTTCGGCAATGGTCAGATTAAGAGTAAAAAACAAATAAACGCTGTTGTGTACCTAAACCTCCCTGACAAAGAATGCGGTCGAAAAGTTTTGGGAGCCAAAAAGCAAAGTTAAGCGAGCGTTGCGTCTTCTCCAATGCACACAAAAAATGTATCTACATCGACCGGTAATTCCTCGGGTTTAAGTAGCGAGGTAACGTCATTCACAGATTAGTCTCTCGACGCAAGGTGCCTTACGTTTTGTTTTTGCTGCAGACCGTTAATGCAGCCCACATTAACACAGTTTCATTTTAATTTATCCAAACATTAAAACATCTAAATTTCTTTCTTTGTTTCTATGTCCGGCGTCATTCTATTCTTGCCCATCAACATGAAGGATACCTTATAACTTGATAAGCAAATGCAGTTTATGTTCTCGTGATTTCAGTTGATGGATATTTCCAAAAGACCCTCCACTCATAATCTTATTTCACAGCCGTCAGGTGGCAGCAAATTATTGTACACTCGCAGGGTACCCCGAGAAGGAGCTGTCTAAAACTAGCTGTCATACAGTTTTCATTGAGACAGTTTATCTTATCGGGAAAGAGTAAAAACCTTCCCTGGAAGGATGTGTGTTAACAGACCGCGAAGATTCAAATTCTTATCTCTCGTGCTTTCGCAGGGCTTGTGCTATTGCACAGAATCAGTTAGCCTCCTCTGAAACATCCTTACCCTCGTACATACTGAGAAAAGGGGGCTCATTCACATATCGTCATTCATTCCTGGTCAAAGCAAGGGTATTTGCGCTGAATGTGTTTTCTGCTCCAGCGTACCGCCTTTTTCCGAGCCATGGACGCTGAAGCCCGACAAGTCCTGGCGGTTTCCTGCAGGAAGCTGAACGAGATGCAGTCAAGCCGAAGGAAGGTGAGCCTCATCAAGAAGATTTTCGTTCTTCTGATGGTGCGGAAAGCCGAAAGAATCCTGGAGGCGCAGTTGGGCGACGACTCCTTCAGTGACTCAGACGACGACGACATTGTTGTGCTCGTATGAATATGGTGCTTTGAAACTTCGCTGCTATGCGCGTAGGGAGCCTTACATATATTTCAAGGAGATGAGACGTGAGCTTCCTTAGTCTTTACAGGTTCATACTGAATGCGCTGTGCGCAACAGAATGACAAGAGGCAGGAATGACGTGTAGCAGTGCTACCCGAAAGCTGTGTGAGACAAATCATCAACAAAAACAGTTTATAGAAAAACACCATCGCGGCAAAATTTGAATAATTCTATTTATCATGAAGGTAGTTACATTTTTTCTTCGGTTTAAATATCCCGTCACAAAGAAATAGCGCCCGGAAAAACACACGAACAAAATAGAGATGAATGGTTAATAATAAAGGAACATAACAACTAAGATGGGGCGGTGGCTACGGCTGGCATGCGCATTCGAAAATAGCAACACCTAAAGCAGTATAGAAGCAAAACGCTTGCATGGCACACATTACCACCGCCACTTCACTGACACAATCAGAAAATAAACCCCCTAACGCAAAGAATTAAGGGTCAAAGAACTGAAAGAGAAAAAAAAATTAAAAAACAGACATGTTAGCTAATATTTCGGCAATGGTCAGATTAAGAGTAAAAAACAAATAAACGCTGCAGTGTACCTAAACCTTACTGAAAAAGAAGGCGGTCGAAGCGGTTTGGGAGCCAAAAAGCAAAATTAAGCGAGCGTTGCATCTTCTCCATTGCACACAAAAATGTATCTACATCGACCGGTAATTCCTCGGGTTTAAGTAGCGAGGAACGTCATTCACGATTAGTCTCTCGACGCAAGGTGCCTTACGTTTTGTTTTTGCCGCAGACCGTTAATGCAGCCCACATTAACAGTTTCATTTTAATTTATCCAAACATTAAAACATCTAAATTTCTTTCTTTGTTTCTATGTCCGGCGTCATTCTATTCTTGCCCATCAACATGAAGGATACCTTATAACTTGATAAGCAAATGCAGTTTATGTTCTCGTGATTTCAGTTGATGGATATTTCCAAAAGACCCTCCACTCATAATCTTATTTCACAGCCGTCAGGTGGCAGCGAATTATTGTACACTCGCAGGGTACCCCGAGAAGGAGCTGTCTAAAACTAGCTGTCATACAGTTTTCCATGAGACAGTATATCTTATCGGGAAAGAGTAAAAACCTTCTCTTGAAGGAAGTGTGTTCCACTTTTATCGTTAACAGACCGCTAAGTTTCAAATTCTTATCTCTGGTGCTTTCGCAGGGCTTGTTCTATTGCACAGAATCAGTTAGCCTCCTCTGAAACATCCTTACCATCGTACATACTGAGAAAAGGGGGCTCATTCACATATCGTCATTCATTCCTGGTCAAAGCAAGGGGATTTGCGCTGAGTGTGTTTTCTGCTCCAGCGTACCGCCTTTTTCCGAGCCATGGACGCTGACGCCCGACAAGTCCTGGCTGTTTCCTGCAGGACGCTGAACGAGATGCAGTCAAGCCGAAGGAAGGTGAGCCTCATCAAGAAGATTTTCGTTCTTCTGATGGTGCGGAAAGCCGAAAGAATCCTGGAGGCGCAGTTGGGCGACGACTCCTTCAGTGACTCAGACGACGACGACATTGTTGTGCTCGTATGAATATGGTGTTTTGAAACTTCGCTGCCATACGCGTCGGGAGCCTAAGAAATATTTAAAGGGGATGAGACGACAATTTCCTTAGTCTTTATAGGTCCATACTGAATGCGCTGTGCGGAACAGAATGACAAGAGGCAGGAATGACGTGTAGCAGTGCTACCCGAAAGCTGAGTGAGACAAATCATCAACAAAAACAGTTTATAGAAAAACACCATCGCGGCAAAATTTGAATAACTCTATTTATCATGAAGGTAGTTACATTTTTTCTTTGGTTTAACTATCCCGTCACAATAAATTAGCGCGCGAAAAAACGCACGAACAAAATAGAGAGCAAGGGTTAATAATAAAGGAACATAACAACTGAGGAAGGGCGGTGGCTACGGCTGGCATGCGCATTCGAAAATAGCAACACCTAAAGCAGTATTGAAGCAAAACGCTTGCATGGCACACATTACCACCGCCACTTCACTGACACAATCAGAAAATAAACCCCCTAACGCAAAGAATTAAGGGTCAAAGAACTGAAAGAGAAAAAAAATTAAAAAACAGACATGTTAGCTAATATTTCGGCAATGGTCAGATTAAGAGTAAAAAACAAATAAACGCTGCAGTGTACCTAAACATCACTGACAAAGAATGCGGTCGAAGCGGTTTGGGAGCCAAAAAGCAAAATTAAGCGAGCGTTGCATCTTCTCCATTGCACACAAAAAATGTATCTACATCAACCGGTAATTCCTCGGGTTTAAGTAGCGAGGAACGTCATTCACAGATTAGTCTCTCGACGCAAGGTGCCTTACGTTTTGTTTTTGCCGCAGACCGGTAATGCAGCTCACATTAACACAGTTTCATTTTAATTTATCTAAACATTAAAACATCTTAATTTCTTTCTTTGTTTCTATGAACGGCGTCATTCTATTCTTGCCCATCAACATGAAGGATACCTTATAACTTGATAAGCAAATGCAGTTTATGTTCTCGTGATTTCAGTTGATGGATATTTCCAAAAGACCCTCCACACATAATCTTATTTCACAGCCGTCAGGTGGCAGCAAAAATATTGTACACTCGCAGGGTACCCCGAGAAGGAGCTGTCTAAAACTAGCTGTCATACAGTTTTCCATGAGACAGTTTATCTTATCGGGAAAGAGTAAAAACCTTCCCTGGAAGGAAGTGTGTTCCACTTTTATCGTTAACAGACCGCTAAGTTTCAAATTCATATCTCTCGTGCTTTCGCAGGGCTTGTGCTATTGCACAGAATCAGTTAGCCTCCTCTGAAACATCCTTACACTCGTACATACTGAGAAAAGGGGGCTCAATCACATATCTTCATTCATTCCTGGTGAAAGCAAGGGTATTTGCGCTGAGTGTGTTTTCAGCTCATGCGTACCGCCTTTTTCCGAGCCATGGACGCTGACGCCCGACAAGACCTGGCTGTTTCCTGCAGGAAGCTGAACGAGATGCAGTCAAGCCGAAGGAAGGTGAGCCTCATCAAGAAGATTTTCGTTCTTCTGATGGTGCGGAAAGCTGCAAGAATCCTGGAGACGCAGTTGGGCGACGACTCCTTCAGTGACTCAGACGACGACGACATTGTTGTGCTCGTATGAATATGGTGCTTTGAAACTTCGCTGCTATGCGCGTCGGGAGCCTAACAAATATTTCAGGAAGATGAGACGTGAGCTTTCTTAGTCTTTACAGGTCCATACTGAATGCGCTGTGCGGAAAAGAATGACAAGAGGCAGGAATGACGTGTAGCAGTGCTACCCGAAAGCTGTGTGAGACAAATCATCAACAAAAACAGTTTATAGGAAAACACCATCGCGGCAAAATTTGAATAGTTCTATTTATCATGAAGGTGGTTACATTTTTTCTTCGGTTTAAATATCCCGTCACAATGAAATAGCGCGCGAAAAAAACACACGAACAAAATAGAGAGGAATGGTTAATAATAAAGGAACATAACAACTAAGAAGGGGCGGTGGCTATGGCTGGCATGCGCATTCGAAAATAGCAACACCTAAAGCATTATTGAAGCAAAACGCTTGCATGGCACACATTACCACCGCCACTTCACTGACACAATCAGAAAATAAACCCCCTAACGCAAAGAATTAGGGGCAAAGAACTGAAAGAGAAAAAAAATTAAAAAACAGACATGTTAGCTAATATTTCGGCAATGGTCAGATTAAGAGTAAAAAACCAATAAACGCTGTAGTGTACCTAAACCTCACTGACAAAGAATGCGGTCGAAGAGGTATGGGAGCCAAAAAGCAAAATTAAGCGATCGTCGCGTCTTCTCCTTTGCACACAAAAAAAAATGTATCTACATCGACCGGTAATTCCTCGGGTTTAAGTAGCGAGGTAACGTCATTCACAGATTAGTCACTCGACGCAAGGTACCTTACGTTTTGTTTTTGCCGCAGACAGTTAATGCAGCCCACATTAACACAGTTTCATTTTAATTTATCTAAACATTAAAACATCTAAATTTCTTTCTTTTTGCCGCAGACCGTTAATGCAGCCCACATTAACACAGTTTCATTTTAATTTATCTAAACATTAAAACATCTCAATTTCTTTCTTTGTTTCTATGTCCGGCGTCATTCTATAATTGCCCAACAACATGAAGGATACTTTATAACTTGATAAGCAAACGCAGTTTATATTCTCGTGATTTCAATTGATGGATATTTCCAAAAGACCCGCTACACATAATCTTATTTCACAGCGGTCAGGTGGCAGCAAATTATTGTACACTCGCAGGGTACCCCGAGACGGAGCTGTCTAAAACTAGCTGTCATACGGTTTTCCATGAGGCAGTTTATCTTATCGGGAAAGAGTAAAAACCTTCCCTGGAAGGAAGAGTGTTAACAGACCGCGAAGTTTCAAATTCTTATCTCTCGTGCTTTCGCAGGGCTTGTGCTATTGCACAGAATCAGTTAGCCTCCTCTGAAACGTCCTTACCCTCGTACATACTGAGAAAAGGGGGCTCATTCACATATCGTCATTCATTCCTGGTCAAAGCAAGGGTATTTGCGCTGAGTGTGTTTTCTGCTCCAGCGTACCACCTTTTTCCGAGCCATGGACGCTGACGCCCGACAAGTCCTGGCTGTTTCCTGCAGGAAGCTGAACGAGATGCAGTCATGGCGAAGGAAGGTGAGCCTCATCAAGAAGATTTTCGTTCTTCTGATGGTGCGGAAAGCTGAAAGAATCCTGGAGACGCAGTTGGGCGACGACTCCTTCAGTGACTCAGACGACGACGACATTGTTGTGCTCGTATGAATAAGGTGCTTTGAAACTTCGCTGCTATGCGCGCCGAGAGAGTAACAAATATTTAAAGGGGGAGTAGACGACAATTCCCTTAGTCTTTATAGGTCCATACTGAATTACTGAATACGCTGTGCAGAACAGAATAACAAGAGGCAGGAATGACGTGTAGCAGTGCTACCCGAAAGTTGTGTGAGACAAATCATCAACGAAAACAGTTTATAGGAAAACACCATCGCGGCAAAATTTGAATAGTTCTCTTTATCATGAAGGTGGTTACATTTTTTCTTTGGTTTAAATATCCCGTCACAATGAAATAGCGCGCGAAAAAAACACACGAACAAAATAGAGATGAATGGTTAATAATAAAGGAACATAACAACTAAGAAGGGGCGGTGGCTACGGCTGGCATGCGCATTCGAAAATAGCAACACCTAAAGCAGTATTGAAGCAAAACGCTTGCATGGCACACATTACCACCGCCACTTCACTGACACAATCAGAAAATAAACCCCCTAATCCAAAGAATTATGGGTAAAAGAACTGAAAGAGAAAGAAAATTAAAAACAGACATGTTAACTAATATTTCGGCAATGGTCAGATTAAGAGTAAAAAACAAATAAACGCTTTAGTGTACCTAAACCTCACTGACAAAGAATGCGGTCGAAAAGGTTTGGGAGCCAAAAAGCAAAGTTAAGTGAGCGTTGCGTCTTCTCCAATGCACACAAAAAATGTATCTACATCGACCGGTAATTCCTCGGGTTTAAGTAGCGAGGTAACGTCATTCACAGATTAGTCTCTCGACGCAAGGTGCCTTACGTTTTGTTTTTGCCGCAGACCGTTAATGCAGCCCACATTAGCACAGTTTCATTTTAATTTATCTAAACATTAAAACATATTAATTTCTTTCTTTGTTTCTATGAACGGCGTCATTCTATTCTTGCCCATCAACATGAAGGATACCTTATAACTTGATAAGCAAATGCAGTTTATGTTCTCGGGATTTCAGTTGATGGATATTTCCAAAAGACCCTCCACACATAATCTTATTTCACAGCCGTCAGGTGGCAGTAAAAATATTGTACACTCGCAGGGTACCCCGAGAAGGAGCTGTCTAAAACTAGCTGTCATACAGTTTTCCATGAGACAGTTTATCTTATCGGGAAAGAGTAAAAACCTTCCCTGGAAGGAAGTGTGTTCCACTTTTATCGTTAACAGACCGCTAAGTTTTAAATTCTTATCTCTCGTGCTTTCGCAGGGCTTGTGCTATTGCACAGAATCAGTTAGCCTCCTCTGAAACATCCTTACCATCGTACAAACTGAGAAAAGGGGGCTCATTCACATATCGTCTTTCATTCCTGGTCAAAGCAAGGGTATTTGCGCTGAGTGTGTTTTCTGCTCCAGCGTACCGCCTTTTTCCGAGCCATGGACGCTGACGCCCGACAAGTCCTGGCTGTTTCCTGCAGGAAGCTGAACGAGATGCAGTCAAGCCGAAGGAAGGTGAGCCTCATCAAGAAGATTTTCGTTCTTCTGATGGTGCGGAAAGCCGAACGAATCCTGGAGGCGCAGTTGGGCGACGACTCCTTCAGTGACTCAGACGACGACGACATTGTTGTGCTCGTATGAATATGGTGCTTTGAAACTTCGCTGCTATGCGCGTAGGGAGCCTTACATATATTTCAAGGAGATGAGACGTGAGCTTCCTTAGTCTTTAAAGGTTCATACTGAATGCGCTGTGCGCAACAGAATGACAAGAGGCAGGAATGACGTGTAGCAGTGCTACCCGAAAGCTGTGTGAGACAAATCATCAACAAAAACAGTTTATAGAAAAACACCATCGCGGCAAAATTTGAATAATTCTATTTATCATGAAGGTAGGCACATTTTTTCTTCGGTTTAAATATCCCGTCACAATGAAATTGCGCGCCAAAAAACACACGAAAAAAATAGAGAGGAATGGTTAATAATAAAGGAACATAACAACTAAGAAGGGGCGGTGGCTACGGCTGGCATGCGCATTCGAAAATAGCAACACCTAAAGCATTATTGAAGCAAAACGCTTGCATGGCACACATTACCACCGCCACTTCACTGACACAATCAGAAAATAAACCCCCTAACGCAAAGAATTAAGGGTCAAAGAACTGAAAGAGAAAAAAAATTAAAAAACAGACATGTTAGCTAATATTTCGGCAATGGTCAGATTAAGAGTAAAAAACAAATAAACGCTGCAGTGTACCTAAACCTCACTGACAAAGAATGCGGTCGAAGCGGTTTGGGAGCCAAAAAGCAAAATTAAGCGAGCGTTGCATCTTCTCCATTGCACACAAAAAATGTATCTACATCAACCGGTAATTCCTCGGGTTTAAGTAGCGAGGTAACGTCATTCAGAGATTAGTCTCTCGACGCAAGGTGCCTTACGTTTTGTTTTTGCCGCAGACCGTTAATGCAGCCCACATTAACACAGTTTCATTTTAATTTATCCAAACATTAAAACATCTAAATTTCTTTCTTTGTTTCTATGTCCGGCGTCATTCTATTCTTGCCCATCAATATGAAGGATACCTTATAACTTGATAAGCAAATGCAGTTTATGTTCTCGTGATTTCAGTTGATGGATATTTCCAAAAGACCCTCCACTCATAATCTTATTTCACAGCCGTCAGGTGGCAGCAAATTATTGTACACTCGCAGGGTACCCCGAGAAGGAGCTGTCTAAAACTAGCTGTCATACAGTTTTCAATGAGACAGTTTATCTTATCGGGAAAGGGTAAAAACCTTCCCTGGAAGGAAGTGTGTTAACAGACCGCGAAGATTCAAATTCTTATCTCTCGTGCTTTCGCAGGGCTTGTGCTATTGCACAGAATCAGTTAGCCTCCTCTTAAACATCCTTACCCTCGTACATACTGAGAAAAGGGGGCTCATTCACATATCGTCATTCATTCCTGGTGAAAGCAAGGGTATTTGCGCTGAGTGTGTTTTCAGCTCATGCGTACCGCCTTCTTCCGAGCCATGGACGCTGACGCCCGACAAGTCCTGGCTGTTTCCTGCAGGAAGCTGAACGAGATGCAGTCAAGCCGAAGGAAGGCGAGCCTCATCAAGAAGATTATTGTTCTTCTGATGGTGCGGAAAGCCGAAAGAATCCTGGAGGCACAGTTGGGCGACGACTCCTTCAGTGACTCAGACGACGACGACATTGTTGTGCTCGTATGAATATGGTGCTTTGAAACTTCGCTGCTATGCGCGTAGGGAGCCTTACATATATTTCAAGGAGATGAGACGTGAGCTTCCTTAGTCTTTACAGGTTCATACTGAATGCGCTGTGCGCAACAGAATGACAAGAGGCAGGAATGACGTGTAGCAGTGCTACCCGAAAGCTGTGTGAGACAAATCATAAAAAAAACAGTTTATAGAAAAACACCATGGCGGCAAAATTTGAATAATTCTATTTATCATGAAGGTAGTTACATTTTTTCTTCGGTTTAAATATCCTGTCACAATGAAATTGCGCGCCAAAAAACACACGAAAAAAATAGAGAGGAATGATTAATAATAAAGGAACATAACAACTAAGAAGGGGCGGTGGCTACGGCTGGCATGCGCATTCGAAAATAGCAACACCTAAAGCATTATTGAAGCAAAACGCTTGCATGGCACACATTACCACCGCCACTTCACTGACACAATCAGAAAATAAACCCCCTAACGCAAAGAATTAAGGGTCAAAGAACTGAAAGAGAAAAAAAGTAAAAACAGACATGTTAGCTAATACTTCGACAATGGTCAGATTAAGAGTAAAAAACAAATAAACGCTGTAGTGTACCTAAACCTCACTGACAAAGAATGCGGTCGAAGAGGTATGGGAGCCAAAAAGCAAAATTAAGCGATCGTCGCGTCTTCTCCTTTGCACACACAAAAAAATGTATCTACATCGACCGGTAATTCCTCGGGTTTAAGTAGCGAGGTAACGTCATTCACAGATTAGTCTCTCGACGCAAGGTACCTTACGTTTTGTTTTTGCCGCAGACAGTTAATGCAGCCCACATTAACACAGTTTCATTTTAATTTATCTAAACATTACAACATCTCAATTTCTTTCTTTGTTTCTATGTCCGGCGTCATTCTATAATTGCCCAACAACATGAAGGATACCTTATAACTTGATAAGCAAATGCAGTTTATGTTCTCGTGATTTCAGTTGATGGGTATTTCCAAAAGACCCTCCACACATAATCTTATTTCACAGCCGTCAGGTGGCAGCAAAATATTGTACACTCGCAGGGTACCACGAGAAGGAGCTGTCTAAAACTAGCTGTCATACAGTTTTCCATGAAACAGTATATCTTATCGGGAAAGAGTAAAAACCTTCCCTGGAAGGAAGTGTGTTAACAGACCGCGAAGTTTCAAATTCTTATCTCTCGTGCTTTCGCAGGGCTTGTGCTATTGCACAGAATCAGTTAGCCTCCTCTGAAACATCCTTACCATCGTACATACTGAGAAAAGGGGGCTCATTCACATATCGTCATTCATTCCTGGTGAAAGCAAGGGTATTTGCGCTGAGTGTGTTTTCAGCTCATGCGTACCGCCTTCTTCCGAGCCATGGACGCTGACGCCCGACAAGACCTGGCTCTTTCCTGCAGGAAGCTGAACGAGATGCAGTCAAGCCGAAGGAAGGTGAGCCTCATCAAGAAGATTTTCGTTCTTCTGATGGTGCGGAAAGCCGAAAGAATCCTGGAGGCGCAGTTGGGCGACGACTCCTTCAGTGACTCAGACGACGACGACATTGTTGTGCTCGTATGAATATGGTGCTTTGAAACTTCGCTGCTATGCGCGTCGGGAGCCTAACAAATATTTCAGGGAGATGAGACGTGAGCTTCCTTAGTCTTTACAGGTCCATACTGAATGCGCTGTGCGGAAAAGAATGACAAGAGGCAGGAATGACGTGTAGCAGTGCTACCCGAAAGCTGTGTGAGACAAACCATCAACAAAAACAGTTTATAGAAAAACACCATGGCGGTAAAATTTGAATAGGTCTATTTATCATGAAGTTAGTTACATTTTTTCTTCGGTTTAAATATCCCGTCACAATAAAATTGCGCGCCAAAAAACACACGAAAAAAATAGAGAGGAATGAATAATAATAAAGGAACATAACAACTAAGAAGGGGCGGTGGCTACGGCTGGCATGCGCCTTCGAAAATAGCAACACCTAAAGCATTATTGAAGCAAAACGCTTGCATGGCACACATTACCATCGCCACTTCACTGACACAATCAGAAAATAAACCCCCTAATGCAAAGAATTAACGGTAAAAGAACTGAAAGAGAAAAAAAATAAAAAACAGACATGTTAGCTAATATTTCGGCAATGGTCAGATTAAGAGTTAATAACAAATAAACGCTGTCGTGTACCTAAACCTCACTGAAAAAGAATGCGGTCGAAGAGGTTTGGGAGCCAAAAAGCATAATTAAGCGAGCGTTGCGTCTTTTCCATTGCACGCAAAAAATGTATCTACATCGACCGGCAATTCCTCGGGTTTAAGTAGCGAGGTAACGTCATTCACAGATTAGTCTCTCGACGCAAGGTGCCTTACGTTTTGTTTTTACCGCAGACCGTTAATGCAGCCCACATTAAGACAGTTTCATTTTAATTTATCCAAACTTTAAAACATCTAAATTTCTTTCTTTGTTTCTATGTCCGGCGTCATTCTATTCTTGCCCATCAACATGAAGGATACCTTATAACTTGATAAGCAAATGCAGTTTATGTTCTCGTGATTTCAGTTGATGGATATTTCCAAAAGACCATCCACTCATAATCTTATTTCACAGCCGTCAGGTGGCAGCAAATTATTGTACACTCGCAGGGTACCCCGAGAAGGAGCTGTCTAAAACTAGCTGTCATACAGTTTTCAATGAGACAGTTTATCTTATCGGGAAAGAGTAAAAACCTTCCCTGGAAGGAAGTGTGTTAACAGACCGCGAAGATTCAAATTCTTATCTCTCGTGCTTTCGCAGGGCTTGTGCTATTTCACGGAATCAGCCTCCTCTGAAACACCCTTACCCTCGTACATACTGAGAAAAGGAGGCTCAGTCACATATCGTCATTCATTCCTGGTGAAAGCAAGGGTATTTGCGCTGAGTGTGTTTTCAGCTCATGCGTACCGCCTTCTTCCGAGCCATGGACGCTGACGCCCGACAAGTCCTGGCTGTTTCCTGCAGGAAGCTGAACGAGAGGCAGTCAAGCCGAAGGAAGGCGAGCCTCATCAAGAAGATTATTGTTCTTCTGATGGTGCGGAAAGCCGAAAGAATCCTGGAGGCACAGTTGGGCGACGACTCCTTCAGTGACTCAGACGACGACGACATTGTTGTGCTCGTATGAATATGGTGCTTTGAAACTTCGCTGCTATGCGCGTAGGGAGCCTTACATATATTTCAAGGAGATGAGACGTGAGCTTCCTTAGTCTTTACAGGTTCATACTGAATGCGCTGTGCGCAACAGAATGACAAGAGGCAGGAATGACGTGTAGCAGTGCTACCCGAAAGCTGTGTGAGACAAATCATAAAAAAAACAGTTTATAGAAAAACACCATCGCGGCAAAATTTGAATAATTGTATTTATCATGAAGGTAGTTACATTTTTTCTTCGGTTTAAATATCCCGTCACAATAAAATTGCGCGCCAAAAAACACACGAAAAAAATAGAGAGGAATGATTAATAATAAAGGAACATAACAACTAAGAAGGGGCGGTGGCTACGGCTGGCATGCGCATTCGAAAATAGCAACACCTAAAGCAGTATTGAAGCAAAACGCTTACATAGCACACATTTCCACCGCCACTTCACTGACACAATCAGAAAATAAATCCCCTAACGCAAAGAATTAAGGGTAAAAGAACTGAAAGAGAAAAAGTTAAAAAAACAGACATGTTAGCTAATGTTTCGCCAATGGTCAGATTAAGAGTAAATAACAAATAAACGCTGTCGTGTACCTAAACCTCATTGAAAAATAATGCGGTCGAAGAGGTTTGGGAGCCAAAAAGCAAAATTAAGCGAGCGTTGCGTCTTCTCCAATGCACACAAAAAATGTATCTACATCGACCCGTAATTCCTCGGGTTTAAGTAGCGAGGTAACGCCATTCACAGATTAGTCTCTCGACGCAAGGTGCCTTACGTTTTGTTTTTGCCGCAGACCGTTAATGCAGCCCACATTAACACAGTGTCATTTTAAATTATCTAAACATTAAAACATCTAAATTTCTTTCTTTGTTTCTATGACCGGCGTCATTCTATTCTTGCCCATCAACATGAAGGATACCTTATAACTTGATAAGCAAATGCAGTTTATGTTCTCGTGATTTCAGTTGATGGATATTTCCAAAAGACCCTCCACTCATAATCTTATTTCACAGCCGTCAGGTGGCAGCAAATTATTGTACACTCGCAGGGTACCCCGAGAAGGAGCTGTCTAAAACTAGCTGTCATACAGTTTTCAATGAGACAGTTTATCTTATCGGGAAAGAGTAAAAACCTTCCCTGGAAGGAAGTGTGTTAACAGACCGCGAAGATTCAAATTCTTATCTCTCGTGCTTTCGCAGGGCTTGTGCTATTGCACAGAATCAGTTAGCCTCCTCTGAAAAATCCTTACCCTCGTACATACAGAGAAAAGGGGGCTCATTCACATATCGTCATTCATTCCTGGTCAAAGCACGGGTATTTGCGCTGAGTGTGTTTTCTGCTCCAGCGTACCGCCTTTTTCCGAGCCATGGACGCTGACGCCCGACAAGTCCTGGCGGTTTCCTGCAGGAAGCTGAACGAGATGCAGTCAAGCCGAAGGAAGGTGAGCCTCATCAAGAAGATTTTCGAAGGAAGGTGAGCCTCATCAAGAAGATTTTCGTTCTTCTGATGGTGCGGAAAGCCGAAAGAATCCTGGAGGCGCAGTTGGGCGACGACTCCTTCAGTGACTCAGACGACGACGACATTGTTGTGCTCGTATGAATATGGTGCTTTGAAACTTCGCTGCTATGCGCGTCGGGAGCCTAACAAATATTTCAGGGAGATGAGACGTGAGCTTCCTTAGTCTTTACAGGTTCATACTGAATGCGCTGTGCGGAAAAGAATGACAAGAGGCAGGAATGACGTGTAGCAGTGCTACCCGAAGGCTGTGTGAGACAAATCATCAACAAAAACAGTTTATAGGAAAACACCATCGCGGCAAAATTTGAATAATGCTATTTATCATGAAGGTGGTTACATTTTTTCTTTGGTTTAAATATCCCGTCACAATGAAATAGCGCGCGAAAAAACACGCGAACAAAATAGAGAAGAATGGTTAATAATATAGGAACATAACAACTAAGAAGGGGCGGTGGCTACGGCTGGCATGCGCATTCGAAAATAGCAACACCTAAAGCAGTATTGAAGCAAAACGCTTGCATGGCACACATTACCACCGCCACATCACTGACACAATCAGAAAATAAACCCCCTAACGCAAAGAATTAAGGGTCAAAGAACTGAAAGAGAAAAAAAATAAAAAACAGACATGTTAGCTAATATTTCGGCAATGGTCAGATTAAGAGCAAAAAACAAATAAACGCTGCAGTATACCTAAACCTCACTGACAAAGAATGCGGTCGAAAAGGTTTGGGAGCCAAAAAGCAAAATTAAGCGAGCGTTGCATCTTCTCCATTGCACACAAAAAATGTATCTACATCAATCGGTAATTCCTCGGGTTTAAGTAGCGAGGAACGTCATTCACAAATTAGTCTCTCGACGCAAGGTGCCTTACGTTTTGTTTTTGCCGCAGACCGTTAATGCAGCCCACATTAACACAGTTTCATTTTAATTTATCCAAACAATAAAACATCTAAATTTCTTTCTTTGTTTCTATGTCCGGCGTCATTCTATTCTTGCCCATCAACATGAAGGATACCTTATAACTTGATAAGCAAATGCAGTTTATGTTCTCGTGATTTCAGTTGATGGATATTTCCAAAAGACCCTCCACACATAATCTTATTTCACAGCCGTCAGGTGGCAGCAAAAATTTTGTACACTCGCTGGGTACCCCGAGAAGGAGCTGTCTAAAACTAGCTGTCATACAGTTTTCCATGAGACAGTTTATCTTATCGGGAAAGAGTAAAACCCTTCCCTGGAAGGAAGTGTGTTAACAGACCGCGAAGATTCAAATTCTTATCTCTCGTGCTTTCGCAGGGCTTGTGCTATTGCACAGAATCAGTTAGCCTCCTCTGAAACATCCTTACCCTCGTACATACTGAGAAAAGGGGGCTCATTCACATATCGTCATTCATTCCTGGTCAAAGCAAGGGTATTTGCGCTGAGTGTGTTTTCTGCTCCAGCGTACCGCCTTTTTCCGAGCCATGGACGCTGACGCCCGACAAGTCCTGGCGGTTTCCTGCAGGAAGCTGAACGAGATGCAGTCAAGCCGAGGGAAGGTGAGCCTCATCAAGAAGATTTTCGTTCTTCTGATGGTGCGGAAAGCCGAAAGAATCCTGGAGGCACAGTTGGGCGACGACTCCTTCAGTGACTCAGACGACGACGACATTGTTGTGCTCGTATGAATATGGTGCTTTGAAACTTCGCTGCCATGCGCGTCGGGAGCCTAAGAAATATTTAAAGGGGATGAGACGACACTTTTCTTAGTCTTTATAGGTCCATACTGAATGCGCTGTGCGGAACACAATAACAAGAGGCAGGAATGACGTGTAGCAGTGCTACCCGAAAGCTGTGTGAGACAAATCATCAACAAAAACAGTTTATAGGAAAACACCATCGCGGCAAAATTTGAATAATTCTATTTATCATGAAGGTGGTTACATTTTTTCTTCGGTTTAAATATCCCGTCACAATGAAATAGCGCCCGGAAAAACACACGAACAAAATAGAGATGAATGGTTAATAATAAAGGAACATAACAACTAAGATGGGGCGGTGGCTACGGCTGGCATGCGCATTCGAAAATAGCAACACCTAAAGCATTATTGAAGCAAAACGCTTGCATGGCACACATTACCATCGCCACTTCACTGACACAATCAGAAAATAAACCCCCTAATCCAAAGAATTATGGGTAAAAGAACTGAAAGAGAAAGAAAATTAAAAACAGACATGTTAGCTAATATTTCGGCAATGGTCAGATTAAGAGTAAAAAACAAATAAACGCTGTAGTGTACCTAAACCTCCCTGACAAAGAATGCGGTCGAAAAGGTTTGGGAGCCAAAAAGCAAAGTTAAGCGAGCGTTGCGTCTTCTCCAATGCACACAAAAAATGTATATACATCGACCGGTAATTCCTCGGGTTTAAGTAGCGAGGAACGTCATTCACAAATTAGTCTCTCGACGCAAGGTGCCTTACGTTTTGTTTTTGCCGCAGCCCGTAATGCAGCCCACATTAACACAGTTTCATTTTAATTTATCCAAACATTAAAACATATAAATTTCTTTCTCTGTTTCTATGTCAGGCGTCATTCTATTTTTGCCCATCAACATGAAGGATACCTTATAACTTGATAAGCAAATGCAGTTTATATTCTCGTGATTTCAGTTGATGGATATTTCCAAAAGACCCGCTACACATAATCTTATTTCACAGCCATCAGGTGGTAGCAAATTATTGTACACTCGCAGGGTACCCCGAGACGGAGCTGTCTAAAACTAGCTGTCATACAGTTTTCCATGAGACAGTTTATCTTATCGGGAAAGAGTAAAAACCTTCCCTGGGAGGAAGAGTGTTAACAGACCGCGAAGTTTCAAATTCTTATCTCTCGTGCTTTCGCAGGGCTTGTGCTATTGCACAGAATCAGTTAGCCTCCTCTTAAACATCCTTACCCTCGTACATACTGAGAAAAGGGGGCTCATTCACATATCGTCATTCATTCCTGGTCAAAGCAAGGGTATTTGCGCTGAGTGTGTTTTCTGCTCCAGCGTACCACCTTTTTCCGAGCCATGGACGCTGACGCCCGACAAGTCCTGGCTGTTTCCTGCAGGAAGCTGAACGAGATGCAGTCAAGCCGAAGGAAGGTGAGCCTCATCAAGAAGATTTTCGTTCTTCTGATGGTGCGGAAAGCTGAAAGAATCTTGGAGACGCAGTTGGGCGACGACTCCTTCAGTGACTCAGACGACGACGACATTGTTGTGCTCGTATGAATAAGGTGCTTTGAAACTTCGCTGCTATGCGCGCCGAGAGAGTAACAAATATTTAAAGGGGGAGTAGACGACAATTCCCTTAGTCTTTATAGGTCCATACTGAATGCGCTGTGCAGAACAGAATATCAAGAGGCAGGAATGACGTGTAGCAGTGCTACCCGAAAGTTGTTTGAGACAAATCATCAACGAAAACAGTTTATAGGAAAACACCATCGCGGCAAAATTTGAATAGTTCTATTTATCATGAAGGTGGTTACATTTTTTCTTCGGTTTAAATATCCCGTCACAATGAAATAGCGCGCGAAAAAAACACACGAACAAAATAGAGAGGAATGGTTAATAATAAAGGAACATAACAACTAAGAAGGGGCGGTGGCTATGGCTGGCATGCGCATTCGAAAATAGCAACACCTAAAGCAGTATTGAAGCAAAATGCTTGCACGACACACATTACCACCGCCACTTCACTGACACAATCAGAAAATAAACCCCCTAATCCAAAGAATTATGGGTAAAAGAACTGAAAGAGAAAGAAAATTAAAAACAGACATGTTAGCTAATATTTTGGCAATGGTCAGATTAAGAGTAAAAACAAATAAACGCTGTAGTGTACCTAAACCTCACTGACAAAGAATGCGGTGGAAAAGGTTTGGGAGCCAAAAAGCAAAGTTAAGCGAGCGTTGCGTCTTCTCCAATGCACACAAAAAATGTATCTACATCGACCGGTAATTCCTCGGGTTTAAGTAGCGAGGTAACGTCATTCACAGTTTAGTCTCTCGACGCAAGGTGCCTTACGTTTTGTTTTTGCCGCAGACCGTTAATGCAGCCCACATTAACACAGTTTCATTTTAATTTATCCAAACATTAAAACATCTAAATTTCTTTCTTTGTTTCTATGTCCGGCGTCATTCTATTCTTGCCCATCAACATGAAGGATACCTTATAACTTGATAAGCAAATGCAGTTTATGTTCTCGGGATTTCAGTTGATGGATATTTCCAAAAGACCCTCCACACATAATCTTATTTCACAGCCGTCAGGTGGCAGCAAAAATATTGTACACTCGCAGGGTACCCCGAGAAGGAGCTGTCAAAAACTAGCTGTCATACAGTTTTCCATGAGACAGTTTATCTTATCGGGAAAGAGTAAAAACCTTCCCTGGAAGGAAGTGTGTTCCACTTTTATCGTTAACAGACCGCTAAGTTTCAAATTCTTATCTCTCGTGCTTTCGCAGGGCTTGTGCTATTGCACAGAATCAGTTAGCCTCCTCTGAAACATCCTTACCATCGTACATACTGAGAAAAGGGGGCTCATTCACATATCGTCTTTCATTCCTGGTCAAAGCAAGGGTATTTGCGCTGAGTGTGTTTTCTGCTCCAGCGTACCGCCTTTTTCCGAGCCATGGACGCTGACGCCCGACAAGTCCTGGCTGTTTCCTGCAGGAAGCTGAACGAGATGCAGTCAAGCCGAAGGAAGGTGAGCCTCATCAAGAAGATTTTCGTTCTTCTGATGGTGCGGAAAGCCGAAAGAATCCTGGAGGCGCAGTTGGGCGACGACTCCTTCAGTGACTCAGACGACGACGACATTGTTGTGCTCGTATGAATATGGTGCTTTGAAACTTCGCTGCTATGCGCGTAGGGAGCCTTACATATATTTCAAGGAGATGAGACGTGAGCTTCCTTAGTCTTTACAGGTTCATACTGAATGCGCTGTGCGCAACAGAATGACAAGAGGCAGGAATGACGTGTAGCAGTGCTACCCGAAAGCTGTGTGAGACAAATCATCAACAAAAACAGTTTATAGAAAAACACCATCGCGGCAAAATTTGAATAATTCTATTTATCATGAAGGTAGGTACATTTTTTCTTCGGTTTAAATATCCCGTCACAATGAAATTGCGCGCCAAAAAACACACGAAAAAAATAGAGAGGAATGATTAATAATAAAGGAACATAACAACTAAGAAGGGGCGGTGGCTACGGCTGGCATGCGCATTCGAAAATAGCAACACCTAGAGCATTATTGAAGCAAAACGCTTGCATGGCACACATTACCACCGCCACTTCACTGACACAATCAGAAAATAAACCCCCTAACGCAAAGAATTAACGGTAAAAGAACTGAAAGAGAAAAAAAATTAAAAAACAGACATGTTAGCTAATATTTCGGCAATGGTCAGATTAAGAGTTAATAACAAATAAACGCTGTCGTGTACCTAAACCTCACTGAAAAAGAATGCGGTCGAAGAGGTTTGGGAGCCAAAAAGCATAATTAAGCGAGCGTTGCGTCTTTTCCATTGCACGCAAAATATGTATCTACATCGACCGGCAATTCCTCGGGTTTAAGTAGCGAGGTAACGTCATTCACAGATTAGTCTCTCGACGCAAGGTTTCCTTACGTTTTGTTTTTGCCGCAGACCGTTAATGCAGCCCACATTAACACAGTTTCATTTTAATTTATCTAAACATTAAAACATCTAAATTTCTTTCTTTGTTTCTATGTCCGGCGTCATTCTATTATTGCCCATCAACATGAAGGATACCTTATAACTTGATAAGCAAATGCAGTTTATGTTCTCGTGATTTCAGTTGATGGATATTTCCAAAAGACCCTCCACTCATAATCTTATTTCACAGCCGTCAGGTGGCAGCAAATTATTGTACACTCGCAGGGTACCCCGAGAAGGAGCTGTCTAAAACTAGCTGTCATACAGTTTTCAATGAGACAGTTTATCTTATCGGGAAAGAGTAAAAACCTTCCCTGGAAGGAAGTGTGTTAACAGACCGCGAAGATTCAAATTCTTATCTCTCGTGCTTTCGCAGGGCTTGTGCTATTTCACGGAATCAGCCTCCTCTGAAACACCCTTACCCTCGTACATACTGAGAAAAGGAGGCTCAGTCACATATCGTCATTCATTCCTGGTGAAAGCAAGGGTATTTGCGCTGAGTGTGTTTTCAGCTCATGCGTACCGCCTTCTTCCGAGCCATGGACGCTGACGCCCGACAAGACCTGGCTGTTTCCTGCAGGAAGCTGAACGAGATGCAGTCAAGCCGAAGGAAGGTGAGCCTCATCAAGAAGATTTTCGTTCTTCTGATGGTGCGGAAAGCTGCAAGAATCCTGGAGACGCAGTTGGGCGACGACTCCTTCAGTGACTCAGACGACGACGACATTGTTGTGCTCGTATGAATATGGTGCTTTGAAACTTCGCTGCTATGCGCGTAGGGAGCCTTACATATATTTCAAGGAGATGAGACGTGAGCTTCCTTAGTCTTTACAGGTTCATACTGAATGCGCTGTGCGGAAAAGAATGACAAGAGGCAGGAATGACGTGTAGTAGTGCTACCCGAAAGCTGTGTGAGACAAATCATCAACAAAAACAGTTTATAGGAAAACACCATCGCGGCAAAATTTGAATAGTTCTATTTATCATGAAGGTGGTTACATTTTTTCTTCGGTTTAAATATCCCGTCACAATGAAATAGCGCGCGAAAAAAACACACGAACAAAATAGAGAGGAATGGTTAATAATAAAGGAACATAACAACTAAGAAGGGGCGGTGGCTATGGCTGGCATGCGCATTCGAAAATAGCAACACCTAAAGCAGTATTGAAGCAAAATGCTTGCACGACACACATTACCACCGCCACTTCACTGACACAATCAGAAAATAAATCCCCTAACGCAAAGAATTAAGGGTAAAAGAACTGAAAGAGAAAAAGGTAAAAAACAGACATGTTAGTTAATATTTCGCCAATGGTGAGATTAAGAGTAAATAACAAATAAACGCTGTCGTGTACCTAAACCTCACTGAAAAAGAATGCGGTCGAAGAGGTTTGGGAGCCAAAAAGCAAAATTAAGCGAGCGTTGCGTCTTCTCCAATGCACACAAAAAATGCATCTACATCGACCGGTAATTCCTCGGGATTAAGTAGCGAGGTAACGTCATTCACAGATTAGTCTCTCGACGCAAGGTTTCCTTACGTTTTGTTTTTGCCGCAGACCGTTAATGCAGCCCACATTAACACAGTTTCATTTTAATTTATCTAAACATTAAAACATCTAAATTTCTTTCTTTGTTTCTATGACCGGCGTCATTCTATTCTTGCCCATCAACATGAAGGATACCTTATAACTTGATAAGCAAATGCAGTTTATGTTCTCGTGATTTCAGTTGATGGATATTTCCAAAAGCCCCTCCACACATAATCTTATTTCACAGCCGTCAGGTGGCAGCAAATTATTGTACACTCGCAGGGTACCCCGAGAAGGAGCTGTCTAAAACTAGCTGTCATACAGTTTTCCATGAGACAGTTTATCTTATCGGGAAAGAGTAAAAACCTTCCCTGGAAGGAAGTGTGTTAACAGACCGCGAAGTTTCAAATTCTTATCTCTCGTGCTTTCGCAGGGCTTGTGCTATTGCACAGAATCAGTTAGCCTCCTCTTAAACATCCTTACCCTCGTACATACTGAGAAAAGGGGGCTCATTCACATATCGTCATTCATTCCTGGTCAAAGCAAGGGTATTTGCGCTGAGTGTGTTTTCTGCTCCAGCGTACCACCTTTTTCCGAGCCATGGACGCTGACGCCCGACAAGTCCTGGCTGTTTCCTGCAGTAAGCTGAACGAGATGCAGTCATGGCGAAGGAAGGTGAGCCTCATCAAGAAGATTTTCGTTCTTCTGATGGTGCGGAAAGCTGAAAGAATCCTGGAGACGCAGTTGGGCGACGACTCCTTCAGTGACTCAGACGACGACGACATTGTTGTGCTCGTATGAATAAGGTGCTTTGAAACTTCGCTGCTATGCGCGCCGAGAGAGTAACAAATATTTAAAGGGGGAGTAGACGACAATTCTCTTAGTCTTTATAGGTCCATACTGAATGCGCTGTGCAGAACAGAATAACAAGAGGCAGGAATGACGTGTAGCAGTGCTACCCGAAAGTTTTGTGAGACAAATCATCAACGAAAACAGTTTATAGGAAAACACCATCGCGGCAAAATTTGAATAGTTCTATTTATCATGAAGGTGGTTACATTTTTTCTTCGGTTTAAATATCCCGTCACAATGAAATAGCGCGCGAAAAAAACACACGAACAAAATAGAGAGGAATGGTTAATAATAAAGGAACATAACAACTAAGAAGGGGCGGTGGCTATGGCTGGCATGCGCATTCGAAAATAGCAACACCTAAAGCAGTATTGAAGCAAAATGCTTGCACGACACACATTACCACCGCCACTTCACTGACACAATCAGAAAATAAACCCCCTAATCCAAAGAATTATGGGTAAAAGAACTGAAAGAGAAAGAAAATTAAAAACAGACATGTTAGCTAATATTTCGGCAATGGTCAGATTAAGAGTAAAAACAAATAAACGCTGTAGTGTACCTAAACCTCACTGACAAAGAATGCGGTGGAAAAGGTTTGGGAGCCAAAAAGCAAAGTTAAGCGAGCGTTGCGTCTTCTCCAATGCACACAAAAAATGTATCTACATCGACCGGTAATTCCTCGGGTTTAAGTAGCGAGGTAACGTCATTCACAGTTTAGTCTCTCGACGCAAGGTGCCTTACGTTTTGTTTTTGCCGCAGACCGTTAATGCAGCCCACATTAACACAGTTTCATTTTAATTTATCCAAACATTAAAACATCTAAATTTCTTTCTTTGTTTCTATGTCCGGCGTCATTCTATTCTTGCCCATCAACATGAAGGATACTTTATAACTTGATAAGCAAATGCAGTTTATGTTCTCGGGATTTCAGTTGATCGATATTTCCAAAAGACCCTCCACACATAATCTTATTTCACAGCCGTCAGGTGGCAGCAAAAATATTGTACACTCGCAGGGTACCCCGAGAAGGAGCTGTCTAAAACTAGCTGTCATACAGTTTTCCATGAGACAGTTTATCTTATCGGGAAAGAGTAAAAACCTTCCCTGGAAGGAAGTGTGTTCCACTTTTATCGTTAACAGACCGCTAAGTTTCAAATTCTTATCTCTCGTGCTTTCGCAGGGCTTGTGCTATTGCACAGAATCAGTTAGCCTCCTCTGAAACATCCTTACCATCGTACATACTGAGAAAAGGGGGCTCATTCACATATCGTCTTTCATTCCTGGTCAAAGCAAGGGTATTTGCGCTGAGTGTGTTTTCTGCTCCAGCGTACCGCCTTTTTCCGAGCCATGGACGCTGACGCCCGACAAGTCCTGGCTGTTTCCTGCAGGAAGCTGAACGAGATGCAGTCAAGCCGAAGGAAGGTGAGCCTCATCAAGAAGATTTTCGTTCTTTTGATGGTGCGGAAAGCCGAAAGAATCCTGGAGGCGCAGTTGGGCGACGACTCCTTCAGTGACTCAGACGACGACGACATTGTTGTGCTCGTATGAATATGGTGCTTTGAAACTTCGCTGCTATGCGCGTAGGGAGCCTTACATATATTTCAAGGAGATGAGACGTGAGCTTCCTTAGTCTTTACAGGTTCATACTGAATGCGCTGTGCGCAACAGAATGACAAGAGGCAGGAATGACGTGTAGCAGTGCTACCCGAAAGCTGTGTGAGACAAATCATCAACAAAAACAGTTTATAGAAAAACACCATCGCGGCAAAATTTGAATAATTCTATTTATCATGAAGGTAGGTACATTTTTTCTTCGGTTTAAATATCCCGTCACAATGAAATTGCGCGCCAAAAAACACACAAAAAAAATAGAGAGGAATGATTAATAATAAAGGAACATAACAACTAAGAAGGGGCGGTGGCTACGGCTGGCATGCGCATTCGAAAATAGCAACACCTAAAGCATTATTGAAGCAAAACGCTTGCATGGCACACATTACCACCGCCACTTCACTGACACAATCAGAAAATAAACCCCCTAACGCAAAGAATTAACGGTAAAAGAACTGAAAGAGAAAAAAAATTAAAAAACAGACATGTTAGCTAATATTTCGGCAATGGTCAGATTAAGAGTTAATAACAAATAAACGCTGTCGTGTACCTAAACCTCACTGAAAAAGAATGCGGTCGAAGAGGTTTGGGAGCCAAAAAGCATAATTAAGCGAGCGTTGCGTCTTTTCCATTGCACGCAAAATATGTATCTACATCGACCGGCAATTCCTCGGGTTTAAGTAGCGAGGTAACGTCATTCACAGATTAGTCTCTCGACGCAAGGTTTCCTTACGTTTTGTTTTTGCCGCAGACCGTTAATGCAGCCCACATTAACACAGTTTCATTTTAATTTATCTAAACATTAAAACATCTAAATTTCTTTCTTTGTTTCTATGTCCGGCGTCATTCTATTATTGCCCATCAACATGAAGGATACCTTATAACTTGATAAGCAAATGCAGTTTATGTTCTCGTGATTTCAGTTGATGGATATTTCCAAAAGACCCTCCACTCATAATCTTATTTCACAGCCGTCAGGTGGCAGCAAATTATTGTACACTCGCAGGGTACCCCGAGAAGGAGCTGTCTAAAACTAGCTGTCATACAGTTTTCAATGAGACAGTTTATCTTATCGGGAAAGAGTAAAAACCTTCCCTGGAAGGAAGTGTGTTAACAGACCGCGAAGATTCAAATTCTTATCTCTCGTGCTTTCGCAGGGCTTGTGCTATTTCACGGAATCAGCCTCCTCTGAAACACCCTTACCCTCGTACATACTGAGAAAAGGAGGCTCAGTCACATATCGTCATTCATTCCTGGTGAAAGCAAGGGTATTTGCGCTGAGTGTGTTTTCAGCTCATGCGTACCGCCTTCTTCCGAGCCATGGACGCTGACGCCCGACAAGACCTGGCTGTTTCCTGCAGGAAGCTGAACGAGATGCAGTCAAGCCGAAGGAAGGTGAGCCTCATCAAGAAGATTTTCGTTCTTCTGATGGTGCGGAAAGCTGCAAGAATCCTGGAGACGCAGTTGGGCGACGACTCCTTCAGTGACTCAGACGACGACGACATTGTTGTGCTCGTATGAATATGGTGCTTTGAAACTTCGCTGCTATGCGCGTCGGGAGCCTAACAAATATTTCAGGGAGATGAGACGTGAGCTTCCTTAGTCTTTACAGGTCCATACTGAATGCGCTGTGCGGAAAAGAATGACAAGACTCAGGAATGACGTGTAGCAGTGCTACCCGAAAGCTGTGTGAGACAAATCATCAACAAAAACAGTTTATAGGAAAACACCATCGCAGCAAAATTTAAATAATTCTGTTTATCATGAAGGTGGTTACATTTTTTCTTTGGTTTAACTATCCCGTCACAATGAAATAGCGCGCGAAAAAACGCACAAACAAAATAGAGAGCAATGGTTAATAATAAAGGAACATAACAACTGAGGAAGGGCGGTGGCTACGGCTGGCATGCGCATTCGAAAATAGCAACACCTAAAGCTGTATTGAAGCAAAACGCTTACATAGCACACATTACCACCGCCACTTCACTGACACAATCAGAAAATAAATCCCCTAACGCAAAGAATTAAGGGTAAAAGAACTGAAAGAGAAAAAGTTAAAAAACAGACATGTTAGTTAATATTTCGCCAATGGTGAGATTAAGAGTAAATAACAAATAAACGCTGTCGTGTACCTAAACCTCACTGAAAAAGAATGCGGTCGAAGAGGTTTGGGAGCCAAAAAGCAAAATTAAGCGAGCGTTGCGTCTTCTCCAATGCACACAAAAAATGTATCTACATCGACCGGTAATTCCTCGGGATTAAGTAGCGAGGTAACGTCACTCACAGATTAGTCTCTCGACGCAAGGTTTCCTTACGTTTTGTTTTTGCCGCAGACCGTTAATGCAGCCCACATTAACACAGTTTCATTTAATTTATCTAAATTTCTTTCTTTGTTTCTATGACCGGCGTCATTCTATTCTTGCCCATCAACATGAAGGATACCTTATAACTTGATAAGCAAATGCAGTTTATGTTCTCGTGATTTCAGTTGATGGATATTTCCAAAAGCCCCTCCACACATAATCTTATTTCACAGCCGTCAGGTGGCAGCAGATTATTGTACACTCGCAGGGTACCCCGAGAAGGAGCTGTCTAAAACTAGCTGCCATACAGTTTTCAATGAGACAGTTTATCTTATCGGGAAAGAGTAAAAACCTTCCCTGGAAGGAAGTGTGTTAACAGACCGCGAAGATTCAAATTCTTATCTCTCGTGCTTTCGCAGGGCTTGTGCTATTGCACAGAATCAGTTAGCCTCCTCTTAAACATCCTTACCCTCGTACATACTGAGAAAAGGGGGCTCATTCACATATCGTCATTCATTCCTGGTCAAAGCAAGGGTATTTGCGCTGAGTGTGTTTTCTGCTCCAGCGTACCGCCTTTTTCCGAGCCATGGACGCTGACGCCCGACAAGTCCTGGCTGTTGCCTGCAGGAAGCTGAACGAGATGCAGTCAAGCCGAAGGAAGGTGAGCCTCATCAAGAAGATTTTCGTTCTTCTGATGGTGCGGAAAGCCGAAAGAATCCTGGAGGCGCAGTTGGGCGACGACTCCTTCAGTGACTCAGACGACGACGACATTGTTGTGCTCGTATGAATATGGTGCTTTGAAACTTCGCTGCTTTGCGCGTAGGGAGCCTTACATATATTTCAAGGAGATGAGACGTGAGCTTCCTTAGTCTTTACAGGTTCATACTGAATGCGCTGTGCGCAACAGAATGACAAGAGGCAGGAATGACGTGTAGCAGTGCTACCCGAACGCTGTGTGAGACAAATAATCAACAAAAACAGTTTATAGAAAAACACCATCGCGGCAAAATTTGAATTCTATTTATCATGAAGGTAGTTACATTTTTTCTTCGGTTTAAATATCCCGTCACAATAAAATCGCGCGCCAAAAAACACACGAAAAAAATAGAGAGGAATGATTAATAATAAAGGAACATAACAACTAAGAAGGGGCGGTGGCTACGGCTGGCATGCGCATTCGAAAATAGCAACACCTAAAGCATTATTGAAGCAAAACGCTTGCATGGCACACATTACCACCGCCACTTCACTGACACAATCAGAAAATAAACCCCCTAACGCAAAGAATTAAGGGTCAAAGAACTGAAAGAGAAAAAAAATTAAAAAACAGACATGTTAGCTAATATTTCGGCAATGGTCAGATTAAGAGTAAAAAACAAATAAACGCTGCAGTGTACCTAAACCTCACTGACAAAGAATGCGGTCGAAGCGGTTTGGGAGCCAAAAAGCAAAATTAAGCGAGCGTTGCATCTTCTCCATTGCACACAAAAAATGTATCTACATCAACCGGTAATTCCTCGGTTTTAAGTAGCGAGGAACGTCATTCACAGATTAGTCTCTCGACGCAAGGTGCCTTACGTTTTGTTTTTGCCGCAGACCGTTAATGCAGCCCACATTAACACAGTTTCATTTTAATTTATCTAAACATTAAAACATCTAAATTTCTTATTTTTTTTCTATGACCGGCGGCATTCTATTCTTGCCCATCAACATGAAGGATACCTTATAGCTTGATAAGCAAATGCAGTTTATGTTCTCGTGATTTCAGTTGATGGATATTTCCAAAAGCCCCTCCACACATAATCTTATTTCACAGCCGTCAGGTGGCAGCAAAATATTGTACACTCGCAGGGTACCCCGAGAAGGAGCTGTCTAAAACTAGCTGTCATACAGTTTTCAATGAGACAGTTTATCTTATCGGGAAAGAGTAAAACCTTCCCTGGAAGGAAGTGTGTTAACAGACCGCGAAGATTCAAATTCTTTTCTCTCGTGCTTTCGCAGGGCTTGTGCTATTGCACAGAATCAGTTAGCCTCCTCTTAAACATCCTTACCCTCGTACATACTGAGAAAAGGGGGCTCATTCACATATCGTCATTCATTCCTGGTCAAAGCAAGGGTATTTGCGCTGAGTGTGTTTTCTGCTCCAGCGTACCGCCTTTTTCCGAGCCATGGACGCTGACGCCCGACAAGTCCTGGCTGTTTCCTGCAGGAAGCTGAACGAGATGCAGTCAAGCCGAAGGAAGGTGAGCCTCATCAAGAAGATTTTCGTTCTTCTGATGGTGCGGAAAGCCGAAAGAATCCTGGAGGCGCAGTTGGGCGACGACTCCTTCAGTGACTCAGACGACGACGACATTGTTGTGCTCGTATGAATATGGTGCTTTGAAACTTCGCTGCTATGCGCGTAGGGAGCCTTACATATATTTCAAGGAGATGAGACGTGAGCTTCCTTAGTCTTTACAGGTTCATACTGAATGCGCTGTGCGCAACAGAATGACAAGAGGCAGGAATGACGTGTAGCAGTGCTACCCGAAAGCTGTGTGAGACAAATCATCAACAAAAACAGTTTATAGAAAAACACCATCGCGGCAAAATTTGAATAATTCTATTTATCATGAAGGTAGTTACATTTTTTCTTCGGTTTAAATATCCCGTCACAATAAAATTGCGCGCCAAAAAACACACGAAAAAAATAGAGAGGAATGATTAATAATAAAGGAACATAACAACTAAGAAGGGGCGGTGGCTACGGCTGGCATGCGCATTCGAAAATAGCAACACCTAAAGCATTATTGAAGAAAAACGCTTGCATGGCACACATTACCACCGCCGCTTCACTGACACAATCAGAAAATAAACCCCCTAACGCAAAGAATTAAGGGTCAAAGAAATGAAAGAGAAAAAAAATTAAAAAACAGACATGTTAGCTAATATTTCGGCAATGGTCAGATTAAGAGTAAAAAACAAATAAACGCTGCAGTGTACCTAAACCTGACTGACAAAGAATGCGGTCGAAGCGGTTTGGGAGCCAAAAAGCAAAATTAAGCGAGCGTTGCGTCTTCTCCATTGCACACAAAAAATATATCTACATCAACCGGTAATTCCTCGGGTTTAAGTAGCGAGGAACGCCATTCACAGATTAGTCTCTCGACGCAAGGTGCCTTACGTTTTGTTTTTGCCGCAGACCGTTAATGCAGCCCACATTAATACAGTTTCATTTTAATTTATCCAAACATTAAAACATCTAAATTTCTTTTAGTTTCTATGACCGGCGTCATTCTATTCTTGCCCACCAACATGAAGGATACCTTATAACTTGATAAGCAAATGCAGTTTATGTTCTCGTGATTTCAGTTGATGGGTATTTCCAAAAGACCCTCCACACATAATCTTATTTCACAGCCGTCAGGTGGCAGCAAAATATTGTACACTCGCAGGGTACCACGAGAAGGAGCTGTCTAAAACTAGCTGTCATACAGTTTTCCATGAAACAGTTTATCTTATCGGGAAAGAGTAAAAACCTTCCCTGGAAGGAAGTGTGTTAACACACCGCGAAGTTTCAAATTCTTATCTCTCGTGCTTTCGCAGGGCTTGTGCTATTGCACAGAATCAGTTAGCCTCTTCTGAAACATCCTTACCATCGTATATACTGAGAAAAGGGGGCTCATTCACATATCGTCATTCATTCCTGGTCAAAGCAAGGGCATTTGCGCTGAGTGTGTTTTCTGCTCCAGCATACCGCCTTTTTCCGAGCCATGGACGCTGACGCACGACAAGTCCTGGCTGTTTCCTGCAGGAAGCTGAACGAGATGCAGTCAAGCCGAAGGAAGGTGAGCCTCATCAAGAAGATTTTCGTTCTTCTGATGGTGCGGAAAGCCGAAAGAATCCTGGAGGCGCAGTTGGGCGACGACTCCTTCATTGACTCAGACGACGACGACATTGTTGTGCTCGTATGAATATGGTGCTTTGAAACTTCGCTGCTATGCGCGTAGGGAGCCTTACATATATTTCAAGGAGATGAGACGTGAGCTTCCTTAGTCTTTACAGGTTCATACTGAATGCGCTGTGCGCAACAGAATGACAAGAGGCAGGAATGACGTGCAGCAGTGCTACCCGAAATCTGTGTGAGACAAATCATCAACAAAAACAGTTTTTAGGAAAACACCATCGCGGCAAAATTTGAATATTTCTATTTATCATGAAGGTGGTTACATTTTTTCTTTGGTTTAACTATCCCGTCACAATAAATTAGCGCGCGAAAAAACGCACGAACAAAATAGAGAGCAAGGGTTAATAATAAAGGAACATAACAACTGAGGAAGGGCGGTGGCTACGGCTGGCATGCGCATTCGAAAATAGCAACACCTAAAGCAGTATTGAAGCAAAACGCTTACATAGCACACATTACCACCGCCACTTCACTGACACAATCAGAAAATAAATCCCCTAACGCAAAGAATTAAGGGTAAAAGAACTGAAAGAGAAAAAGTTAAAAAACAGACATGTTAGCTAATGTTTCGCCAATATTCAGATTAAGAGTAAATAACAAATAAACGCTGTCGTGTACCTAAACCTCATTGAAAAATAATGCGGTCGAAGAGGTTTGGGAGCCAAAAAGCAAAATTAAGCGAGCGTTGCGTCTTCTCCAATGCACACAAAAAATGTATCTACATCGACCCGTAATTCCTCGGGTTTAAGTAGCGAGGTAACGCCATTCACAGATTAGTCTCTCGACGCAAGGTGCCTTACGTTTTGTTTTTGCCGCAGACCGTTAATGCAGCCCACATTAACACAGTTTCATTTTAATTTATCTAAACATTAAAACATCTAAATTTCTTTCTTTGTTTCTATGACCGGCGTCATTCTATTCTTGCCCATCAACATGAAGGATACCTTATAGCTTGATAAGCAAATGCAGTTTATGTTCTCGTGATTTCAGTTGATGGATATTTCCAAAAGCCCCTCCACTCATAATCTTATTTCACAGCCGTCAGGTGGCAGCAAATTATTGTACACTCGCAGGGTACCCCGAGAAGGAGCTGTCTAAAACTAGCTGTCATACAGTTTTCAATGAGACAGTTTATCTTATCGGGAAAGAGTAAAAACCAGCCCTGGAAGGAAGTGTGTTAACAGACCGCGAAGATTCAAATTCTTATCTCTCGTGCTTTCGCAGGGCTTGTGCTATTGCACAGAATCAGTTAGCCTCCTCTGAAACATCCTTACCCTCGTACATACTGAGAAAAGGGGGCTCATTCACATATCGTCATTCATTCCTGGTCAAAGCAAGGGTATTTGCGCTGAGTGTGTTTTCTGCTCCAGCGTACCGCCTTTTTCCGAGCCGTGGACGCTGACGCCCGACAAGTCCTGGCGGTTTCCTGCAGGAAGCTGAACGAGATGCAGTCAAGCCGAGGGAAGGTGAGCCTCATCAAGAAGATTTTCGTTCTTCTGATGGTGCGGAAAGCCGAAAGAATCCTGGAGGCACAGTTGGGCGACGACTAATTCAGTGACTCATCCGACGACGACATTGTTGTGCTCGTATGAATATGGTGCTTTGAAACTTCGCTGCCATGCGCGCTGGGAGCCTAAGAAATTTTTAAAGGGGATGAGACGACACTTTTCTTAGTCTTTATAGGTCCATACTGAATGCGCTGTGCAGAACAGAATAACAAGAGGCAGGAATGACGTGTAGCAGTGCTACCCGAAAGCTGTGTGAGACAAATCATCAACAAAAACAGTTTATAGGAAAACACCATCGCGGCAAAATTTGAATAATTCTATTTATCATGAAGGTGGTTACATTTTTTCTTCGGTTTAAATATCCCGTCACAATGAAATAGCGCCCGGAAAAACACACGAACAAAATAGAGATGAATGGCTAATAATAAAGGAACATAACAACTAAGATGGGGCGGTGGCTACGGCTGGCATGCGCATTCGAAAATAGCAACACCTAAAGCAGTATTGAAGCAAAACGCTTGCATGGCACACATTACCACCGCCGCTTCACTGACACAATCAGGAAATAAACCCCCTAATCCAAAGAATTATGGGTAAAAGAACTGAAAGAGAAAGAAAATTAAAAACAGACATGTTAGCTAATATTTCGGCAATGGTCAGATTAAGAGTAAAAAACAAATAAACGCTGTAGTGTACCTAAACCTCCCTGACAAAGAATGCGGTCGAAAAGGTTTGGGAGCCAAAAAGCAAAGTTAAGCGAGCGTTGCGTCTTCTCCAATGCACACAAGAAATGTATCTACATCGACCGGTAATTCCTCGGGTTTAAGTAGCGAGGTAACGTCATTCACAGATTAGTCTCTCGACGCAAGGTGCCTTACGTTTTGTTTTTGCCGCAGACCGTTAATGCAGCCCACATTAACACAGTTTCATTTTAATTTATCTAAACATTAAAACATCTAAATTTCTTTCTTTGTTTCTATGAACGGCGTCATTCTATTCTTGCCCATCAACATGAAGGATACCTTATAAGTTGATAAGCAAATGCAGTTTATGTTCTCGTGATTTCAGTTGATGGATATTTCCAAAAGACCCTCCACACATAATCTTATTTCACAGCCGTCAGGTGGCAGCAAAAATATTGTACACTTGCAGGGTACCCCGAGAAGGAGCTGTCTAAAACTAGCTGTCATACAGTTTTCCATGAGACAGTTTATCTTATCGCGAAAGAGTAAAAACCTTCCCTGGAAGGAAGTGTGTTCCACTTTTATCGTTAACAGACCGCTAAGTTTCAAATTCTTATCTCTCGTGCTTTCGCAGGGCTTGTGCTATTGCACAGAATCAGTTAGCCTCCTCTGAAACATCCTTACCCTCGTACATACTGAGAAAAGGGGGCTCATTCACATATCGTCATTCATTCCTGGTCAAAGCAAGGGTATTTGCGCTGAGTGTGTTTTCTGCTCCAGCGTACCGCCTTTTTCCGAGCCATGGACGCTGACGCCCGACAAGTCCTGGCTGTTTCCTGCAGGAAGCTGAACGAGATGCAGTCAAGCCGAAGGAAGGTGAGCCTCATCAAGAAGATTTTCGTTCTTCTGATGGTGCGGAAAGCCGAAAGAATCCTGGAGGCGCAGTTGGGCGACGACTCCTTCAGTGACTCAGACGACGACGACATTGTTGTGCTCGTATGAATATGGTGCTTTGAAACTTCGCTGCCATGCGCGTCGGGAGCCTAAGAAATATTTAAAGGGGATGAGATGACAATCTTCTTAGTCTTTATAGGTCCATACTGAATGCGCTGTGCGCAACAGAATGACAAGAGGCAGGAATGACGTGTAGCAGTGCTACCCGAAAGCTGTGTGAGACAAATCATCAACAAAAACAGTTTATAGAAAAACACCATCGCTACAAAATTTGAATAATTCTATTTATCATGAAGGTAGTTACATTTTTTCTTCGGTTTAAATATCCCGTCACAATGAAATAGCGCCCGGAAAAACACACGAACAAAATAGAGAGGAATGATTAATAATAAAGGAACATAACAACTAAGAAGGGGCGGTGGCTACGGCTGGCATGCGCATTCGAAAATAGCAACACCTAAAGCATTATTGAAGCAAAACGCTTGCATGGCACACATTACCACCGCCACTTCACTGACACAATCAGAAAATAAACCCCCTAACGCAAAGAATTAAGAGTCAAAGAACTGAAAGAGAAAAAAATTAAAAAACAGACATGTTAGCTAATATTTCGGCAATGGTCAGATTAAGAGTAAAAAACAAATAAACGCTGCAGTGTACCTAAACCTCACTGACAAAGAATGCGGTCGAAGCGGTTTTGGAGCCAAAAAGCAAAATTAAGCGAGCGTTGCATCTTCTCCATTGCACACAAAAAATGTATCTACATCAACCGGTAATTCCTCGGGTTTAAGTAGCGAGGAACGTCATTCACAGATTAGTCTCTCGACCCAAGGTGCCTTACGTTTTGTTTTTGCCGCAGACCGTTAATGCAGCCCACATTAACACAGTTTCATTTTAATTTATCTAAACATTAAAACATCTAAATTTCTTTCTTTGTTTCTATGTCCGGCGTCATTCTATTCTTGCCCATCAACATGAAGGATACCTTATAACTTGATAAGCAAATGCAGTTTATGTTCTCGTGATTTCAGTTGATGGATATTTCCAAAAGACCCTCCACTCATCTTATTTCACAGCCGTCAGGTGGCAGCAATTATTGTACACTCGCAGGGTACCCCGAGATGGAGCTGTCTAAAACTAGCTGTCATACAGTTTTCCATGAGACAGTTTATCTTATCGGGAAAGAGTAAAAACCTTCCCTGGAAGGAAGTGTGTTAACAGACCGCGAAGATTCAAATTCTTATCTCTCGTGCTTTCGCAGGGCTTGTGCTATTGCACAGAATCAGTTAGCCTCCTCTGAAACATCCTTACCCTCGTACATACAGAGAAAAGGGGGCTCATTCACATATCGTCATTCATTCCTGGTCAAAGCACGGGTATTTGCGCTGAGTGTGTTTTCTGCTCCAGCGTACCGCCTTTTTCCGAGCCATGGACGCTGACGCCCGACAAGTCCTGGCGGTTTCCTGCAGGAAGCTGAACGAGATGCAGTCAAGCCGAAGGAAGGTGAGCCTCATCAAGAAGATTTTCGTTCTTCTGATGGTGCGGAAAGCCGAAAGAATCCTGGAGGCGCAGTTGGGCGACGACTCCTTCAGTGACTCAGACGACGACGACATTGTTGTGCTCGTATGAATATGGTGCTTTGAAACTTCGCTGCTATGCGCGTAGGGAGCCTAAGAAATATTTAAAGGGGATGAGACGACAATTTCCTTAGTCTTTATAGGTCCATACCGAATGCGCTGTGCGGAACAGAATGACAAGAGGCAGGAATGACGTGTAGCAGTGCTACCCGAAAGCTGTGTGAGACAAATCATCAACAAAAACAGTTTATAAAAAAACACCATCGCAGCAAAATTTGAATATTTCTATTTATCATGAAGGTGGTTACATTTTTTCTTTGGTTTAACTATCCCGTCACAATAAATTAGCGCGCGAAAAAACGCACGAACAAAATAGAGAGCAAGGGTTAATAATAAAGGAACATAACAACTGAGGAAGGGCGGTGGCTACGGCTGGCATGCGCATTCGAAAATAGCAACACCTAAAGCAGTATTGAAGCAAAACGCTTACATAGCACACATTACCACCGCCACTTCACTGACACAATCAGAAAATAAATCCCCTAACGCAAAGAATTAAGGGTAAAAGAACTGAAAGAGAAAAAAATTAAAAAACAGACATGTTAGCTAATGTTTTGCCAATGGTCAGATTATGAGTAAATAACAAATAAACGCTGTCGTGTACCTAAACCTCATTGAAAAATAATGCGGTCGAAGAGGTTTGGGAGCCAAAAAGCAAAATTAAGCGAGCGTTGCGTCTTCTCCAATGCACACAAAAAATGTATCTACATCGACCCGTAATTCCTCGGGTTTAAGTAGCGAGGTAACGCCATTCACAGATTAGTCTCTCGACGCAAGGTGCCTTACGTTTTGTTTTTGCCGCAGACCGTTAATGCAGCCCACATTAACACAGTTTCATTTTAATTTATCTAAACATTAAAACATCTAAATTTCTTATATTTTTTCTATGACCGGCGGCATTCTATTCTTCCCCATCAACATGAAGGATACCTTATAGCTTGATAAGCAAATGCAGTTTATGTTCTCGTGATTTCAGTTGATGGATATTTCCAAAAGCCCCTCCACACATAATCTTATTTCACAGCCGTCAGGTGGCAGCAAATTACTGTACACTCGCAGGGTACCCCGAGAAGGAGCTGTCTAAAACTAGCTGTCATACAGTTTTCAATGAGACAGTTTATCTTATCGGGAAAGAGTAAAACCTTCCCTGGAAGGAAGTGTGTTAACAGACCGCGAAGATTCAAATTCTTATCTCTCGTGCTTTCGCAGGGCTTGTGCTATTGCACAGAATCAGTTAGCCTCCTCTTAAACATCCTTACCCTCGTACATACTGAGAAAATGGGGCTCATTCACATATCGTCATTCATTCCTAGTCAAAGCAAGGGTATTTGCGCTGAGTGTGTTTTCTGCTCCAGCGTACCGCCTTTTTCCGAGCCATGGACGCTGACGCCCGACAAGTCCTGGCTGTTTCCTGCAGGAAGCTGAACGAGATGCAGTCAAGCCGAAGGAAGGTGAGCCTCATCAAGAAGATTTTCGTTCTTCTGATGGTGCGGAAAGCCGAAAGAATCCTGGAGGCGCAGTTGGGCGACGACTCCTTCAGTGACTCAGACGACGACGACATTGTTGTGCTCGTATGAATATGGTGCTTTGAAACTTCGCTGCTATGCGCGTAGGGAGCCTTACATATATTTCAAGGAGATGAGACGTGAGCTTCCTTAGTCTTTACAGGTTCATACTGAATGCGCTGTGCGCAACAGAATGACAAGAGGCAGGAATGACGTGTAGCAGTGCTACCCGAAAGCTGTGTGAGACAAATCATCAACAAAAACAGTTTATAGAAAATCACCATCGCGGCAAAATTTGAATAATTCTATTTATCATGAAGGTCGTTACATTTTTTCTTCGGTTTAAATATCCCGTCACAATAAAATTGCGCGCCAAAAAACACACGAAAAAAGTAGAGAGGAATGATTAATAATAAAGGAACATAACAACTAAGAAGGGGCGGTGGCTACGGCTGGCATGCGCATTCGAAAATAGCAACACCTAAAGCATTATTGAAGCAAAACGCTTGCATGGCACACATTACCACCGCCACTTCACTGACACAATCAGAAAATAAACCCCCTAACGCAAAGAATTAGGGGCAAAGAACTGAAAGAGAAAAAAAATTAAAAAACAGACATGTTAGCTAATATTTCGGCAATGGTCAGATTAAGAGTAAAAAACAAATAAACGCTGCAGTGTACCTAAACCTCACTGACAAAGAATGCGGTCGAAGCGGTTTGGGAGCCAAAAAGCAAAATTAAGCGAGCGTTGCATCTTCTCCAATGCACACAAAAAATGTATCTACATCGACCCGTAATTCCTCGGGTTTAGGTAGCGAGGTAACGTCATTCACAGATTAGTCTCTCGACGCAAGGTGCCTTACGTTTTCTTTTTGCCGCAGACCGTTAATGCAGCCCACATTAACACAGTTTCATTTTAATTTATCCAAACATTAAAACATCTAAATTTCTTTTAGTTTCTATGACCGGCGTCATTCTATTCTTCCCACCAACATGAAGGATACCTTATAACTTGATAAGCAAATGCAGTTTATGTTCTCGTGATTTCAGTTGATGGGTATTTCCAAAAGACCCTCCACACATAATCTTATTTCACAGCCGTCAGGTGGCAGCAAAAATATTGTACACTCGCAGGGTACCCCGAGAAGGAGCTGTCTAAAACTAGCTGTCATACAGTTTTCCATGAGACAGTTTATCTTATCGGGAAAGAGTAAAAACCTTCCCTGGAAGGAAGTGTGTTAACAGACCGCTAAGTTTCGAATTCTTATCTCTCGTGCTTTCGCAGGGCTTGTGCTATTGCACAGAATCAGTTAGCCTCCTCTGAAACATCCTTACCCTCGTACATACTGAGAAAAGGGGGCTCATTCACATATCGTCATTCATTCCTGGTCAAAGCAAGGGTATTTGCGCTGAGTGTGCTTTCTGCTCCAGCGTACCGCCTTTTTCCGAGCCATGGACGCTGACGCCCGACAAGTCCTGGCTGTTTCCTGCAGGAAGCTGAACGAGATGCAGTCAAGCCGAAGGAAGGTGAGCCTCATCAAGAAGATTTTCGTTCTTCTGATGGTGCGGAAAGCCGAAAGAATCCTGGAGGCGCAGTTGGGCGACGACTCCTTCAGTGACTCAGACGACGACGACATTGTTGTGCTCGTATGAATATGGTGCTTTGAAACTTCGCTGCTATGCGCGTAGGGAGCCTTACATATATTTCAAGGAGATGAGACGTGAGCTTCCTTAGTCTTTACAGGTTCATACTGAATGCGCTGTGCGCAACAGAATGACAAGAGGCAGGAATGACGTGTAGCAGTGCTACCCGAAAGCTGTGTGAGACAAATCATCAACAAAAACAGTTTAAAGAAAAACACCATCGCGGCAAAATTTGATTAATTCTATTTATCATGAAGGTAGTTACATTTTTTCTTCGGTTTAAATATCCCGTCACAATGAAATTGCGCGCCAAAAAACACGAAAAAAATAGAGAGGAATGATTAATAATAAAGGAACATAACAACTAAGAAGGGGCGGTGGCTACGGCTGGCATGCGCATTCGAAAATAGCAACACCTAAAGCATTATTGAAGCAAAACGCTTGCATGGCACACATTACCACCGCCACTTCACTGACACAATCAGAAAATAAACCCCCTAACGCAAAGAATTAAGGGTCAAAGAACTGAAAGAGAAAAAAAATTAAAAAACAGACATGTTAGCTAATATTTCGGCAATGGTCAGATTAAGAGTAAAAAACAAATAAACGCTGCAGTGTACCTAACCTCACTGACAAAGAATGCGGTCGAAGCGGTTTGGGAGCCAAAAAGCAAAGTTAAGCGAGCGTTGCGTCTTCTCCAATGCACACAAAAAATGTATCTACATCGACCGGTAATTCCTCGGGTTTAAGTAGCGAGGTAACGTCATTCCCAGATTAGTCTCTCGACGCAAGGTGCCTTACGTTTTGTTTTTGCCGCAGACCTTTAATGCAGCCCACATTAACACAGTTTCATTTTAATTTATCTAAACATTAAAACATCTAAATTTCTTTCTTTGTTTCTATGAACGGCGTCATTCTATTCTTGCCCATCAACATGAAGGATACCTTATAACTTGATAAGCAAATGCTGTTTATGTTCTCGTGATTTCAGTTGATGGATATTTCCAAAAGACCCTCCACACATAATCTTATTTCACAGCCGTCAGGTGGCAGCAAAAATATTGTACACTCGCAGGGTACCCCGAGAAGGAGCTGTCTAAAACTAGCTGTCATACAGTTTTCAATGAGGCAGTTTATCTTATCGGGAAAGAGTAAAAACCTTCCCTGGAAGGAAGTGTGTTCCACTTTTATCGTTAACAGACCGCTAAGTTTCAAATTCTTATCTCTCGTGCTTTCGCAGGGCTTGTGCTATTGCACAGAATCAGTTAGCCTCCTCTGAAACATCCTTACCATCGTACATACTGAGAAAAGGGGGCTCATTCACATATCGTCATTCATTCCTGGTCAAAGCAAGGGTATTTGCGCTGAGTGTGTTTTCTGCTCCAGCGTACCGCCTTTTTCCGAGCCATGGACGCTGACGCCCGACAAGTCCTGGCTGTTTCCTGCAGGAAGCTGAACGAGATGCAGTCAAGCCGAAGGAAGGTGAGCCTCATCAAGAAGATTTTCGTTCTTCTGATGGTGCAGAAAGCCGAAAGAATCCTGGAGGCGCAGTTGGGCGACGACTCCTTCAGTGACTCAGACGACGACGACATTGTTGTGCTCGTATGAATATGGTGCTTTGAAACTTCGCTGCCATGCGCGTCGGGAGCCTAAGAAATATTTAAAGGGGATGAGATGACAATCTTCTTAGTCTTTATAGGTCCATACTGAATGCGCTGTGCGGAACAGAATGACAAGAGGCAGGAATGACGTGTAGCAGTGCTACCCGAAAGCTGTGTGAGACAAATCATCAACAAAAACAGTTTATAGAAAAACACCATCGCAGCAAAATTTGAATATTTCTATTTATCATGAAGGTGGTTACATTTCTTCTTTGGTTTAACTATCCCGTCACAATAAATTAGCGCGCGAAAAAACGCACGAACAAAATAGAGAGCAAGGGTTAATAATAAAGGAACATAACAACTGAGGAAGGGCGGTGGCTACGGCTGGCATGCGCATTCGAAAATAGCAACACCTAAAGCAGTATTGAAGCAAAACGCTTACATAGCACACATTACCACCGCCACTTCACTGACACAATCAGAAAATAAATCCCCTAACGCAAAGAATTAAGGGTAAAAGAACTGAAAGAGAAAAAGTTAAAAAACAGACATGTTAGCTAATGTTTCGCCAATATTCAGATTAAGAGTAAATAACAAATAAACGCTGTCGTGTACCTAAACCTCATTGAAAAATAATGCGGTCGAAGAGGTTTGGGAGCCAAAAAGCAAAATTAAGCGAGCGTTGCTTCTCCTCCAATGCACACAAAAAATGTATCTACATCGACCCGTAATTCCTCGGGTTTAAGTAGCGAGGTAACTACATTCACAGATTAGTCTCTCGACGCAAGGTGCCTTACGTTTTGTTTTTGCCGCAGACCGTTAATGCAGCCCCAATTAACACAGTTTCATTTTAATTTATCTAAACATTAAAACATCTAAATTTCTTTCTTTGTTTCTATGACCGGCGTCATTCTATTCTTGCCCATCAACATGAAGGATACCTTATAGCTTGATAAGCAAATGCAGTTTATGTTCTCGTGATTTCAGTTGATGGATATTTCCAAAAGCCCCTCCACTCATAATCTTATTTCACAGCCGTCAGGTGGCAGCAAATTATTGTACACTCGCAGGGTACCCCGAGAAGGAGCTGTCTAAAACTAGCTGTCATACAGTTTTCAATGAGACAGTTTATCTTATCGGGAAAGAGTAAAAACCAGCCCTGGAAGGAAGTGTGTTAACAGGCCGCGAAGATTCAAATTCTTATCTCTCGTGCTTTCGCAGGGCTTGTGCTATTGCACAGAATCAGTTAGCCTCCTCTGAAACATCCTTACCCTCGTACATACTGAGAAAAGGGGGCTCATTCACATATCGTCATTCATTCCTGGTCAAAGCAAGGGTATTTGCGCTGAGTGTGTTTTCTGCTCCAGCGTACCGCCTTTTTCCGAGCCGTGGACGCTGACGCCCGACAAGTCCTGGCGGTTTCCTGCAGGAAGCTGAACGAGATGCAGTCAAGCCGAGGGAAGGTGAGCCTCATCAAGAAGATTTTCGTTCTTCTGATGGTGCGGAAAGCCGAAAGAATCCTGGAGGCACAGTTGGGCGACGACTCCTTCAGTGACTCAGACGACGACGACATTGTTGTGCTCGTATGAATATGGTGCTTTGAAACTTCGCTGCTATGCGCGTAGGGAGCCTAAGAAATATTTAAAGGGGATGAGACGACAATTTCCTTAGTCTTTATAGGTCCATACTGAATGCGCTGTGCGGAACAGAATGACAAGAGGCAGGAATGACGTGTAGCAGTGCTACCCGAAAGCTGTCTGAGACAAATCATCAACAAAAACAGTTTATAGAAAAACACCATCGCAGCAAAATTTGAATATTTCTATTTATCATGAAGGTGGTTACATTTCTTCTTTGGTTTAACTATCCCGTCACAATAAATTAGCGCGCGAAAAAACGCACGAACAAATTAGAGAGCAAGGGTTAATAATAAAGGAACATAACAACTGAGGAAGGGCGGTGGCTACGGCTGGCATGCGCATTCGAAAATAGCAACACCTAAAGCAGTATTGAAGCAAAACGCTTACATAGCACACATTACCACCGCCACTTCACTGACACAATCAGAAAATAAATCCCCTAACGCAAAGAATTAAGGGTAAAAGAACTGAAAGAGAAAAAGTTAAAAAACAGACATGTTAGCTAATGTTTCGCCAATATTCAGATTAAGAGTAAATAACAAATAAACGCTGTCGTGTACCTAAACCTCATTGAAAAATAATGCGGTCGAAGAGGTTTGGGAGCCAAAAAGCAAAATTAAGCGAGCGTTGCGTCTTCTCCAATGCACACAAAAAATGTATCTACATCGACCCGTAATTCCTCGGGTTTAAGTAGCGAGGTAACTACATTCACAGATTAGTCTCTCGACGCAAGGTGCCTTACGTTTTGTTTTTGCCGCAGACCGTTAATGCAGCCCCAATTAACACAGTTTCATTTTAATTTATCTAAACATTAAAACATCTAAATTTCTTTCTTTGTTTCTATGACCGGCGTCATTCTATTCTTGCCCATCAACATGAAGGATACCTTATAGCTTGATAAGCAAATGCAGTTTATGTTCTCGTGATTTCAGTTGATGGATATTTCCAAAAGCCCCTCCACTCATAATCTTATTTCACAGCCGTCAGGTGGCAGCAAATTATTGTACACTCGCAGGGTACCCCGAGAAGGAGCTGTCTAAAACTAGCTGTCATACAGTTTTCAATGAGACAGTTTATCTTATCGGGAAAGAGTAAAAACCAGCCCTGGAAGGAAGTGTGTTAACAGGCCGCGAAGATTCAAATTCTTATCTCTCGTGCTTTCGCAGGGCTTGTGCTATTGCACAGAATCAGTTAGCCTCCTCTGAAACATCCTTACCCTCGTACATACTGAGAAAAGGGGGCTCATTCACATATCGTCATTCATTCCTGGTCAAAGCAAGGGTATTTGCGCTGAGTGTGTTTTCTGCTCCAGCGTACCGCCTTTTTCCGAGCCGTGGACGCTGACGCCCGACAAGTCCTGGCGGTTTCCTGCAGGAAGCTGAACGAGATGCAGTCAAGCCGAGGGAAGGTGAGCCTCATCAAGAAGATTTTCGTTCTTCTGATGGTGCGGAAAGCCGAAAGAATCCTGGAGGCACAGTTGGGCGACGACTCCTTCAGTGACTCAGACGACGACGACATTGTTGTGCTCGTATGAATATGGTGCTTTGAAACTTCGCTGCTATGCGCGTAGGGAGCCTAAGAAATATTTAAAGGGGATGAGATGACAATCTTCTTAGTCTTTATAGGTCCATACTGAATGCGCTGTGCGCAACAGAATGACAAGAGGCAGGAATGACGTGTAGCAGTGCTACCCGAAAGCTGTGTGAGACAAATCATCAACAAAAACAGTTTATAGAAAAACACCATCGCGGCAAAATTTGAATAATTCTATTTATCATGAAGGTAGTTACATTTTTTCTTCGGTTTAAATATCCCGTCACAATGAAATTGCGCGCCAAAAAACACGAAAAAAATAGAGAGGAATGATTAATAATAAAGGAACATAACAACTAAGAAGGGGCGGTGGCTACGGCTGGCATGCGCATTCGAAAATAGCAACACCTAAAGCATTATTGAAGCAAAACGCTTGCATGGCACACATTACCACCGCCACTTCACTGACACAATCAGAAAATAAACCCCCTAACGCAAAGAATTAAGGGTCAAAGAACTGAAAGAGAAAAAAAATTAAAAAACAGACATGTTAGCTAATATTTCGGCAATGGTCAGATTAAGAGTAAAAAACAAATAAACGCTGCAGTGTACCTAACCTCACTGACAAAGAATGCGGTCGAAGCGGTTTGGGAGCCAAAAAGCAAAGTTAAGCGAGCGTTGCGTCTTCTCCAATGCACACAAAAAATGTATCTACATCGACCGGTAATTCCTCGGGTTTAAGTAGCGAGGTAACGTCATTCACAGATTAGTCTCTCGACGCAAGGTGCCTTACGTTTTGTTTTTGCCGCAGACCGTTAATGCAGCCCACATTAACACAGTTTCATTTTAATTTATCTAAACATTAAAACATCTAAATTTCTTTCTTTGTTTCTATGAACGGCGTCATTCTATTCTTGCCCATCAACATGAAGGATACCTTATAACTTGATAAGCAAATGCTGTTTATGTTCTCGTGATTTCAGTTGATGGATATTTCCAAAAGACCCTCCACACATAATCTTATTTCACAGCCGTCAGGTGGCAGCAAAAATATTGTACACTCGCAGGGTACCCCGAGAAGGAGCTGTCTAAAACTAGCTGTCATACAGTTTTCAATGAGGCAGTTTATCTTATCGGGAAAGAGTAAAAACCTTCCCTGGAAGGAAGTGTGTTCCACTTTTATCGTTAACAGACCGCTAAGTTTCAAATTCTTATCTCTCGTGCTTTCGCAGGGCTTGTGCTATTGCACAGAATCAGTTAGCCTCCTCTGAAACATCCTTACCATCGTACATACTGAGAAAAGGGGGCTCATTCACATATCGTCATTCATTCCTGGTCAAAGCAAGGGTATTGGCGCTGAGTGTGTTTTCTGCTCCAGCGTACCGCCTTTTTCCGAGCCATGGACGCTGACGCCCGACAAGTCCTGGCTGTTTCCTGCAGGAAGCTGAACGAGATGCAGTCAAGCCGAAGGAAGGTGAGCCTCATCAAGAAGATTTTCGTTCTTCTGATGGTGCAGAAAGCCGAAAGAATCCTGGAGGCGCAGTTGGGCGACGACTCCTTCAGTGACTCAGACGACGACGACATTGTTGTGCTCGTATGAATATGGTGCTTTGAAACTTCGCTGCCATGCGCGTCGGGAGCCTAAGAAATATTTAAAGGGGATGAGATGACAATCTTCTTAGTCTTTATAGGTCCATACTGAATGCGCTGTGCGCAACAGAATGACAAGAGGCAGGAATGACGTGTAGCAGTGCTACCCGAAAGCTGTGTGAGACAAATCATCAACAAAAACAGTTTATAGAAAAACACCATCGCGGCAAAATTTGAATAATTCTATTTATCATGAAGGTAGTTACATTTTTTCTTCGGTTTAAATATCCCGTCACAATGAAATTGCGCGCCAAAAAACACACGAAAAAAATAGAGAGGAATGATTAATAATAAAGGAACATAACAACTAAGAAGGGGCGGTGGCTACGGCTGGCATGCGCATTCGAAAATAGCAACACCTAAAGCATTATTGAAGCAAAACGCTTGCATGGCACACATTACCACCGCCACTTCACTGACACAATCAGAAAATAAACCCCCTAACGCAAAGAATTAAGAGTCAAAGAACTGAAAGAGAAAAAAAATTAAAAAACAGGCATGTTAGCTAATATTTCGGCAATGGTCAGATTAAGAGTAAATAACAAATAAACGCTGCATTGTACCTAAACCTCACTGACAAAGAATGCGGTCGAAGCGGTTTGGGAGCCAAAAAGCAAAATTAAGCGAGTGTTGCATCTTCTCCATTGCACACAAAAAATGTATCTACATCAACCGGTAATTCCTCGGGTTTAAGTAGCGAGGAACGTCATTCACAGATTAGTCTCTCGACCCAAGGTGCCTTACGTTTTGTTTTTGCCGCAGACCGTTAATGCAGCCCACATTAACACAGTTTCATTTTAATTTATCCAAACATTAAAACATCTAAATTTCTTTCTTTGTTTCTATGTCCGGCGTCATTCTATTCTTGCCCATCAACATGAAGGATACCTTATAACTTGATAAGCAAATGCAGTTTATGTTCTCGTGATTTCAGTTGATGGATATTTCCAAAAGACCCTCCACTCATAATCTTATTTCACAGCCGTCAGGTGGCAGCAAATTATTGTACACTCGCAGGGTACCCCGAGAAGGAGCTGTCTAAAACTAGCTGTCATACAGTTTTCAATGAGACAGTTTATCTTATCGGGAAAGAGTAAAAACCTTCCCTGGAAGGAAGTGTGTTAACAGACCGCGAAGATTCAAATTATTATCTCTCGTGCTTTCGCAGGGCTTGTGCTATTGCACAGAATCAGTTAGCCTCCTCTGAAACATCCTTACCCTCGTACATACAGAGAAAAGGGGGCTCATTCACATATCGTCATTCATTCCTGGTCAAAGCACGGGTATTTGCGCTGAGTGTGTTTTCTGCTCCAGCGTACCGCCTTTTTCCGAGCCATGGACGCTGACGCCCGACAATTCCTGGCGTTTTCCTGCAGGAAGCTGAACGAGATGCAGTCAAGCCGAAGGAAGGTGAGCCTCATCAAGAAGATTTTCGTTCTTCTGATGGTGCGGAAAGCCGAAAGAATCCTGGAGGCGCAGTTGGGCGACGACTCCTTCAGTGACTCAGACGACGACGACATTGTTGTGCTCGTATGAATATGGTGCTTTGAAACTTCGCTGCTATGCGCGTAGGGAGCCTAAGAAATATTTAAAGGGGATGAGACGACAATTTCCTTAGTCTTTATAGGTCCATACTGAATGCGCTGTGCGGAACAGAATGACAAGAGGCAGGAATGACGTGTAGCAGTGCTACCCGAAAGCTGTGTGAGACAAATCATCAACAAAAACAGTTTATAGAAAAACACCATCGCAGCAAAATTTGAATATTTCTATTTATCATGAAGGTGGTTACATTTCTTCTTTGGTTTAACTATCCCGTCACAATAAATTAGCGCGCGAAAAAACGCACGAACAAAATAGAGAGCAAGGGTTAATAATAAAGGAACATAACAACTGAGGAAGGGCGGTGGCTACGGCTGGCATGCGCATTCGAAAATAGCAACACCTAAAGCAGTATTGAAGCAAAACGCTTACATAGCACACATTACCACCGCCACTTCACTGACACAATCAGAAAATAAATCCCCTAACGCAAAGAATTAAGGGTAAAAGAACTGAAAGAGAAAAAGTTAAAAAACAGACATGTTAGCTAATGTTTCGCCAATATTCAGATTAAGAGTAAATAACAAATAAACGCTGTCGTGTACCTAAACCTCATTGAAAAATAATGCGGTCGAAGAGGTTTGGGAGCCAAAAAGCAAAATTAAGCGACCATTGCGTCTCCTCCAATGCACACAAAAAATGTATCTACATCGACCCGTAATTCCTCGGGTTTAAGTAGCGAGGTAACTACATTCACAGATTAGTCTCTCGACGCAAGGTGCCTTACGTTTTGTTTTTGCCGCAGACCGTTAATGCAGCCCCAATTAACACAGTTTCATTTTAATTTATCTAAACATTAAAACATCTAAATTTCTTTCTTTGTTTCTATGACCGGCGTCATTCTATTCTTGCCCATCAACATGAAGGATACCTTATAGCTTGATAAGCAAATGCAGTTTATGTTCTCGTGATTTCAGTTGATGGATATTTCCAAAAGCCCCTCCACTCATAATCTTATTTCACAGCCGTCAGGTGGCAGCAAATTATTGTACACTCGCAGGGTACCCCGAGAAGGAGCTGTCTAAAACTAGCTGTCATACAGTTTTCAATGAGACAGTTTATCTTATCGGGAAAGAGTAAAAACCAGCCCTGGAAGGAAGTGTGTTAACAGGCCGCGAAGATTCAAATTCTTATCTCTCGTGCTTTCGCAGGGCTTGTGCTATTGCACAGAATCAGTTAGCCTCCTCTGAAACATCCTTACCCTCGTACATACTGAGAAAAGGGGGCTCATTCACATATCGTCATTCATTCCTGGTCAAAGCAAGGGTATTTGCGCTGAGTGTGTTTTCTGCTCCAGCGTACCGCCTTTTTCCGAGCCGTGGACGCTGACGCCCGACAAGTCCTGGCGGTTTCCTGCAGGAAGCTGAACGAGATGCAGTCAAGCCGAGGGAAGGTGAGCCTCATCAAGAAGATTTTCGTTCTTCTGATGGTGCGGAAAGCCGAAAGAATCCTGGAGGCACAGTTGGGCGACGACTCCTTCAGTGACTCAGACGACGACGACATTGTTGTGCTCGTATGAATATGGTGCTTTGAAACTTCGCTGCTATGCGCGTAGGGAGCCTAAGAAATATTTAAAGGGGATGAGACGACAATTTCCTTAGTCTTTATAGGTCCATACTGAATGCGCTGTGCGGAACAGAATGACAAGAGGCAGGAATGACGTGTAGCAGTGCTACCCGAAAGCTGTGTGAGACAAATCATCAACAAAAACAGTTTATAGAAAAACACCATCGCAGCAAAATTTGAATATTTCTATTTATCATGAAGGTGGTTACATTTCTTCTTTGGTTTAACTATCCCGTCACAATAAATTAGCGCGCGAAAAAACGCACGAACAAATTAGAGAGCAAGGGTTAATAATAAAGGAACATAACAACTGAGGAAGGGCGGTGGCTACGGCTGGCATGCGCATTCGAAAATAGCAACACCTAAAGCAGTATTGAAGCAAAACGCTTACATAGCACACATTACCACCGCCACTTCACTGACACAATCAGAAAATAAATCCCCTAACACAAAGAATTAAGGGTAAAAGAACTGAAAGAGAAAAAGTTAAAAAACAGACATGTTAGCTAATGTTTCGCCAATATTCAGATTAAGAGTAAATAACAAATAAACGCTGTCGTGTACCTAAACCTCATTGAAAAATAATGCGGTCGAAGAGGTTTGGGAGCCAAAAAGCAAAATTAAGCGAGCGTTGCGTCTTCTCCAATGCACACAAAAAATGTATCTACATCGACCCGTAATTCCTCGGGTTTAAGTAGCGAGGTAACTACATTCACAGATTAGTCTCTCGACGCAAGGTGCCTTACGTTTTGTTTTTGCCGCAGACCGTTAATGCAGCCCCAATTAACACAGTTTCATTTTAATTTATCTAAACATTAAAACATCTAAATTTCTTTCTTTGTTTCTATGACCGGCGTCATTCTATTCTTGCCCATCAACATGAAGGATACCTTATAGCTTGATAAGCAAATGCAGTTTATGTTCTCGTGATTTAAGTTGATGGATATTTCCAAAAGCCCCTCCACTCATAATCTTATTTCACAGCCGTCAGGTGGCAGCAAATTATTGTACACTCGCAGGGTACCCCGAGAAGGAGCTGTCTAAAACTAGCTGTCATACAGTTTTCAATGAGACAGTTTATCTTATCGGGAAAGAGTAAAAACCAGCCCTGGAAGGAAGTGTGTTAACAGGCCGCGAAGATTCAAATTCTTATCTCTCGTGCTTTCGCAGGGCTTGTGCTATTGCACAGAATCAGTTAGCCTCCTCTGAAACATCCTTACCCTCGTACATACTGAGAAAAGGGGGCTCATTCACATATCGTCATTCATTCCTGGTCAAAGCAAGGGTATTTGCGCTGAGTGTGTTTTCTGCTCCAGCGTACCGCCTTTTTCCGAGCCGTGGACGCTGACGCCCGACAAGTCCTGGCGGTTTCCTGCAGGAAGCTGAACGAGATGCAGTCAAGCCGAGGGAAGGTGAGCCTCATCAAGAAGATTTTCGTTCTTCTGATGGTGCGGAAAGCCGAAAGAATCTTGGAGGCACAGTTGGGCGACGACTCCTTCAGTGACTCAGACGACGACGACATTGTTGTGCTCGTATGAATATGGTGCTTTGAAACTTCGCTGCTATGCGCGTAGGGAGCCTAAGAAATATTTAAAGGGGATGAGACGACAATTTCCTTAGTCTTTATAGGTCCATACTGAATGCGCTGTGCGGAACAGAATGACAAGAGGCAGGAATGACGTGTAGCAGTGCTACCCGAAAGCTGTGTGAGACAAATCATCAACAAAAACAGTTTATAGAAAAACACCATCGCAGCAAAATTTGAATATTTCTATTTATCATGAAGGTGGTTACATTTCTTCTTTGGTTTAACTATCCCGTCACAATAAATTAGCGCGCGAAAAAACGCACGAACAAAATAGAGAGCAAGGGTTAATAATAAAGGAACATAACAACTGAGGAAGGGCGGTGGCTACGGCTGGCATGCGCATTCGAAAATAGCAACACCTAAAGCAGTATTGAAGCAAAACGCTTACATAGCACACATTACCACCGCCACTTCACTGACACAATCAGAAAATAAATCCCCTAACGCAAAGAATTAAGGGTAAAAGAACTGAAAGAGAAAAAGTTAAAAAACAGACATGTTAGCTAATGTTTCGCCAATATTCAGATTAAGAGTAAATAACAAATAAACGCTGTCGTGTACCTAAACCTCATTGAAAAATAATGCGGTCGAAGAGGTTTGGGAGCCAAAAAGCAAAATTAAGCGAGCGTTGCGTCTTCTCCAATGCACACAAAAAATGTATCTACATCGACCCGTAATTCCTCGGGTTTAAGTAGCGAGGTAACTACATTCACAGATTAGTCTCTCGACGCAAGGTGCCTTACGTTTTGTTTTTGCCGCAGACCGTTAATGCAGCCCCAATTAACACAGTTTCATTTTAATTTATCTAAACATTAAAACATCTAAATTTCTTTCTTTGTTTCTATGACCGGCGTCATTCTATTCTTGCCCATCAACATGAAGGATACCTTATAGCTTGATAAGCAAATGCAGTTTATGTTCTCGTGATTTCAGTTGATGGATATTTCCAAAAGCCCCTCCACTCATAATCTTATTTCACAGCCGTCAGGTGGCAGCAAATTATTGTACACTCGCAGGGTACCCCGAGAAGGAGCTGTCTAAAACTAGCTGTCATACAGTTTTCAATGAGACAGTTTATCTTATCGGGAAAGAGTAAAAACCAGCCCTGGAAGGAAGTGTGTTAACAGGCCGCGAAGATTCAAATTCTTATCTCTCGTGCTTTCGCAGGGCTTGTGCTATTGCACAGAATCAGTTAGCCTCCTCTGAAACATCCTTACCCTCGTACATACTGAGAAAAGGGGGCTCATTCACATATCGTCATTCATTCCTGGTCAAAGCAAGGGTATTTGCGCTGAGTGTGTTTTCTGCTCCAGCGTACCGCCTTTTTCCGAGCCGTGGACGCTGACGCCCGACAAGTCCTGGCGGTTTCCTGCAGGAAGCTGAACGAGATGCAGTCAAGCCGAGGGAAGGTGAGCCTCATCAAGAAGATTTTCGTTCTTCTGATGGTGCGGAAAGCCGAAAGAATCCTGGAGGCACAGTTGGGCGACGACTCCTTCAGTGACTCATCCGACGACGACATTGTTGTGCTCGTATGAATATGGTGCTTTGAAACTTCGCTGCCATGCGCGTCGGGAGCCTAAGAAATATTTAAAGGGGATGAGACGACACTTTTCTTAGTCTTTATAGGTCCATACTGAATGCGCTGTGCAGAACAGAATAACAAGAGGCAGGAATGACGTGTAGCAGTGCTACCCGAAAGCTGTGTGAGACAAATCATCAACAAAAACAGTTTATAGGAAAACACCATCGCGGCAAAATTTGAATAATTCTATTTATCATGAAGGTGGTTACATTTTTTCTTCGGTTTAAATATCCCGTCACAATGAAATAGCGCCCGGAAAAACACACGAACAAAATAGAGATGAATGGCTAATAATAAAGGAACATAACAACTAAGATGGGGCGGTGGCTACGGCTGGCATGCGCATTCGAAAATAGCAACACCTAAAGCAGTATTGAAGCAAAACGCTTGCATGGCACACATTACCACCGCCGCTTCACTGACACAATCAGGAAATAAACCCCCTAATCCAAAGAATTATGGGTAAAAGAACTGAAAGAGAAAGAAAATTAAAAACAGACATGTTAGCTAATATTTCGGCAATGGTCAGATTAAGAGTAAAATACAAATAAACGCTGTAGTGTACCTAAACCTCCCTGACAAAGAATGCGGTCGAAAAGGTTTGGGAGCCAAAAAGCAAAGTTAAGCGAGCGTTGCGTCTTCTCCAATGCACACAAAAAATGTATCTACATCGACCGGTAATTCCTCGGGTTTAAGTAGCGAGGTAACGTCATTCACAGATTAGTCTCTCGACGCAAGGTGCCTTACGTTTTGTTTTTGCCGCAGACCGTTAATGCAGCCCACATTAACACAGTTTCATTTTAATTTATCTAAACATTAAAACATCTAAATTTCTTTCTTTGTTTCTATGACCGGCGTCATTCTATTCTTGCCCATCAACATGAAGGATACCTTATAGCTTGATAAGCAAATGCAGTTTATGTTCTCGTGATTTCAGTTGATGGATATTTCCAAAAGCCCCTCCACTCATAATCTTATTTCACAGCCGTCAGGTGGCAGCAAATTATTGTACACTCGCAGGGTACCCCGAGAAGGAGCTGTCTAAAACTAGCTGTCATACAGTTTTCAATGAGACAGTTTATCTTATCGGGAAAGAGTAAAAACCAGCCCTGGAAGGAAGTGTGTTAACAGGCCGCGAAGATTCAAATTCTTATCTCTCGTGCTTTCGCAGGGCTTGTGCTATTGCACAGAATCAGTTAGCCTCCTCTGAAACATCCTTACCCTCGTACATACTGAGAAAAGGGGGCTCATTCACATATCGTCATTCATTCCTGGTCAAAGCACGGGTATTTGCGCTGAGTGTGTTTTCTGCTCCAGCGTACCGCCTTTTTCCGAGCCATGGACGCTGACGCCCGACAAGTCCTGGCTGTTTCCTGCAGGAAGCTGAACGAGATGCAGTCAAGCCGAGGGAAGGTGAGCCTCATCAAGAAGATTTTCGTTCTTCTGATGGTGCGGAAAGCCGAAAGAATCTTGGAGGCACAGTTGGGCGACGACTCCTTCAGTGACTCAGACGACGACGACATTGTTGTGCTCGTATGAATATGGTGCTTTGAAACTTCGCTGCTATGCGCGTAGGGAGCCTAAGAAATATTTAAAGGGGATGAGACGACAATTTCCTTAGTCTTTATAGGTCCATACTGAATGCGCTGTGCGGAACAGAATGACAAGAGGCAGGAATGACGTGTAGCAGTGCTACCCGAAAGCTGTGTGAGACAAATCATCAACAAAAACAGTTTATAGAAAAACACCATCGCAGCAAAATTTGAATATTTCTATTTATCATGAAGGTGGTTACATTTCTTCTTTGGTTTAACTATCCCGTCACAATAAATTAGCGCGCGAAAAAACGCACGAACAAAATAGAGAGCAAGGGTTAATAATAAAGGAACATAACAACTGAGGAAGGGCGGTGGCTACGGCTGGCATGCGCATTCGAAAATAGCAACACCTAAAGCAGTATTGAAGCAAAACGCTTACATAGCACACATTACCACCGCCACTTCACTGACACAATCAGAAAATAAATCCCCTAACGCAAAGAATTAAGGGTAAAAGAACTGAAAGAGAAAAAGTTAAAAAACAGACATGTTAGCTAATGTTTCGCCAATATTCAGATTAAGAGTAAATAACAAATAAACGCTGTCGTGTACCTAAACCTCATTGAAAAATAATGCGGTCGAAGAGGTTTGGGAGCCAAAAAGCAAAATTAAGCGAGCGTTGCGTCTTCTCCAATGCACACAAAAAATGTATCTACATCGACCCGTAATTCCTCGGGTTTAAGTAGCGAGGTAACTACATTCACAGATTAGTCTCTCGACGCAAGGTGCCTTACGTTTTGTTTTTGCCGCAGACCGTTAATGCAGCCCCAATTAACACAGTTTCATTTTAATTTATCTAAACATTAAAACATCTAAATTTCTTTCTTTGTTTCTATGACCGGCGTCATTCTATTCTTGCCCATCAACATGAAGGATACCTTATAGCTTGATAAGCAAATGCAGTTTATGTTCTCGTGATTTCAGTTGATGGATATTTCCAAAAGCCCCTCCACTCATAATCTTATTTCACAGCCGTCAGGTGGCAGCAAATTATTGTACACTCGCAGGGTACCCCGAGAAGGAGCTGTCTAAAACTAGCTGTCATACAGTTTTCAATGAGACAGTTTATCTTATCGGGAAAGAGTAAAAACCAGCCCTGGAAGGAAGTGTGTTAACAGGCCGCGAAGATTCAAATTCTTATCTCTCGTGCTTTCGCAGGGCTTGTGCTATTGCACAGAATCAGTTAGCCTCCTCTGAAACATCCTTACCCTCGTACATACTGAGAAAAGGGGGCTCATTCACATATCGTCATTCATTCCTGGTCAAAGCAAGGGTATTTGCGCTGAGTGTGTTTTCTGCTCCAGCGTACCGCCTTTTTCCGAGCCGTGGACGCTGACGCCCGACAAGTCCTGGCGGTTTCCTGCAGGAAGCTGAACGAGATGCAGTCAAGCCGAGGGAAGGTGAGCCTCATCAAGAAGATTTTCGTTCTTCTGATGGTGCGGAAAGCCGAAAGAATCCTGGAGGCACAGTTGGGCGACGACTCCTTCAGTGACTCATCCGACGACGACATTGTTGTGCTCGTATGAATATGGTGCTTTGAAACTTCGCTGCCATGCGCGTCGGGAGCCTAAGAAATATTTAAAGGGGATGAGACGACACTTTTCTTAGTCTTTATAGGTCCATACTGAATGCGCTGTGCAGAACAGAATAACAAGAGGCAGGAATGACGTGTAGCAGTGCTACCCGAAAGCTGTGTGAGACAAATCATCAACAAAAACAGTTTATAGGAAAACACCATCGCGGCAAAATTTGAATAATTCTATTTATCATGAAGGTGGTTACATTTTTTCTTCGGTTTAAATATCCCGTCACAATGAAATAGCGCCCGGAAAAACACACGAACAAAATAGAGATGAATGGCTAATAATAAAGGAACATAACAACTAAGATGGGGCGGTGGCTACGGCTGGCATGCGCATTCGAAAATAGCAACACCTAAAGCAGTATTGAAGCAAAACGCTTGCATGGCACACATTACCACCGCCGCTTCACTGACACAATCAGGAAATAAACCCCCTAATCCAAAGAATTATGGGTAAAAGAACTGAAAGAGAAAGAAAATTAAAAACAGACATGTTAGCTAATATTTCGGCAATGGTCAGATTAAGAGTAAAATACAAATAAACGCTGTAGTGTACCTAAACCTCCCTGACAAAGAATGCGGTCGAAAAGGTTTGGGAGCCAAAAAGCAAAGTTAAGCGAGCGTTGCGTCTTCTCCAATGCACACAAAAAATGTATCTACATCGACCGGTAATTCCTCGGGTTTAAGTAGCGAGGTAACGTCATTCACAGATTAGTCTCTCGACGCAAGGTGCCTTACGTTTTGTTTTTGCCGCAGACCGTTAATGCAGCCCACATTAACACAGTTTCATTTTAATTTATCTAAACATTAAAACATCTAAATTTCTTTCTTTGTTTCTATGACCGGCGTCATTCTATTCTTGCCCATCAACATGAAGGATACCTTATAGCTTGATAAGCAAATGCAGTTTATGTTCTCGTGATTTCAGTTGATGGATATTTCCAAAAGCCCCTCCACTCATAATCTTATTTCACAGCCGTCAGGTGGCAGCAAATTATTGTACACTCGCAGGGTACCCCGAGAAGGAGCTGTCTAAAACTAGCTGTCATACAGTTTTCAATGAGACAGTTTATCTTATCGGGAAAGAGTAAAAACCAGCCCTGGAAGGAAGTGTGTTAACAGGCCGCGAAGATTCAAATTCTTATCTCTCGTGCTTTCGCAGGGCTTGTGCTATTGCACAGAATCAGTTAGCCTCCTCTGAAACATCCTTACCCTCGTACATACTGAGAAAAGGGGGCTCATTCACATATCGTCATTCATTCCTGGTCAAAGCAAGGGTATTTGCGCTGAGTGTGTTTTCTGCTCCAGCGTACCGCCTTTTTCCGAGCCGTGGACGCTGACGCCCGACAAGTCCTGGCGGTTTCCTGCAGGAAGCTGAACGAGATGCAGTCAAGCCGAGGGAAGGTGAGCCTCATCAAGAAGATTTTCGTTCTTCTGATGGTGCGGAAAGCCGAAAGAATCTTGGAGGCACAGTTGGGCGACGACTCCTTCAGTGACTCAGACGACGACGACATTGTTGTGCTCGTATGAATATGGTGCTTTGAAACTTCGCTGCTATGCGCGTAGGGAGCCTAAGAAATATTTAAAGGAGATGAGACGACAATTTCCTTAGTCTTTATAGGTCCATACTGAATGCGCTGTGCGGAACAGAATGACAAGAGGCAGGAATGACGTGTAGCAGTGCTACCCGAAAGCTGTGTGAGACAAATCATCAACAAAAACAGTTTATAGAAAAACACCATCGCAGCAAAATTTGAATATTTCTATTTATCATGAAGGTGGTTACATTTCTTCTTTGGTTTAACTATCCCGTCACAATAAATTAGCGCGCGAAAAAACGCACGAACAAAATAGAGAGCAAGGGTTAATAATAAAGGAACATAACAACTGAGGAAGGGCGGTGGCTACGGCTGGCATGCGCATTCGAAAATAGCAACACCTAAAGCAGTATTGAAGCAAAACGCTTACATAGCACACATTACCACCGCCACTTCACTGACACAATCAGAAAATAAATCCCCTAACGCAAAGAATTAAGGGTAAAAGAACTGAAAGAGAAAAAGTTAAAAAACAGACATGTTAGCTAATGTTTCGCCAATATTCAGATTAAGAGTAAATAACAAATAAACGCTGTCGTGTACCTAAACCTCATTGAAAAATAATGCGGTCGAAGAGGTTTGGGAGCCAAAAAGCAAAATTAAGCGAGCGTTGCGTCTTCTCCAATGCACACAAAAAATGTATCTACATCGACCCGTAATTCCTCGGGTTTAAGTAGCGAGGTAACTACATTCACAGATTAGTCTCTCGACGCAAGGTGCCTTACGTTTTGTTTTTGCCGCAGACCGTTAATGCAGCCCCAATTAACACAGTTTCATTTTAATTTATCTAAACATTAAAACATCTAAATTTCTTTCTTTGTTTCTATGACCGGCGTCATTCTATTCTTGCCCATCAACATGAAGGATACCTTATAGCTTGATAAGCAAATGCAGTTTATGTTCTCGTGATTTCAGTTGATGGATATTTCCAAAAGCCCCTCCACTCATAATCTTATTTCACAGCCGTCAGGTGGCAGCAAATTATTGTACACTCGCAGGGTACCCCGAGAAGGAGCTGTCTAAAACTAGCTGTCATACAGTTTTCAATGAGACAGTTTATCTTATCGGGAAAGAGTAAAAACCAGCCCTGGAAGGAAGTGTGTTAACAGGCCGCGAAGATTCAAATTCTTATCTCTCGTGCTTTCGCAGGGCTTGTGCTATTGCACAGAATCAGTTAGCCTCCTCTGAAACATCCTTACCCTCGTACATACTGAGAAAAGGGGGCTCATTCACATATCGTCATTCATTCCTGGTCAAAGCAAGGGTATTTGCGCTGAGTGTGTTTTCTGCTCCAGCGTACCGCCTTTTTCCGAGCCGTGGACGCTGACGCCCGACAAGTCCTGGCGGTTTCCTGCAGGAAGCTGAACGAGATGCAGTCAAGCCGAGGGAAGGTGAGCCTCATCAAGAAGATTTTCGTTCTTCTGATGGTGCGGAAAGCCGAAAGAATCCTGGAGGCACAGTTGGGCGACGACTCCTTCAGTGACTCATCCGACGACGACATTGTTGTGCTCGTATGAATATGGTGCTTTGAAACTTCGCTGCCATGCGCGTCGGGAGCCTAAGAAATATTTAAAGGGGATGAGACGACACTTTTCTTAGTCTTTATAGGTCCATACTGAATGCGCTGTGCAGAACAGAATAACAAGAGGCAGGAATGACGTGTAGCAGTGCTACCCGAAAGCTGTGTGAGACAAATCATCAACAAAAACAGTTTATAGGAAAACACCATCGCGGCAAAATTTGAATAATTCTATTTATCATGAAGGTGGTTACATTTTTTCTTCGGTTTAAATATCCCGTCACAATGAAATAGCGCCCGGAAAAACACACGAACAAAATAGAGATGAATGGCTAATAATAAAGGAACATAACAACTAAGATGGGGCGGTGGCTACGGCTGGCATGCGCATTCGAAAATAGCAACACCTAAAGCAGTATTGAAGCAAAACGCTTGCATGGCACACATTACCACCGCCGCTTCACTGACACAATCAGGAAATAAACCCCCTAATCCAAAGAATTATGGGTAAAAGAACTGAAAGAGAAAGAAAATTAAAAACAGACATGTTAGCTAATATTGCGGCAATGGTCAGATTAAGAGTAAAATACAAATAAACGCTGTAGTGTACCTAAACCTCCCTGACAAAGAATGCGGTCGAAAAGGTTTGGGAGCCAAAAAGCAAAGTTAAGCGAGCGTTGCGTCTTCTCCAATGCACACAAAAAATGTATCTACATCGACCGGTAATTCCTCGGGTTTAAGTAGCGAGGTAACGTCATTCACAGATTAGTCTCTCGACGCAAGGTGCCTTACGTTTTGTTTTTGCCGCAGACCGTTAATGCAGCCCACATTAACACAGTTTCATTTTAATTTATCTAAACATTAAAACATCTAAATTTCTTTCTTTGTTTCTATGAACGGCGTCATTCTATTCTTGCCCATCAACATGAAGGATACCTTATAACTTGATAAGCAAATGCAGTTTATGTTCTCGTGATTTCAGTTGATGGATATTTCCAAAAGACCCTCCACACATAATCTTATTTCACAGCCGTCAGGTGGCAGCAAAAATATTGTACACTTGCAGGGTACCCCGAGAAGGAGCTGTCTAAAACTAGCTGTCATACAGTTTTCCATGAGACAGTTTATCTTATCGGGAAAGAGTAAAAACCTTCCCTGGAAGGAAGTGTGTTCCACTTTTATCGTTAACAGACCGCTAAGTTTCGAATTCTTATCTCTCGTGCTTTCGCAGGGCTTGTGCTATTGCACAGAATCAGTTAGCCTCCTCTGAAACATCCTTACCCTCGTACATACTGAGAAAAGGGGGCTCATTCACATATCGTCATTCATTCCTGGTCAAAGCACGGGTATTTGCGCTGAGTGTGTTTTCTGCTCCAGCGTACCGCCTTTTTCCGAGCCATGGACGCTGACGCCCGACAAGTCCTGGCTGTTTCCTGCAGGAAGCTGAACGAGATGCAGTCAAGCCGAAGGAAGGTGAGCCTCATCAAGAAGATTTTCGTTCTTCTGATGGTGCGGAAAGCCGAAAGAATCCTGGAGGCGCAGTTGGGCGACGACTCCTTCAGTGACTCAGACGACGACGACATTGTTGTGCTCGTATGAATATGGTGCTTTGAAACTTCGCTGCTATGCGCGTAGGGAGCCTTACATATATTTCAAGGAGATGAGACGTGAGCTTCCTTAGTCTTTACAGGTTCATACTGAATGCGCTGTGCGCAACAGAATGACAAGAGGCAGGAATGACGTGTAGCAGTGCTACCCGAAAGCTGTGTGAGACAAATCATCAACAAAAACAGTTTATAGAAAAACACCATCGCGGCAAAATTTGAATAATTCTATTTATCATGAAGGTAGTTACATTTTTTCTTCGGTTTAAATATCCCGTCACAATGAAATTGCGCGCCAAAAAACACGAAAAAAATAGAGAGGAATGATTAATAATAAAGGAACATAACAACTAAGAAGGGGCGGTGGCTACGGCTGGCATGCGCATTCGAAAATAGCAACACCTAAAGCATTATTGAAGCAAAACGCTTGCATGGCACACATTACCACCGCCACTTCACTGACACAATCAGAAAATAAACCCCCTAACGCAAAGAATTAAGGGTCAAAGAACTGAAAGAGAAAAAAAATTAAAAAACAGACATGTTAGCTAATATTTCGGCAATGGTCAGATTAAGAGTAAAAAACAAATAAACGCTGCAGTGTACCTAACCTCACTGACAAAGAATGCGGTCGAAGCGGTTTGGGAGCCAAAAAGCAAAGTTAAGCGAGCGTTGCGTCTTCTCCAATGCACACAAAAAATGTATCTACATCGACCGGTAATTCCTCGGGTTTAAGTAGCGAGGTAACGTCATTCACAGATTAGTCTCTCGACGCAAGGTGCCTTACGTTTTGTTTTTGCCGCAGACCGTTAATGCAGCCCACATTAACACAGTTTCATTTTAATTTATCTAAACATTAAAACATCTAAATTTCTTTCTTTGTTTCTATGAACGGCGTCATTCTATTCTTGCCCATCAACATGAAGGATACCTTATAACTTGATAAGCAAATGCTGTTTATGTTCTCGTGATTTCAGTTGATGGATATTTCCAAAAGACCCTCCACACATAATCTTATTTCACAGCCGTCAGGTGGCAGCAAAAATATTGTACACTCGCAGGGTACCCCGAGAAGGAGCTGTCTAAAACTAGCTGTCATACAGTTTTCAATGAGGCAGTTTATCTTATCGGGAAAGAGTAAAAACCTTCCCTGGAAGGAAGTGTGTTCCACTTTTATCGTTAACAGACCGCTAAGTTTCAAATTCTTATCTCTCGTGCTTTCGCAGGGCTTGTGCTATTGCACAGAATCAGTTAGCCTCCTCTGAAACATCCTTACCATCGTACATACTGAGAAAAGGGGGCTCATTCACATATCGTCATTCATTCCTGGTCAAAGCAAGGGTATTTGCGCTGAGTGTGTTTTCTGCTCCAGCGTACCGCCTTTTTCCGAGCCATGGACGCTGACGCCCGACAAGTCCTGGCTGTTTCCTGCAGGAAGCTGAACGAGATGCAGTCAAGCCGAAGGAAGGGAAGCCTCATCAAGAAGATTTTCGTTCTTCTGATGGTGCAGAAAGCCGAAAGAATCCTGGAGGCGCAGTTGGGCGACGACTCCTTCAGTGACTCAGACGACGACGACATTGTTGTGCTCGTATGAATATGGTGCTTTGAAACTTCGCTGCCATGCGCGTCGGGAGCCTAAGAAATATTTAAAGGGGATGAGATGACAATCTTCTTAGTCTTTATAGGTCCATACTGAATGCGCTGTGCGCAACAGAATGACAAGAGGCAGGAATGACGTGTAGCAGTGATACCCGAAAGCTGTGTGAGACAAATCATCAACAAAAACAGTTTATAGAAAAACACCATCGCGGCAAAATTTGAATAATTCTATTTATCATGAAGGTAGTTACATTTTTTCTTCGGTTTAAATATCCCGTCACAATGAAATTGCGCGCCAAAAAACACACGAAAAAAATAGAGAGGAATGATTAATAATAAAGGAACATAACAACTAAGAAGGGGCGGTGGCTACGGCTGGCATGCGCATTCGAAAATAGCAACACCTAAAGCATTATTGAAGCAAAACGCTTGCATGGCACACATTACCACCGCCACTTCACTGACACAATCAGAAAATAAACCCCCTAACGCAAAGAATTAAGAGTCAAAGAACTGAAAGAGAAAAAAAATTAAAAAACAGGCATGTTAGCTAATATTTCGGCAATGGTCAGATTAAGAGTAAAAAACAAATAAACGCTGCATTGTACCTAAACCTCACTGACAAAGAATGCGGTCGAAGCCGTTTGGGAGCCAAAAAGCAAAATTAAGCGAGTGTTGCATCTTCTCCATTGCACACAAAAAATGTATCTACATCAACCGGTAATTCCTCGGGTTTAAGTAGCGAGGAACGTCATTCACAGATTAGTCTCTCGACCCAAGGTGCCTTACGTTTTGTTTTTGCCGCAGACCGTTAATGCAGCCCACATTAACACAGTTTCATTTTAATTTATCCAAACATTAAAACATCTAAATTTCTTTCTTTGTTTCTATGTCCGGCGTCATTCTATTCTTGCCCATCAACATGAAGGATACCTTATAACTTGATAAGCAAATGCAGTTTATGTTCTCGTGATTTCAGTTGATGGATATTTCCAAAAGACCCTCCACTCATAATCTTATTTCACAGCCGTCAGGTGGCAGCAAATTATTGTACACTCGCAGGGTACCCCGAGAAGGAGCTGTCTAAAACTAGCTGTCATACAGTTTTCAATGAGACAGTTTATCTTATCGGGAAAGAGTAAAAACCTTCCCTGGAAGGAAGTGTGTTAACAGACCGCGAAGATTCAAATTATTATCTCTCGTGCTTTCGCAGGGCTTGTGCTATTGCACAGAATCAGTTAGCCTCCTCTGAAACATCCTTACCCTCGTACATACAGAGAAAAGGGGGCTCATTCACATATCGTCATTCATTCCTGGTCAAAGCACGGGTATTTGCGCTGAGTGTGTTTTCTGCTCCAGCGTACCGCCTTTTTCCGAGCCATGGACGCTGACGCCCGACAATTCCTGGCGTTTTCCTGCAGGAAGCTGAACGAGATGCAGTCAAGCCGAAGGAAGGTGAGCCTCATCAAGAAGATTTTCGTTCTTCTGATGGTGCGGAAAGCCGAAAGAATCCTGGAGGCGCAGTTGGGCGACGACTCCTTCAGTGACTCAGACGACGACGACATTGTTGTGCTCGTATGAATATGGTGCTTTGAAACTTCGCTGCTATGCGCGTAGGGAGCCTAAGAAATATTTAAAGGGGATGAGACGACAATTTCCTTAGTCTTTATAGGTCCATACTGAATGCGCTGTGCGGAACAGAATGACAAGAGGCAGGAATGACGTGTAGCAGTGCTACCCGAAAGCTGTGTGAGACAAATCATCAACAAAAACAGTTTATAGAAAAACACCATCGCAGCAAAATTTGAATATTTCTATTTATCATGAAGGTGGTTACATTTCTTCTTTGGTTTAACTATCCCGTCACAATAAATTAGCGCGCGAAAAAACGCACGAACAAAATAGAGAGCAAGGGTTAATAATAAAGGAACATAACAACTGAGGAAGGGCGGTGGCTACGGCTGGCATGCGCATTCGAAAATAGCAACACCTAAAGCAGTATTGAAGCAAAACGCTTACATAGCACACATTACCACCGCCACTTCACTGACACAATCAGAAAATAAATCCCCTAACGCAAAGAATTAAGGGTAAAAGAACTGAAAGAGAAAAAAATTAAAAAACAGACATGTTAGCTAATGTTTCGCCAATGGTCAGATTAAGAGTAAATAACAAATAAACGCTGTCGTGTACCTAAACCTCATTGAAAAATAATGCGGTCGAAGAGGGTTGGGAGCCAAAAAGCAAAATTAAGCGAGCTTTGCATCTTCTCCATTGCACACAAAAAATATATCTACATCAACCGGTAATTCCTCGGGTTTAAGTAGCGAGGAACGTCATTCACAGATTAGTCTCTCGACGCAAGGTGCCTTACGTTTTCTTTTTGCCGCAGACCGTTAATGCAGCCCACTTAACACAGTTTCATTTTAATTTATCCAAACATTAAAACATCTAAATTTCTTTTAGTTTCTATGACCGGCGTCATTCTATTCTTGCCCACCAACATGAAGGATACCTTATAACTTGATAAGCAAATGCAGTTTATGTTCTCGTGATTTCAGTTGATGGGTATTTCCAAAAGACCCTCAACACATAATCTTATTTCACAGCCGTCAGGTGGCAGCAAAATATTGTACACTCGCAGGGTACCACGAGAAGGAGCTGTCTAAAACTAGCTGTCATACAGTTTTCCATGAGACAGTATATCTTATCGGGAAAGAGTAAAAACCTTCCCTGGAAGGAAGTGTGTTAACAGACCGCGAAGTTTCAAATTCTTATCTCTCGTGCTTTCGCAGGGCTTGTGCTATTGCACAGAATCAGTTAGCCTCCTCTGAAACATCCTTACCATCGTATATACTGAGAAAAGGGGGCTCATTCACATATCGTCATTCATTCCTGGTCAAAGCAAGGGTATTTGTGCTGAGTGTGTTTTCTGCTCCAGCATACCGCCTTTTTCCGAGCCATGGACGCTGACGCCCGACAAGTCCTGGCTGTTTCCTGCAGGAAGCTGAACGAGATGCAGTCAAGCCGAAGGAAGGTGAGCCTCATCAAGAAGATTTTCGTTCTTCTGATGGTGCGGAAAGCCGAAAGAATCCTGGAGGCGCAGTTGGGCGACGACTCCTTCAGTGACTCAGACGACGACGACATTGTTGTGCTCGTATGAATATGGTGCTTTGAAACTTCGCTGCTATGCGCGTAGGGAGCCTTACATATATTTCAAGGAGATGAGACGTGAGCTTCCTTAGTCTTTACAGGTTCATACTGAATGCGCTGTGCGCAACAGAATGACAAGAGGCAGGAATGACGTGCAGCAGTGCTACCCGAAATCTGTGTGAGACAAATCATCAACAAAAACAGTTTTTAGGAAAACACCATCGCGGCAAAATTTGAATATTTCTATTTATCATGAAGGTGGTTACATTTTTTCTTTGGTTTAACTATCCCGTCACAATAAATTAGCGCGCGAAAAAACGCACGAACAAAATAGAGAGCAAGGGTTAATAATAAAGGAACATAACAACTGAGGAAGGGCGGTGGCTACGGCTGGCATGCGCATTCGAAAATAGCAACACCTAAAGCAGTATTGAAGCAAAACGCTTACATAGCACACATTACCACCGCCACTTCACTGACACAATCAGAAAATAAATCCCCTAACGCAAAGAATTAAGGGTAAAAGAACTGAAAGAGAAAAAGTTAAAAAACAGACATGTTAGCTAATGTTTCGCCAATATTCAGATTAAGAGTAAATAACAAATAAACGCTGTCGTGTACCTAAACCTCATTAAAAAATAATGCGGTCGAAGAGGTTTGGGAGCCAAAAAGCAAAATTAAGCGAGCGTTGCGTCTTCTCCAATGCACACAAAAAATGTATCTACATCGACCCGTAATTCCTCGGGTTTAAGTAGCGAGGTAACGCCATTCACAGATTAGTCTCTCGACGCAAGGTGCCTTACGTTTTGTTTTTGCCGCAGACCGTTAATGCAGCCCACATTAACACAGTTTCATTTTAATTTATCTAAACATTAAAACATCTAAATTTCTTTCTTTGTTTCTATGACCGGCGTCATTCTATTCTTGCCCATCAACATAAAGGATACCTTATAGCTTGATAAGCAAATGCAGTTTATGTTCTCGTGATTTCAGTTGATGGATATTTCCAAAAGCCCCTCCACTCATAATCTTATTTCACAGCCGTCAGGTGGCAGCAAATTATTGTACACTCGCAGGGTACCCCGAGAAGGAGCTGTCTAAAACTAGCTGTCATACAGTTTTCGATGAGACAGTTTATCTTATCGGGAAAGAGTAAAAACCAGCCCTGGAAGGAAGTGTGTTAACAGGCCGCGAAGATTCAAGTTCTTATCTCTCGTGCTTTCGCAGGGCTTGTGCTATTGCACAGAATCAGTTAGCCTCCTCTGAAACATCCTTACCCTCGTACATACTGAGAAAAGGGGGCTCATTCACATATCGTCATTCATTCCTGGTCAAAGCAAGGGTATTTGCGCTGAGTGTGTTTTCTGCTCCAGCGTACCGCCTTTTTCCGAGCCGTGGACGCTGACGCCCGACAAGTCCTGGCGGATTCCTGCAGGAAGCTGAACGAGATGCAGTCAAGCCGAGGGAAGGTGAGCCTCATCAAGAAGATTTTCGTTCTTCTGATGGTGCGGAAAGCCGAAAGAATCCTGGAGGCACAGTTGGGCGACGACTCCTTCAGTGACTCATCCGACGACGACATTGTTGTGCTCGTATGAATATGGTGCTTTGAAACTTCGCTGCCATGCGCGTCGGGAGCCTAAGAAATATTTAAAGGGGATGAGACGACACTTTTCTTAGTCTTTATAGGTCCATACTGAATGCGCTGTGCAGAACAGAATAACAAGAGGCAGGAATGACGTGTAGCAGTGCTACCCGAAAGCTGTGTGAGACAAATCATCAACAAAAACAGTTTATAGGAAAACACCATCGCGGCAAAATTTGAATAATTCCATTTATCATGAAGGTGGTTACATTTTTTCTTCGGTTTAAATATCCCGTCACAATGAAATAGCGCCTGGAAAAACACACGAACAAAATAGAGATGAATGGCTAATAATAAAGGAACATAACAACTAAGATGGGGCGGTGGCTACGGCTGGCATGCGCATTCGAAAATAGCAACACCTAAAGCAGTATTGAAGCAAAACGCTTGCATGGCACACATTACCACCGCCGCTTCACTGACACAATCAGGAAATAAACCCCCTAATCCAAAGAATTAAGGGTCAAAGAACTGAAAGAGAAAAAATATAAAAAACAGACATGTTAGCTAATATTTCGGCAATGGTCAGATTAAGAGTAAAAAACAAATAAACGCTGCAGTGTACCTACACCTCACTGACAAAGAATGCGGTCGAAGCGGTTTGGGAGCCAAAAAGCAAAATTAAGCGAGCGTTGCGTCTTCTCCAATGCACACAAAAAATGTATCTACATCGACCGGTAATTCCTCGGGTTTAAGTAGCGAGGTAACGTCATTCACAGATTAGTCTCTCGACGCAAGGTGCCTTACGTTTTGTTTTTGCCGCAGACCGTTAATGCAGCCCACATTAACACAGTTTCATTTTAATTTATCTAAACATTAAAACATCTAAATTTCTTTCTTTGTTTCTATGAACGGCGTCATTCTATTCTTGCCCATCAACATGAAGGATACCTTATAACTTGATAAGCAAATGCTGTTTATGTTCTCGTGATTTCATTTGATGGATATTTCCAAAAGACCCTCCACACATAATCTTATTTCACAGCCGTCAGGTGGCAGCAAAAATATTGTACACTCGCAGGGTACCCCGAGAAGGAGCTGTCTAAAGTTAGCTGTCATACAGTTTTCAATGAGGCAGTTTATCTTATCGGGAAAGAGTAAAAACCTTCCCTGGAAGGAAGTGTGTTCCACTTTTATCGTTAACAGACCGCTAAGTTTCAAATTCTTATCTCTCGTGCTTTCGCAGGGCTTGTGCTATTGCACAGAATCAGTTAGCCTCCTCTGAAACATCCTTACCATCGTACATACTGAGAAAAGGGGGCTCATTCACATATCGTCATTCATTCCTGGTCAAAGCAAGGGTATTTGCGCTGAGTGTGTTTTCTGCTCCAGCGTACCGCCTTTTTCCGAGCCATGGACGCTGACGCCCGACAAGTCCTGGCTGTTTCCTGCAGGAAGCTGAACGAGATGCAGTCAAGCCGAAGGAAGGTGAGCCTCATCAAGAAGATTTTCGTTCTTCTGATGGTGCAGAAAGCCGAAAGAATCCTGGAGGCGCAGATGGGCGACGACTCCTTCAGTGACTCAGACGACGACGACATTGTTGTGCTCGTATGAATATGGTGCTTTGAAACTTCGCTGCCATGCGCGTTGGGAGCCTAAGAAATATTTAAAGGGGATGAGATGACAATCTTCTTAGTCTTTATAGGTCCATACTGAATGCGCTGTGCGCAACAGAATGACAAGAGGCAGGAATGACGTGTAGCAGTGCTACCCGAAAGCTGTGTGAGACAAATCATCAACAAAAACAGTTTATAGAAAAACACCATCGCGGCAAAATTTGAATAATTCTATTTATCATGAAGGTAGTTACATTTTTTCTTCGGTTTAAATATCCCGTCACAATGAAATTGCGCGCCAAAAAACACACAAAAAAAATAGAGAGGAATGATTAATAATAAAGGAACATAACAACTAAGAAGGGGCGGTGGCTACGGCTGGCATGCGCATTCGAAAATAGCAACACCTAAAGCATTATTGAAGCAAAACGCTTGCATGGCACACATTACCACCGCCACTTCACTGACACAATCAGAAAATAAACCCCCTAACGCAAAGAATTAAGGGTCAAAGAACTGAAAGAGAAAAAAAATTAAAAAACAGACATGTTAGCTAATATTTCGGCAATGGTCAGATTAAGAGTAAAAAACAAATAAACGCTGCAGTGTACCTAAACCTCACTGACAAAGAATGCGGTCGAAGCGGTTTGGGAGCCAAAAAGCAAAATTAAGCGAGCGTTGCGTCTTCTCCAATGCACACAAAAAATGTATCTACATCGACCGGTAATTCCTCGGGTTTAAGTAGCGAGGTAACGTCATTCACAGATTAGTCTCTCGACGCAAGGTGCCTTACGTTTTGTTTTTGCCGCAGACCGTTAATGCAGCCCACATTAACACAGTTTCATTTTATTTTTATCTAAACATTAAAACATCTAAATTTCTTTCTTTGTTTCTATGAACGGCGTCATTCTATTCTTGCCCATCAACATGAAGGATACCTTATAACTTGATAAGCAAATGCTGTTTATGTTCTCGTGATTTCAGTTGATGGATATTTCCAAAAGACCCTCCACACATAATCTTATTTCACAGCCGTCAGGTGGCAGCAAAAATATTGTACACTCGCAGGGTACCCCGAGAAGGAGCTGTCTAAAACTAGCTGTCATACAGTTTTCAATGAGGCAGTTTATCTTATCGGGAAAGAGTAAAAACCTTCCCTGGAAGGAAGTGTGTTCCACTTTTATCGTTAACAGACCGCTAAGTTTCAAATTCTTATCTCTCGTGCTTTCGCAGGGCTTGTGCTATTGCACAGAATCAGTTAGCCTCCTCTGAAACATCCTTACCATCGTACATACTGAGAAAAGGGGGCTCATTCACATATCGTCATTCATTCCTGGTCAAAGCAAGGGTATTGGCGCTGAGTGTGTTTTCTGCTCCAGCGTACCGCCTTTTTCCGAGCCATGGACGCTGACGCCCGACAAGTCCTGGCTGTTTCCTGCAGGAAGCTGAACGAGATGCAGTCAAGCCGAAGGAAGGTGAACCTCATCAAGAAGATTTTCGTTCTTCTGATGGTGCAGAAAGCCGAAAGAATCCTGGAGGCGCAGTTGGGCGACGACTCCTTCAGTGACTCAGACGACGACGACATTGTTGTGCTCGTATGAATATGGTGCTTTGAAACTTCGCTGCCATGCGCGTTGGGAGCCTAAGAAATATTTAAAGGGGATGAGATGACAATCTTCTTAGTCTTTATAGGTCCATACTGAATGCGCTGTGCGCAACAGAATGACAAGAGGCAGGAATGACGTGTAGCAGTGCTATCCGAAGGCTGTGTGAGACAAATCATCCACAAAAACAGTTTATAGGAAAACACCATCGCGGCAAAATTTGAATAATGCTATTTATCATGAAGGTGGTTACATTTTTTCTTTGGTTTAAATATCCCGTCACAATGAAATAGCGCGCGAAAAAACACACGAACAAAATAGAGAAGAATGGTTAATAATAAAGGAACATAACAACTAAGAAGGGGCGGTGGCTACGGCTGGCATGCGCATTCGAAAATAGCAACACCTAAAGCAGTATTGAAGCAAAACGCTTGCATGGCACACATTACCACCGCCACTTCACTGACACAATCAGAAAATAAACCCCCTAACGCAAAGAATTAAGGGTCAAAGAACTGAAAGAGAAAAAAAATTAAAAAACAGACATGTTAGCTAATATTTCGGCAATGGTCAGATTAAGAGTAAAAAACAAATAAACGCTGCAGTGTACCTAAACCTCACTGACAAAGAATGCGGTCGAAAAGGTTTGGGAGCCAAAAAGCAAAATTAAGCGAGCGTTGCATCTTCTCCATTGCACACAAAAAATATATCTACATCAATCGGTAATTCCTCGGGTTTAAGTAGCGAGGAACGTCATTCACAAATTAGTCTCTCGGCGCAAGGTGCCTTACGTTTTGTTTTCGCCGCAGACCGTTAATGCAGCCCACATTAACACAGTTTCATTTTAATTTATCCAAACATTAAAACATCTAAATTTCTTTCTTTGTTTCTATGTCCGGCATCATTCTATTCTTGCCCATCAACATGAAGGATACCTTATAACTTGATAAGCAAATGCAGTCTATGTTCTCGTGATTTCAGTTGATGGATATTTCCAAAAGACCCTCCACTCATAATCTTATTTCACAGCCGTCAGGTGGCAGCAAATTATTGTACACTCGCAGGGTACCCCGAGAAGGAGCTGTCTAAAACTAGCTGTCATACAGTTTTCAATGAGACAGTTTATCTTATCGGGAAAGAGTAAAAACCTTCCCTGGAAGGAAGTGTGTTAACAGACCGCGAAGATTCAAATTCTTATTTCTCGTGCTTTTGCAGGGCTTGTGCTATTGCACAGAATCAGTTAGCCTCCTCTGAAACATCCTTACCCTCGTACATACTGAGAAAAGGGGGCTCATTCACATATCGTCATTGATTCCTGGTCAAAGCAAGGGTATTTGCGCTGAGTGTGTTTTCTGCTCCAGCGTACCGCCTTTTTCCGAGCCGTGGACGCTGACGCCCGACAAGTCCTGGCGGTTTCCTGCAGGAAGCTGAACGAGATGCAGTCAAGCCGAGGGAAGGTGAGCCTCATCAAGAAAATTTTCGTTCTTCTGATGGTGCGGAAAGCCGAAAGAATCCAGGAGGCACAGTTGGGCGACGACTCCTTCAGTGACTCAGACGACGACGACATTGTTGTGCTCGTATGAATATGGTGCTTTGAAACTTCGCTGCCATGCGCGTCGGGAGCCTAAGAAATATTTAAAGGGGATGAGACGACAATTTTCTTAGTCTTTATAGGTCCATACTGAATGCGCTGTGCGGAACAGAATAACAAGAGGCAGGAATGACGTGTAGCAGTGCTACCCGAAAGCTGTGTGAGACAAATCATCAACAAAAACAGTTTATAGGAAAACACCATCGCGGCAAAATTTGAATAATTCTATTTATCATGAAGGTGGTTACATTTTTTCTTCGGTTTAAATATCCCGTCACAATGAAATAGCGCCCGGAAAAACACACGAACAAAATAGAGAAGAATGGTTAATAATAAAGGAACATAACAACTAAGATGGGGCGGTGGCTACGGCTGGCATGCGCATTCGAAAATAGCAACACCTAAAGCAGTATTGAAGAAAAACGCTTGCATGGCACACATTACCACCGCCACTTCACTGACACAATCAGAAAATAAACCCCCTAATCCAAAGAACTATGGGTAAAAGAACTGAAAGAGAAAGAAAATTAAAAACAGACATGTTAGCTAATATTTCGGCAATGGTCAGATTAAGAGTAAAAAACAAATAAACGCTGTAGTGTACCTAAACCTCCCTGACAAAGAATGCGGTCGAAAAGGTTTGGGAGCCAAAAAGCAAAGTTAAGCGAGCGTTGCGTCTTCTCCAATGCACACAAAAAATGTATCTACATCGACCGGTAATTCCTCGGGTTTAAGTAGCGAGGTAACGTCATTCACAGATTAGTCTCTCGACGCAAGGTGCCTTACGTTTTGTTTTTGCCGCAGACCGTTAATGCAGCCCACATTAACACAGTTACATTTTAATTTATCTAAACAATAAAACTTAAAAATTTCTTTGTTTCTATGAACGACGTCATTCTATTCTTGCCCATCAACATGAAGGATACCTTATAACTTGATAAGCAAATGCAGTTTATGTTCTCGTGATTTCAGTTGATGGATATTTCCAAAAGACCCTCCACACATAATCTTATTTCACAGCCGTCAGGTGGCAGCAAAAATATTGTACACTCGCAGGGTACCCCGAGAAGGAGCTGTCTAAAACTAGCTGTCATACAGTTTTCCATGAGACAGTTTATCTTATCGGGAAAGAGTAAAAACCTTCCCTGGAAGGAAGTGTGTTCCACTTTTCTCGTTAACAGACCGCTAAGTTTCAAATTCTTATCTCTCGTGCTTTCGCAGGGCTTGTGCTATTGCACAGAATCAGTTAGCCTCCTCTGAAACATCCTTACCATCGTACATACTGAGAAAAGGAGGCTCATTCACATATCGTCATTCATTCCTGGTCAAAGCAAGGGTATTTGCGCTGAGTGTGTTTTCTGCTCCAGCGTACCGCCTTTTTCCGAGCCATGGACGCTGACGCCCGACAAGTCCTGGCTGTTTCCTGCAGGAAGCTGAACGAGATGCAGTCAAGCCGAAGGAAGGTGAGCCTCATCAAGAAGATTTTCGTTCTTCTGATGGTGCGGAAAGCCGAAAGAATCCTGGAGGCGCAGTTGGGCGACGACTCCTTCAGTGACTCAGACGACGACGACATTGTTGTGCTCGTATGAATATGGTGCTTTGAAACTTCGCTGCTATGCGCGTAGGGAGCCTTACATATATTTCAAGGAGATGAGACGTGAGCTTCCTTAGTCTTTACAGGTTCATACTGAATGCGCTGTGCGCAACAGAATGACAAGAGGCAGGAATGACGTGTAGCAGTGCTACCCGAAAGCTGTGTGAGACAAATCATCAACAAAAACAGTTTATAGAAAAACACCATCGCGGCAAAATTTGAATAATTCTATTTATCATGAAGGTAGTTACATTTTTTCTTCGGTTTAAATATCCCGTCACAATGAAATTGCGCCAAAAAACACACGAAAAAAATAGAGAGGAATGATTAATAATAAAGGAACATAACAACTAAGAAGGGGCGGTGGCTACGGCTGGCATGCGCATTCGAAAATAGCAACACCTAAAGCATTAGTGAAGCAAAACGCTTGCATGGCACACATTACCACCGCCACATCACTGACACAATCAGAAAATAAACCCCCTAACGCAAAGAATTAAGGGTAAAAGAACTGAAAGAGAAAAAGTTAAAAAACAGACATGTTAGCTAATGTTTCGCCAATGGTCAGATTAAGAGTAAATAACAAATAAACGCTGTCGTGTACCTAAACCTCATTGAAAAATAATGCGGTCGAAGAGATTTGGGAGCCAAAAAGCAAAGTTAAGCGAGCGTTGCGTCTTCTCCAATGCACACAAAAAATGTATCTACATCGACCGGTAATTCCTCGGGTTTAAGTAGCGAGGTAACGTCATTCACAGATTAGTCTCTCGACGCAAGGTGCCTTACGTTTTGTTTTTGCCGCAGACCGTTAATGCAGCCCACATTAACACAGTTACATTTTAATTTATCTAAACAATAAAACATAAAAATTTCTTTGTTTCTATGAACGGCGTCATTCTATTCTTGCCCATCAACATGAAGGATACCTTATAACTTGATAAGCAAATGCAGTTTATGTTCTCGTGATTTCAGTTGATGGATATTTCCAAAAGACCCTCCACACATAATCTTATTTCACAGCCGTCAGGTGGCAGCAAAAATATTGTACACTCGCAGGGTACCCCGAGAAGGAGCTGTCTAAAACTAGCTGTCATACAGTTTTCCATGAGACAGTTTATCTTATCGGGAAAGAGTAAAAACCTTCCCTGGAAGGAAGTGTGTTCCACTTTTCTCGTTAACAGACCGCTAAGTTTCAAATTCTTATCTCTCGTGCTTTCGCAGGGCTTGTGCTATTGCACAGAATCAGTTAGCCTCCTCTGAAACATCCTTACCATCGTACATACTGAGAAAAGGGGGCTCATTCACATATCGTCATTCATTCCTGGTCAAAGCAAGGGTATTTGCGCTGAGTGTGTTTTCTGCTCCAGCGTACCGCCTTTTTCCGAGCCATGGACGCTGACGCCCGACAAGTCCTGGCTGTTTCCTGCAGGAAGCTGAACGAGATGCAGTCAAGCCGAAGGAAGGTGAGCCTCATCAAGAAGATTTTCGTTCTTCTGATGGTGCGGAAAGCCGAAAGAATCCTGGAGGCGCAGTTGGGCGACGACTCCTTCAGTGACTCAGACGACGACGACATTGTTGTGCTCGTATGAATATGGTGCTTTGAAACTTCGCTGCTATGCGCGTAGGGAGCCTTACATATATTTCAAGGAGATGAGACGTGAGCTTCCTTAGTCTTTACAGGTTCATACTGAATGCGCTGTGCGCAACAGAATGACAAGAGGCAGGAATGACGTGTAGCAGTGCTACCCGAAAGCTGTGTGAGACAAATCATCAACAAAAACAGTTTATAGAAAAACACCATCGCGGCAAAATTTGAATAATTCTATTTATCATGAAGGTAGTTACATTTTTTCTTCGGTTTAAATATCCCGTCACAATGAAATTGCGCCAAAAAACACACGAAAAAAATAGAGAGGAATGATTAATAATAAAGGAACATAACAACTAAGAAGGGGCGGTGGCTACGGCTGGCATGCGCATTCGAAAATAGCAACACCTAAAGCATTAGTGAAGCAAAACGCTTGCATGGCACACATTACCACCGCCACTTCACTGACACAATCAGAAAATAAACCCCCTAACGCAAAGAATTAAGGGTCAAAGAACTGAAAGAGAAAAAAAATTAAAAAACAGACATGTTAGCTAATATTTCGGCAATGGTCAGATTAAGAGTAAAAAACAAATAAACGCTGCAGTGTACCTAAACCTCACTGACAAAGAATGCGGTCGAAAAGGTTTGGGAGCCAAAAAGCAAAATTAAGCGAGCGTTGCGTCTTCTCCAATGCACACAAAAAATGTATCTACATCGACCGGTAATTCCTCGGGTTTAAGTAGCGAGGTAACGTCATTCACAGATTAGTCTCTCGACGCAAGGTGCCTTACGTTTTGTTTTTGCCGCAGACCGTTAATGCAGCCAACATTAACACAGTTTCATTTTAATTTATCTAAACATTAAAACATCTAAATTTCTTTCTTTGTTTCTATGAACGGCGTCATTCTATTCTTGCACATCAACATGAAGGATACCTTATAACTTGATAAGCAAATGCAGTTTATGTTCTCGTGATTTCAGTTGATGGATATTTCCAAAAGACCCTCCTCACATAATCTTATTTCACAGCCGTCAGGTGGCAGCAAAAATATTGTACACTCGCAGGGTACCCCGAGAAGGAGCTGTCTAAAACTACCTGTCATACAGCTTTCCATGAGACAGTTTATCTTATCGGGAAAGAGTAAAAACCTTCCCTGGAAGGAAGTGTGTTCCACTTTTATCGTTAACAGACCGCTAAGTTTCAAATTCTTATCTCTCGTGCTTTCGCAGGGCTTGTGCTATTGCACAGAATCAGTTAGCCTCCTCTGAAACATCCTTACCATCGTACATACTGAGAAAAGGGGGCTCATTCACACATCGTCATTCATTCCTGGTCAAAGCAAGGGTATTTGCGCTGAGTGTGTTTTCTGCTCCAGCGTACCGCCTTTTTCCGAGCCATGGACGCTGACGCCCGACAAGTCCTGGCGGTTTCCTGCAGGAAGCTGAACGAGATGCAGTCAAGCCGAAGGAAGGTGAGCCTCATCAAGAAGATTTTCGTTCTTCTGATGGTGCGGAAAGCCGAAAGAATCCTGGAGGCACAGTTGGGCGACGACTCCTTCAGTGACTCAGACGACGACGACATTGTTGTGCTCGTATGAATATGGTGCTTTGAAACTTCGCTGCCATGCGCGTCGGGAGCCTAAGAAATATTTAAAGGGGATGAGACGACAATTTTCTTAGTCTTTATAGGTCCATACTGAATGCGCTGTGCGGAACAGAATAACAAGAGGCAGGAATGACGTGTAGCAGTGCTACCCGAAAGCTGTGTGAGACAAATCATCAACAAAAACAGTTTATAGGAAAACACCATCGCGGCAAAATTTGAATAATTCTATTTATCATGAAGGTGGTTACATTTTTTCTTCGGTTTAAATATCCCGTCACAATGAAATAGCGCCCGGAAAAATACACGAACAAAATAGAGATGAATGGTTAATAATAAAGGAACATAACAACTAAGATGGGGCGGTGGCTACGGCTGGCATGCGCATTCGAAAATAGCAACACCTAAAGCAGTATTGAAGCAAAACGCTTGCATGGCACACATTACCACCGCCACTTCACTGACACAATCAGAAAATAAACCCCCCTACTCCAAAGAATTATGGGTAAAAGAAATGAAAGAGAAAGAAAATTAAAAACAGACATGTTAGCTAATATTCGGGCAATGGTCAGATAAGAGTAAAAAACAAATAAACGCTGTCAGTGTACCTAAACCTCCCTGACAAAGAATGCGGTCGAAAAGGTTTGGGAGCCAAAAAGCAAAGTTAAGCGAGCGTTGCGTCTTCTCCAATGCACACAAAAAATGTATCTACATCGACCGGTAATTCCTCGGGTTTAAGTAGCGAGGTAACGTCATTCACAGATTAGTCTCTCGACGCAAGTGCCTTACGTTTTTGTTTTTGCCGCAGACCGTTAATGCAGCCAACATTAACACAGTTTCATTTTAATTTATCTAAACATTAAAACATCTAAATTTCTTTCTTTGTTTCTATGAACGGCGTCATTCTATTCTTGCCCATCAACATGAAGATACCTTTTAACTTGATAAGCAAATGCAGTTTATGTTCTCGTGATTTCCGTTGATGGATATTTCCAAAAGACCCTCCACTCATAATCTTATTTCACAGCCGTCAGGTGGCAGCAAATTATTGTACACTCGCAGGGTACCCCGAGAAGGAGCTGTCTAAAACTAGCTGTCATACAGTTTTCAATGAGACAGTTTATCTTATCGGGAAAGAGTAAAAACCTTCCCTGGAAGGAAGTGTGTTAACAGACCGCGAAGATTCAAATTCTTTCTCTCGTGCTTTCGCAGGGCTTGTGCTATTGCACAGAATCAGTTAGCCTACTCTGAAACATCCTTTCCCTCGTACATACAGAGAAAAGGGGGCTCATTCACATATCGTCATTCATTCCTGGTCAAAGCACGGGTATTTGCGCTGAGTGTGTTTTCTGCTCCAGCGTACCGCCTTTTTCCGAGCCATGACGCTGACGCCCCGACAAGTCCTGGCGGTTTCCTGCAGGAAGCTGAATGAGATGCATGTCCAAGCCGAAGGAAGGTGAGCCTCATCAAGAAGATTTTCGTTCTTCTGATGGTGGCGGAAACCGAAAGAATCCTGGAGGCGCAGTTGGGCGACGACTCCTTCAGTGACTCAACGACGACGACATTGGTGTGCTCGTATGAATATGGTGCTTTTGAAACTTCGCTGCCTATGCGCGTAGGGAGCCTACATATATTACAGGGAGATGAGACGTGAGCTTCCTTAGTCTTTACAGGTTCATACTGAATGCGCTGTGCGGAAAAGAATGACAAGAGGCAGGAATGACGTGTAGCAGTGCTACCCGAAGCTGTGTGAGACAAATCATCAACAAAAACAGTTTATAGGAAAACACCATCGCGGCAAAATTTGAATAATCGTATTTATCATGAAGGTGGTTACATTTTTTCTTTGGTTTAAATATCCCGTCACAATGAAATAGCGCGCGAAAAAACACGCGAACAAAATAGAGAGGAATGGTTAATAATAAAGGAACATAACAACTAAGAAGGGGCGGTGGCTACGGCTGGCATGCGCATTCGAAAATAGCAACACCTAAAGCAGTATTGAAGCAAAACGCTTGCATGGCACACATTACCACCGCCACTTCACTGACACAATCAGAAAATAAACCCCCTAACGCAAAGAATTAAGGGTCAAAGAACTGAAAGAGAAAAAAAATAAAAAACAGACATGTTAGCTAATATTTCGGCAATGGTCAGATTAAGAGTAAAAAACAAATAAACGCTGCAGTGTACCTAAACCTCACTGACAAAGAATGCGGTCGAAAAGGTTTGGGAGCCAAAAGCAAATAAAGCGAGCGTTGCATCTTCTCCATTGCACACAAAAAATGTATCTACATCAACTCGGTAATTCCTCGGGTTTAAGTAGCGAGGAACGTCATTCACAAATTAGTCTCTCGACGCAAGGTGCCTCTACGTTTTGTTTTTGCCGCAGACCCGTTAATGCAGCCCACATTAACACAGTTTCATTTTAATTTATCCAAACATTAAAACATCTAAATTTCTTTCTTTGTTTCTATGAACGGCGTCATTCTATTCTTGCCCATCAACATGAAGGATACCTTATAACTTGATAAGCAAATGCAGTTTATGTTCTCGTGATTTCAGTTGATGGATATTTCCAAAAGACCCTCCACACATAATCTTATTTCACAGCCGTCAGGTGGCAGCAAAAATATTGTACACTCGCAGGGTACCCCGAGAAGGAGCTGTCTAAAACTAGCTGTCATACAGTTTTCCATGAGACAGTTTATCTTATCGGGAAAGAGTAAAAACCTTCTCTGGAAGGAAGTGTGTTCCACTTTTATCGTTAACAGACCGCTAATTTTCAAATTCTTATCTCTCGTGCTTTCGCAGGGCTTGTGCTATTGCACAGAATCAGTTAGTCTCCTCTGAAACATCCTTACCCTCGTACATACTGAGAAAAGGGGGCTCATTGACATATCGTCATTCATTCCTGGTCAAAGCAAGGGTATTTGCGCTGAGTGTGTTTTCTTCTCCAGCGTACCGCCTTTTTCCGAGCCATGGACGCTGACGCCCGACAAGTCCTGGCGGTTTCCTGCAGGAAGCTGAACGAGATGCAGTCAAGCCGAAGGAAGGTGAGCCTCATCAAGAAGATTTTCGTTCTTCTGATGGTGCGGAAAGCCGAAAGAATCCTGGAGGCACAGTTGGGCGACGACTCCTTCAGTGACTCAGACGACGACGACATTGTTGTGCTCGTATGAATATGGTGCTTTGAAACTTCGCTGCCATGCGCGTCGGGAGCCTAAGAAATTTTTAAAGGGGATGAGACGACAATTTTCTTAGTCTTTATAGGTCCATACTGAATGCGCTGTGCGGAACAGAATAACAAGAGGCAGGAATGACGTGTAGCAGTGCTACCAGAAAGCTGTGTGAGACAAATCATCAACAAAAACAGTTTATAGGAAAACACCATCGCGGCAAAATTTGAATAATTCTATTTATCATGAAGGTGGTTACATTTTTTCTTCGGTTTAAATATCCCGTCACAATGAAATAGCGCCCGGAAAAACACACGAACAAAATAGAGACTAATGGTTAATAATAAAGGAACATAACTAAGATGGGGCGGTGGCTACGGCTGGCATGCGCATTCGAAAATAGCAACACCTAAAGCAGTATTGAAGCAAAACGCTTGCATGGCACACATTACCACCGCCACTTCACTGACACAATCAGAAAATAAACCCCCTAATCCAAAGAATTATGGGTAAAAGAAATGAAAGAGAAAGAAAATTAAAAACAGACATGTTAGCTAATATTTCGGCAATGGTCAGATTAAGAGTAAAAAACAAATAAACGCTGTAGTGTACCTAAACCTCCCTGACGAAGAATGCGGTCGAAAAAGTTTGGGAGCCAAAAAGCAAAGTTAAGCGAGCGTTGCGTCTTCTCCAATGCACACAAAAAATGTATCTACATCGACCGGTAATTCCACGGGTTTAAGTAGCGAGGTAACGTCATTCACAGATTAGTCTCTCGACGCAAGGTGCCTTACGTTTTGTTTTTGCCGCAGACCGTTAATGCAGCCAACATTAACACAGTTTCATTTTAATTTATCTAAACATTAAAACATCTAAATTTCTTTCTTTGTTTCTATGAACAGCGTCATTCTATTCTTGCCCATCAACATGAAGGATACCTTATAACTTGATAAGCAAATGCAGTTTATGTTCTCGTGATTTCAGTTGATGGATATTTCCAAAAGACCCTCCACACATAATCTTATTTCACAGCCGTCAGGTGGCAGCAAAAATATTGTACACTCGCAGGGTACCCCGAGAAGGAGCTGTCTAAAACTAGCTGTCATACAGTTTTCCATGAGACAGTTTATCTTATCGGGAAAGAGTAAAAACCTTCCCTGGAAGGAAGTGTGTTCCACTTTTATCGTTAACAGACCGCTAAGTTTCAAATTCTTATCTCTCGTGCTTTCGCAGGGCTTGTGCTATTGCACAGAATCAGTTAGCCTCCTCTGAAACATCCTTACCATCGTACATACTGAGAAAAGGGGGCTCATTCACATATCGTCATTCATTCCTGGTCAAAGCAAGGGTATTTGCGCTGAGTGTGTTTTCTGCTCCAGCGTACCGCCTTTTTCCGAGCCATGGACGCTGACGCCCGACAAGTCCTGGCTGTTTCCTGCAGGAAGCTGAACGAGATGCAGTCAAGCCGAAGGAAGGTGAGCCTCATCAAGAAGATTTTTGTTCTTCTGATGGTGCGGAAAGCCGAAAGAGTCCTGGAGGCGCAGTTGGGCGACGACTCCTTCAGTGACTCAGACGACGACGACATTGTTGTGCTCATATGAATATGGTGCTTTGAAACTTCGCTGCTATGCGCGTAGGGAGCCTAAGAAATATTTAAAGGGGATGAGACGACAATTTCCTTAGTCTTTATAGGTCCATACTGAATGCGCTGTCCGCAACAGAATGACAAGAGGCAGGAATGACGTGTAGCAGTGCTACCCGAAAGCTGTGTGAGACAAATCATCAACAAAAACAGTTTATAGAAAAACACCATCGCGGCAAAATTTGAATAATTCTATTCATCATGAAGATAGTTACATTTTTTCTTCGGTTTAAATATCCCGTCACAATGAAATAGCGCCCGGAAAAACACACGAACAAAATAGAGATGAATGGTTAATAATAAAGGAACATAACAACTAAGATGGGGCGGTGGCTACGGCTGGCATGCGCATTCGAAAATAGCAACACCTAAAGCAGTATTGAAGCAAAACGCTTGCATGGCACACATTACCACCGCCACTTCACTGACACAATCAGAAAATAAACCCCCTAATCCAAAGAATTATGGGTAAAAGAACTGAAAGAGAAAGAAAATTAAAAACAGACATGTTAGCTAATATTTCGGCAATGGTCAGATTAAGAGTAAAAAACAAATAAACGCTGTAGTGTACCTAAACCTCCCTGACAAAGAATGCGGTCGAAAAGGTTTGGGAGCCAAAAAGCAAAGTTAAGCGAGCGTTGCGTCTTCTCCAATGCACACAAAAAATGTATCTACATCGACCGGTAATTCCTCGGGTTTAAGTAGCGAGGTAACGTCATTCACAGATTAGTCTCTCGACGCAAGGTGCCTTACGTTTTGTTTTTGCCGCACACCGTTAATGCAGCCAACATTACCACAGTTTCATTTTAATTTATCTAAACATTAAAACATCTAAATTTCTTTCTTTGTTTCTATGAACGGCGTCATTCTATTCTTGCCCATCAACATGAAGGATACCTTATAACTTGATAAGCAAATGCAGTTTATGTTCTCGTGATTTCAGTTGATGGATATTTCCAAAAGACCCTCCACACATAATCTTATTTCACAGCCGTCAGGTGGCAGCAAAAATATTGTACACTCGCAGGGTACCCCGAGAAGGAGCTGTCTAAAACTAGCTGTCATACAGTTTTCCATGAGACAGTTTATCTTATCGGGAAAGAGTAAAAACCTTCCCTGGAAGGAAGTGTGTTCCACTTTTATCGTTAACAGACCGCTAAGTTTCAAATTCTTATCTCTCGTGCTTTCGCAGGGCTTGTGCTATTGCACAGAATCAGTTAGCCTCCTCTGAAACATCCTTACCATCGTACATACTGAGAAAAGGGGGCTCATTCACATATCGTCATTCATTCCTGGTCAAAGCAAGGGTATTTGCGCTGAGTGTGTTTTCTGCTCCAGCGTACCGCCTTTTTCCGAGCCATGGACGCTGACGCCCGACAAGTCCTGGCGGTTTCCTGCAAGAAGCTGAATGAGATGCAGTCAAGCCGAAGGAAGGTGAGCCTCATCAAAAAGATTTTCGTTCTTCTGATGGTGCGGAAAGCCGAAAGAATCCTGGAGGCGCAGTTGGGCGACGACTCCTTCAGTGACTCAGACGACGAAGACATTGTTGTGCTCGTATGAATATGGTGCTTTGAAACTTCGCTGCTATGCGCGTAGGGAGCCTTACATATATTTCAGGGAGATGAGACGTGAGCTTCCTTAGTCTTTACAGGTTCATACTGAATGCGCTGTGCGGAAAAGAATGACAAGAGGCAGGAATGACGTGTAGCAGTGCTATCCGAAAGCTGTGTGAGACAAATCATCAACAAAAACAGTTTATAGAAAAACACCATCGCGGCAAAATTTGAATAATTCTATTCATCATGAAGATAGTTACATTTTTTCTTCGGTTTAAATATCCCGTCACAATGAAATAGCGCCCGGAAAAACACACGAACAAAATAGAGATGAATGGTTAATAATAAAGGAACATAACAACTAAGATGGGGCGGTGGCTACGGCTGGCATGCGCATTCGAAAATAGCAACACCTAAAGCAGTATTGAAGCAAAACGCTTGCATGGCACACATTACCACCGCCACTTCACAGACACAATCAGAAAATAAACCCCCTAACGCAAAGAATTACGGGTCAAAGAACTGAAAGAGAAAAAAAATTAAAAAACAGACATGTTAGCTAATATTTCGGCAATGGTCAGATTAAGAGTAAAAAACAAATAAACGCTGCAGTGTACCTAAACCTCACTGACAAAGAATACGGTCGAAAAGGTTTGGGAGCCAAAAAGCAAAATTAAGCGAGCGTTGCATCTTCTCCATTGCACACAAAAAATGTATCTACATCAATCGGTAATTCCTCGGGTTTAAGTAGCGAGGAACGTCATTCACAAATTAGTCTCTCGACGCAAGGTGCCTTACGTTTTGTTTTTGCCGCAGACCGTTAATGCAGCCCACATTAACACAGTTTCTTTTTAATTTATCCAAACATTAAAACATCTAAATTTCTTTCTTTGTTTCTATGTCCGGCGTCATTCTATTCTTGCCCATCAACATGAAGGATACCTTATAACTTGATAAGCAAATGCAGTTTATGTTCTCGTGATTTCAGTTGATGGATATTTCCAAAAGACCCTCCACTCATAATCTTACTTCACAGCCGTCAGGTGGCAGCAAATTATTGTACACTCGCAGGGTACCCCGAGAAGGAGCTGTCTAAAACTAGCTGTCATACAGTTTTCAATGAGACAGTTTATCTTATCGGGAAAGAGTAAAAACCTTCCCTGGAAGGAAGTGTGTTAACAGACCGCGAAGATTCAAATTCTTATCTCTCGTGCTTTCGCAGGGCTTGTGCTATTGCACAGAATCATTTAGCCTCCTCTGAAACATCCTTACCCTCGTACATACTGAGAAAAGGGGGCTCATTCACATATCGTCATTCATTCCTGGTCAAAGCAAGGGTATTTGCGCTGAGTGTGTTTTCTGCTCCAGCGTACCGCCTTTTTCCGAGCCATGGACGCTGACGCCCGACAAGTCCTGGCTGTTTCCTGCAGGAAGCTGAACGAGATGCAGTCAAGCCGAAGGAAGGTGAGCCTCATCAAGAAGATTTTCGTTCTTCTGATGGTGCGGAAAGCCGAAAGAATCCTGGAGGCGCAGTTGGGCGACGACTCCTTCAGTGACTCAGACGACGACGACATTGTTGTGCTCGCATGAATATGGTGCTTTGAAACTTCGCTGCCATGCGCGTCGGGAGCCTAAGAAATATTTAAAGGGGATGAGACGACAATTTTCTTAGTCTTTATAGGTCCATACTGAATGCGCTGTGCGGAACAGAATGACAAGAGGCAGGAATGACGTGTAGCAGTGCTACCCGAAAGCTGTGTGAGACAAATCATTAACAAAAACAGTTTATAGAAAAACACCATCGCGGCAAAATTTGAATAATTCTATTTATCATGAAGGTAGTTACATTTTTTCTTCGGTTTAAATATCCCGTCACAATGAAATTGCGCGCCAAAAAACACACGAAAAAAATAGAGAGGAATGATTATAATAAAGGAACATAACCACTAAGAAGGGGCGGTGGCTACGGCTGGCATGCGCATTCGAAAATAGCAACACCTAAAGCATTATTGAAGCAAAACGCTTGCATGGCACACATTACCACCGCCACTTCACTGACACAATCAGAAAATAAACCCCCTAACGCAAAGAATTAAGGGTCAAAGATTTGAAAGAGAAAAAAAAATAAAAAACAGACATGTTAGCTAATATTTCGGCAATGGTCAGATTAAGAGTAAAAAACAAATAAACGCTGCAGTGTACCTAAACCTCACTGACAAAGAATGCGGTCGAAGCGGTTTGGGAGCCAAAAAGCAAAATTAAGCGAGCGTTGCATCTTCTTCATTGCACACCAAAAATGTATCTACATCAACCGGTAATTCCTCGGGTTTAAGTAGCGAGGAACGTCATTCACAGATTAGTCTCTCGACGCAAGGTGCCTTACGTTTTGTTTTTGCCGCAGACCGTTAATGCAGCCCATATTAACACAGTTTCATTTTAATTTATCTAAACATTAAAACATCTAAATTTCTTTCTTTGTTTCTATGAACGGCGTCATTCTATTCTTGCCCATCAACATGAAGGATACCTTATAACTTGATAAGCAAATGCAGTTTATGTTCTCGTGATTTCAGTTGATGGATATTTCCAAAAGACCCTCCACTCATAATCTTATTTCACAGCCGTCAGGTGGCAGCAAATTATTGTACACTCGCAGGGTACCCCGAGAAGGAGCTGTCTAAAACTAGCTGTCATACAGTTTTCAATGAGACAGTTTATCTTATCGGGAAAGAGTAAAAACGTTCCCTGGAAGGAAGTGTGTTAACAGACCGCGAAGATTCAAATTCTTATCTCTCGTGCTTTCGCAGGGCTTGTGCTATTGCACAGAATCAGTTAGCCTCCTCTGAAACATCCTTACCATCGTACATACTGAGAAAAGGGGGCTCATTCACATATCGTCATTCATTCCTGGTCAAAGCAAGGGTATTTGCGCTGAGTGTGTTTTCTGCTCCAGCGTACCCCCTTTTTCCGAGCCCTGGACGCTGACGCCCGACAAATCCTGGCTGTTTCCTGCAGGAAGCTGAACGAGATGCAGTCAAGCCGAAGGAAGGTGAGCCTCATCAAGAAGATTTTCGTTCTTCTGATGGTGCGGAAAGCCGAAAGAATCCTGGAGGCGCAGTTGGGCGACGACTCCTTCAGTGACTCAGACGACGACGACATTGTTGTGCTCGTATGAATATGGTGCTTTGAAACTTCGCTGCTATGCGCGTAGGGAGCCTTACATATATTTCAGGGAGATGAGACGTGAGCTTCCTTAGTCTTTACAGGTTCATACTGAATGCGCTGTGCGCAACAGAATGACAAGAGGCAGGAATGATGTGTAGCAGTGCTACCCGAAAGCTGTGTGAGACAAATCATCAAAAAAACAGTTTATAGAAAAACAACATCGCGGCAAAATTTGAATAATTCTATTTATCACGAAGGTAGTTACATTTTTTCTTCGGTTTAAATATCCCGACACAATGAAATAGCGCGCCAAAAAACACACGAAAAAAATAGAGAGGAATGGGTAATAATAAAGGAACATAACAATTAGGAAGGGGCGGTGGCTACGGCTGGCATGCGCATTCGAAAATAGCAACACCTAAAGCAGTATTGAAGCAAAACGCTTGCATGGCACACATTACCACCGCCACTTCACTGACACAATCAGAAAATAAACCCCCTAATCCAAAGAATTATGGGTAAAAGAACTGAAAGAGAAAGAAAATTAAAAACAGACATGTTAGCTAATATTTCGGCAATGGTCAGATTAAGAGTAAAAAACAAATAAACGCTGTAGTGTACCTAAACCTCACTGACAAAGAATGCGGTCGAAAAGGTTTGGGAGCCAAAAAGCAAAATTAAGCGAGCGTTGCGTTTTCTCCAATGCACACAAAAAATGTATCTACATCGACCGGTAATTCCTCGGGTTTAAGTAGCGAGGTAACGTCATTCACAGATTAGTCTCTCGACGCAAGGTGCCTTACGTTTTGTTTTTGCCGCAGACCGTTGATGCAGCCAACATTACCACAGTTTCATTTTAATTTATCTAAACATTAAAACTTCTAAATTTCTTTCTTTTTGCCGCAGACCGTTAATGCAGCCCACATTAACACAGTTTCATTTTAATTTATCTAAACATTAAAACATCTAACTTTCTTTCTTTGTTTCTATGTCCGGCGTCATTCTATTCTTGCCCATCAACATGAAGGATACTTTATATCTTGATAAGCAAATGCAGTTTATGTTCTCGTGATTTCAGTCGATGTATATTTCCAAAAGACCCTCCACACATAATCTTATTTCACAGCCGTCAGGTGGCAGCATAATATTGTACACTCGCAAGCTACCCCGAGAAGGAGCTGTCTAAAACTAGCTGTGATACAGTTTTCCATGAGACAGTTTATCTTATCGGGAAAGAGTAAAAACCTTCCCTGGAAGGAAGTGTGTTCCACTTTTATCGTTAACAGACCGCTAAGTTTCAAATTCTTATCTCTCGTGCTTTCGCAGGGCTTGTGCTATTGCACAGAATCAGTTAGCCACCTCTGAAACATCCTTACCATCGTACATACTGAGAAAAGGGGGCTCATTCACATATCGTCATTCATTCCTGGTCAAAGCAAGGGTATTTGCGCTGAGTGTGTTTTCTGCTCAGCGTACCGCCTTTTTCCGAGCCATGGACGCTGACGCCCGACAAGTCCTGGCGGTTTCCTGCAGGAAGCTGAACGAGATGCAGTCAAGCCGAAGGAAGGTGAGCCTCATCAAGAAGATTTTCGTTCTTCTGATGGTGCGGAAAGCCGAAGGAATCCTGGAGGCGCAGTTGGGCGACGACTCCTTCAGTGACTCAGACGACGACGGCATTGTTGTGCTCGTATGAATATGGTGCTTTGAAACTTCGCTGCTATGCGCGTAGGGAGCCTTACATATATTTCAGGGAGATGAGACGTGAGCTTCCTTAGTCTTTACAGGTTCATACTGAATGCGCTGTGCGCAACAGAATGACAAGAGGCAGGAATGATGTGTAGCAGTGCTACCCGAAAGCTGTGTGAGACAAATCATCAACAAAAACAGTTTATAGAAAAACACCATCGCGGCAAAATTTGAATAATTCTATTTATCACGAAGGTAGTTACATTTTTTCTTCGGTTTAAATATCCCGTCACAATGAAATAGCGCGCCAAAAAACACACGAACAAAATAGAGAGGAATGGTTAATAATAAAGGAACATAACAACTAAGAAGGGGCGGTGGCTACGGCTGGCATGCGCATTCGAAAATAGCAACACCTAAAGCAGTATTGAAGCAAAACGCTTGCATGGCACACATTACCACCGCCACTTCACTGAGACAATCAGAAAATAAACCCCCTAATCCAAAGAATTATGGGTAAAAGAACTGAAAGAGAAAGAAAATTAAAAACAGACATGTTAGCTAATATTTCGGCAATGGTCAGATTAAGAGTAAAAAACAAATAAACGCTGTAGTGTACCTAAACCTCACTGACAAAGAATGCGGTCGAAAAGGTTTGGGAGCCAAAAAGCAAAGTTAAGCGAGCGTTGCGTTTTCTCCAATGCACACAAAAAATGTATCTACATCGACCGGTAATTCCTCGGGTTTAAGTAGCGAGGTAACGTCATTCACAGATTAGTCTCTCGACGCAAGGTGCCTTACGTTTTGTTTTTGCCGCAGACCATTAATGCAGCCAACATTACCACAGTTTCATTTTAATTTATCTAAACATTAAAACTTCTAAATTTCTTTCTTTTTGCCGCAGACCGTTAATGCAGCCCACATTAACACAGTTTCATTTTAATTTATCTAAACATTAAAACATCTAAATTTCTTTCTTTGTTTCTATGTCCGGCGTCATTCTATTCTTGCCCATCAACATGAAGGATACTTTATATCTTGATAAGCAAATGCAGTTTATGTTCTCGTGATTTCAGTCGATGTATATTTCCAAAAGACCCTCCACACATGATCTTATTTCACAGCCGTCAGGTGGCAGCAAAATATTGTACACTCCCAAGCTACCCCGAGAAGGAGCTGTCTAAAACTAGCTGTCATACAGTTTTCCATGAGGCAGTTTATCTTATCGGGAAAGAGTAAAAACCTTCCCTGGAAAGAAGTGTGTTAACAGACCGCGAAGTTTCAACTTCTTATCTCTCGTGCTTTCGCAGGGCTTGTGCTATTGCACAGAATCAGTTAGCCTCCTCTGAAACATCCTTACACTCGTACATACTGAGAAAAGGGGGCTCAATCACATATCTTCATTCATTCCTGGTGAAAGCAAGGGTATTTGCGCTGAGTGTGTTTTCAGCTCATGCGTACCGCCTTTTTCCGAGCCATGGACGCTGACGCCCGACAAGACCTGGCTGTTTCCTGCAGGAAGCTGAACGAGATGCAGTCAAGCCGAAGGAAGGTGAGCCTCATCAAGAAGATTTTCGTTCTTCTGATGGTGCGGAAAGCTGCAAGAATCCTGGAGACGCAGTTGGAAGACGACTCCTTCAGTGACTCAGACGACGACGACATTGTTGTGCTCGTATGAATATGGTGCTTTGAAACTTCGCTGCTATGCGCGTCGGGAGCCTTACAAATATTTCAGGGAGATGAGACGTGAGCTTCCTTAGTCTTTACAGGTTTCTTACTGAATGCGCTGTGCGCAACAGAATGACAAGAGGCAGGAATGACGTGTAGCAGTGCTATCCGAAAGCTGTGTGAGACAAATCATCAACAAAAACAGTTTATATGAAAACACCATCGCGGCAAAATTTGAATAATTTTGTTTATCATGAAGGTGGTTACATTTTTTCTTTGGTTTAAATATCCCGTCACAATGAAATAGCGCGCGAAAAAACACACGAACAAAATAGAGAGCAATGGTTAATAATAAAGGAACATAACAACTGAGGAAGGGCGGTGGCTACGGCTGGCATGCGCATTCGAAAATAGCAACACCTAAAGCCGTATTGAAGCAAAACGCTTGCATGGCACACATTACCACCGCCACTTCACTGATACAATCAGAAAATAAACCCCCTAACCCAAAGAATTATGGGAAAAAGAACGGAAAGAGAAAAAAAAAACAGACATGTTAGCTAATATTTCGGCAATGGTCAGATTAAGAGTTAATAACAAATAAACGCTGTCGTGTACCTAAACCTCACTGAAAAAAAATGCGGTCGAAGAGGTTTGGGAGCCAAAAAGCAAAATTATGCGAGCGTTGCGTCTTCTCTATTGCACACAAAAAACGTATATACATAGACCGGTAATTCCTCGGGTTTAAGTAGCGAGATAACGTCATTCACAGATTAGTCTCTCGACGCAAGGTGCCTTATGTTTTGTTTTTGCCGCAGACCGTTAATGCAGCCCACATTAACAAAGTTTCATTTTAATTTATCTAAACATTAAAACATCTAAATTTCTTTCTTTTTGCCGCAGACCGTTAATGCAGCTCACATTAACAAAGTTTCATTTTAATTTATCTAAACATTAAAACATCTAAATTTCTTTCTTTGTTTCTATGAACGGCGTCATTCTATTCTTGCCCATCAACATGAAGGATACTTTATAACTTGTTAAGCAAATGCAGTTTATGTTATCGTGATTTCAGTTGATGGATATTTCCAAAAGACCCTCGACTCATAATCTTATTTCACGGCCGTCAGGTGGCAGCAAAAATATTGTACACTCGCAGGGTACCCCGAGAAGAAGCTGTCTAAAACTAGCTGTCATACAGTTTTCCATGAGACAGTTTATCTTATCGGGAAAGAGTAAAAACCTTCCCTGGAAGGAAGTGTGTTCCACTTTTATCGTTAACAGACCGCTAAGTTTCAAATTCATATCTCTCGTGCTTTCGCAGGGCTTGTGCTATTGCACAGAATCAGTTAGCCTCCTCTGAAACATCCTTACACTCGTACATACTGAGAAAAGGGGGCTCAATCACATATCTTCATTCATTCCTGGTGAAAGCAAGGGTATTTGCGCTGAGTGTGTTTTCAGCTCATGCGTACCGCCTTTTTCCGAGCCATGGACGCTGACGCCCGACAAGTCCTGGCTGTTTCCTGCAGGAAGCTGAAGGAGGTGCAGTCAAGCCGAAGGAAGGTGAGCCTCATCAAGATTTTCGTTCTTCTGATGGTGCGGAAAGCCGAAAGAATCATGGAGGCGCAGTTGGGCGACGACTCCTTCAGTGACTCAGACGACGACGACATTGTTGTGCTCGTATGAATATGGTGCTTTGAAACTTCGCTGCTATTAGCGTCGGGAGCCTAACAAATATTTCAGGGAGATGAGACGTGAGCTTCCTTAGTCTTTACAGGTTCATACTGTATGCGCTGTGCGCAACAGAATGACAAGAGGCAGGAATGACGTGTGCAGTGCTACCCGAAAGCTGTGTGAGACAAATCATCAACAAAAACAGTTTATAGAAAAACACCATCGCGGCAAAATTTCAATAATTCTATTTATCATGAAGGTAGTTACATTTTTTCTTCGGTTTAAATATCCCGTCACAATGAAATAGCGCGCCAAAAAACACACGAAAAAAATAGAGAGGAATGGTTAATAATACAGGAACATAACAATTAAGAAAGGGCGGTGGCTACGGCTGGCATGCGCATTCGAAAATAGCAACACCTAAAGCAGTATTGAAGCAAAACGCTTGCATGGCACACATTACCACCGCCACTTCACTGACACAATCAAAAAATAAACCCCCTAATCCAAAGAATTATGGGTAAAAGAACTGAAAGAGAAAGAAAAATAAAAACAGACATGTTAGCTAATATTTCGGCATTGGTCAGATTAAGAGTAAAAAACAAATAAACGCTGTAGTGTACCTAAACCTCACTGACAAAGAATGCGGTCCAAAAGGTTTGGGAGCCAAAAAGCAAAGTTAAGCGAGCGTTGCGTTTTCTCCAATGCACACAAAAAATGTATCTACATCGACCGGTAATTCCTCGGGTTTAAGTAGCGAGGTAACGTCATTCACAGATTAGTCTCTCAACGCAAGGTGCCTTACGTTTTGTTTTTGCCGCAGACCGTTAATGCAGCAAACATTAACACAGTTTCATTTTAATTTATCTAAACATTAAAACATCTAAATTTCTTTCTTTGTTTCTATGAACGGCGTCATTCTATTCTTGCTCATCAACATGAAGGATACCTTATAACTTGATAAGCAAATGCAGTTTATGTTCTCGTGATTTCAGTTGATGGATATTTCCAAAAGACCCTCCACACATAATCTTATTTCACAGCCGTCAGGTGGCAGCAAAAATATTGTACACTCGCAGGGTACCCCGAGAAGGAGCTGTCTAAAACTAGCTGTCATACAGTTTTCCAAGAGACAGTTTATCTTATCGGGAAAGAGTAAAAACCTTCTCTGGAAGGAAGTGTGTTCCACTTTTATCGTTAACAGACCGCTAAGTTTCAAATTCTTATCTCTCCTGCTTTCGCAGGGCTTGTGCTATTGCACAGAATCAGTTAGCCTCCTCTGAAACATCCTTACACTCGTACATACTGAGAAAAGGGGGCTCAATCACATATCGTCATTCATTCCTGGTCAAAGCAAGGGTATTTGCGCTGAGTGTGTTTTCAGCTCATGCGTACCGCCTTTTTCCGAGCCATGGACGCTGACGCCCGACAAGTCCTGGCTGTTTCCTGCAGGAAGCTGAAGGAGATGCAGTCAAGCCGAAGGAAGGTGAGCCTCATCAAGATTTTCGTTCTTCTGATGGTGCGGAAAGCCGAAAGAATCATGGAGGCGCAGTTGGGCGACGAGTCCTTCAGTGACTCAGACGACGACGACATTGTTGTGCTCGTATGAATATGGTGCTTTGAAACTTCGCTGCTATGCGCGTCGGGAGCCTAACAAATATTTAAAGGGGATGAGACGACAATTTCCTTAGTCTTTATAGGTCCATACTGAATGCGCTGTGCGGAACAGAATAACAAGAGGCAGGAATGACGTGTAGCAGTGCTACCCGAAAGCTGTGTGAGACAAATCATCAACAAAAACAGTTTATAGAAAAACACCATCGCGGCAAAATTTGAATAATTCTATTTATCATGAAGGTGGTTACATTTTTTCTTTGGTTTAAATATCCCGTCACAATGAAATAGCGCGCGAAAAAACACACGAACAAAATAGAGAGCAATGGTTAATAACAAAGGAACATAACAACTGAGGAAGGGCGGTGGCTACGGCTGGCATGCGCATTCGAAAATAGCAGCACCTAAAGCAGTATTGAAGCAAAACGCTTGCATGACACACATTACCACAGCCACTTCACTGACACAATCAGAAAATAAACCCCCTAACCCAAAGAATTATGGGTAAAAGAACTGAAAGAGAAAAAAAATAAAAAACAGACATGTTAGCTAATATTTCGGCAATGATCAGATTAAGAGTTAATAACAAATAAACGCTGTCGTGTACCTAAACCTCACTGAAAAAGAATGCGGTCGAAGAGGTTTGGGAGCCAAAAAGCAAAATTAAGCGAGCGTTGCGTCTTCTCCATTGCACACAAAAAACGTATATACATAGACCGGTAATTCCTCGGATTTAAGTAGCGAGATAACGTCATTCACAGATTAGTCTCTCGACGCAAGGTTCCTTACGTTTTGTTTTTGCCGCAGACCGTTAATGCAGCCCACATTACCACAGTTTCATTTCAATTTATCTAAACATTAAAACCTCTAAATTTCTTTCTTTTTGCCGCAGACCGTAATGCAGCCCACATTAACACAGTTTCATTTTAATTTATCTAAACATTAAAACATCTAAATTTCTTTCTTTGTTTCTATGTCCGGCGTCATTCTATTCTTGCCCATCAACATGAAGGATACTTTATATCTTGATAAGCAAATGCAGTTTATGTTCTCGTGATTTCAGTCGATGTATATTTCCAAAAGACCCTCCACACATAATCTTATTTCACAGCCGTCAGGTGGCAGCAAAATATTGTACACTCGCAAGCTACCCCGAGAAGGACCTGTCTAAAACTAGCTGTCATACAGTTTTCCATGAGGCAGTTTATCTTATCGGGAAAGAGTAAAAACCTTCCCTGGAAAGAAGCGTGTTAACAGACCGCGAAGTTTCAACTTCTTATCTCTCGTGCTTTCGCAGGGCTTGTGCTATTGCACAGAATCAGTTAGCCACCTCTGAAACATCCTTACCCTCGTACATACTGAGAAAAGGGGGCTCATTCACATATCGTCATTCATTCCTGGTCAAAGCAAGGGTATTTATGCGAGTGTGTTTTCTGCTCCAGCTTACCGCCTTTTTCTGAGCCATGGACGCTGACGTCCGACAAGTCCTGGATGTTTCCTGCAGGAAGCTGAACGAGATGCAGTCAAGCCGAAGGAAGGTGAGCCTCATCAAGAAGATTTGCGTTCTTCTGATGGTGCGGAAAGCCGAAAGAATCCTGGAGGCGCAGTTGGGCGACGACTCCTTCAGTGACTCAGACGACGACGACATTGTTGTGCTGGTATGAATATGGTGCTTTGAAACTTCGCTGCTATCCGCGTCGGGAGCCTTACAAATATTTCACGGAGATGAGACGTGAGCTTCCTTAGTCTTTACAGGTTCATACTGAATGCGCTGTGCGCAACAGAATGACAAGAGGCAGGAATGACGTGTAGCAGTGCTACCCGAAAGCTGTGTGAGACAAATCAACAAAAACAGCTTATAGGAAAACACCATCGCGGCAAAATTTGAATAATTCTATTTATCATGAAGGTGGTTACATTTTTTCTTCGGTTTAAATATCCCGTCACAATGAAATTGCGCGCCAAAAAACACACGAAAAAAATAGAGAGGAATGATTAATAATAAAGGAACATAACAACTAAGAAGGGGCGGTGGCTACGGCTGGCATGCGCATTCGAAAATAGCAACACCTAAAGCATTATTGAAGCAAAACGCTTGCATGGCACACATTACCACCGCCACTTCACTGACACAATCAGAAAATAAACCCCCTAACGCAAAGAATTATGGGTAAAAGAACTGAAAGAGAATGAAAATAAAACAGACATGTTAGCTAATATTTCGGCAATGGTCAGATTAAGAGTAAAAAACAAATAAACGCTGTAGTGTACCTAAACCTCACTGACAAAGAATGCGGTCGAAGAGGTTTGGGAGCCAAAAAGCAAAATTAAGCGAGCGTTGCGTCTTCTCCATTGCACACAAAAAACGTATATACATAGACCGGTAATTCCTCGGGTTTAAGTAGCGAGATAACGTCATTCACAGATTAGTCTCTCGACGCAAGGTGCCTTATGTTTTGTTTTTGCCGCAGACCGTTAATGCAGCCCACATTAACACAGTTTCATTTTAATTTATCTAAACATGAAAACATCTAAATTTCTTTCTTTTTGCCGCAGACCGTTAATGCAGCCCACATTAACACAGTTTCATTTTAATTTATCTAAACATTAAAACATCTAAATTTCTTTCTTTGTTTCTATGTCCGGCGTCATTCTATTCTTGCCCATAAACATGAAGGATACTTTATATCTTGATAAGCAAATGCAGTTTATGTTCTCGTGATTTCAGTCGATGGATATTTCCAAAAGACCCTCCACACATAATCTTATTTCACGGCCGTCAGGTGGCAGCAAAAATATTGTACACTCGCAGGGTACCCCGAGAAGGAGCTGTCTAAAACTAGCTGTCATACAGTTTTCCATGAGACAGTTTATCTTATCGGGAAAGAGTAAAAACCTTCCCTGGAAGGAAGTGTGTTCCACTTTTATCGTTAACAGACCGCTAAGTTTCAAATTCATATCTCTCGTGCTTTCGCAGGGCTTGTGCTATTGCACAGAATCAGTTAGCCTCCTCTGAAACATCCTTACACTCGTACATACTGAGAAAAGGGGGCTCAATCACATATCTTCATTCATTCCTGGTGAAAGCAAGGGTATTTGCGCTGAGTGTGTTTTCAGCTCATGCGTACCGCCTTTTTCCGAGCCATGGACGCTGACGCCCGACAAGACCTGGCTGTTTCCTGCAGGAAGCTGAACGAGATGCAGTCAAGCCGAAGGAAGGTGAGCCTCATCAAGAAGATTTTCGTTCTTCTGATGGTGCGGAAAGCTGCAAGAATCCTGGAGACGCAGTTGGAAGACGACTCCTTCAGTGACTCAGACGACGACGACATTGTTGTGCTCGTATGAATATGGTGCTTTGAAACTTCGCTGCTATGCGCGTCGGGAGCCTTACATATATTTCAGGGAGATGAGACGTGAGCTTCCTTAGTCTTTACAGGTTTCTTACTGAATGCGCTGTGCGCAACAGAATGACAAGAGGCAGGAATGACGTGTAGCAGTGCTATCCGAAAGCTGTGTGAGACAAATCATCAACAAAAACAGTTTATATGAAAACACCATCGCGGCAAAATTTGAATAATTTTGTTTATCATGAAGGTGGTTACATTTTTTCTTTGGTTTAAATATCCCGTCACAATGAAATAGCGCGCGAAAAAACACACGAACAAAATAGAGAGCAATGGTTAATAATAAAGGAACATAACAACTAAGAAGGGGCGGTGGCTACGGCTGGCATGCGCATTCGAAAATAGCAGCACCTAAAGCCGTATTGAAGCAAAACGCTTGCATGGCACACATTACCACCGCCACTTCACTGACACAATCAGAAAATAAACCCCCTAATCCAAAGAATTATGGGTAAAAGAACTGAAAGAGAAAGAAAATTAAAAACAGACATGTTAGCTAATATTTCGGCAATGGTCAGATTAAGAGTAAAAAACAAATAAACGCTGTAGTGTACCTAAACCTCACTGACAAAGAATGCGGTCGAAAAGGTTTGGGAGCCAAAAAGCAAAATTAAGCGAGCGTTGCGTTTTCTCCAATGCACACAAAAAATGTATCTACATCGACCGGTAATTCCTCGGGTTTAAGTAGCGAGGTAACGTCATTCACAGATTAGTCTCTCAACGCAAGGTGCCTTACGTTTTGTTTTTGCCGCAGACCGTTAATGCAGCAAACATTAACACAGTTTCATTTTAATTTATCTAAACATTAAAACATCTAAATTTCTTTCTTTGTTTCTATGAACGGCGTCATTCTATTCTTGCCCATCAACATGAAGGATACCTTATAACTTGATAAGCAAATGCAGTTTATGTTCTCGTGATTTCAGTTGATGGATATTTCCAAAAGACCCTCCACTCATAATCTTATTTCACAGCCGTCAGGTGGCAGCAAATTATTGTACACTCGCAGGGTACCCCGAGAAGGAGCTGTCTAAAACTAGCTGTCATACAGTATTCAATGAGACAGTTTATCTTATCGGGAAAGAGTAAAAACCAGCCCTGGAAGGAAGTGTGTTAACAGACCGCGAAGATTCAAATTCTTATCTCTCGTGCTTTCGCAGGGCTTGTGCTATTGCACAGAATCAGTTAGCCTCCTCTGAAACATCCTTACCCTCGTACATACTGAGAAAAGGGGGCTCATTCACATATCGTCATTCATTCCTTGTCAAAGCAAGGGTATTTGCGCTGAGTGTGTTTTCTGCTCCAGCGTACCGCCTTTTTCCGAGCCATGGACGCTGACGCCCGACAAGTCCTGGCTGTTTCCTGCAGGAAGCTGAACGAGATGCAGTCAAGCCGAAGGAAGGTGAGCCTCATCAAGAAGATTTTCGTTCTTCTGATGGTGCGGAAAGCCGAAAGAATCCTGGAGGCACAGTTGGGCGACGACTCCTTCAGTGACTCAGACGACGACGACATTGTTGTGCTCGTATGAATATGGTGCTTTGAAACTTCGCTGCTATGCGCGTAGGGAGCCTTACATATATTTCAGGGAGATGAGACGTGAGCTTCCTTAGTCTTTACAGGTTCATACTGAATGCGCTGTGCGCAACAGAATGACAAGAGGCAGGAATGACGTGTAGCAGTGCTACCCGAAAGCTGTGTGAGACAAATCATCAACAAAAACAGTTTATAGAAAAACACCATCGCGGCAAAATTTGAATAATTCTATTTATCATGAAGGTAGTTACATTTTTTCTTCGGTTTAAATATCCCGTCACAATGAAATTGCGCGCCAAAAAACACACGAAAAAAATAGAGAGCAATGAATTATAATAAAGGAAGATAACAACTAAGAAGTGGCGGTGGCTACGGCTGGCATGCGTATTCGAAAATAGCAACACCTAAAGCATTATTGAAACAAAACGCTTGCATGGCACACATTACCACCGCCACTTCACTGACACAATCAGAAAATAAACCCCCTAACGCAAAAAATTAAGGGTCAAAGAACTGAAAGAGAAAAAAAATTAAAAAACTGACATGTTAGCTAATATTTCGGCAATGGTCAGATTAAGAGTAAAAAACAAATAAACGCTGCAGTGTGCCTAAACCTCACTGACAAGGAATGCGGTCGAAGCGGTTTGGGAGCCAAAAAGCAAAATTAAGTGAGCGTTTCATCTTCTCCATTGCACACAAAAAATGTATCTACATCAACCGGTAATTCCTCGGGTTTAAGTAATAATAATAATAATTGGTTTTGGGGGGAAAGGAAATGGCGCAGTATTTGTCTCATATATCGTTGGACACCTGAACCGCGCCGTAAGGGAAGGGATAAAGGAGGGAGTGAAAGAAGAAAGGAAGAAAGATGTGCCGTAGTGGAGGGCTCCGGAATAATTTCGACCACCTGGGGATCTTTAACGTGCACTGACATCGCACAGCACACGGGCGCCTTAGCGTTTTGCCTCCACAAAAACGCAGCCGCCGCGGTCGGGTTCGAACCCGGGAACTCCGGATCAGTAGTCGAGCGCCCTAACCACTGAGCCACCGCGGCGGGGCGGGTTTAAGTAGCGAGGAACGTCATTCACAGATTAGTCTCTCGACGCAAGGTGCCTTACGTTTTGTTTTTGCCGCAGACCGTTAATGCAGCCCACATTAACACAGTTTCATTTTAATTTATCCAAACATTAAAACATCTAAATTTCTTTTAGTTTCTATGTCCGGCGTCATTCTATTCTTGCCCATCAACATGAAGGATACCTTATAACTTGATAAGCAAATGCAGTTTATGTTCTCGTGATTTCAGTTGATGGATATTTCCAAAAGACCCTCCACTCATAATCTTATTTCACAGCCGTCAGGTGGCAGCAAATTATTGTACACTCGCAGGGTACCCCGAGAAGGAGCTGTCTAAAACTAGCTGTCATACAGTTTTCAATGAGACAGTTTATCTTATCGGGAAAGAGTAAAAACCTTCCCTAGAAGGAAGTGTGTTAACAGACCGCGAAGATTCAAATTCTTATCTCTCGTGCTTTCGCAGGGCTTGTGCTATTGCACAGAATCAGTTAGCCTCCTCTGAAACACCCTTACCCTCGTACATACAGAGATAAGGCGGCTCATTCACATATCGTCATTCATTCCTGGTCAAAGCAAGGGTATTTGCGCTGAGTGTGTTTTCTGCTCCAGCGTACCGCCTTTTTCCGAGCCATGGACGCTGACGCCCGACAAGTCCTGGCGGTTTCCTGCAGGAAGCTGAACGAGATGCAGTCAAGCCGAAGGAAGGTGAGCCTCATCAAGAAGATTTTCGTTCTTCTGATGGTGCGGAAAGCCGAAAGAATCCTGGAGGCGCAGTTGGGCGACGACTCCTTCAGTGACTCAGACGACGACGACATTGTTGTGCTCGTATGAATATGGTGCTTTGAAACTTCGCTGCTATGCGCGTAGGGAGCCTTACATATATTTCAGGGAGATGAGACGTGAGCTTCCTTAGTCTTTACAGGTTCATACTGAATGCGCTGTGCGGAAAAGAATGACAAGAGGCAGGAATGACGTGTAGCAGTGCTACCCGAAGGCTGTGTGAGACAAATCATCAACAAAAACAGTTTATAGGAAAACACCATCGCGGCAAAATTTGAATAATGCTATTTATCATGAAGGTGGTTACATTTTTTCTTTGGTATAAATATCCCGTCACAATGAAATAGCGCGCGAAAAAACACGCGAACAAAATAGAGAGGAATGGTTAATAATAAAGGAACATAACAACTAAGAAGGGGCGGTGGCTACGGCTGGCATGCGCATTCGAAAATAGCAACACCTAAAGCAGTATTGAAGCAAAACGCTTGCATGGCACACATTACCACCGCCACTTCACTGACACAATCAGAAAATAAACCCCCTAACGCAAAGAAATAAGGGTCAAAGAACTGAAAGAGAAAAAAATTAAAAAACAGACATGTTAGCTAATATTTCGGCAATGGTCAGATTAAGAGTAAAAAACAAATAAACGCTGCAGTGTACCTAAACCTCACTGACAAAGAATGCGGTCGAATAGGTTTGGGAGCCAAAAAGCAAAATTAAGCGAGCGTCGAATCTTCTCCATTGCACTCAAAAAATGTATCTACATCAATCGGTAATTCCTCGGGTTTAAGTAGCGAGGTAACGTCATTCACAGATTAGTCTCTCGACGCAAGGTGCCTTACGTTTTGTTTTTGCCGCAGACCGTTAATGCAGCCCACATTAACACAGTTTCATTTTAATTTATCCAAACATTAAAACATCTAAATTTCTTTCTTTGTTTCTATGTCCGGCGTCATTCTATTCTTGCCCATCAACATGAAGGATACCTTATAACTTGATAAGCAAATGCAGTTTATGTTCTCGTGATTTCAGTTGATGGATATTTCCAAAAGACCCTCCACTCATAATCTTATTTCACAGCCGTCAGGTGGCAGCATATTATTGTACACTCGCAGGGTACCCCGAGAAGGAGCTGTCTAAAACTAGCTGTCATACAGTTTTCAATGAGACAGTTTATCTTATCGGGAAAGAGTAAAAACCTTCCCTGGAAGGAAGTGTGTTAACAGACCGCGAAGATTCCAATTCTTATCTCTCGAGCTTTCGCAGGGCTTGTGCTATTGCACAGAATCAGTTAGCCTCCTCTGAAACATCCTTACCCTCGTACATACAGAGAAAAGGCGGCTCATTCACATATCGTCATTCATTCCTGGTCAAAGCACGGGTATTTGCGCTGAGTGTGTTTTCTGCTCCAGCGTACCGCCTTTTTCCGAGCCATGGACGCTGACGCCCGACAAGTCCTGGCGGTTTCCTGCAGGAAGCTGAACGAGATGCAGTCAAGCCGAAGGAAGGTGAGCCTCATCAAGAAGATTTTCGTTCTTCTGATGGTGCGGAAAGCCGAAAGAATCCTGGAGGCGCAGTTGGGCGACGACTCCTTCAGTGACTCAGACGACGACGACATTGTTGTGCTCGTATGAATATGGTGCTTTGAAACTTCGCTGCTATGCGCGTAGGGAGCCTTACATATATTTCAGGGAGATGAGACGTGAGCTTCCTTAGTCTTTACAGGTTCATACTGAATGCGCTGTGCGGAAAAGAATGACAAGAGGCAGGAATGACGTGTAGCAGTGCTACCCGAAGGCTGTGTGAGACAAATCATCAACAAAAACAGTTTATAGGAAAACACCATCGCGGCAAAATTTGAATAATGCTATTTATCATGAAGGTGGTTACATTTTTTCTTTGGTATAAATATCCCGTCACAATGAAATAGCGCGCGAAAAAACACGCGAACAAAATAGAGAGGAATGGTTAATAATAAAGGAACATAACTAAGAAGGGGCGGTGGCTACGGCTGGCATGCGCATTCGAAAATAGCAACACCTAAAGCAGTATTGAAGCAAAACGCTTGCATGGCACACATTACCACCGCCACTTCACTGACACAATCAGAAAATAAACCCCCTAACGCAAAGAAATAAGGGTCAAAGAACTGAAAGAGAAAAAAAATTAAAAAACAGACATGTTAGCTAATATTTCGGCAATGGTCAGATTAAGAGTAAAAAACAAATAAACGCTGCAGTGTACCTAAACCTCACTGACAAAGAATGCGGTCGAATAGGTTTGGGAGCCAAAAAGCAAAATTAAGCGAGCGTTGCATCTTCTCCATTGCACTCAAAAAATGTATCTACCTCAATCGGTAATTCCTCGGGTTTAAGTAGCGAGGAACGTCATTCACAAATTAGTCTCTCGACGCAAGGTGCCTTACGTTTTGTTTTTGCCGCAGACCGTTAATGCAGCCCACATTAACACAGTTTCATTTTAATTTATCCAAACATTAAAACATCTAAATTTCTTTCTTTGTTTCCATGTCCGGCGTCATTCTATTCTTGCCCATCAACATGAAGGATACCTTATAACTTGATAAGCAAATGCAGTTTATGTTCTCGTGATTTCAGTTGATGGATATTTCCAAAAGACCCTCCACTCATAATCTTATTTCACAGCCGTCAGGTGGCAGCAAATTATTGTACACTCGCAGGGTACCCCGAGAAGGAGCTGTCTAAAACTAGCTGTCATACAGTTTTCAATGAGACAGTTTATCTTATCGGGAAAGAGTAAAAACCTTCCCTGGAAGGAAGTGTGTTAACAGACCGCGAAGATTCAAATTCTTATCTCTCGTGCTTTCGCAGGGCTTGTGCTATTGCACAGAATCAGTTAGCCTCCTCTGAAACATCCTTACCCTCGTAAATACTGAGAAAAGGGGGCTCATTCACATATCGTCATTCATTCCTGGTCAAAGCAAGGGTATTTGCGCTGAGTGTGTTTTCTGCTCCAGCGTACCGCCTTTTTCCGAGCCATGGACGCTGATGCCCGACAAGTCCTGGCGGTTTCCTGCAGGAAGCTGAACGAGATGCAGTCAAGCCGAAGGAAGGTGAGCCTCATCAAGAAGATTTTCGTTCTTCTGATGGTGCGGAAAGCCGAAAGAATCCTGGAGGCACAGTTGGGCGACGACTCCTTCAGTGACTCAGACGACGACGACATTGTTGTGCTGGTATGAATATGGTGCTTTGAAACTTCGCTGCCATGCGCGTCGGGAGCCTAAGAAATATTTAAAGGGGATGAGACGACAATTTCCTTAGTCTTTATAGGTCCATACTGAATGCGCTGTGCGGAACAGAATAACAAGAGGCAGGAATGACGTGTAGCAGTGCTACCCGAAAGCTGTGTGAGACAAATCATCAACAAAAACAGTTTATAGGAAAACACCATCGCGGCAAAATTTAAATAATTCTATTTATCATGAAGGTGGTTACATTTTTTCTTCGGCTTAAATATCACGTCACAATGAAATAGCGCCCGGAAAAACACACGAACAAAATAGAGATGAATGGTTAATAATAAAGGAACATAACAACTAAGATGGGGCGGTGGCTACGGCTGGCATGCGCATTCGAAAATAGCAACACCTAAAGCAGTATTGAAGCAAAACGCTTGCATGGCACACATTACCACCGCCACTTCACTGACACAATCAGAAAATAAACCCCCTAATCCAAAGAATTATGGGTAAAAGAACTGAAAGAGAAAGAAAATTAAAAACAGACATGTTAGCTAATATTTCGGCAATGGTCAGATTAAGAGTAAAAAACAAATAAACGCTGCTGTGTACCTAAACCTCCCTGACAAAGAATGCGGTCGAAAAGTTTTGGGAGCCAAAAAGCAAAGTTAAGCGAGCGTTGCGTCTTCTCCAATGCACACAAAAAATGTATCTACATCAACCGGTAATTCCTCGGGTTTAAGTAGCGAGGTAACGTCATTCACAGATTAGTCTCTCGACGCAAGGTGCCTTACGTTTTGTTTTTGCCGCAGACCGTTAATGCAGCCCAAATTAGCACAGTTTAATTTTAATTTATCTAAACATTAAAACATCTAAATTTCTTTCTTTGTTTCTATGAACGGCGTCATTTTATTCTTGCCCATCAACATGAAGGATACCTTATAACTTGATAAGCAAATGCAGTTTATGTTCTCGGGATTTCAGTTGATGGATATTTCCAAAAGACCCTCCACACATAATCTTATTTCACAGCCGTCAGGTGGCAGCAAAAATATTGTACACTCGCAGGGTACCCCGAGAAGGAGCTGTCTAAAACTAGCTGTCATACAGTTTTCCATGAGACAGTTTATCTTATCGGGAAAGAGTAAAAACCTTCCCTGGAAGGAAGTGTGTTCCACCTTTATCGTTAACAGACCGCTAAGTTTCAAATTCTTATCTCTCGTGCTTTCGCAGGGCTTGTGCTATTGCACAGAATCAGTTAGCCTCCTCTGAAACATCCTTACCATCGTACATACTGAGAAAAGGGGGCTCATTCACATATCGTCATTCATTCCTGGTCAAAGCAAGGGTATTTGCGCTGAGTGTGTTTTCTGCTCCAGCGTACCGCCTTTTTCCGAGCCATGGACGCTGACGCCCGACAAGTCCTGGCTGTTTCCTGCATTAAGCTGAACGAGATGCAGTCAAGCCGAAGGAAGGTGAGCCTCATCAAGAAGATTTTCGTTCTTCTGATGGTGCGGAAAGCCGAAAGAATCCTGGAGGCGCAGTTGGGCGACGACTCCTTCAGTGACTCAGACGACGACGACATTGTTGTGCTCGTATGAATATGGTGCTTTGAAACTTCGCTGCTATGCGCGTAGGGAGCCTTACATATATTTCAAGGAGATGAGACGTGAGCTTCCTTAGTCTTTACAGGTTCATACTGAATGCGCTGTGCGCAACAGAATGACAAGAGGCAGGAATGACGTGTAGCAGTGCTACCCGAAAGCTGTGTGAGACAAATCATCAACAAAAACAGTTTATAGAAAAACACCATCGCGGCAAAATTTGAAAAATTCTATTTATCATGAAGGTAGTTACATTTTTTCTTCGGTTTAAATATCCCGTCACAATGAAATTGCGCGCCAAAAAACACACGAACAAAATAGAGAGGAATGGTTAATAATAAAGGAACATAACAACTGAGAAGGGGCGGTGGCTACGGCTGGCATGCGCATTCGAAAATAGCAACACCTAAAGCATTATTGAAGCAAAACGCTTGCATGGCACACATTACCACCGCCACTTCACTGACACAATCAGAAAATAAACACCCTAACGCAAAGAATTAAGGGTCAAAGAACTGAAAGAGAAAAAAAATTAAAAAACAGACATGTTAGCTAATATTTCGGCAATGGTCAGATTAACAGTAAAAAACAAATAAACGCTGCAGTGTACCTAAACCTCACTGACAAAGAATGCGGTCGAAGCGGTTTGGGAGCCAAAAAGCAAAATTAAGCGAGCGTTGCATCTTCTCCATTGCACACAAAAAATGTATCTACATCGACCGGTAATTCCTCGGGTTTAAGTAGCGAGGTAACGTCATTCACAGATTAGTCTCTCGACGCAAGGTGCCTTACGTTTTGTTTTTGCCGCAGACCGTTAATGCAGCCCACATTAACACAGTTTCATTTTAATTTATCCAAACATTAAAACATCTAAATTTCTTTCTTTGTTTCTATGTCCGGCGTCATTCTATTCTTGCCCATCAACATGAAGGATACCTTATAACTTGATAAGCAAATGCAGTTTATGTTCTCGTGATTTCAGTTGATGGATATTTCCAAAAGACCCTCCCCACATAATCTTATTTCACAGCCGTCAGGTGGCAGCAAATTATTGTACACTCGCAGGGTACCCCGAGAAGGAGCTGTTTAAAACTAGCTGTCATACAGTTTTCAATGAGACAGTTTATCTTATCGGGAAAGAGTAAAAACCTTCCCTGGAAGGAAGTGTGTTAACAGACCGCGAAGATTCAAATTCTTATCTCTCGTGCTTTCGCAGGGCTTGTGCTATTGCACAGAATCAGTTAGCCTCCTCTCAAACATCCTTACCATCGTACATACTGAGAAAAGGGGGCTCATTCACATATCGTCATTCATTCCTGGTCAAAGCAAGGGTATTTGCGCTGAGTGTGTTTTCTGCTCCAGCGTACCGCCTTTTTCCGAGCCATGGACGCTGACGCCCGACAAGTCCTGGCTGTTTCCTGCAGGAAGCTGAACGAGATGCTGTCAAGCCGAAGGAAGGTGAGCCTCATCAAGAAGATTTTCGTTCTTCTGATGGTGCGGAAAGCCGAAAGAATCCTGGAGGCGCAGTTGGGCGACGACTCCTTCAGTGACTCAGACGACGACGACATTGTTGTGCTCGTATGAATATGGTGCTTTGAAACTTCGCTGCTATGCGCGTAGGGAGCCTTACATATATTTCAAGGAGATGAGACGTGAGCTTCCTTAGCCTTTACAGGTTCATACTGAATGCGCTGTGCGCAACAGAATGACAAGAGGCAGGAATGACGTGTAGCAGTGCTACCCGAAAGCTGTGTGAGACCAATCATCAACAAAAACAGTTTATAGAAAAACACCATCGCGGCAAAATTTGAATATTTCTATTTATCATGAAGGTAGTTACATTTTTTCTTCGGTTTAAATATCCCGTCACAATATAATTGCGCGCCAAAAAACACACGCAAAATATAGAGAGGAATGATTAATAATAAAGGAACATAACAACTAAGAAGGGGCGGTGGCTACGGCTGGCATGCGCATTCGAAAATAGCAACACCTAAAGCATTATTGAAGCAAAACGCTTGCATGGCACACATTACCACCGCCACTTCACTGACACAATCAGAAAATAAACCCCCTAATCCAAAGAATTATGGGTAAAAGAACTGAAAGAGAAAGAAAATTAAAAACAGACATGTTAGCTAATATTTCGGCAATGGTCAGATTAAGAGTAAAAAACAAATAAACGCTGTAGTGTACCTAAACCTCCCTGACAAAGAATGCGGTCGAAAAGGTTTGGGAGCCAAAAAGCAAAGTTAAGCGAGCGTTGCGTCTTCTCCAATGCACACAAAAAATGTATCTACATCGACCGGTAATTCCTCGGGTTTAAGTAGCGAGGTAACGTCATTCACAGATTAGTCTCTCGACGCAAGGTGCCTTACGTTTTGTTTTTGCTGCAGACCGTTAATGCAGCCCACATTAACACAGTTTCATTTTATTTTTTCTAAACATTAAAACATCTAAATTTCTTTCTTTGTTTCTATGAACGGCGTCATTCTATTCTTGCCCATCAACATGAAGGATACCTTATAACTTGATAAGCAAATGCAGTTTATGTTCTCGTGATTTCAGTTGATGGATATTTCCAAAAGACCCTCCACACATAATCTTATTTCACAGCCGTCAGGTGGCAGCAAAAATATTGTACACTCGCAGGGTACCCCGAGAAGGAGCTGTCTAAAACTAGCTGTCATACAGTTTTCAATGAGACAGTTTATCTTATCGGGAAAGAGTAAAAACCTTCCCTGGAAGGAAGTGTGTTAACAGACCGCGAAGATTCAAATTCTTATCTCTCGTGCTTTCGCAGGGCTTGTGCTATTGCACAGAATCAGTTAGCCTCCTCTCAAACATCCTTACCATCGTACATACTGAGAAAAGGGGGCTCATTCACATATCGTCATTCATTCCTGGTCAAAGCAAGGGTATTTGCGCTGAGTGTGTTTTCTGCTCCAGCGTACCGCCTTTTTCCGAGCCATGGACGCTGACGCCCGACAAGTCCTGGCTGTTTCCTGCAGGAAGCTGAACGAGATGCAGTCAAGCCGAAGGAAGGTGAGCCTCATCAAGAAGATTTTCGTTCTTCTGATGGTGCGGAAAGCCGAAAGAATCCTGGAGGCGCAGTTGGGCGACGACTCCTTCAGTGACTCAGACGACGACGACATTGTTGTGCTCGTATGAATATGGTGCTTTGAAACTTCGCTGCTATGCGCGTAGGGAGCCTTACATATATTTCAAGGAGATGAGACGTGAGCTTCCTTAGTCTTTACAGGTTCATACTGAATGCGCTGTGCGCAACAGAATGACAAGAGGCAGGAATGACGTGTAGCAGTGCTACCCGAAAGCTGTGTGAGACAAATCATCAACAAAAACAGTTTATAGAAAAACACCATCGCGGCAAAATTTGAATAATTCTATTTATCATGAAGGTAGTTACATTTTTTCTTCGGTTTAAATATCCCGTCACAATAAAATTGCGCGCCAAAAAACACACGAAAAAAATAGAGAGGAATGATTAATAATAAAGGAACATAACAACTTAGAAGGGGCGGTGGCTACGGCTGGCATGCGCATTCGAAAATAGCAACACCTAAAGCATTATTGAAGCAAAACGCTTGCATGGCACACATTACCACCGCCACTTCACTGACACAATCAGAAAATAAACCCCCTAACGCAAAGAATTAAGGGTCAAAGAACTGAAAGAGAAAAAAAATTAAAAAACAGACATGTTAGCTAATATTTCGGCAATGGTCAGATTAAGAATAAAAACAAATAAACGCTGCAGTGTACCTAAACCTCACTGACAAAGAATGCGGTCGAAAAGATTTGGGAGCCAAAAAGCAAAATTAAGCGAGCGTTGCATCTTCTCCATTGCACACAAAAAATGTATCTACATCAATTGGTAATTCCTCGGGTTTAAGTAGCGAGGAACGTCATTCACAAATTAGTCTCTCGACGCAAGGTGCCTTACGTTTTGTTTTTGCCGCAGACCGTTAATGCAGCCCACATTACACAGTTTCATTTTAATTTATCCAAACATTAAAACATCTAAATTTCTTTCTTTGTTTCTATGTCCGGCGTCATTCTATTCTTGCCCATCAACATGAAGGATACCTTATAACTTGATAAGCAAATGCAGTTTATGTTCTCGTGATTTCAGTTGATGGATATTTCCAAAAGACCCTCCACTCATAATCTTATTTCACAGCCGTCAGGTGGCAGCAAATTATTGTACACTCGCAGGGTACCCCGAGAAGGAGCGGTCTAAAACTAGCTGTCATACAGTTTTCAATGAGACAGTTTATCTTATCGGGAAAGAGTAAAAACCTTCCCTGGAAGGAAGTGTGTTAACAGACCGCGAAGTTTCAACTTCTTATCTCTCGTGCTTTCGCAGGGCTTGTGCTATTGCACAGAATCAGTTAGCCTCCTCTGAAACATCCTTACCCTCGTACATACTGAGAAAAGGGGGCTCATTCACATATCGTCATTCATTCCTGGTCAAAGCAAGGGTATTTGCGCTGAGAGTGTTTTCTGCTCCAGCGTACCGCCTTTTTCCGAGCCATGGACGCTGACGCCCGACAAGTCCTGGCGGTTTCCTGCAGGAAGCTGAACGAGATGCAGTCAAGCCGAAGGAAGGTGAGCCTCATCAAGAAGATTTTCGTTCTTCTGATGGTGCGGAAAGCCGAAAGAATCCTGGAGGCACAGTTGGGCGACGACTCCTTCAGTGACTCAGACGACGACGACATTGTTGTGCTCGTATGAATATGGTGCTTTGAAACTTCGCTGCCATGCGCGTCGGGAGCCTAAGAAATATTTAAAGGGGATGAGACGACAATTTTCTTAGTCTTTATAGGTCCATACTGAATGCGCTGTGCGGAACAGAATAACAAGAGGCAGGAATGACGTGTAGCAGTGCTACCCGAAAGCTGTGTGAGACAAATCATCAACAAAAACAGTTTATAGGAAAACACCATCGCGGCAAAATTTGAATAATTCTATTTATCATGAAGGTGGTTACATTTTTTCTTCGGTTTAAATATCCCGTCACAATGAAATAGCGCCCGGAAAAACACACGAACAAAATAGAGATGAATGGTTAATAATAAAGGAACATAACTAAGATGGGGCGGTGGCTACGGCTGGCATGCGCATTCGAAAATAGCAACACCTAAAGCAGTATTGAAGCAAAACGCTTGCATGGAACACATTACCACCGCCACTTCACTGACACAATCAGAAAATAAACCCCCTAATCCAAAGAATTATGGGTAAAAGAAATGAAAGAGAAAGAAAATTAAAAACAGACATGTTAGCTAATATTTCGGCAATGGTCAGATTAAGAGTAAAAAACAAATAAACGCTGTAGTGTACCTAAACCTCCCTGACAAAGAATGCGGTCGAAAAGGTTTGGGAGCCAAAAAGCAAAGTTAAGCGAGCGTTGCGTCTTCTCCAATGCACACAAAAAATGTATCTACATCGACCGGTAATTCCTCGGGTTTAAGTAGCGAGGTAACGTCATTCACAGATTAGTCTCTCGACGCAAGGTGCCTTACGTTTTGTTTTTGCCGCAGACCGTTAATGCAGCCAACATTAACACAGTTTCATTTTAATTTATCTAAACATTAAAACATCTAAATTTCTTTCTTTGTTTCTATGAACGGCGTCATTCTATTCTTGCCCATCAACATGAAGGATACCTTATAACTTGATAAGCAAATGCAGTTTATGTTCTCGTGATTTCAGTTGATGGATATTTCCAAAAGACCCTCCACACATAATCTAATTTCACAGCCGCCAGGTGGCAGCAAAAATATTGTACACTCGCAGGGTACCCCGAGAAGGAGCTGTCTAAAACTAGCTGTCATACAGTTTTCCATGAGACAGTTTATCTTATCGGGAAAGAGTAAAAACCTTCCCTAGAAGGAAGTGTGTTCCACTTTTATCGTTAACAGACCGCTAAGTTTCAAATTCTTATCTCTCGTGCTTTCGCAGGGCTTGTGCTATTGCACAGAATCAGTTAGCCTCCTCTGAAACATCCTTACCCTCGTACATACTGAGAAAAGGGGGCTCATTCACATATCGTCATTCATTCCTGGTCAAAGCATGCGTATTTGCGCTGAGAGTGTTTTCTGCTCCAGCGTACCGCCTTTTTCCGAGCCATGGACGCTGACGCCCGACAAGTCCTGGCTGTTTCCTGCAGGAAGCTGAACGAGATGCAGTCAAGCCGAAGGAAGGTGAGCCTCATCAAGAAGATTTTTGTTCTTCTGATGGTGCGGAAAGCCGAAAGAATCCTGGAGGCGCAGTTGGGCGACGACTCCTTCAGTGACTCAGACGACGACGATATTGTTGTGCTCGTATGAATATGGTGCTTTGAAACTTCGCTGCTATGCGCGTAGGGAGCCTAAGAAATATTTAAAGGGGATGAGACGACAATTTCCTTAGTCTTTATAGGTCCATACTGAATGCGCTGTGCGCACCAGAATGACAAGAGGCAGGAATGACGTGTAACAGTGCTACCCGAAAGCTGTGTGAGACAAATCATCTACAAAAACAGTTTATAGAAAAACACCATCGCGGCAAAATTTGAATAATTCTATTTATCATGAAGGTAGTTACATTTTTTCTTCGGTTTAAATATCCCGTCACAATGAAATAGCGCCCGGAAAAACACACGAACAAAATAGAGATGAATGGTTAATAATAAAGGAACATAACAACTAAGATGGGGCGGTGGCTACGGCTGGCATGCGCATTCGAAAATAGCAACACCGAAAGCAGTATTGAAGCTAAACGCTTGCATGGCACACATTACCACCGCCACTTCACTGACACAATCAGAAAATAAACCCCCTAATCCAAATAATTATGGGTAAAAGAAATGAAAGAGAAAGAAAATTAAAAACACACATGTTAGCTAATATTTCGGCAATGGTCAGATTAAGAGTAAAAAACAAATAAACGCTGTAGTGTACCTAAACCTCCCTGACAAAGAATGCGGTCGAAAAGGTTTGGGAGCCAAAAAGCAAAGTTAAGCGAGCGTTGCGTCTTCTCCAATGCACACAAAAAATGTATCTACATCAACCGGTAATTCCTCGGGTTTAAGTAGCGAGGAACGTCATTCACAGATTAGTCTCTCGACGCAAGGTGCCTTACGTTTTGTTTTTGCCGCAGACCGTTAATGCAGCCCACATTAACACAGTTTCGTTTTAATTTATCTAAACATGAAAACATCTAAATTTCTTTCTTTGTTTCTATGTCCGGCGTCATTCTATTCTTGCCCATCAACATGAAGGATACCTTATAACTTGATAAGCAAATGCAGTTTATGTTCTCGTGATTTCCGTTGATGGATATTTCCAAAAGACCCTCCACTCATAATCTTATTTCACAGCCGTCAGGTGGCAGCAAATTATTGTACACTCGCAGGGTACCCCGAGAAGGAGCTGTCTAAAACTAGCTGTCATACAGTTTTCAATGAGACAGTTTATCTTATCGGGAAAGAGTAAAAACCAGCCCTGGAAGGAAGTGTGTTAACAGACCGCGAAGATTCAAATTCTTATCTCTCGTGCTTTCGCAGGGCTTGTGCTATTGCACAGAATCAGTTAGCCTCCTCTGAAACATCCTTTCCCTCGTACATACAGAGAAAAGGGGGCTCATTCACATATCGTCATTCATTCCTGGTCAAAGCACGGGTATTTGCGCTGAGTGTGTTTTCTGCTCCAGCGTACCGCCTTTTTCCGAGCCATGGACGCTGACGCCCGACAAGTCCTGGCGGTTTCCTGCAGGAAGCTGAACGAGATGCAGTCAAGCCGAAGGAAGGTGAGCCTCATCAAGAAGATTTTCGTTCTTCTGACGGTGCGGAAAGCCGAAAGAATCCTGGAGGCGCAGTTGGGCGACGACTCCTTCAGTGACTCAGACGACGACGACATTGTTGTGCTCGTATGAATATGGTGCTTTGAAACTTCGCTCCTATGCGCGTAGGGAGCCTTACATATATTTCAGGGAGATGAGACGTGAGCTTCCTTAGTCTTTACAGGTTCATACTGAATGCGCTGTGCGGAAAAGAATGACAAGAGGCAGGAATGACGTGTAGCAGTGCTACCCGAAGGCTGTGTGAGACAAATCATCAACAAAAACAGTTTATAGGAAAACACCATCGCGGCAAAATTTGAATAATGCTATTTATCATGAAGGTCGTTACATTTTTTCTTTGGTTTAAATATCCCGTCACAATGAAATAGCGCGCGAAAAAACACGCGAACAAAATAGAGAGGAATGGTTAATAATAAAGGAACATAACAACTAAGAAGGGGCGGTGGCTACGGCTGGCATGCGCATTCGAAAATAGCAACACCTAAAGCAGTATTGAAGCAAAACGCTTGCATGGCACACATTACCACCGCCACTTCACTGACACAATCAGAAAATAAACCCCCTAACGCAAAGAATTAAGGGTCAAAGAACTGAAAGAGAAAAAAAATTAAAAAACAGACATGTTAGCTAATATTTCGGCAATGGTCAGATTAAGAGTAAAAAACAAATAAACGCTGCAGTGTACCTAAACCTCACTGACAAAGAATGCGGTCGAAAAGGTTTGGGAGCCAAAAAGCAAAATTATGCGAGCGTTGCATCTTCTCCATTGCACACAAAAAATGTATCTACATCAATCGGTAATTCCTCGGGTTTAAGTAGCGAGGAACGTCATTCACAAATTAGTCTCTCGACGCAAGGTGCCTTACGTTTTGTTTTTGCCGCAGACCGTTAATGCAGCCCACATTAACACAGTTTCATTTTAATTTATCCAAACATTAAAACATCTAAATTTCTTTCTTTGTTTCTATGTCCTGCGTCATTCTATTCTTGCCCATCAACATGAAGGATACCTTATAACTTGATAAGCAAATGCAGTTTATGTTCTCGTGATTTCAGTTGATGGATATTTCCAAAAGACCCTCCACACATATTCTTATTTCACAGCCGTCAGGTGGCAGAAAAAATATTGTACACTCGCAGGGTACCCCGAGAAGGAGCTGTCTAAAACTAGCTGTCATACAGTTTTCCATGAGACAGTTTATCTTATCGGGAAAGAGTAAAAACCTTCCCTGGAAGGAAGTGTGTTCTACTTTTATCGTTAACAGACCGCTAAGTTTCAAATTCTTATCTCTCGTGCTTTCGCAGGGCTTGTGCTATTGCACAGAATCAGTTAGCCTCCTCTGAAACATCCTTACCATCGTACATACTGAGAAAAGGGGGCTCATTCACATATCGTCATTCATTCCTGGTCAAAGCAAGGGTATTTGCGCTGAGTGTGTTTTCTGCTCCAGCGTACCGCCTTTTTCCGAGCCATGGACGCTGACGCCCGACAAGTCCTGGCTGTTTCCTGCAGGAAGCTGAACGAGATGCAGTCAAGCCGAAGGAAGGTGAGCCTCATCAAGAAGATTTTCGTTCTTCTGATGGTGCGGAAAGCCGAAAGAATCCTGGAGGCGCAGTTGGGCGACGACTCCTTCAGTGACTCAGACGACGACGACATTGTTGTGCTCGTATGAATATGGTGCTTTGAAACTTCGCTGCCATGCGCTTCGGGAGCCTAAGAAATATTTAAAGGGGCTGAGACGACAATTTCCTTAGTCTTTATAGGTCCATACTGAATGCGCTGTGCCGAACAGAATGACAAGAGGCAGGAATGACGTGTAGCAGTGCTACCCGAAAGCTGTGTGAGACAAATCACCAACAAAAACAGTTTATAGAAAAACACCATCGCGGCAAAATTTGAATAATTCTATTTATCATGAAGGTAGTTACATTTTTTCTTCGGTTTAAATATCCCGTCACAATGAAATTGCGCGCCAAAAAACACCTGAACAAAATGAAGAGGGATGGTTAATAATAAAAGAACATAACAACTAAGATGGGGCGGTGGCTACGGCTGGCATGCGCATTCGAAAATAGCAACACCTAAAGCAATATTGAAGCAAAACGCTTGCATGGCACACATTACCACCGCCACTTCACTGACACAATCAGAAAATAAACCCCCTAATCCAAAGAATTATGGGTAAAAGAACTGAAAGAAAAAGAAAATTAAAAACAGACATGTTAGCTAATATTTCGGCAATGGTCAGATTAAGAGTAAAAAACAAATAAACGCTGTAGTGTACCTAAACCTCCCTGACAAAGAATGCGGTCGAAAAGGTTTGGGAGCCAAAAAGCAAAGTTAAGCGAGCGTTGCGTCTTCTCCAATGCACACAAAAAATGTATCTACATCGACCGGTAATTCCTCGGGTTTAAGTAGCGAGGTAACGTCATTCACAGATTAGTCTCTCGACGCAAGGTGCCTTACGTTTTGTTTTTGCCGCAGACCGTTAATGTAGCCAACATTAACACAGTTTCATTTTAATTTATCTAAACATTAAAACATCTAAATTTCTTTCTTTGTTTCTATGAACGGCGTCATTCTATTCTTGCCCATCAACATGAAGGATACCTTATAACTTGATAAGCAAATGCAGTTTATGTTCTCGTGATTTCAGTTGATGGATATTTCCAAAAGACCCTCCACACATAATCTTATTTCACAGCCGTCAGGTGGCAGCAAAAATATTGTACACTCGCAGGGTACCCCGAGAAGGAGCTGTCTAAAAGTAGCTGTCATACAGTTTTCCATGAGACAGTTTATCTTATCGGGAAAGAGTAAAAACCTTCCCTAGAAGGAAGTGTGTTCCACTTTTATCGTTAACAGACCGCTAAGTTTCAAATTCTTATCTCTCGTGCTTTCTCAGGGCTTGTGCTATTGCACAGAATCAGTTAGCCTCCTCTGAAACATCCTTACCATCGTACATACTGAGAAAAGGGGGCTCATTCACATATCGTCATTCATTCCTGGTCAAAGCAAGCGTATTTGCGCTGAGTGTGTTTTCTGCTCCAGCGTACCGCCTTTTTCCGAGCCATGGACGCTGACGCCCGACAAGACCTGGCTGTTTCCTGCAGGAAGCTGAACGAGATGCAGTCAAGCCGAAGGAAGGTGAGCCTCATCAAGAACATTATCGTTCTTCTGATGGTGCGGAAAGCCGAAAGAATCCTGGAGGCACAGTTGGGCGACGACTCCTTCAGTGACTCAGACGACAACGACATTGTTGTGCTCGTATGAATATGGTGCTTTGAAACTTCGCTGCCATGCGCGTCGGGAGCCTAAGAAATATTTAAAGGGGATGAGACGACAATTTCCTTAGTCTTTTTAGGTCCATACTGAATGCGCTGTGCGGAACAGAATAACAAGAGGCAGGAATGACGTGTAGCAGTGCTACCCGAAAGCTGTGTGAGACAAATCATCAACAAAAACAGTTTATAGGAAAACACCATCGCGGCAAAATTTGAATAATTCTATTTATCATGAAGGTGGTTACATTTTTTCTTTGGTTTAAATATCCCGTCACAATGAAATAGCGCGCGGAAAAACACACGAACAAAATAGAGATGAATGGTTAATAATAAAGGAACATAACAACTAAGATGGGGCGGTGGCTACGGCTGGCATGCGCATTCGAAAATAGCAACACCTAAAGCAGTATTGAAGCAAAACGCTTGCATGGCAAACATTACCACCGCCACTTCACTGACACAATCAGAAAATAAACCCCCTAATTCAAAGAATTATGGGTAAAAGAACTGAAAGAGAAAGAAAATTACAAACAGACATGTTAGCTAATATTTCGGCAATGGTCAGATTAAGAGTAAAAAACAAATAAACGCTGCAGTGTACCTAAACCTCCCTGACAAAGAATGCGGTCGAAAAGGATTGGGAGCCAAAAAGCAAAGTTAAGCGAGCGTTGCGTCTTCTCCAATGCACACAAAAAATGTATCTACATCGACCGGTAATTCCTCGGGTTTAAGTAGCGAGGTAACGTCATTCACAGATTAGTCTCTCGACGCAAGGTGCCTTACGTTTTGTTTTTGCCGCAGACCGTTAATGCAGCCCACATTAACACAGTTTCATTTTAATTTATCTAAACTATAAAACATCTAAATTTCTTTCTTTGTTTCTATGAACGGCGTCATTCTATTCTTGCCCATCAACATGAAGGATACCTTATAACTTGATAAGCAAATGCAGTTTATGTTCTCGTGATTTCAGTTGATGGATATTTCCAAAAGACCCTCCACACATATTCTTATTTCACAGCCGTCAGGTGGCAGCAAAAAATATTGTACACTCGCAGGGTACCCCGAGAAGGAGCTGTCTAAAACTAGCTGTCATACAGTTTTCCATGAGACAGTTTATCTTATCGGGAAAGAGTAAAAACCTTCCCTGGAAGGAAGTGTGTTCTACTTTTATCGTTAACAGACCGCTAAGTTTCAAATTCTTATCTCTCGTGCTTTCGCAGGGCTTGTGCTATTGCACAGAATCAGTTAGCCTCCTCTGAAACATCCTTACCATCGTACATACTGAGAAAAGGGGGCTCATTCACATATCGTCATTCATTCCTGGTAAAAGCAAGGGTATTTGCGCTGAGTGTGTTTTCTGCTCCAGCGTACCGCCTTTTTCCGAGCCATGGACGCTGACGCCCGACAAGTCCTGGCTGTTTCCTGCAGGAAGCTGAACGAGATGCAGTCAAGCCGAAGGAAGGTGAGCCTCATCAAGAAGATTTTCGTTCTTCTGATGGTGCGGAAAGCCGAAAGAATCCTGGAGGCGCAGTTGGGCGACGACTCCTTCAGTGACTCAGACGACGACGACATTGTTGTGCTCGTATGAATATGGTGCTTTGAAACTTCGCTCCTATGCGCGTAGGGAGCCTTACATATATTTCAGGGAGATGAGACGTGAGCTTCCTTAGTCTTTACAGGTTCATACTGAATGCGCTGTGCGGAAAAGAATGACAAGAGGCAGGAATGACGTGTAGCAGTGCTACCCGAAGGCTGTGTGAGACAAATCATCAACAAAAACAGTTTATAGGAAAACACCATCGCGGCAAAATTTGAATAATGCTATTTATCATGAAGGTCGTTACATTTTTTCTTTGGTTTAAATATCCCGTCACAATAAAATAGCGCGCGAAAAAACACGCGAACAAAATAGAGAGGAATGGTTAATAATAAAGGAACATAACAACTAAGAAGGGGCGGTGGCTACGGCTGGCATGCGCATTCAAAAATAGCCACACTAAAGCAGTATTGAAGCAAAACGCTTGCATGGCACACATTACCACCCCCACTTCACTGACACAATCAGAAAATAAACCCCCTAACGCAAAGAATTAAGGGTCAAAGAACTGAAAGAGAAAAAAAATTAAAAAACAGACATGTTAGCTAATATTTCGGCAATGGTCAGATTAAGAGTAAAAAACAAATAAACGCTGCAGTGTACCTAAACCTCACTGACAAAGAATGCGGTCGAAAAGGTTTGGGAGCCAAAAAGCAAAGTTAAGCGAGCGTTGCGTCTTCTCCAATGCACACAAAAAATGTATCTACATCAACCGGTAATTCCTCGGGTTTAAGTAGCGAGGAACGTCATTCACAGATTAGTCTCTCGACGCAAGGTGCCTTACGTTTTGTTTTTGCCGCAGACCGTTAATGCAGCCCACATTAACACAGTTTCGTTTTAATTTATCTAAACATGAAAACATCTAAATTTCTTTCTTTGTTTCTATGTCCGGCGTCATTCTATTCTTGCCCATCAACATGAAGGATACCTTATAACTTGATAAGCAAATGCAGTTTATGTTCTCGTGATTTCCGTTGATGGATATTTCCAAAAGACCCTCCACTCATAATCTTATTTCACAGCCGTCAGGTGGCAGCAAATTATTGTACACTCGCAGGGTACCCCGAGAAGGAGCTGTCTAAAACTAGCTGTCATACAGTTTTCAATGAGACAGTTTATCTTATCGGGAAAGAGTAAAAACCTTCCCTGGAAGGAAGTGTGTTAACAGACCGCGAAGATTCAAATTCTTATCTCTCGTGCTTTCGCAGGGCTTGTGCTATTGCACAGAATCAGTTAGCCTCCTCTGAAACATCCTTTCCCTCGTACATACAGAGAAAAGGGGGCTCATTCACATATCGTCATTCATTCCTGGTCAAAGCACGGGTATTTGCGCTGAGTGTGTTTTCTGCTCCAGCGTACCGCCTTTTTCCGAGCCATGGACGCTGACGCCCGACAAGTCCTGGCGGTTTCCTGCAGGAAGCTGAACGAGATGCAGTCAAGCCGAAGGAAGGTGAGCCTCATCAAGAAGATTTTCGTTCTTCTGATGGTGCGGAAAGCCGAAAGAATCCTGGAGGCGCAGTTGGGCGACGACTCCTTCAGTGACTCAGACGACGACGATATTGTTGGGGTCGTATGAATGTGGTGCTTTGAAACTTCGCTGCTATGCGCGTCGGGAGCCTTACAAATATTTCAGGGAGATGAGACGTGAGCTTCCTTAGTCTTTACAGGTTCATACTGAATGCGCTGTGCGCAACAGAATGACAAGACTCAGGAATGACGTGTAGCAGTGCTACCCGAAAGCTGTGTGAGACAAATCATCAACAAAAACAGTTTATATGAGAACACCATCGCGGCAAAATTTGAATAATTCTGTTTATCATGAAGGTGGTTACATTTTTTCTTTGGTTTAAATATCCCGTCACAATGAAATAGCGCGCGAAAAAACACACGAACAAAATAGAGAGCAATGGTTAATAATAAAGGAACATAACAGCTGAGGAAGGGCGGTGGCTACGGCTGGCATGCGCATTCGAAAATAGCAACACCTAAAGCCGTATTGAAGCAAAACGCTTGCATGGCACACATTACCACCGCCACTTCACTGACACAATCAGAAAATCAACCCCCTAACCCAAAGAATTATGGGAAAAAGAACTGAAAGAGAAAAAAAATAAAAAACAGACATGTTAGCTAATATTTCGGCAATGGTCAGATTAAGAGTTAATATCAAATAAACGCTGTCGTGTACCTAAACCTCACTGAAAAAGAATGCGGTCGAAGAGGTTTGGGAGCCAAAAAGCAAAATTAAGCGAGCGTTGCGTCTTCTCCATTGCACACAAAAAATGTATCTACATCAACCGGTAATTCCTCGGGTTTAAGTAGCGAGGAACGTCATTCACAGATTAGTCTCTCGACGCAAGGTGCCTTACGTTTTGTTTTTGCCGCAGACCGTTAATGCAGCCCACAAAACACAGTTTCATTTTAATTTATCTAAACATTAAAACATCTAAATTTCTTTCTTTTTGCCGCAGACCGTTAATGCAGCCCACATTAACACAGTTTCATTTTGATTTATCTAAACATTAAAACATCTAAATTTCTTTCTTTGTTTCTATGTCCGGCGTCATTCTATTCTTGCCCATCAACATGAAGCATACCTTATAACTTGATAAGCAAATGCAGTTTATGTTCTCGTGATTTCAGTTGATGGATATTTCCAAAAGACCCTCCACTCATAATCTTATTTCACAGCCGTCAGGTGGCAGCAAAATATTGTACACTCGCAGGGTACCCCGAGAAGGAGCTGTCTAAAACTAGCTGTCATACAGTTTTCAATGAGACAGTTTATCTTATCGGGAAAGAGTAAAAACCTTCCCTGGAAGGAAGTGTGTTAACAGACCGCGAAGTTTCAAATTCTTATCTCTCGTGCTTTCGCAGGGCTTGTGCTATTGCACAGAATCAGTTAGCCTCCTCTGAAACGTCCTTACCCTCGTACATACTGAGAAAAGGGGGCTCATTCACATATCGTCATTCATTCCTGGTCAAAGCAAGGGTATTTGCGCTGAGTGTGTTTTCTGCTCCAGCGTACCGCCTTTTTCCGAGCCATGGACGCTGACGCCCGACAAGTCCTGGCTGTTTCCTGCAGGAAGCTGAACGAGATGCAGTCAAGCCGAAGGAAGGTGAGCCTCATCAAGAAGATTTTCGTTCTTCTGATGGTGCGGAAAGCCGAAAGAATCCTGGAGGCGCAGTTGGGCGACGACTACTTCAGTGACTCAGACGACGAAGACATTGTTGTGCTCGTATGATTATGGTGCTTTCAAACTTCGCTGCTATGCGCGTAGGGAGCCTAACAAATATTTCAGGGAGATGAGACGTGAGCTTCCTTAGTCTTTACAGGTTCATACTGAATGCGCTGTGCGGAACAGAATGACAAGAGGCAGGAATGACGTGTAGCAGTGCTACCCGAAAGCTGTGTGAGACAAATCATCAACAAAAACAGTTTATAGGAAAACACCATCGCGGCAAAATTTGAATAATTCTATTTATCATGAAGGTGGTTACATTTTTTCTTCGGTTTAAATATCCCGTCACAATGAAATAGCGCGCGGAAAAACACACGAACAAAATAGAGATGAATGGTTAATAATAAAGGAACATAACAACTAAGATGGGGCGGTGGCTACGGCGGGCATGCGCATTCTAAAATAGCAACATCTAAAGCATATTGAAGCAAAACGCTTGCATGGCACACATTACCACCGCCACTTCACTGACACAATCAGAAAATAAACCCCCTAACGCAAAGAATTAAGGATCAAAGAACTGAAAGAGAAAAAAAATTAAAAAACAGACATGTTAGCTTATATTTCGGCAATGGTCAGATTAAGAGTAGAAAACAAATAAACGCTGCAGTGTACCTAAACCTCACTGACAAAGAATGCGGTCGAAGCGGTTTGGGAGCCAAAAAGCAAAATTAAGCGAGCGTTACATCTTCTCCATTGCACACAAAAAATGTATCTACATCAACCGGTAATTCCTCGGGTTTAAGTAGCGAGGAACGTCATTCACAGATTAGTCTCTCGACGCAAGGTGCCTTACGTTTTGTTTTTGCCGCAGACCGTTAATGCAGCCCACATTAACACAGTTTCATTTTAATTTATCCAAACATTAAAACATCTAAATTTCTTTCTTTGTTTCTATGTCCGGCGTCATTCTATTCTTGCCCATCAACATGAAGGATACCTTATAACTTGATAAGCAAATGCAGTTTATGTTCTCGTGATTTCAGTTGATGGATATTTCCAAAAGACCCTCCACTCATAATCTTATTTCACAGCCGTCAGGTGGCAGCAAATTATTGTACACTCGCAGGGTACCCCGAGAAGGAGCGGTCTAAAACTAGCTGTCATACAGTTTTCAATGAGACAGTTTATCTTATCGGGAAAGAGTAAAAACCTTCCCTGGAAGGGTGTTAACAGACCGCGAAGATTCAAATTCTTATCTCTCGTGCTTTCGCAGGGCTTGTGCTATTGCACAGAATCAGTTAGCCACCTCTGAAACATCCTTACCCTCGTACATACTGAGAAAAGGGGGCTCATTCACATATCGTCATTCATTCCTGGTGAAAGCAAGGGTATTTATGCGAGTGTGTTTTCTGCTCCAGCTTACCGCCTTTTTCTGAGCCATGGACGCTGACGCCCGACAAGTCCTGGATGTTTCCTGCAGGAAGCTGAACGAGATGCAGTCAAGCCGAAGGAAGGTGAGCCTCATCAAGAAGATTTTCGTTCTTCTAATGGTGCGGAAAGCTGAAAGAATCCTAGAGACGCAGTTGGGCGACGACTCCTTCAGTGACTCAGACGACGACGACATTGTTGTGCTCGTATGAATATGGTGCTTTGAAACTTCGCTGCGATGCGCGTCGGGAGCCTAACAATTATTTCAGGGAGATGAGACGTGAGCTTCCTCAGTCTTTACAGGTCCATACTGAATGCGCTGTGCGGAAAAGAATGACAAGAGGCAGGAATGACGTGTAGCAGTGCTACCCGAAGGCTGTGTGAGACAAATCATCAACAAAAACAGTTTATAGGAAAACACCATCGCGGCAAAATTTGAATAATTCTATTTATCATGAAGGTGGTTACATTTTTATTTGGTTTAAATATCCCGTCACAAAGAAATAGCGCGCGAAAAAACACGAACAAAATAGAGAGGAATGGTTAATAATAAAGGAACATAACAACTAGGAAGGGGCGGTGGCTATGGCTGGCATGCGCATTCGAAAATAGCAACACCTAAAGCAGTATTGAAGCAAAACGCTTATATGGCACACATTACCACAGCCACTTCACTGACACAATCAGAAAATAAATCCCTAACGCAAAGAATTATGGGTAAAAGAACTGACAGAGAAAAAAAGTAAAAACAGACATGTTAGCTAATACTTCGACAATGGTCAGATTAAGAGTAAAAAACAAATAAACGCTGTAGTGTACCTAAACCTCACTGACAAAGAATGCGGTCGAAGAGCTATGGGAGCCAAAAAGCAAAATTAAGCGATCGTCGCGTCTTCTCCTTTGCACACAAAAAAAAATGTATCTACATCGACCGGTAATTCCTCGGGTTTAAGTAGCGAGGTAACGTCATTCACAGATTAGTCTCTCGACGCAAGGTACCTTACGTTTTGTTTTTGCCGCAGACAGTTAATGCAGCCCACATTAACACAGTTTCATTTTAATTTATCTAAACATTAAAACATCTAAATTTCTTTCTTTTTGCCGCAGACCGTTAATGCAGCCCACATTAACACAGTTTCATTTTAATTTATCTAAACATTAACACATCTCAATTTCTTTCTTTGTTTCTATGTCCGGCGTCATTCTATAATTGCCCAACAACATGAAGGATACTTTATAACTTGATAAGCAAATGCAGTTTATATTCTCGTGATTTCAGTTGATGGATATTTCCAAAAGACCCGCTACACATAATCTCATTTCACAGCGGTCAGGTGGCAGCAAATTATTGTACACTCGCAGGGTACCCCGAGACGGAGCTGTCTAAAACTAGCTGTCATACGGTTTTCCATGAGGCAGTTTATCTTATCGGGAAAGAGTAAAAACCTTCCCTGGAAGGAAGAGTGTTAACAGACCGCGAAGTTTCAAATTCTTATCTCTCGTGCTTTCGCTGGGCTTGTGCTATTGCACAGAATCAGTTAGCCTCCTCTGAAACGTCCTTACCCTCGTACATACTGAGAAAAGGGGGCTCATTCACATATCGTCATTCATTCCTGGTCAAAGCAAGGGTATTTGCGCTGAGTGTGTTTTCTGCTCCAGCGTACCACCTTTTTCCGAGCCATGGACGCTGACGCCCGACAAGTCCTGGCTGTTTCCTGCAGGAAGCTGAACGAGATGCAGTCATGGCGAAGGAAGGTGAGCCTCATCAAGAAGATTTTCGTTCTTCTGATGGTGCGGAAAGCTGAAAGAATCCTGGAGACGCAGTTGGGCGACGACTCCTTCAGTGACTCAGACGACGACGACATTGTTGTGCTCGTATGAATAAGGTGCTTTGAAACTTCGCTGCTATGCGCGCCGAGAGAGTAACAAATATTTAAAGGGGGAGTAGACGAAAATTCCCTTAGTCTTTATAGGTCCATACTGAATGCGCTGTGCAGAACAGAATAACAAGAGGCAGGAATGACGTGTAGCAGTGCTACCCGAAAGTTGTGTGAGACAAATAATCAACGAAAACAGTTTATAGGAAAACACCATCGCGGCAAAATTTGAATAGTTCTATTTATCATGAAGGTGGTTACATTTTTTCTTTGGTTTAAATATCCCGTCACAATGAAATAGCGCGCGAAAAAAACACACGAACAAAATAGAGAGGAATGGTTAATAATAAAGGAACATAACAACTAAGAAGGGGCGGTGGCTATGGCTGGCATGCGCATTCGAAAATAGCAACACCTAAAGCAGTATTGAAGCAAAACGCTTATATGGCACACATTACCACCGCGACTTCACTGACACAATCAGAAAATAAACCCCCTAACGCAAAGAATTATGGGTTAAAGAACTGAAAGAGAAAAAATATTAAAAACAGACAAGTTAGCTAATATTTCGGCAATGGTCAGATTAAGAGTAAAAAACAAATAAACGCTGTAGTGTACCTAAACCTCACTGACAAAGAATGCGGTCGAAGAGGTTTGGGAGCCAAAAAGCAAAATTAAGCGAGCGTTGCGTCTTCTCCTTTGCACACAAAAAATGTATCTACATCGACCGGTAATTCCTCGGGTTTAAGTAGCGAGGTAACGTCATTCACAGATTAGTCTCTCGACGCAAGGTGCCTTACGTTTGTTTTTACCGCAGACCGTTAATGCAGCCCACATTAACACAGTTTCATTTTAATTTATCTAAACATTAAAACATCTAAATTTCTTTCTTTGTTTCTATTTCCGGCGTCATTCTATTCTTGCCCATCAACATGAAGAATACCTTATAACTTGATAAGCAAATGCCGTTTATGTTCTGGTGATTTCAGTTGATGGATATTTCCAAAAGACTCTCCACACATAATCTTATTTCACAGCCGTCAGGTGGCAGCAAATTATTGTACACTCGCAGGGTACCCCGAGAAGGAGCTGTCTAAAACTAGCTGTCATACAGTTTTCCATGAGGCAGTTTATCTTACCGGGAAAGAGTAAAAACCTTCCCTGGAAGGAAGTGTGTTCCACTTTTTATCGTTAACGGACCGCTAAGTTTCAAATTCTTATCTCTCGTGCTTTCGCAGGGCTTGTGCTATTTCACGGAATCAGCCTCCTCTGAAACATCCTTACCCTCGTACATACTGAGAAAAGGGGGCTCAATCAAATATCGTCTTTCATTCCTGGTGAAAGCAAGGGTAATTGGGCTGAGTGTTTTTACTGCTCCAGCGTACCGCCTTTTTCCGAGCGATGGACGCTGACGCCCGACAAGTCCTGGCTGTTTGCTACACGAAGCTGAACGAGATGCAGGCAAGCCGAAGGAAGGTGAGCCTCATCAAAAAGATTTTCGTTCTTCTGATGGTGCGGAAAGCCGAAAGAATCCTGGAGGCGCAGTTGGGCGACGACTCCTTCAGTGACTCAGACGACGACGACATTGTTGTGCTCGTATGAATATGGTGCTTTGAAACTTCACTGCTATGCGCGTCGAGAGCCTAACAAATATTTAAAGGGGATGAGACGACAATTTCCTTAGTCTTTATAGGTCCATACTGAATGCGCTGTGCGGAACAGAATAACAAGAGGCAGGAATGACGTGTAGCAGTGCTACCCGAAAGCTGTGTGAGACAAATCATCAACAAAAACAGTTTATAGGAAAACACCATCGCGGCAAAATTTGAATAATTCTATTTATCATGAAGGTGGTTACATTTTTTCTTCGGTTTAAATATCCCGTCACAATGAAATAGCGCTCGAAAAAACACCTGAACAAAATGAAGAGGGATGGTTAATAATAAAAGAACATAACAACTAAGATGGGGCGGTGGCTACGGCTGGCATGCGCATTCGAAAATAGCAACACCTAAAGCAATATTGAAGCAAAACGCTTGCATGGCACACATTACCTCCGCCACTTCACTGACACAATCAGAAAATAAACCCCCTAATCCAAAGAATTATGGGTAAAAGAACTGAAAGAAAAAGAAAATTAAAAACAGACATGTTAGCTAATATTTCGGCAATGGTCAGATTAAGAGTAAAAAACAAATAAACGCTGTAGTGTACCTAAACCTCCCTGACAAAGAATGCGGTCGAAAAGGTTTGGGAGCCAAAAAGCAAAGTTAAGCGAGCGTTGCGTCTTCTCCAATGCACACAAAAAATGTATCTATATCGACCGGTAATTCCTCGGGTTTAAGTAGCAAGGTAACGTCATTCACAGATTGGTCTCTCGACGCAAGGTGCCTTACGTTTTGTTTTTGCCGCAGACCGTTAATGCAGCCCACATTAACACAGTTTCATTTTAATTTATCCAAACATTAAAACATCTAAATTTCTTTCTTTGTTTCTATGTCCGGCGTCATTCTATTCTTGCCCATCAACATGAAGGATACCTTATAACTTGATAAGCAAATGCAGTTTATGTTCTCGTGATTTCAGTTGATGAATATTTCCAAAAGACCCTCCACTCATAATCTTATTTCACAGCCGTCAGGTGGCAGCAAATTATTGTACACTCGCAGGGTACCCCGAGAAGGAGCTGTCTAAAACTAGCTGTCATACAGTTTTCCATGAGACAGTTTATCTTATCGGGAAAGAGTAAAAACCTTCCCTGGAAGGGTGTTAACAGACCGCGAAGATTCAAATTCTTATCTCTCGTGCTTTCGCAGGGCTTGTGCTATTGCACAGAATCAGTTAGCCTCCTCTGAAACATCCTTACCATCGTACATACTGAGAAAAGGGGGCTCATTCACATATCGTCATTCATTCCTGGTCAAAGCAAGGGTATTTGCGCTGAGTGTGTTTTCTGCTCCAGCGTACCGCCTTTTTCCGAGCCATGGACGCTGACGCCCGACAAGTCCTGGCTGTTTCCTGCAGGAAGCTGAACGAGATGCAGTCAAGCCGAAGGAAGGTGAGCCTCATCAAGAAGATTTTCGTTCTTCTGATGGTGCGGAAAGCCGAAAGAATCCTGGAGGCGCAGTTGGGCGACGACTCCTTCAGTGACTCAGACGACGACGATATTGTTGGGGTCGTATGAATGTGGTGCTTTGAAACTTCGCTGCTATGCGCGTCGGGAGCCTTACAAATATTTCAGGGAGATGAGACGTGAGCTTCCTTAGTCTTTACAGGTTCATACTGAATGCGCTGTGCGCAACAGAATGACAAGACTCAGGAATGACGTGTAGCAGTGCTACCCGAAAGCTGTGTGAGACAAATCATCAACAAAAACAGTTTATATGAGAACACCATCGCGGCAAAATTTGAATAATTCTGTTTATCATGAAGGTGGTTACATTTTTTCTTTGGTTTAAATATCCCGTCACAATGAAATAGCGCGCGAAAAAACACACGAACAAAATAGAGAGCAATGGTTAATAATAAAGGAACATAACAGCTGAGGAAGGGCGGTGGCTACGGCTGGCATGCGCATTCGAAAATAGCAACACCTAAAGCCGTATTGAAGCAAAACGCTTGCATGGCACACATTACCACCGCCACTTCACTGACACAATCAGAAAATCAACCCCCTAACCCAAAGAATTATGGGAAAAAGAACTGAAAGAGAAAAAAAATAAAAAACAGACATGTTAGCTAATATTTCGGCAATGGTCAGATTAAGAGTTAATATCAAATAAACGCTGTCGTGTACCTAAACCTCACTGAAAAAGAATGCGGTCGAAGAGGTTTGGGAGCCAAAAAGCAAAATTAAGCGAGCGTTGCGTCTTCTCCATTGCACACAAAAAATGTATCTACATCAACCGGTAATTCCTCGGGTTTAAGTAGCGAGGAACGTCATTCACAGATTAGTCTCTCGACGCAAGGTGCCTTACGTTTTGTTTTTGCCGCAGACCGTTAATGCAGCCCACAAAACACAGTTTCATTTTAATTTATCTAAACATTAAAACATCTAAATTTCTTTCTTTTTGCCGCAGACCGTTAATGCAGCCCACATTAACACAGTTTCATTTTGATTTATCTAAACATTAAAACATCTAAATTTCTTTCTTTGTTTCTATGTCCGGCGTCATTCTATTCTTGCCCATCAACATGAAGGATACCTTATAACTTGATAAGCAAATGCAGTTTATGTTCTCGTGATTTCAGTTGATGGATATTTCCAAAAGACCCTCCACTCATAATCTTATTTCACAGCCGTCAGGTGGCAGCAAAATATTGTACACTCGCAGGGTACCCCGAGAAGGAGCTGTCTAAAACTAGCTGTCATACAGTTTTCAATGAGACAGTTTATCTTATCGGGAAAGAGTAAAACCCTTCCCTGGAAGGAAGTGTGTTAACAGACCGCGAAGTTTCAAATTCTTATCTCTCGTGCTTTCGCAGGGCTTGTGCTATTGCACAGAATCAGTTAGCCTCCTCTGAAACATCCTTACCATCGTACATACTGAGAAAAGGGGGCTCATTCATATATCGTCATTCATTCCTGGTCAAAGCAAGGTTATTTGCGCTGAGTGTGTTTTCTGCTCCAGCGTACCGCCTTTTTCCGAGCCATGGACGCTGACGCCCGACAAGTCCTGGCTGTTTCCTGCAGGAAGCTGAACGAGATGCAGTCAAGCCGAAGGAAGGTGAGCCTCATCAAGAAGATTTTCGTTCTTCTGATGGTGCGGAAAGCCGAAAGAATCCTGGAGGCGCAGTTGGGCGACGACTCCTTCAGTGACTCAGACGACGACGACATTGTTGTGCTCGTATGAATATGGTGCTTTGAAACTTCGCTGCTATGCGCGTAGGGAGCCTTACATATATTTCAGGGAGATGAGACGTGAGCTTCCTTAGTCTTTACAGGTTCATACTGAATGCGCTGTGCGGAACAGAATGACAAGAGGCAGGAATGACGTGTAGCAGTGCTACCCGAAAGCTGTGTGAGACAAATCATCAACAAAAACAGTTTATAGGAAAACACCATCGCGGCAAAATTTGAATAATTCTATTTATCATGAAGGTGGTTACATTTTTTCTTCGGTTTAAATATCCCGTCACAATGAAATAGCGCGCGGAAAAACACACGAACAAAATAGAGATGAATGGTTAATAATAAAGGAACATAACAACTAAGATGGGGCGGTGGCTACGGCGGGCATGCGCATTCTAAAATAGCAACATCTAAAGCATATTGAAGCAAAACGCTTGCATGGCACACATTACCACCGCCACTTCACTGACACAATCAGAAAATAAACCCCCTAACGCAAAGAATTAAGGGTCAAAGAACTGAAAGAGAAAAAAAAATAAAAAGCAGACATGTTAGCTAATATTTCGGCAATGGTCAGATTAAGAGTAAAAAACAAATAAACGCTGCAGTGTACCTAAACCTCACTGACAAAGAATGCGGTCGAAGCGGTTTGGGAGCCAAAAAGCAAAATTAAGCGAGCGTTGCATCTTCTCCATTGCACACAAAAAATGTATCTACATCAACCGGTAATTCCTCGGGTTTAAGTAGCGAGGAACGTCATTCACAGATTAGTCTCTCGACGCAAGGTGCCTTACGTTTTGTTTTTGCCGCAGACCGTTAATGCAGCCCACATTAACACAGTTTCATTTTAATTTATCCAAACATTAAAACATCTAAATTTCTTTCTTTGTTTCTATGTCCGGCGTCATTCTATTCTTGCCCATCAACATGAAGGATACCTTATAACTTGATAAGCAAATGCAGTTTATGTTCTCGTGATTTCAGTTGATGGATATTTCCAAAAGACCCTCCACTCATAATCTTATTTCACAGCCGTCAGGTGGCAGCAAAATATTGTACACTCGCAGGGTACCCCGAGAAGGAGCTGTCTAAAACTAGCTGTCATACAGTTTTCAATGAGACAGTTTATCTTATCGGGAAAGAGTAAAAACCTTCCCTGGAAGGAAGTGTGTTAACAGACCGCGAAGTTTCAACTTCTTATCTCTCGTGCTTTCGCAGGGCTTGTGCTATTGCACAGAATCAGTTAGCCACCTCTGAAACATCCTTACCCTCGTACATACTGAGAAAAGGGGGCTCATTCACATATCGTCATTCATTCCTGGTCAAAGCAAGGGTATTTATGCGAGTGTGTTTTCTGCTCCAGCTTACCGCCTTTTTCTGAGCCATGGACGCTGACGCCCGACAAGTCCTGGATGTTTCCTGCAGGAAGCTGAACGAGATGCAGTCAAGCCGAAGGAAGGTGAGCCTCATCAAGAAGATTTTCGTTCTTCTAATGGTGCGGAAAGCTGAAAGAATCCTAGAGACGCAGTTGGGCGACGACTCCTTCAGTGACTCAGACGACGACGACATTGTTGTGCTCGTATGAATATGGTGCTTTGAAACTTCGCTGCGATGCGCGTCGGGAGCCTAACAATTATTTCAGGGAGATGAGACGTGAGCTTCCTCAGTCTTTACAGGTCCATACTGAATGCGCTGTGCGGAACAGAATGACAAGAGGCAGGAATGACGTGTAGCAGTGCTACCCGAAAGCTGTGTGAGACAAATCATCAACAAAAACAGTTTATAGGAAAACACCATCGCGGCAAAATTTGAATAATTATATTTATCATGAAGGTGGTTACATTTTTTTTGTGTGTAAATATCCCGTCACAATGTAATAGCACGCGTAAAAACACACGAACAAAATAGAGAGGAATGGTTAATAATAAAGGAACATAACAGCTAAGAAGGGGCGGTGGCTATGGCTGGCATGCGCATTCGAAAATAGCAACACCTAAAGCAGTATTGAAGCAAAACGCTTATATGGCACACATTACCACCGCCACTTCACTGACACAATCAGAAAAAAAACCCCTAATCCAAAGAATTATGGGTAAAGGAACTGAAAGAGAAAAAAATTAAAAACAGACATGTTAGCTAATATTTCGGCAATAGTCAGAAAAAGAGTAAAAAAAAATAAACGCTGTAGTGTACCTAAACCTCACTGACAAAGAATGCGGTCGAAAAGGTATGGGAGCCAAAAAGCAAAGTTAAGCGAGCGTTGCGTCTTCTCCAGTGCACACAAAAAATGTATCTACATCGACCGGTAATTCCTCGGGTTTAAGTAGCGAGGTAACGTCATTCACAGATTAGTCTCTCGACGCAAGGTGCCTTACGTTTTGTTTTTGCCGCAGACCGTTAATGCAGCTCACATTAACACAGTTTCATTTTAATTTATCTAAACATTAAAACATCTAAATTTCTTTCTTTGTTTCTATGAACGGCGTCATTCTATTCTTGCCCATCAACATGAAGGATACCTTATAACTTGATAAGCAAATGCAGTTTATGTTCTCGTGATTTCAGTTGATGGATATTTCCAAAAGACCCTCCACACATAATCTTATTTCACAGCCGTCAGGTGGCAGCAAAAATATTGTACACTCGCAGGGTACCCCGAGAAGGAGCTGTCTAAAACTAGCTGTCATACAGTTTTCCATGAGACAGTTTATCTTATCGGGAAAGAGTAAAAACCTTCCCTGGAAGGAAGTGTGTTCCACTTTTATCGTTAACAGACCGCTAAGTTTCAAATTCATATCTCTCGTGCTTTCGCAGGGCTTGTGCTATTGCACAGAATCAGTTAGCCTCCTCTGAAACATCCTTACACTCGTACATACTGAGAAAAGGGGGCTCAATCACATATCTTCATTCATTCCTGGTGAAAGCAAGGGTATTTGCGCTGAGTGTGTTTTCAGCTCATGCGTACCGCCTTTTTCCGAGCCATGGACGCTGACGCCCGACAAGACCTGGCTGTTTCCTGCAGGAAGCTGAACGAGATGCAGTCAAGCCGAAGGAAGGTGAGCTTCATCAAGAAGATTTTCGTTCTTCTGATGGTGCGGAAAGCCGAAAGAATCCTGGAGGCGCAGTTGGGCGACGACTCCTTCAGTGACTCAGACGACGACGACATTGTTGTGCTCGTATGAATATGGTGCTTTGAAACTTCGCTGCTATGCGCGTAGGGAGCCTACATATATTTCAGGGAGATGAGACGTGAGCTTCCTTAGTCTTTACAGGTTCATACTGAATGCGCTGTGCGGAAAAGAATGACAAGAGGCAGGAATGACGTGTAGCAGTGCTACCCGAAGGCTGTGTGAGACAAATCATCAACAAAAACAGTTTATAGGAAAACACCATCGCGGCAAAATTTGAATAATTCTATTTATCATGAAGGTGGTTACATTTTTATTTGGTTTAAATATCCCGTCACAAAGAAATAGCGCGCGAAAAAACACGAACAAAATAGAGAGGAATGGTTAATAATAAAGGAACATAACAACTAGGAAGGGGCGGTGGCTATGGCTGGCATGCGCATTCGAAAATAGCAACACCTAAAGCAGTATTGAAGAAAAACGCTTATATGGCACACATTACCACAGCCACTTCACTGACACAATCAGAAAATAAATCCCTAACGCAAAGAATTATGGGTAAAAGAACTGAAAGAGAAAAAAAAGTAAAAACAGACATGTTAGCTAATACTTCGACAATGGTCAGATTAAGAGTAAAAAACAAATAAACGCTGTAGTGTACCTAAACCTCACTGACAAAGAATGCGGTCGAAGAGCTATGGGAGCCAAAAAGCAAAATTAAGCGATCGTCGCGTCTTCTCCTTTGCACACAAAAAAAATGTATCTACATCGACCGGTAATTCCTCGGGTTTAAGTAGCGAGGTAACGTCATTCACAGATTAGTCTCTCGACGCAAGGTACCTTACGTTTTGTTTTTGCCGCAGACAGTTAATGCAGCCCACATTAACACAGTTTCATTTTAATTTATCTAAACATTAAAACATCTAAATTTCTTTCTTTTTGCCGCAGACCGTTAATGCAGCCCACATTAACACAGTTTCATTTTAATTTATCTAAACATTAAAACATCTCAATTTCTTTCTTTGTTTCTATGTCCGGCGTCATTCTATAATTGCCCAACAACATGAAGGATACTTTATAACTTGATAAGCAAATGCAGTTTATATTCTCGTGATTTCAGTTGATGGATATTTCCAAAAGACCCGCTACACATAATCTCATTTCACAGCGGTCAGGTGGCAGCAAATTATTGTACACTCGCAGGGTACCCCGAGACGGAGCTGTCTAAAACTAGCTGTCATACGGTTTTCCATGAGGCAGTTTATCTTATCGGGAAAGAGTAAAACCCTTCCCTGGAAGGAAGAGTGTTAACAGACCGCGAAGTTTCAAATTCTTATCTCTCGTGCTTTCGCTGGGCTTGTGCTATTGCACAGAATCAGTTAGCCTCCTCTGAAACGTCCTTACCCTCGTACATACTGAGAAAAGGGGGCTCATTCACATATCGTCATTCATTCCTGGTCAAAGCAAGGGTATTTGCGCTGAGTGTGTTTTCTGCTCCAGCGTACCACCTTTTTCCGAGCCATGGACGCTGACGCCCGACAAGTCCTGGCTGTTTCCTGCAGGAAGCTGAACGAGATGCAGTCATGGCGAAGGAAGGTGAGCCTCATCAAGAAGATTTTCGTTCTTCTGATGGTGCGGAAAGCCGAAAGAATCCTGGAGACGCAGTTGGGCGACGACTCCTTCAGTGACTCAGACGACGACGACATTGTTGTGCTCGTATGAATAAGGTGCTTTGAAACTTCGCTGCTATGCGCGTAGGGAGCCTTACATATATTTCAAGGAGATGAGACGTGAGCTTCCTTAGTCTTTACAGGTTCATACTGAATGCGCTGAGCGCAACAGAATGACAAAAGGCAGGAATGACGTGTAGCAGTGCTACCCGAAAGCTGTGTGAGACAAATCATCAACAAAAACAGTTTATAGAAAAACACCATCGCGGCAAAATTTGAATAATTCTATTTATCATGAAGGTAGTTACATTTTTTCTTCGGTTTAAATATCCCGTCACAATAAAATTGCGCGCCAAAAAACACACGAAAAATATAGAGAGGAATGATTAATAATAAAGGAACATAACAACTAAGAAGGGGCGGTGGCTACGGCTGGCATGCGCAATCGAAAATAGCAACACCTAAAGCATTATTGAAGCAAAACGCTTTCATGGCACACATTACCACCGCCACTTCACTGACACAATCAGAAAATAAACCCCCTAACCAAAGAATTAAGGGTCAAAGAACTGAAAGAGAAAAACAATTAAAAAACAGACTTGTTAGCTAATATTTCGGCAATGGTCAGATTAAGAGTAAAAAACAAATAAACGCTGCAGTGTACCTAAACCTCACTGACAAAGAATGCGGTCGAAGCGGTTTGGGAGCCAAAAAGCAAAATTAGGCGAGCGTTGCATCTTCTCCATTGCACACAAAAAATGTATCTACATCGACCCGTAATTCCTCGGGTTTAAGTAGCGAGGTAACGCCATTCACAGATTAGTCTCTCGACGCAAGGTGCCTTACGTTTTGTTTTTGCCGCAGACCGTTAATGCAGCCCACATTAACACAGTTTCATTTTAATTTATCTAAACATTAAAACATCTAAATTTCATTCTTTGTTTCTATGACCGGCGTCATTCTATTCTTGCCCATCAACATGAAGGATACCTTATAACTTGATAAGCAAATGCAGTTTATGTTCTCGTGATTTCAGTTGATGGATATTTCCAAAAGCCCCTCCACACATAATCTTATTTCACAGCCGTCAGGTGGCAGCAAATTATTGTACACTCGCAGGGTACCCCGAGACGGAGCTGTCTAAAACTAGCTGTCATACGGTTTTCCATGAGGCAGTTTATCTTATCGGGAAAGAGTAAAAACCTTCCCTGGAAGGAAGTGTGTTAACAGACCGCGAAGATTCAAATTCTTATCTCTCGTGCTTTCGCAGGGCTTGTGCTATTGCACAGAATCAGTTAGCCTCCTCTGAAACATCCTTACCCTCGTACATACTGAGAAAAGGGGGCTCATTCACATATCGTCATTCATTCCTGGTCAAAGCAAGGGTATTTGCGCTGAGTGTGTTTTCTGCTCCAGCGTACCGCCTTTTTCCGAGCGATGGACGCTGACGCCCGACAAGTCCTGGCTGTTTGCTACACTAAGCTGAACGAGATGCAGTCAAGCCGAAGGAAGGTGAGCCTCATCAAGAAGATTTTCGTTCTACTGATGGTGCGGAAAGCTGAAAGAATCCTGGAGGCGCAGTTGGGCGACGACTCCTTCAGTGACTCAGACGACGACGACATTGTTGTGCTCGTATGAATATGGTGCTTTGAAACTTCACTGCTATGCGCGTCGAGAGCCTAGCAAATATTTAAAGGGGATGAGACGACAATTTCCTTAGTCTTTATAGGTCCATACTGAATGCGCTGTGCGGAACAGAATAACAAGAGGCAGGAATGACGTGTAGCAGTGCTACCCGAAAGCTGTGTGAGACAAATCATCAACAAAAACAGTTTATAGGAAAACACCATCGCGGCAAAATTTGAATAATTCTATTTATCATGAAGGTGGTTACATTTTTTCTTCGGTTTATATATCCCGTCACAATGAAATAGCGCCCGGAAAAACACACGAACAAAATAGAGAGCAAGGGTTAATAATAAAGGAACATAACAACTGAGGAAGGGCGGTGGCTACGGCTGGCAGGCGCATTCGAAAATAGCAACACCTAAAGCAGTATTGAAGCAAAACGCTTAAATAGCACACATTACCACCGCCACTTCACAGACACAATCAGAAAATAAATCCCCTAACGCAAAGAATTAAGGGTCAAAGAACTGAAAGAGAAAAAAAATTAAAAAACTGACATGTTAGCTAATATTTCGGCAATGGTCAGATTAAGAGTAAAAAACAAATAAACGCTGCAGTGTACCTAAACCTCACTGACAAAGAATGCGGTCGAAGCGGTTTGGGAGCCAAAAAGCAAAATTAAGCGAGCGTTGCATCTTCTCCATTGCACACAAAAAATGTATCTACATCAACCGGTAATTCCTCGGGTTTAAGTAGCGAGGAACGTCATTCACAGATTAGTCTCTCGACGCAAGGTGCCTTACGTTTTGTTTTTGCCGCAGACCGTTAATGCAGCCCACATTGACACAGTCTCATTTTAATTTATCCAAACATTAAAACATCTAAATTTCTTTCTTTGTTTCTATGAACGGCGTCATTCTATTCTTGCCCATCAACATGAAGGATACCTTAAAACTTGATAAGCAAATGCAGTTTATGTTCTCGTGATTTCAGTTGATGGATATTTCCAAAAGACCCTCCACTCATAATCTTATTTCACAGCCGTCAGGTGGCAGCAAATTATTGTACACTCGCAGGGTACCCCGAGAAGGAGCTGTCTAAAACTAGCTGTCATACAGTTTTCAATGAGACAGTTTATCTTATCGGGAAAGAGTAAAAACCTTCCCTGGAAGGAAGTGTGTTAACAGACCGCGAAGATTCAAATTCTTATCTCTCGTGCTTTCGCAGGGCTTGTGCTATTGCACAGAATCAGTTAGCCTCCTCTGAAACATCCTTACCCTCGTACATACTGAGAAAAGGGGGCTCATTCACATATCGTCATTCATTCCTGGTCAAAGCAAGGGTATTTGCGCTGAGTGTGTTTTCTGCTCCAGCGTACCGCCTTTTTCCGAGCCATGGACGCTGACGCCCGACAAGTCCTGGCGGTTTCCTGCAGGAAGCTTAACGAGATGCAGTCAAGCCGAGGGAAGGTGTGCCTCATCAAGAAGATTTTCGTTCTTCTGATGGTGCGGAAAGCCGAAAGAATCCTGGAGGCACAGTTGGGCGACGACTCCTTCAGTGACTCAGACGACGACGACATTGTTGTGCTCGTATGAATATGGTGCTTTGAAACTTCGCTGCCATGCGCGTCGGGAGCCTAAGAAATATTTAAAGGGGATGAGACGACAATTTCCTTAGTCTTTATAGGTCCATACTGAATGCGCTGTGCGGAACAGAATAACAAGAGGCAGGAATGACGTGTAGCAGTGCTACCCGAAAGCTGTGTGAGACAAATCATCAACAAAAACAGTTTATAGGAAAACACCATCGCGGCAAAATTTGAATAATTCTATTTATCATGAAGGTGGTTACATTTTTTCTTCGGTTTATATATCCCGTCACAATGAAATAGCGCCCGGAAAAACACACGAACAAAATAGAGATGAATGGTTAATAATAAAGGAACATAACAACTAAGATGGGGCGGTGGCTACGGCTGGCATGCGCATTCGAAAATAGCAACACCTAAAGCAGTATTGAAGCAAAACGCTTGCATGGCACACATTACCACCGCCACTTCACTGACACAATCAGAAAATAAACCCCCTAACGCAAAGAATTAAGGGTCAAAGAACTGAAAGAGAAAAAAAAATTAAAAAACAGAAATGTTAGCTAATATTTCGGCAATGGTCAGATTAAGAGTAAAAAACAAATAAACGCTGCAGTGTACCTAAACCTCACTGACAAAGAATGCGGTCGAAGCGGTTTGGGAGCCAAAAAGCAAAATTAAGCGAGCGTTGCATCTTCTCCATTGCACACAAAAAATGTATCTACATCAACCGGTAATTCCTCGGGTTTAAGTAGCGAAGAACGTCATTCACAGATTAGTCTCTCGACGCAAGGTGCCTTACGTTTTGTTTTTGCCGCAGACCGTTAATGCAGCCCACATTAACACAGTTTCATTTTAATTTATCCAAACATTAAAACATCTAAATTTCTTTCTTTGTTTCTATGAACGGCGTCATTCTATTCTTGCCCATCAACATGAAGGATACCTTATAACTTGATAAGCAAATGCAGTTTATGTTCTCGGGATTTCAGTTGATGGATATTTCCAAAAGACCCTCCACACATAATCTTATTTCACAGCCGTCAGGTGGCAGCAAAAATATTGTACACTCGCAGGGTACCCCGAGAAGGAGCTGTCTAAAACTAGCTGTCATACAGTTTTCAATGAGACAGTTTATCTTATCGGGAGAGAGTAAAAACCTTCTCTGGAAGGAAGTGTGTTCCACTTTTATCGTTAACAGACCGCTAAGTTTCAAATTCTTATCTCTCGTGCTTTCGCAGGGCTTGTGCTATTCCACAGAATCAGTTAGCCTCCTCTGAAACATCCTTACCATCGTACATACTGAGAAAAGGGGGCTCATTCACATATCGTCTTTCATTCCTGGTCAAAGCAAGGGTATTTGCGCTGAGTGTGTTTTCTGCTCCAGCGTACCGCCTTTTTCCGAGCCATGGACGCTGACGCCCGACAAGTCCTGGCTGTTTCCTGCAGGAAGCTGAACGAGATGCAGTCAAGCCGAAGGAAGGTGAGCCTCATCAAGAAGATTTTCGTTCTTCTGATGGTGCGGAAAGCCGAAAGAATCCTGGAGGCGCAGTTGGGCGACGACTCCTTCAGTGACTCAGACGACGACGACATTGTTGTGCTCGTATGAATATGGTGCTTTGAAACTTCGCTGCTATGCGCGTAGGGAGCCTTACATATATTTCAAGGAGATGAGACGTGAGCTTCCTTAGTCTTTACAGGTTCATACTGAATGCGCTGTGCGCAACAGAATGACAAGAGGCAGGAATGACGTGTAGCAGTGCTACCTGAAAGCTATGTGAGACAAATCATCAACAAAAACAGTTTATAGAAAAACACCATCGCGGCAAAATTTGAATAATTCTATTTATCATGAAGGTAGTTACATTTTTTCTTCGGTTTAAATATCCCGTCACAATAAAATTGCGCGCCAAAAAACACACGAAAAAAATAGAGAGGAATGATTAATAATAAAGGAACATAACAACTAAGAAGGGGCGGTGGCTACGGCTGGCATGCGCATTCGAAAATAGCAACACCTAAAGCATTATTGAAGCAAAACGCTTGCATGGCACACATTACCACCGCCACTTCACTGACACAATCAGAAAATAAACCCCCTAACGCAAAGAATTAAGGGTCAAAGAACTGAAAGAGAAAAAAAATTAAAAAACAGACATGTTAGCTAATATTTCGGCAATGGTCAGATTAAGAGTAAAAAACAAATAAACGCTGCAGTGTACCTAAACCTCACTGACAAAGAATGCGGTCGAAGCGGTTTGGGAGCCAAAAAGCAAAATTAAGCGAGCGTTGCATCTTCTCCATTGCACACAAAAAATGTATCTACATCAACCGGTAATTCCTCGGGTTTAAGTAGCGAGGAACGTCATTCACAGATTAGTCTCTCGACGCAAGGTGCCTTACGTTTTGTTTTTGCCGCAGACCGTTAATGCAGCCCACATTAACACAGTTTCATTTTATTTTTTCCAAACATTAAAAAATCTAAATTTCTTTCTTTGTTTCTATGTCCGGCGTCATTCTATTCTTGCCCATCAACATAAAGGATACCTTATAACTTGATAAGCAAATGCAGTTTATGTTCTCGTGATTTCAGTTGATGGATATTTCCAAAAGACCCTCCACTCATAATCTTATTTCACAGCCGTCAGGTGGCAGCAAATTATTGTACACTCGCAGGGTACCCCGAGAAGGAGCTGTCTAAAACTAGCTGTCATACAGTTTTCAATGAGACAGTTTATCTTATCGGGAAAGAGTAAAAACCTTCCCTGGAAGGAAGTGTGTTAACAGACCGCGAAGATTCAAATTCTTATCTCTCGTGCTTTCGCAGGGCTTGTGCTATTGCAGAGAATCAGTTAGCCTCCTCTGAAACATCCTTACCCTCGCACATACAGAGAAAAGGGGGCTCATTCACATATCGTCCTTCATTCCTGGTCAAAGCACGGGTATTTGCGCTGAGTGTGTTTTCTGCTCCAGCGTACCGCCTTTTTCCGAGCCATGGACGCTGACGCCCGACAAGTCCTGGCGGTTTCCTGCAGGAAGCTGAACGAGATGCAGTCAAGCCGAAGGAAGGTGAGCCTCATCAAGAAGATTTTCGTTCTTCTGATGGTGCGGAAAGCCGAAAGAATCCTGGAGGCGCAGTTGGGCGACGACTCCTTCAGTGACTCAGACGACGACGGCATTGTTGTGCTCGTATGATTATGGTGCTTTGAAACTTCGCTGCTATGCGCGTAGGGAGCCTTACATTTATTTCAGGGAGATGAGACGTGAGCTTCCTTAGTCTTTACAGGTCCATACTGAATGCGCTGTGCGGAAAAGAATGACAAGAGGCAGGAATGACGTGTAGCAGTGCTACCCGAAAGCTGTGTGAGACAAATCATCAACAAAAACAGTTTATAGGAAAACACCATCGCGGCAAAATTTAAATAATTCTGTTTATCATGAAGGTGGTTACATTTTTTCTTTGGTTTAACTATCCCGTCACAATGAAATAGCGCGCGAAAAAACGCACGAACAAAATAGAGAGCAATGGTTAATAATAAAGTAACATAACAACTGAGGAAGGGCGGTGGCTACGGCTGGCATGCGCATTCGAAAATAGCAACACCTAAAGCTGTATTGAAGCAAAACGCTTACATAGCACACATTACCACCGCCACTTCACTGACACAATCAGAAAATAAATCCCCTAACGCCAAGAATTAAGGGTAAAAGAACTGAAAGAGAAAAAGTTAAAAAACAGACATATTAGTTAATATTTCGCCAATGGTGAGATTAAGAGTAAATAACAAATAAACGCTGTCGTGTACCTAAACCTCACTGAAAAAGAATGCGGTCGAAGAGGTTTGGGAGCCAAAAAGCAAAATTAAGCGAGCGTTGCGTCTTCTCCAATGCACACAAAAAATGTATCTACATCGACCGGTAATTCCTCGGGATTAAGTAGCGAGGTAACGTCATTCACAGATTAGTCTCTCGACGCAAGGTGCCTTACGTTTTGTTTTTGCCGCGGACCGTTAATGCAGCCCACATTAACACAGTTTCATTTTAATTTATCTAAACATGAAAACATCTAAATTTCTTTTAGTTTCTATGACCGGCGTCATTCTATTCTTGCCCATCAACATAAAGGATACCTTATAACTTGATAAGCAAATGCAGTTTATGTTCTCGTGATTTCAGTTGATGGATATTTCCAAAAGACCCTCCACTCATAATCTTATTTCACAGCCGTCAGGTGGCAGCAAATTATTGTACACTCGCAGGGTACCCCGAGAAGAAGCTGTCTAAAACTAGCTGTCATACAGTTTTCAATGAGACAGTTTATCTTATCGGGAAAGAGTAAAAACCTTCCCTGGAAGGAAGTGTGTTAACAGACCGCGAAGATTCAAATTCTTATCTCTCGTGCTTTCGCAGGGCTTGTGCTATTGCAGAGAATCTGTTAGCCTCCTCTGAAACATCCTTACCCTCGCACATACAGAGAAAAGGGGGCTCATTCACATATCGTCCTTCATTCCTGGTCAAAGCACGGGTATTTGCGCTGAGTGTGTTTTCTGCTCCAGCGTACCGCCTTTTTCCGAGCCATGGACGCTGACGCCCGACAAGTCCTGGCGGTTTCCTGCAGGAAGCTGAACGAGATGCAGTCAAGCCGAAGGAAGGTGAGCCTCATCAAGAAGATTTTCGTTCTTCTGATGGTGCGGAAAGCCGAAAGAATCCTGGAGGCGCAGTTGGGCGACGACTCCTTCAGTGACTCAGACGACGACGACATTGTTGTGCTCGTATGATTATGGTGCTTTGAAACTTCGCTGCTATGCGCGTAGGGAGCCTTACATTTATTTCAGGGAGATGAGACGTGAGCTTCCTTAGTCTTTACAGGTCCATACTGAATGCGCTGTGCGGAAAAAAATGACAAGAGGCAGGAATGACGTGTAGCAGTGCTACCCGAAAGCTGTGTGAGACAAATCATCAACAAAAACAGTTTATAGGAAAACACCATCGCGGCAAAATATAAATAATTCTGTTTATCATGAAGGTGGTTACATTTTTTCTTTGGTTTAACTATCCCGTCACAATGAAATAGCGCGCGAAAAAACGCACGAACAAAATAGAGAGCAATGGTTAATAATAAAGGAACATAACAACTAAGGTAGGGCGGTGGCCACGGCTGGCATGCGCATTCGAAAATAGCAACACCTAAAGCTGTATTGAAGCAAAACGCTTACATAGCACACATTACCACCGCCACTTCACTGACACAATCAGAAAATAAATCCCCTAACGCCAAGAATTAAGGGTAAAAGAACTGAAAGAGAAAAAGTTAAAAAACAGACATATTAGTTAATATTTCGCCAATGGTGAGATTAAGAGTAAATAACAAATAAACGCTGTCGTGTACCTAAACCTCACTGAAAAAGAATGCGGTCGAAGAGGTTTGGGAGCCAAAAAGCAAAATTAAGCGAGCGTTGCGTCTTCTCCAATGCACACAAAAAATGTATCTACATCGACCGGTAATTCCTCGGGATTAAGTAGCGAGGTAACGTCATTCACAGATTAGTCTCTCGACGCAAGGTGCCTTACGTTTTGTTTTTGCCGCGGACCGTTAATGCAGCCCACATTAACACAGTTTCATTTTAATTTTTCTAAACATGAAAACATCTAAATTTCTTTTAGTTTCTATGACCGGCGTCATTCTATTCTTGCCCATCAACATGAAGGATACCTTATAACTTGATAAGCAAATGCAGTTTATGTTCTCGTGATTTCAGTTGATGGGTATTTCCAAAAGACCCTCCACACATAATCTTATTTCACAGCCGTCAGGTGGCAGCAAAATATTGTACACTCGCAGGGTACCACGAGAAGGAGCTGTCTAAAACTAGCTGTCATACAGTTTTCCATGAAACAGTATATCTTATCGGGAAAGAGTAAAAACCTTCCCTAAAAGGAAGTGTGTTAACAGACCGCGAAGTTTCAAATTCTTATCTCTCGTGCATTCGCAGGGCTTGTGCTATTGCACAGAATCAGTTAGCCTCCTCTGAAACATCCTTACCATCGTACATACTGAGAAAAGGGGGCTCATTCACATATCGTCATTCATTCCTGGTCAAAGCAAGGGTATTTGCGCTGAGTGTGTTTTCTGCTCCAGCGTACCGCCTTTTTCCGAGCCATGGACGCTGACGCCCGACAAGTCCTGGCTGTTTCCTGCAGGAAGCTGAACGAGATGCAGTCAAGCCGAAGGAAGGTGAGCCTCATCAAGAAGATTATCGTTCTTCTGATGGTGCGGAAAGCCGAAAGAATCCTGGAGGCGCAGTTGGGCGACGACTCCTTCAGTGACTCAGACGACGACGACATTGTTGTGCTCGTATGAATATGGTGCTTTGAAACTTCGCTGCCATGCGCGTCGGGAGCCTAAGAAATATTTAAAGGGGATGAGACGACAATTTTCTTAGTCTTTATAGGTCCATACTGAATGCGCTGTGCGCAACAGAATGACAAGAGGCAGGAATGACGTGTAGCAGTGCTACCCGAAATCTGTGTGAGACAAATCATCAACAAAAACAGTTTTTAGGAAAACACCATCGCGGCAAAATTTGAATAATTCTATTTATCATGAAGGTGGTTACATTTTTTCTTTGGTTTAACTATCCCGTCACAATAAATTAGCGCGCGAAAAAACGCACGAACAAAATAGAGAGCAAGGGTTAATAATAAAGGAACATAACAACTGAGGAAGGGCGGTGGCTATGGCTGGCATGCGCATTCGAAAATAGCAACGCCTAAAGCAGTATTGAAGCAAAACGCTTACATAGCACACATTACCACCGCCACTTCACTGACACAATCAGAAAATAAATCCCCTAACGCAAAGAATTAAGGGTAAAAGAACTGAAAGAGAAAAAGTTAAAAAACAGACATGTTAGCTAATGTTTCGCCAATGGTCAGATTAAGAGTAAATAACAAATAAACGCTGTCGTGTACCTAAACCTCATTGAAAAATAATGCGGTCGAAGAGGTTTGGGAGCCAAAAAGCAAAATTAAGCGAGCGTTGCGTCTTCTCCAATGCACACAAAAAATGTATCTACATCGACCCGTAATTCCTCGGGTTTAAGTAGCGAGGTAACGCCATTCACAGATTAGTCTCTCGACGCAAGGTGCCTTACGTTTTGTTTTTGCCGCAGACCGTTAATGCAGCCCACATTAACACAGTTTCATTTTAATTTATCTAAACATTAAAACATCTAAATTTCTTTCTTTGTTTCTATGACCGGCGTCATTCTATTCTTGCCCATCAACATGAAGGATACCTTATAGCTTGATAAGCAAATGCAGTTTATGTTCTCGTGATTTCAGTTGATGAATATTTCCAAAAGACCCTCCACACATAATCTTATTTCACAGCCGTCAGGTGGCAGCAAAAATACTGTACACTCGCAGGGTACCCCGAGAAGGAGCTGTCTAAAACTAGCTGTCATACAGTTTTCAATGAGACAGTTTATCTTATCGGGAAAGAGTAAAAACCTTCCCTGGAAGGAAGTGTGTTCCACTTTTATCGTTAACAGACCGCTAAGTTTCAAATTCTTATCTCTCGTGCTTTCGCAGGGCTTGTGCTATTGCACAGAATCAGTTAGCCTCCTCTGAAACATCCTTACCATCGTACATACTGAGAAAAGGGGGCTCATTCACATATCGTCTTTCATTCCTGGTCAAAGCAAGGGTATTTGCGCTGAGTGTGTTTTCTGCTCCAGCGTACCGCCTTTTTCCGAGCCATGGACGCTGACGCCCGACAAGTCCTGGCTGTTTCCTGCAGGAAGCTGAACGAGATGCAGTCAAGCCGAAGGAAGGTGAGCCTCATCAAGAAGATTTTCGTTCTTCTGATGGTGCGGAAAGCCGAAAGAATCCTGGAGGCGCAGTTGGGCGACGACTCCTTCAGTGACTCAGACGACGACGACATTGTTGTGCTCGTATGAATATGGTGCTTTGAAACTTCGCTGCTATGCGCGTAGGGAGCCTTACATATATTTCAAGGAGATGAGACGTGAGCTTCCTTAGTCTTTACAGGTTCATACTGAATGCGCTGTGCGCAACAGAATGACAAGAGGCAGGAATGACGTGTAGCAGTGCTACCTGAAAGCTATGTGAGACAAATCATCAACAAAAACAGTTTATAGAAAAACACCATCGCGGCAAAATTTGAATAATTCTATTTATCATGAAGGTAGTTACATTTTTTCTTCGGTTTAAATATCCCGTCACAATAAAATTGCGCGCCAAAAAACACACGAAAAAAATAGAGAGGAATGATTAATAATAAAGGAACATAACAACTAAGAAGGGGCGGTGGCTACGGCTGGCATGCGCATTCGAAAATAGCAACACCTAAAGCATTATTGAAGCAAAACGCTTGCATGGCACACATTACCACCGCCACTTCACTGACACAATCAGAAAATAAACCCCCTAACGCAAAGAATTAAGGGTCAAAGAACTGAAAGAGAAAAAAAATTAAAAAACAGACGTTAGCTAATATTTCGGCAATGGTCAGATTAAGAGTAAAAAACAAATAAACGCTGCAGTGTACCTAAACCTCACTGACAAAGAATGCGGTCGAAGCGGTTTGGAAGCCAAAAAGCAAAATTAAGCGAGCGTTGCATCTTCTCCATTGCACACAAAAAATGTATCTACATCAACCGGTAATTCCTCGGGTTTAAGTAGCGAGGAACGTCATTCACAGATTAGTCTCTCGACGCAAGGTGCCTTACGTTTTGTTTTTGCCGCAGACCGTTAATGCAGCCCACATTAACACAGTTTCATTTTATTTTTTCCAAACATTAAAAAATCTAAATTTCTTTCTTGTTTCTATGTCCGGCGTCATTCTATTCTTGCCCATCAACATAAAGGATACCTTATAACTTGATAAGCAAATGCAGTTTATGTTCTCGTGATTTCAGTTGATGGATATTTCCAAAAGACCCTCCACTCATAATCTTATTTCACAGCCGTCAGGTGGCAGCAAATTATTGTACACTCGCAGGGTACCCCGAGAAGGAGCTGTCTAAAACTAGCTGTCATACAGTTTTCAATGAGACAGTTTATCTTATCGGGAAAGAGTAAAAACCTTCCCTGGAAGGAAGTGTGTTAACAGACCGCGAAGATTCAAATTCTTATCTCTCGTGCTTTCGCAGGGCTTGTGCTATTGCAGAGAATCAGTTAGCCTCCTCTGAAACATCCTTACCCTCGCACATACAGAGAAAAGGGGGCTCATTCACATATCGTCCTTCATTCCTGGTCAAAGCACGGGTATTTGCGCTGAGTGTGTTTTCTGCTCCAGCGTACCGCCTTTTTCCGAGCCATGGACGCTGACGCCCGACAAGTCCTGGCGGTTTCCTGCAGGAAGCTGAACGAGATGCAGTCAAGCCGAAGGAAGGTGAGCCTCATCAAGAAGATTTTCGTTCTTCTGATGGTGCGGAAAGCCGAAAGAATCCTGGAGGCGCAGTTGGGCGACGACTCCTTCAGTGACTCAGACGACGACGACATTGTTGTGCTCGTATGATTATGGTGCTTTGAAACTTCGCTGCTATGCGCGTAGGGAGCCTTACATTTATTTCAGGGAGATGAGACGTGAGCTTCCTTAGTCTTTACAGGTCCATACTGAATGCGCTGTGCGGAAAAAAATGACAAGAGGCAGGAATGACGTGTAGCAGTGCTACCCGAAAGCTGTGTGAGACAAATCATCAACAAAAACAGTTTATAGGAAAACACCATCGCGGCAAAATATAAATAATTCTGTTTATCATGAAGGTGGTTACATTTTTTCTTTGGTTTAACTATCCCGTCACAATGAAATAGCGCGCGAAAAAACGCACGAACAAAATAGAGAGCAATGGTTAATAATAAAGGAACATAACAACTAAGGTAGGGCGGTGGCCACGGCTGGCATGCGCATTCGAAAATAGCAACACCTAAAGCTGTATTGAAGCAAAACGCTTACATAGCACACATTACCACCGCCACTTCACTGACACAATCAGAAAATAAATCCCCTAACGCCAAGAATTAAGGGTAAAAGAACTGAAAGAGAAAAAGTTAAAAAACAGACATATTAGTTAATATTTCGCCAATGGTGAGATTAAGAGTAAATAACAAATAAACGCTGTCGTGTACCTAAACCTCACTGAAAAAGAATGCGGTCGAAGAGGTTTGGGAGCCAAAAAGCAAAATTAAGCGAGCGTTGCGTCTTCTCCAATGCACACAAAAAATGTATCTACATCGACCGGTAATTCCTCGGGATTAAGTAGCGAGGTAACGTCATTCACAGATTAGTCTCTCGACGCAAGGTGCCTTACGTTTTGTTTTTGCCGCGGACCGTTAATGCAGCCCACATTAACACAGTTTCATTTTAATTTATCTAAACATGAAAACATCTAAATTTCTTTTAGTTTCTATGACCGGCGTCATTCTATTCTTGCCCATCAACATGAAGGATACCTTATAACTTGATAAGCAATGCAGTTTATGTTCTCGTGATTTCAGTTGATGGGTATTTCCAAAAGACCCTCCACACATAATCTTATTTCACAGCCGTCAGGTGGCAGCAAAATATTGTACACTCGCAGGGTACCACGAAAAGGAGCTGTCTAAAACTAGCTGTCATACAGTTTTCCATGAAACAGTATATCTTATCGGGAAAGAGTAAAAACCTTCCCTGAAAGGAAGTGTGTTAACAGACCGCGAAGTTTCAAATTCTTATCTCTCGTGCATTCGCAGGGCTTGTGCTATTGCACAGAATCAGTTAGCCTCCTCTGAAACATCCTTACCCTCGCACATACAGAGAAAAGGGGGCTCATTCACATATCGTCATTCATTCCTGGTCAAAGCACGGGTATTTGCGCTGAGTGTGTTTTCTGCTCCAGCGTACCGCCTTTTTCCGAGCCATGGACGCTGACGCCCGACAAGTCTTGGCGGTTTCCTGCAGGAAGCTGAACGAGATGCAGTCAAGCCGAAGGAAGGTGAGCCTCATCAAGAAGATTTTCGTTCTTCTGATGGTGCGGAAAGCCGAAAGAATCCTGGAGGCGCAGTTGGGCGACGACTCCTTCAGTGACTCAGACGACGACGACATTGTTGTGCTCGTATGAATATGGTGCTTTGAAACTTCGCTGCTATGCGCGTAGGGAGCCTTACATATATTTCAGGGAGATGAGACGTGAGCTTCCTTAGTCTTTACAGGTTCATATTGAATGCGCTGTGCGGAAAAGAATGACAAGAGGCAGGAATGACGTGTAGCAGTGCTACCCGAAGGCTGTGTGAGACAAATCATCAACAAAAACAGTTTATAGGAAAACACCATCGCGGCAAAATTTGAATAATTCTATTTATCATGAAGGTGGTTACATTTTTTCTTCGGTTTAAATATCCCGTCACAATGAAATAGCGCGCGGAAAAACACACGAACAAAATAGAGATGAATGGTTAATAATAAAGGAACATAACAACTAAGAAGGGGCGGTGGCTACGGCTGGCATGCGCATTCGAAAATAGCAACACCTAAAGCAGTATTGAAGCAAAACGCTTGCACGGCACACATTACCACCGCCACTTCACTGACACAATCAGAAAATAAACCCCCTAACGCAAAGAATTAAGGGTCAAAGAACTGAAAGAGAAAAAAATAAAAAACAGACATGTTAGCTAATATTTCGGCAATGGTCAGATTAAGAGCAAAAAACAAATAAACGCTGCAGTGTACCTAAACCTCACTGACAAAGAATGCGGTCGAAAAGGTTTGGGAGCCAAAAAGCAAAATTAAGCGAGCGTTGCATCTTCTCCATTGCACACAAAAAATGTATCTACATCAATCGGTAATTCCTCGGGTTTAAGTAGCGAGGAACGTCATTCACAAATTAGTATCTCGACGCAAGGTGCCTTACGTTTTGTTTTTGCCGCAGACCGTTAATGCAGCCCACATTAACACAGTTTCATTTTAATTTATCCAAACAATAAAACATCTAAATTTCTTTCTTTGTTTCTATGTCCGGCGTCATTCTATTCTTGCCCATCAACATGAAGGATACCTTATAACTTGATAAGCAAATGCAGTTTATGTTCTCGTGATTTCAGTTGATGGATATTTCCAAAAGACCCTCCACTCATAATCTTATTTCACAGCCGTCAGGTGGCAGCAAATTATTGTACACTCGCAGGGTACCCCGAGAAGGAGCTGTCTAAAACTAGCTGTCATACAGTTTTCAATGAGACAGTTTATCTTATCGGGAAAGAGTAAAAACCTTCCCTGGAAGGAAGTGTGTTAACAGACCGCGAAGATTCAAATTCTTATCTCTCGTGCTTTCGCAGGGCTTGTGCTATTGCACAAAATCAGTTAGCCTCCTCTGAAACATCCTTACCCTCGTACATACTGAGAAAAGGTGGCTCAGTCACATATCGTCATTCATTCCTGGTCAAAGCAAGGGTATTTGCGCTGAGTGTGTTTTCTGCTCCAGCGTACCGCCTTTTTCCGAGCCATGGACGCTGACGCCCGACAAGTCCTGGCGGTTTCCTGCAGGAAGCTGAACGAGATGCAGTCAAGCCGAGGGAAGGTGAGCCTCATCAAGAAGATTTTCGTTCTTCTTATGGTGCGGAAAGCCGAAAGAATCCTGGAGGCACAGTTGGGCGACGACTCCTTCAGTGACTCATCCGACGACGACATAGTTGTGCTCGTATGAATATGGTGCTTTGAAACTTCGCTGCCATGCGCGTCGGGAGCCTAAGAAATATTTAAAGGGGATGAGACGACACTTTTCTTAGTCTTTATAGGTACATACTGAATGCGCTGTGCGGAACAGAATAACAAGAGGCAGGAATGACGTGTAGCAGTGCTACCCGAAAGCTGTGTGAGACAAATCATCAACAAAAACAGTTTATAGGAAAACACCATCGCGGCAAAATTTGAATAATTCTATTTATCATGAAGGTGATTACATTTTTTCTTCGGTTTAAATATCCCGTCACAATGAAATAGCGCCCGGAAAAACACACGAACAAAATAGAGATGAATGGTTAATAATAAAGGAACATAACAACTAAGATGGGGCGGTGGCTACGGCTGGCATGCGCATTCGAAAATAGCAACACCTAAAGCAGTATTGAAGCAAAACGCTTGCATGGCACACATTACCACCGCCACTTCACTGACACAATCAGAAAATAAACCCCCTAATCCAAAGAATTATGGGTAAAAGAACTGAAAGAGAAAGAAAATTAAAAACAGACATGTTAGCTAATATTTCGGCAATGGTCAGATTAAGAGTAAAAAACAAATAAACGCTGTAGGGTACCTAAACCTCCCTGACAAAGAATGCGGTCGAAAAGGTTTGGGAGCCAAAAAGCAAAGTTAAGCGAGCGTTGCGTCTTCTCCAATGCACACAAAAAATGTATCTACATCGACCGGTAATTCCTCGGGTTTAAGTAGCGAGGTAACGTCATTCACAGATTAGTCTCTCGACGCAAGGTGCCTTACGTTTTGTTTTTGCCGCAGACCGTTAATGCAGCCCACATTAACACAGTTTCATTTTAATTTATCTAAACATTAAAACATCTAAATTTCATTCTATTCTTGCCCATCAACATGAAGGATACCTTATAACTTGATAAGCAAATGCAGTTTATGTTCTCGTGATTTCAGTTGATGGATATTTCCAAAAGACCCTCCACACATAATCTTATTTCACAGCCGTCAGGTGGCAGCAAAAATATTGTACACTCGCAGGGTACCCCGAGAAGGAGCTGTCTAAAACTAGCTGTCATACAGTTTTCCATGAGACAGTTTATCTTATCGGGAAAGAGTAAAAACCTTCCCTGGAAGGAAGTGTGTTCCACTTTTATTGTTAACAGACCGCTAAGTTTCAAATTCTTATCTCTCGTGCTTTCGCAGGGCTTGTGCTATTGCACAGAATCAGTTAGCCTCCTCTGAAACATCCTTACCCTCGTACATACTGAGAAAAGGGGGCTCATTCACATATCGTCATTCATTCCTGGTCAAAGCAAGGGTATTTGCGCTGAGTGTGTTTTCTGCTCCAGCGTACCGCCTTTTTCCGAGCCATGGACGCTGACGCCCGACAAGTCCTGGCGGTTTCCTGCAGGAAGCTGAACGAGATGCAGTCAAGCCGAGGGAAGGTGAGCCTCATCAAGAAGATTTTCGTTCTTCTGATGGTGCGGAAAGCCGAAAGAATCCTGGAGGCACAGTTGGGCGACGACTCCTTCAGTGACTCATCCGACGACGACATTGTTGTGCTCGTATGAATATGGTGCTTTGAAACTTCGCTGCCATGCGCGTAGGGAGCCTTACATATATTTCAAGGAGATGAGACGTGAGCTTCCTTAGTCTTTACAGGTTCATACTGAATGCGCTGTGCGCAACAGAATGACAAGAGGCAGGAATGACGTGTAGCAGTGCTACCCGAAAGCTGTGTGAGACAAATCATCAACAAAAACAGTTTATAGGAAAACACCATCGCGGCAAAATTTGAATAATTCTATTTATCATGAAGGTGGTTACATTTTTTCTTCGGTTTAAATATCCCGTCACAATGAAATAGCGCCCGGAAAAACACACGAACAAAATAGAGATGAATGGTTAATAATAAAGGAACATAACAACTAAAATGGGGCAGTGGCTACGGCTGGCATGCGCATTCGAAAATAGCAACACCTAAAGCAGTATTGAAGCAAAACGCTTGCATGGCACACATTACCACCGCCACTTCACTGACACAATCAGAAAATAAACCCCCTAATCCAAAGAATTATGGGTAAAAGAACTGAAAGAGAAAGAAAATAAAAAACAGACATGTTAGCTAATATTTCGGCAATGGTCAGATTAAGAGTAAAAAAACAAATAAACGCTGTAGTGTATCTAAACCTCCCTGACAAAGAATGCGGTCGAAAAGGATTGGGAGCCAAAAAGCAAAGATAAGCGAGCGTTGCGTCTTCTCCAATGCACACAAAAAATGTATCTACATCGACCGGTAATTCCTCGGGTTTAAGTAGCGAGGTAACGTCATTCACAGATTAGTCTCTCGACGCAAGGTGCCTTACGTTTTGTTTTTGCCGCAGACCGTTAATGCAGCCCACATTATCACAGTTTCAGTTTAATTTATCTAAACATTAAAACATCTAAATTTCTTTCTTTGTTTCTATGAACGGCGTCATTCTATTCTTGCCCATCAACATGAAGGATACCTTATAACTTGATAAGCAAATGCAGTTTATGTTCTCGTGATTTCAGTTGATGGATATTTCCAAAAGACCCTCCACACATAATCTTACTTCACAGCCGTCAGGTGGCAGCAAAAACATTGTACACTCGCAGGGTACCCCGAGAAGGAGCTGTCTAAAACTAGCTGTCATACAGTTTTCAATGAGACAGTTTATCTTATCGGGAAAGAGTAAAAACCTTCCCTGGAAGGAAGTGTGTTCCACTTTTATCGTTAACAGACCGCTAAGTTTCAAATTCTTATCTCTCGTGCTTTCGCAGGGCTTGTGCTTTTGCACAGAATCAGTTAGCCTCCTCTGAAACATCCTTACCATCGTACATACTGAGAAAAGGGGGCTCATTCACATATCGTCATTCATTCCTGGTCAAAGCAAGGGTATTTGCGCTGAGTGTGTTTTCTGCTCCAGCGTACCGCCTTTTTCCGAGCCATGGACGCTGACGCCCGACAAGTCCTGGCTGTTTCCTGCAGGAAGCTGAACGAGATGCAGTCAAGCCGAAGGAAGGTGAGCCTCATCAAGAAGATTTTCGTTCTTCTGATGGTGCAGAAAGCCGAAAGAATCTTGGAGGCGCAGTTGGGCGACGACTCCTTCAGTGACTCAGACGACGACGACATTGTTGTGCTCGTATGATTATGGTGCTTTCAAACTTCGCTGCTATGCGCGTAGGGAGCCTTACATATATTTCAAGGAGATGAGACGTGAGCTTCCTTAGTCTTTACAGGTTCATACTGAATGCGCTGTGCGCAACAGAATGACAAGAGGCAGGAATGACGTGTAGCAGTGCTACCCGAAATCTGTGTGAGACAAATCATCAACAAAAACAGTTTATAGAAAAACACCATCGCGGCAAAATTTGAATAATTCTATTTATCATGAAGGTAGTTACATTTTTTCTTCGGTTTAAATATCCCGTCACAATGAAATTGCGCGCAAAAAAACACACGAAAAAAATAGAGAGGAATGATTAATAATAAAGGAACATAACAACTAAGAAGGGGCGGTGGCTACGGCTGGCATGCGCATTCGAAAATAGCAACACCTAAAGCAGTATTGAAGCAAAACGCTTGCATGGCACACATTACCGCCGCCACTTCACTGACACAATCAGAAAATAAACCCCCTAACGCAAAGAATTAAGGGTCAAAGAACTGAAAGAGAAAAAAAATTAAAAAACAGACATGTTAGCTAATATTTCGGCAATGGTCAGATTAAGAGTAAAAAACAAATAAACGCTGCAGTGTACCTAAACCTCACTGACAAAGAATGCGGTCGAAAAGGTTTGGGAGCCAAAAAGCAAAATTAGGCGAGCGTTGCATCTTCTCCATTGCACACAAAAAATGTATCTACATCAATCGGTAATTCCTCGGGTTTAAGTAGCGAGGAACGTCATTCACAAATTAGTCTCTCGACGCAAGGTGCCTTACGTTTTGTTTTCGCCGCAGACCGTTAATGCAGCCCACATTAACACAGTTTGATTTTAATTTATCTAGACATTAAAACATCTAAATTTCTTTCTTTGTTTCTATGTCCGGCGTCATTCTATACTTGCCCATCAACATGAAGGATACTTTATAACTTGATAAGCAAATGCAGTTTATGTTCTCGTGATTTCAGTCGATGTATATTTCCAAAAGACCCTCCACACAAAATATTATTTCACAGCCGTCAGGTGGCAGCAAAATATTGTACACTCGCAGGGTACCACGAGAAGGAGCTGTCTAAAACTAGCTGTCATACAGTTTTCCAAGAGACAGTTTATCTTATCGGGAAAGAGTAAAAACCTTCCCTGGAAAGAAGTGTGTTAACAGACCGCGAAGTTTCAACTTCTTATCTCTCGTGCTTTCGCAGGGCTTGTGCTATTGCACAGAATCAGTTAGCCACCTCTGAAACATCCTTACCATCGTACATACTGAGAAAAGGGGGCTCATTCACATATCGTCATTCATTCCTGGTCAAAGCAAGGGTATTTGCGCTGAGTGTGTTTTCAGCTCCAGCGTACCGCCTTTTTCCGAGCCATGGACGCTGACGCCCGACAAGTCCTGGCGGTTTCCTGCAGGATGCTGAACGAGATGCAGTCAAGCCGAAGGAAGGTGAGCCTCATCAGGAAGATTTTCGTTCTTCTGATAGTGCGGAAAGCCGAAAGAATCCTGGAGGCACAGTTGGGCGACGACTCCTTCAGTGACTCAGACGACGACGACATTGTTGTGCTCGTATGAATATGGTGCTTTGAAACTTCGCTGCCATGCGCGTCGGGAGCCTAAAGAATATTTAAAGGGGATGAGACGACAATTTCCTTAGTCTTTATAGGTCCATACTGAATGCGCTGTGCGGAACAGAATAACAAGAGGCAGGAATGACGTGTAGCAGTGCTACCCGAAAGCTGTGTGAGACAAATCATCAACAAAAACAGTTTATAGGAAAACACCATCGCGGCAAAATTTGAAAAATTCTTTTTATCATGAAGGTGGTTACATTTTTTCTTCGGTTTAAATATCCCGTCACAATGAAATAGCGCGCGGAAAAACACACGAACAAAATAGAGATGAATGGTTAATAATAAAGGAACATAACAACTAAGATGGGGCGGTGGCTACGGCTGGCATGCGCATTCGAAAATAACAACACCTAAAGCAGTATTGAAGCAAAACGCTTGCATGGCACACATTACCACAGCCACTTCACTGACACAATCAGAAAATAAACCCCCTAATCCAAAGTATTATGGGTAAAAGGACTGAAAGAGAAAGAAAATTAAAAACAGGCATGTTAGATAATATTTCGGCAATGGTCAGATTAAGAGTAAAAAAAAAATATAAACGCTGTAGTGTACCTAAACCTCACTGACAAAGAATGCGGTCGAAAAGGTTTGGGAGCCAAAAAGCAAAGTTAAGCTAGCGTTGCGTCTTCTCCAATGCACACAAAAATTGTATCTACATCGACCGGTAATTCCTCGGGTTTAAGTAGCGAGGTAACGTCATTCACAGATTAGTATCTCGACGCAAGGTGCCTTACGTATTGTTTTTGCCGCAGACCGTTAAGGCAGCCCACATTAACACAGTTTCATTTTAATTTATCTAAACATTAAAACATCTAAATTTCTTTCTTTGTTTCTATGAACGGCGTCATTCTATTCTTGCCCATCAACATGAAGGATACCTTATAACTTGATAAGCAAATGCTGTTTATGTTCTCGTGATTTCAGTTGATGGATATTTCCAAAAGACCCTCCACACATAATCTTATTTCACAGCCGTCAGGTGGCAGCAAAAATATTGTACACTCGCAGGGTACCCCGAGAAGGGGCTGTCTAAAACTAGCTGTCATACAGTTTTCCATGAGACAGTTTAACTTATCGGGAAAGAGTAAAAACCTTCCCTGGAAGGAAGTGTGTTCCACTTTTATCGTTAACAGACCGCTAAGTTTCAAATTCTTATCTCTCGTGCTTTCGCAGGGCTTGTGCTATTGCACAGAATCAGTTAGCCTCCTCTGAAACATCCTTACCATCGTACATACTGAGAAAAGGGGGCTCATTCACATATCGTCATTCATTCCTGGTCAAAGCAAGGGTATTTGCGCTGAGTGTGTTTTCTGCTCCAGCGTACCGCCTTTTTCCGAGCCATGGACGCTGACGCCCGACAAGTCCTGGCTGTTTCCTGCAGGAAGCTGAACGAGATGCAGTCAAGCCGAAGGAAGGTGAGCCTCATCAAGAAGATTTTCGTTCTTCTGATGGTGCGGAAAGCCGAAAGAATCCTGCAGGCGCAGTTGGGCGACGACTCCTTCAGTGACTCAGACGACGACGACATTGTTGTGCTCGTATGAATAAGGTGCTTTGAAACTTCGCTGCTATGCGCGCCGAGAGAGTAACAAATATTTCAGGGAGATGAGACGTAAGCTTCCTTAGTCTTTACAGGTCCATACTGAATGCGCTGTGCGGAAAAGAATGACAAGAGGCAGGAATGACGTGTAGCAGTGCTACCCGAAAGCTGTGTGAGACAAATCATCAACAAAAACTGTTTATAGGAAAACACCATCGCGGCAAAATTTGAATAATTCTATTTATCATGAAGGTGGTTACATTTTTTCTTTGGTTTAAATATCCCGTCACAATGAAATAGCGCGCGAAAAAACACACGAACAAAATAGAGAGGAATGGTTAATAATAAAGGAACATAACAACTAAGAAGGGGCGGTGGCTATGGCTGGCATGCGCTTTCGAAAATAGCAACACCTAAAGCAGTATTGAAGCAAAACGCTTACATGGCACACATTTCCACCGCCATTTCACTGACACAATCAGAAAATAAACACCCTAACGCAAAGAATTATGAGTAAAAGAACTGAAAGAGAAAAAAAATAAAAACAGACAAGTTAGCTAATGTTTCGGCAATGGTCAGATTAAGAGTAAAAAACAAATAAACGCTGTAGTGTACCTAAACCTCACTGACAAAGAATGCGGTCGAAGAGGTTTGGGAACCAAAAAGCAAAATTAAGCGAGCGTTGCGTCTTCTATTTTGCACACAAAAAATGTATCTACATCGACCGGTAATTTCTCGGGTTTAAGTAGCGAGGTAACGTCATTCACAGATTAGTCTCTCAACGCAAGGTGCCTTACGTTTTGTTTTTGCCGCAGACCGTTAATGCAGCCCACATTAACACAGTTTCATTTTAATTTATCTAAACAATAAAACATCTTTCTTTCTTTTTTTCCGCAGACTGTTAATGCAGCCCACATTAACAGTTTCATTTTAATTTATCTAAACATTAAAACATCTAAATTTCTTTCTTTCTTTCTATATCCGGCGTCATTCTATTTTTGCCCATCAACATGAAGGATACTTTATATCTTTATAAGCAAATACAGTTTATGTTCTCGGGATTTCAGTTGATGGGTATTTCCAAAAGACCCTCCACACATAATCTTATTTCACAGCCGTCAGGTGGAAGCAAAATATTGTACACTCGCAGGGTACCCCGAGAAGGAGCAGTCTAAAACTAGGTGTCATACAGTTTTCCATGAGACAGTTTATCTTATCGGGAAAGAGTAAAAACCTTCTCTGGAAGGAAGTTTGTTCCACTTTCATCGTTAACAGACCGCGAAGTTTCAAATTCTTATCTCTCGTGCTTTCGCAGGGCATGTGCTATTGCACAGAATCAATTAGCCTCCTCTGAAACAACCTTACCCTCGTGCATACTGAGAAAAGGGGGCTCATTCACATATCGTCATTCATTCCTGGTCAAAGCAAGGGTATTTGCGCTGAGTGTGTTTTCTGCTCCAGCGTACCGCCGTTTTCCGAGCCATGGACGCTGACGCTCGCCAAGTCCTGGCTGTTTCCTGCAGGAAGCTGAACGAGATGCAGTCAAGCCGAAGGAAGGTAAGCCTCATCAAGAAGATTTTCTTTCTTCTCATGGTGCGGAAAGCTGAAAGAATCCTGGAGACGCAGTTGGGCGAAAACTCCTTCAGTGACTTAGACGGCGACGACATTGTTGGGCTCTTAAGAATATGGTGCTTTGAAACTTCGCTGCTATGCGCGTCGGGAGCCTAACAAATATTTCAGGGAGATGAGACGTGACCTTCCTTAGTCTTTACAGGTTCATACTGAAAGTGTCGTGCGCAACAGAATGACAAGAGGCAGGAATGACGTGTAGCAGTGCTACCCGAAAGCTGTGTGAAACAAATCATCAACAAACACAGTTTACAGGAGAACACCATCGCGGCAAAATTTGAATAATTCTATTTATCATGAAGGTGGTTACATTTTTTCTTTGGTTTAAATATCCCGTAACAATTAAATAGCGCGCGAAAAAACACACGATAAAAATAGAGAGGAATGGTTAATAATAAAGGAACATAAAAACTAAGGTAGGGCGGTGGCCACGGCTGGCATGCGCATTCGAAAATGCAGCACCTAAAGCAGTATTGATGCAGAACGCTTACATGGCACAGATTACAACCTCCACTTCACTGACACAATCAGAAAATAAACCCCCTAACGCAAAGAATTAAGGGTAAAAGAACTGAAAGAGAAAAGAAATTTAAAAACAGACACGTTAGCTAATATTTCGGCAATGGTCAGATTAAGAGTAAAAAACCAATAAACGCTGTAGTGTACCTAAACCTCACTGACAAGGAATGCGCTCGAAGAGGTTTGGGAGCCAAAACGCAAAATTAATCGAGCGTTGCGTCTTCTCCATTGCACACAAAAAATGTATCTACATCGACCGGTAATTTCTCGGGTTTATTTAGACAGGTAACGTCATTCACAGACTAGTCTCTCGACGCAAAGTGCCTTACGTTTTGTTTTTGCCACAGACCGTTAATGCAGCCCACATCACACAGTTTCGTTTTAATTTATCGAAACATTAAAACATCTAAATTTCTTTCTTTGTTTCTATGTCCGGCGTCATTCTGTTCTTGCCCATCAACACAAAGGATACTTTATATCTTGATAAGCAAATGCAGTTTATCTTCTCGTGATTTCAGTTGATGGATATTTCCAAAAGACCCTCCACATATAATCTTATTTCACAGCCGTCAGGTGGCAGCAAAATATTGTACACTCGCAGGGTACCCCGAGAAGGAGCTGTCTAAAACTAACTGTCATTCAGTTTTCCATGAGATAGTTTATCTTATCGGGAAAGAGCAAAAACCTTCCCTGGAAGGAAGTGTGTTCCACTTTCATCGTTAACAGACCGCGAAGTTTCAAATTCTTATCTCTCGTGCTTTCACAGGGCTTGTGCTATTGCACAGAATCAGTTAGCCTCCTCTGAAACATCCTTACCCTCTGTAAGGTTTCTGGCGACAGCCGGTTGTCTGAATCAGCTGCGTATTCGGCCAGGACACCTGCAGCCGGGGTCCCTGCACGGCGATAGGCATCTTGTTTCCCACGGCCGGTCCTCACGTGGTTTATTGGATTCGAGACGGAGGATTCCACTGGCGTTAGAAAACAACATTGTTCTCGGAAGATCGACCGCGCGGCACGGAGGCAGTTAGCGACCGCCAGAACCGAGCAGGGGTGACTCACCCTTTCAACTATGCCTGCTCGCCGGCGCCTCACCCATTCGGACTTCCCGGAAGACGTGTCCGGCTTGAGCGTGAGAACTGTCGTTCGGAAGCGAAGACACCGCTCTCTCTGGCGGGGGCGATTGTCCAGTGGAACCCTCTTTCTCCGGCGGTGCATGTGACGGGGCCATGTCCCTATGTGAAGTGGTGTGTGTGTGTGTGTGTGTGTGTGTGTGTGTGTGTGTGTGTGTGTGTGTGTGTGTGTGTGTGTGTACGACAGCGCAAGTTTGGCCACGCCCAACCTGGCGAAGACATTCTCGGACCTGGGGAATCCTAGGGACCGGACCCTTTTAAAACCGGGCGACGAGTGCCGTGAGGAAAGAATCATCGATCATCCTCAGATCTTCTCAGATCCTCCGACCTTCCCCCATCACCCTCCAATGGGTTCCAAAATCTTGTAAATAATGCAAAATAAACCCCCTGCACAGTTTCCTTCATAACCAAGTCCGACAACGTCATTCGAAGAAGGGACCTGCGGCGCTGAAAGAGTCAGCTCACTCAAGGACCCCTCGTCCCCAACAACTGGTTGGCAGCAGCTGGGATGGACCGTGCGACATCGTGATTTCTCATCCGGTAAGCGTTTCGGCATTTTGCTATAGGATTCGCCAGGCTTCAGATTTTGAGAGAATAATCTAGAATCACTGGGAAGTGTATGTCAATTGAGAAAGGGTAATCTCACGACATTTTGAAGATAGCATTGCCAAAGCGGAGAAAGCATTGTCATGAACCTTATGAAATTGTCAAAGTCGGACTTGCTGTCGTTATGCGAGGAACTGTCAATAGAAGTACAGGGAAAAATTACAAAACTTGAAATATGCAAACAATTCAAAAGCGCGTAGATGACGATGAGCTGGTAGATACGTGGAATTTGGTACAGGAAGAAAAAAGAAAAAGGGAAGCGGAATGGGAAAAAGAGAAAGAACGGCAAAAGTGGGAAGCTGAAAATGAAGAAAGAAATCTAAAGCGATTGCAGCTTAAAAGCGAAAATTGAAAAAAAGGCGACAGTTCGAGAGCCGGGTCTCCTGAAAGAGCAAGCGATGTACAATCATATAGAATGAACAGATTCATGCAGCCCTATGAAAGTGGAAGGGACATAGGATTGTACCTGGGAAACTTTGAGAGAACTTGCGAAAGGGAGAACTTTGCTCGCAGTACATGGCCGCAACGGCTTCTGACACTCTTGCCATGTGAAGTAGCTGAAGTCATAGCGAGACTTAGCAAACAAGACGCAGCTGACTACGAAAAAGTCAAAGCCAGCGTGCTAAAAAGGTACCGGCTGTCAGCCCAAGCTTTCCGACAGCGCTTCAGGAACGCAATGAAAAACGATAGCGAGGGCTATCCGGATTTCGCGTATGGACTAAAGACGAATCTGCTAGAGTGGCTAAAAGGAGCCGAGGTTTATGAAAGCCGAGACAAAATCATTGAGTGTTTTTGCCTTGAGCCATTTTACCGAAGCATTCCACAAGTGGTGAAACTGTGGGTTCAAGACAGGGAAAAAGTCGACACAGTTGAAAGGGCCGCTGAGCTAGCAGAGGAGTACGTTTCGCGCAGAAGGTTGAGCACAGAAGAGGGTGCGTCACACGCTCGAAACGCGATGCGTGATAAAGGGCCTAGCAGAAAGACGCGAAGTGCTAGAAGTTCGGAGCAATCAGAGGCAACGAAGGTAGCGCCAGAAAAGCGTTAAGAACAGGCGAAGAGACAGGGAGCAGACAAAGCCGCGAAAAAAGAGTTTGAGGCTAGTAGGCCATTTCGTTGCTACAACTGCAATGGTGTCGGGCACTTTGCAGCCAAGTGTACAAAGTAACGTTTGGTGTTCTCGTGCGTCGAGGATAACGACGAGAATCTAGAGCTCTTTAAGCCATACCTGCACGAGCTGCACGTTAACGGGAAAGCGTGCAGGGTGCTTCGTGATAGCGCCGCGACGATGGACGTTGTCCGCCCGTCTTACGTGTCCGTGGACGATTTTACGGGAGAAGTCTCGTGGATAAAACAGGCAGTAGAAGAACACCGTGTATGCCTTCCCGTAGCTAGAGTGATAATTTGTGTACCGTCTGGAGAGCTAATCACTGAGGCCGCAGTTTCGAAGGCCGTGCCACTTCAATATCCTTACCTCTTTTTGAATCGATCTCCTCTGAAACATCCTTACCATCGTACATACTGAGAAAAGGGGGCTCATTCACATATCGTCATTCATTCCTGGTCAAAGCACGGGTATTTGCGCTGAGTGTGTTTTCTGCTCCAGCGTACCGCCTTTTTCCGAGCCATGGACGCTGACGCCCGACAAGTCCTGGCGGTTTCCTGCAGGAAGCTGAACGAGATGCAGTCAAGCCGAAGGAAGGTGAGCCTCATCAAGAAGATTTTCGTTCTTCTGATGGTGCGGAAAGCCGAAAGAATCCTGGAGGCGCAGTTGGGCGACGACTCCTTCAGTGACTCAGACGACGACGACATTGTTGTGCTCGTATGATTATGGTGCTTTGAAACTTCGCTGCTATGCGCGTAGGGAGCCTTACATTTATTTCAGGGAGATGAGACGTGAGCTTCCTTAGTCTTTACAGGTCCATACTGAATGCGCTGTGCGGAAAAAAATGACAAGAGGCAGGAATGACGTGTAGCAGTGCTACCCGAAAGCTGTGTGAGACAAATCATCAACAAAAACAGTTTATAGGAAAACACCATCGCGGCAAAATATAAATAATTCTGTTTATCATGAAGGTGGTTACATTTTTTCTTTGGTTTAACTATCCCGTCACAATGAAATAGCGCGCGAAAAAACGCACGAACAAAATAGAGAGCAATGGTTAATAATAAAGGAACATAACAACTAAGGTAGGGCGGTGGCCACGGCTGGCATGCGCATTCGAAAATAGCAACACCTAAAGCTGTATTGAAGCAAAACGCTTAAATAGCACACATTACCACCGCCACTTCACTGACACAATCAGAAAATAAATCCCCTAACGCCAAGAATTAAGGGTAAAAGAACTGAAAGAGAAAAAATTAAAAAACAGACATATTAGTTAATATTTCGCCAATGGTGAGATTAAGAGTAAATAACAAATAAACGCTGTCGTGTACCTAAACCTCACTGAAAAAGAATGCGGTCGAAGAGGTTTGGGAGCCAAAAAGCAAAATTAAGCGAGCGTTGCGTCTTCTCCAATGCACACAAAAAATGTATCTACATCGACCGGTAATTCCTCGGGATTAAGTAGCGAGGTAACGTCATTCACAGATTAGTCTCTCGACGCAAGGTGCCTTACGTTTTGTTTTTGCCGCGGACCGTTAATGCAGCCCACATTAACACAGTTTCATTTTAATTTATCTAAACATGAAAACATCTAAATTTCTTTTAGTTTCTATGACCGGCGTCATTCTATTCTTGCCCATCAACATGAAGGATACCTTATAACTTGATAAGCAAATGCAGTTTATGTTCTCGTGATTTCAGTTGATGGGTATTTCCAAAAGACCCTCCACACATAATCTTATTTCACAGCCGTCAGGTGGCAGCAAAATATTGTACACTCGCAGGGTACCACGAGAAGGAGCTGTCTAAAACTAGCTGTCATACAGTTTTCCATGAAACAGTATATCTTATCGGGAAAGAGTAAAAACCTTCCCTGAAAGGAAGTGTGTTAACAGACCGCGAAGTTTCAAATTCTTATCTCTCGTGCATTCGCAGGGCTTGTGCTATTGCACAGAATCAGTTAGCCTCCTCTGAAACATCCTTACCATCGTACATACTGAGAAAAGGGGGCTCATTCACATATCGTCATTCATTCCTGGTCAAAGCAAGGGTATTTGCGCTGAGTGTGTTTTCTGCTCCAGCGTACCGCCTTTTTCCGAGCCATGGACGCTGACGCCCGACAAGTCCTGGCTGTTTCCTGCAGGAAGCTGAACGAGATGCAGTCAAGCCGAAGGAAGGTGAGCCTCATCAAGAAGATTATCGTTCTTCTGATGGTGCGGAAAGCCGAAAGAATCCTGGAGGCGCAGTTGGGCGACGACTCCTTCAGTGACTCAGACGACGACGACATTGTTGTGCTCGTATGAATATGGTGCTTTGAAACTTCGCTGCCATGCGCGTCGGGAGCCTAAGAAATATTTAAAGGGGATGAGACGACAATTTTCTTAGTCTTTATAGGTCCATACTGAATGCGCTGTGCGCAACAGAATGACAAGAGGCAGGAATGACGTGTAGCAGTGCTACCCGAAATCTGTGTGAGACAAATCATCAACAAAAACAGTTTTTAGGAAAACACCATCGCGGCAAAATTTGAATAATTCTATTTATCATGAAGGTGGTTACATTTTTTCTTTGGTTTAACTATCCCGTCACAATAAATTAGCGCGCGAAAAAACGCACGAACAAAATAGAGAGCAAGGGTTAATAATAAAGGAACATAACAACTGAGGAAGGGCGGTGGCTATGGCTGGCATGCGCATTCGAAAATAGCAACGCCTAAAGCAGTATTGAAGCAAAACGCTTACATAGCACACATTACCACCGCCACTTCACTGACACAATCAGAAAATAAATCCCCTAACGCAAAGAATTAAGGGTAAAAGAACTGAAAGAGAAAAAGTTAAAAAACAGACATGTTAGCTAATGTTTCGCCAATGGTCAGATTAAGAGTAAATAACAAATAAACGCTGTCGTGTACCTAAACCTCATTGAAAAATAATGCGGTCGAAGAGGTTTGGGAGCCAAAAAGCAAAATTAAGCGAGCGTTGCGTCTTCTCCAATGCACACAAAAAATGTATCTACATCGACCCGTAATTCCTCGGGTTTAAGTAGCGAGGTAACGCCATTCACAGATTAGTCTCTCGACGCAAGGTGCCTTACGTTTTGTTTTTGCCGCAGACCGTTAATGCAGCCCACATTAACACAGTTTCATTTTAATTTATCTAAACATTAAAACATCTAAATTTCTTTCTTTGTTTCTATGACCGGCGTCATTCTATTCTTGCCCATCAACATGAAGGATACCTTATAGCTTGATAAGCAAATGCAGTTTATGTTCTCGTGATTTCAGTTGATGAATATTTCCAAAAGACCCTCCACACATAATCTTATTTCACAGCCGTCAGGTGGCAGCAAAAATATTGTACACTCGCAGGGTACCCCGAGAAGGAGCTGTCTAAAACTAGCTGTCATACAGTTTTCCATGAGACAGTTTATCTTATCGGGAAAGAGTAAAAACCTTCCCTGGAAGGAAGTGTGTTCCACTTTTATCGTTAACAGACCGCTAAGTTTCAAATTCTTATCTCTCGTGCTTTCGCAGGGCTTGTGCTATTGCACAGAATCAGTTAGCCTCCTCTGAAACATCCTTACCCTCGCACATACAGAGAAAAGGGGGCTCATTCACATATCGTCATTCATTCCTGGTCAAAGCACGGGTATTTGCGCTGAGTGTGTTTTCTGCTCCAGCGTACCGCCTTTTTCCGAGCCATGGACGCTGACGCCCGACAAGTCTTGGCGGTTTCCTGCAGGAAGCTGAACGAGATGCAGTCAAGCCGAAGGAAGGTGAGCCTCATCAAGAAGATTTTCGTTCTTCTGATGGTGCGGAAAGCCGAAAGAATCCTGGAGGCGCAGTTGGGCGACGACTCCTTCAGTGACTCAGACGACGACGACATTGTTGTGCTCGTATGAATATGGTGCTTTGAAACTTCGCTGCTATGCGCGTAGGGAGCCTTACATATATTTCAGGGAGATGAGACGTGAGCTTCCTTAGTCTTTACAGGTTCATATTGAATGCGCTGTGCGGAAAAGAATGACAAGAGGCAGGAATGACGTGTAGCAGTGCTACCCGAAGGCTGTGTGAGACAAATCATCAACAAAAACAGTTTATAGGAAAACACCATCGCGGCAAAATTTGAATAATGCTATTTATCATGAAGGTGGTTACATTTTTTCTTTGGTTTAAATATCCCGTCACAATGAAATAGCGCGCGAAAAAACACGCGAACAAAATAGAGAGGAATGGTTAATAATAAAGGAACATAACAACTAAGAAGGGGCGGTGGCTACGGCTGGCATGCGCATTCGAAAATAGCAACACCTAAAGCAGTATTGAAGCAAAACGCTTGCACGGCACACATTACCACCGCCACTTCACTGACACAATCAGAAAATAAACCCCCTAACGCAAAGAATTAAGGGTCAAAGAACTGAAAGAGAAAAAAATAAAAAACAGACATGTTAGCTAATATTTCGGCAATGGTCAGATTAAGAGCAAAAAACAAATAAACGCTGCAGTGTACCTAAACCTCACTGACAAAGAATGCGGTCGAAAAGGTTTGGGAGCCAAAAAGCAAAATTAAGCGAGCGTTGCATCTTCTCCATTGCACACAAAAAATGTATCTACATCAATCGGTAATTCCTCGGGTTTAAGTAGCGAGGAACGTCATTCACAAATTAGTATCTCGACGCAAGGTGCCTTACGTTTTGTTTTTGCCGCAGACCGTTAATGCAGCCCACATTAACACAGTTTCATTTTAATTTATCCAAACAATAAAACATCTAAATTTCTTTCTTTGTTTCTATGTCCGGCGTCATTCTATTCTTGCCCATCAACATGAAGGATACCTTATAACTTGATAAGCAAATGCAGTTTATGTTCTCGTGATTTCAGTTGATGGATATTTCCAAAAGACCCTCCACTCATAATCTTATTTCACAGCCGTCAGGTGGCAGCAAATTATTGTACACTCGCAGGGTACCCCGAGAAGGAGCTGTCTAAAACTAGCTGTCATACAGTTTTCAATGAGACAGTTTATCTTATCGGGAAAGAGTAAAAACCTTCCCTGGAAGGAAGTGTGTTAACAGACCGCGAAGATTCAAATTCTTATCTCTCGTGCTTTCGCAGGGCTTGTGCTATTGCACAAAATCAGTTAGCCTCCTCTGAAACATCCTTACCCTCGTACATACTGAGAAAAGGGGGCTCATTCACATATCGTCATTCATTCCTGGTCAAAGCAAGGGTATTTGCGCTGAGTGTGTTTTCTGCTCCAGCGTACCGCCTTTTTCCGAGCCATGGACGCTGACGCCCGACAAGTCCTGGCGGTTTCCTGCAGGAAGCTGAACGAGATGCAGTCAAGCCGAGGGAAGGTGAGCCTCATCAAGAAGATTTTCGTTCTTCTGATGGTGCGGAAAGCCGAAAGAATCCTGGAGGCACAGTTGGGCGACGACTCCTTCAGTGACTCATCCGACGACGACATAGTTGTGCTCGTATGAATATGGTGCTTTGAAACTTCGCTGCCATGCGCGTCGGGAGCCTAAGAAATATTTAAAGGGGATGAGACGACACTTTTCTTAGTCTTTATAGGTACATACTGAATGCGCTGTGCGGAACAGAATAACAAGAGGCAGGAATGACGTGTAGCAGTGCTACCCGAAAGCTGTGTGAGACAAATCATCAACAAAAACAGTTTATAGGAAAACACCATCGCGGCAAAATTTGAATAATTCTATTTATCATGAAGGTGGTTACATTTTTTCTTCGGTTTAAATATCCCGTCACAATGAAATAGCGCCCGGAAAAACACACGAACAAAATAGAGATGAATGGTTAATAATAAAGGAACATAACAACTAAGATGGGGCGGTGGCTACGGCTGGCATGCGCATTCGAAAATAGCAACACCTAAAGCAGTATTGAAGCAAAACGCTTGCATGGCACACATTACCACCGCCACTTCACTGACACAATCAGAAAATAAACCCCCTAATCCAAAGAATTATGGGTAAATGAACTGAAAGAGAAAGAAAATTAAAAACAGACATGTTAGCTAATATTTCGGCAATGGTCAGATTAAGAGTAAAAAACAAATAAACGCTGTAGGGTACCTAAACCTCCCTGACAAAGAATGCGGTCGAAAAGGTTTGGGAGCCAAAAAGCAAAGTTAAGCGAGCGTTGCGTCTTCTCCAATGCACACAAAAAATGTATCTACATCGACCGGTAATTCCTCGGGTTTAAGTAGCGAGGTAACGTCATTCACAGATTAGTCTCTCGACGCAAGGTGCCTTACGTTTTGTTTTTGCCGCAGACCGTTAATGCAGCCCACATTAACACAGTTTCATTTTAATTTATCTAAACATTAAAACATCTAAATTTCATTCTATTCTTGCCCATCAACATGAAGGATACCTTATAACTTGATAAGCAAATGCAGTTTATGTTCTCGTGATTTCAGTTGATGGATATTTCCAAAAGACCCTCCACACATAATCTTATTTCACAGCCGTCAGGTGGCAGCAAAAATATTGTACACTCGCAGGGTACCCCGAGAAGGAGCTGTCTAAAACTAGCTGTCATACAGTTTTCCATGAGACAGTTTATCTTATCGGGAAAGAGTAAAAACCTTCCCTGGAAGGAAGTGTGTTCCACTTTTATTGTTAACAGACCGCTAAGTTTCAAATTCTTATCTCTCGTGCTTTCGCAGGGCTTGTGCTATTGCACAGAATCAGTTAGCCTCCTCTGAAACATCCTTACCCTCGTACATACTGAGAAAAGGGGGCTCATTCACATATCGTCATTCATTCCTGGTCAAAGCAAGGGTATTTGCGCTGAGTGTGTTTTCTGCTCCAGCGTACCGCCTTTTTCCGAGCCATGGACGCTGACGCCCGACAAGTCCTGGCGGTTTCCTGCAGGAAGCTGAACGAGATGCAGTCAAGCCGAGGGAAGGTGAGCCTCATCAAGAAGATTTTCGTTCTTCTGATGGTGCGGAAAGCCGAAAGAATCCTGGAGGCACAGTTGGGCGACGACTCCTTCAGTGACTCATCCGACGACGACATTGTTGTGCTCGTATGAATATGGTGCTTTGAAACTTCGCTGCCATGCGCGTAGGGAGCCTTACATATATTTCAAGGAGATGAGACGTGAGCTTCCTTAGTCTTTACAGGTTCATACTGAATGCGCTGTGCGCAACAGAATGACAAGAGGCAGGAATGACGTGTAGCAGTGCTACCCGAAAGCTGTGTGAGACAAATCATCAACAAAAACAGTTTATAGGAAAACACCATCGCGGCAAAATTTGAATAATTCTATTTATCATGAAGGTGGTTACATTTTTTCTTCGGTTTAAATATCCCGTCACAATGAAATAGCGCCCGGAAAAACACACGAACAAAATAGAGATGAATGGTTAATAATAAAGGAACATAACAACTAAAATGGGGCGGTGGCTACGGCTGGCATGCGCATTCGAAAATAGCAACACCTAAAGCAGTATTGAAGCAAAACGCTTGCATGGCACACATTACCACCGCCACTTCACTGACACAATCAGAAAATAAACCCCCTAATCCAAAGAATTATGGGTAAAAGAACTGAAAGAGAAAGAAAATAAAAAACAGACATGTTAGCTAATATTTCGGCAATGGTCAGATTAAGAGTAAAAAACAAATAAACGCTGTAGTGTATCTAAACCTGCCTGACAAAGAATGCGGTCGAAAAGGATTGGGAGCCAAAAAGCAAAGATAAGCGAGCGTTGCGTCTTCTCCAATGCACACAAAAAATGTATCTACATCGACCGGTAATTCCTCGGGTTTAAGTAGCGAGGTAACGTCATTCACAGATTAGTCTCTCGACGCAAGGTGCCTTACGTTTTGTTTTTGCCGCAGACCGTTAATGCAGCCCACATTAACACAGTTTCAGTTTAATTTATCTAAACATTAAAACATCTAAATTTCTTTCTTTGTTTCTATGAACGGCGTCATTCTATTCTTGCCCATCAACATGAAGGATACCTTATAACTTGATAAGCAAATGCAGTTTATGTTCTCGTGATTTCAGTTGATGGATATTTCCAAAAGACCCTCCACACATAATCTTACTTCACAGCCGTCAGGTGGCAGCAAAAATATTGTACACTCGCAGGGTACCCCGAGAAGGAGCTGTCTAAAACTAGCTGTCATACAGTTTTCAATGAGACAGTTTATCTTATCGGGAAAGAGTAAAAACCTTCCCTGGAAGGAAGTGTGTTCCACTTTTATCGTTAACAGACCGCTAAGTTTCAAATTCTTATCTCTCGTGCTTTCGCAGGGCTTGTGCTATTGCACAGAATCAGTTAGCCTCCTCTGAAACATCCTTACCATCGTACATACTGAGAAAAGGGGGCTCATTCACATATCGTCATTCATTCCTGGTCAAAGCAAGGGTATTTGCGCTGAGTGTGTTTTCTGCTCCAGCGTACCGCCTTTTTCCGAGCCATGGACGCTGACGCCCGACAAGTCCTGGCTGTTTCCTGCAGGAAGCTGAACGAGATGCAGTCAAGCCGAAGGAAGGTGAGCCTCATCAAGAAGATTTTCGTTCTTCTGATGGTGCAGAAAGCCGAAAGAATCTTGGAGGCGCAGTTGGGCGACGACTCCTTCAGTGACTCAGACGACGACGACATTGTTGTGCTCGTATGATTATGGTGCTTTCAAACTTCGCTGCTATGCGCGTAGGGAGCCTTACATATATTTCAAGGAGATGAGACGTGAGCTTCCTTAGTCTTTACAGGTTCATACTGAATGCGCTGTGCGCAACAGAATGACAAGAGGCAGGAATGACGTGTAGCAGTGCTACCCGAAATCTGTGTGAGACAAATCATCAACAAAAACAGTTTATAGAAAAACACCATCGCGGCAAAATTTGAATAATTCTATTTATCATGAAGGTAGTTACATTTTTTCTTCGGTTTAAATATCCCGTCACAATGAAATTGCGCGCAAAAAAACACACGAAAAAAATAGAGAGGAATGATTAATAATAAAGGAACATAACAACTAAGAAGGGGCGGTGGCTACGGCTGGCATGCGCATTCGAAAATAGCAACACCTAAAGCAGTATTGAAGCAAAACGCTTGCATGGCACACATTACCGCCGCCACTTCACTGACACAATCAGAAAATAAACCCCCTAACGCAAAGAATTAAGGGTCAAAGAACTGAAAGAGAAAAAAAATTAAAAAACAGACATGTTAGCTAATATTTCGGCAATGGTCAGATTAAGAGTAAAAAACAAATAAACGCTGCAGTGTACCTAAATCTCACTGACAAAGAATGCGGTCGAAAAGGTTTGGGAGCCAAAAAGCAAAATTAGGCGAGCGTTGCATCTTCTCCATTGCACACAAAAAATGTATCTACATCAATCGGTAATTCCTCGGGTTTAAGTAGCGAGGAACGTCATTCACAAATTAGTCTCTCGACGCAAGGTGCCTTACGTTTTGTTTTCGCCGCAGACCGTTAATGCAGCCCACATTAACACAGTTTGATTTTAATTTATCTAGACATTAAAACATCTAAATTTCTTTCTTTGTTTCTATGTCCGGCGTCATTCTATACTTGCCCATCAACATGAAGGATACTTTATAACTTGATAAGCAAATGCAGTTTATGTTCTCGTGATTTCAGTCGATGTATATTTCCAAAAGACCCTCCACACAAAATATTATTTCACAGCCGTCAGGTGGCAGCAAAATATTGTACACTCGCAGGGTACCACGAGAAGGAGCTGTCTAAAACTAGCTGTCATACAGTTTTCCAAGAGACAGTTTATCTTATCGGGAAAGAGTAAAAACCTTCCCTGGAAAGAAGTGTGTTAACAGACCGCGAAGTTTCAACTTCTTATCTCTCGTGCTTTCGCAGGGCTTGTGCTATTGCACAGAATCAGTTAGCCACCTCTGAAACATCCTTACCATCGTACATACTGAGAAAAGGGGGCTCATTCACATATCGTCATTCATTCCTGGTCAAAGCAAGGGTATTTGCGCTGAGTGTGTTTTCAGCTCCAGCGTACCGCCTTTTTCCGAGCCATGGACGCTGACGCCCGACAAGTCCTGGCGGTTTCCTGCAGGATGCTGAACGAGATGCAGTCAAGCCGAAGGAAGGTGAGCCTCATCAGGAAGATTTTCGTTCTTCTGATAGTGCGGAAAGCCGAAAGAATCCTGGAGGCACAGTTGGGCGACGACTCCTTCAGTGACTCAGACGACGACGACATTGTTGTGCTCGTATGAATATGGTGCTTTGAAACTTCGCTGCCATGCGCGTCGGGAGCCTAAAAAATATTTAAAGGGGATGAGACGACAATTTCCTTAGTCTTTATAGGTCCATACTGAATGCGCTGTGCGGAACAGAATAACAAGAGGCAGGAATGACGTGTAGCAGTGCTACCCGAAAGCTGTGTGAGACAAATCATCAACAAAAACAGTTTATAGGAAAACACCATCGCGGCAAAATTTGAATAATTCTTTTTATCATGAAGGTGGTTACATTTTTTCTTCGGTTTAAATATCCCGTCACAATGAAATAGCGCGCGGAAAAACACACGAACAAAATAGAGATGAATGGTTAATAATAAAGGAACATAACAACTAAGATGGGGCGGTGGCTACGGCTGGCATGCGCATTCGAAAATAACAACACCTAAAGCAGTATTGAAGCAAAACGCTTGCATGGCACACATTACCACAGCCACTTCACTGACACAATCAGAAAATAAACCCCCTAATCCAAAGTATTATGGGTAAAAGAACTGAAAGAGAAAAAAAATTAAAAAACAGACATGTTAGCTAATATTTCGGCAATGGTCAGATTAAGAGTTAATAACAAATAAACGCTGTCGTGTACCTAAACCTCACTGAAAAAGAATGCGGTCGAAGAGGTTTGGGAGCCAAAAAGCAAAATTAATCGAGCGTTGCGTCTTCTCCATTGCACACAAAAAACGTATATACATAGACCGGTAATTCCTCGGATTTGAGTAGCGAGGTAACGTCATTCACAGATTAGTCTCTCAACGCAAGGTGCCTTACGTTTTGTTTTTGCCGCAGACCGTTAATGCAGCCCACATTAACACAGTTTCATTTTAATTTATCTAAACAATAAAACATCTAACTTTCTTTCTTTTTTTCCGCAGACTGTTAATGCAGCCCACATTAACAGTTTCATTTTAATTTATCTAAACATTAAAACATCTAAATTTCTTTCTTTCTTTCTATATCCGGCGTCATTCTATTTTTGCCCATCAACATGAAGGATACTTTATATCTTTATAAGCAAATACAGTTTATGTTCTCGGGATTTCAGTTGATGGGTATTTCCAAAAGACCCTCCACACATAATCTTATTTCACAGCCGTCAGGTGGAAGCAAAATATTGTACACTCGCAGGGTACCCCGAGAAGGAGCTGTCTAAAACTAGCTGTCATACAGTTTTCAATGAGACAGTTTATCTTATCGGGAGAGAGTAAAAACCTTCTCTGGAAGGAAGTTTGTTCCACTTTCATCGTTAACAGACCGCGAAGTTTCAAATTCTTATCTCTCGTGCTTTCGCAGGGCATGTGCTATTGCACAGAATCAATTAGCCTCCTCTGAAACAACCTTACCCTCGTGCATACTGAGAAAAGGGGGCTCATTCACATATCGTCATTCATTCCTGGTCAAAGCAAGGGTATTTGCGCTGAGTGTGTTTTCTGCTCCAGCGTACCGCCGTTTTCCGAGCCATGGACGCTGACGCTCGCCAAGTCCTGGCTGTTTCCTGCAGGAAGCTGAACGAGATGCAGTCAAGCCGAAGGAAGGTAAGCCTCATCAAGAAGATTTTCTTTCTTCTCATGGTGCGGAAAGCTGAAAGAATCCTGGAGACGCAGTTGGGCGAAAACTCCTTCAGTGACTTAGACGGCGACGACATTGTTGTGCTCTTAAGAATATGGTGCTTTGAAACTTCGCTGCTATGCGCGTCGGGAGCCTAACAAATATTTCAGGGAGATGAGACGTGACCTTCCTTAGTCTTTACAGGTTCATACTGAAAGTGTCGTGCGCAACAGAATGACAAGAGGCAGGAATGACGTGTAGCAGTGCTACCCGAAAGCTGTGTGAAACAAATCATCAACAAACACAGTTTACAGGAGAACACCATCGCGGCAAAATTTGAATAATTCTATTTATCATGAAGGTGGTTACATTTTTTCTTTGGTTTAAATATCCCGTAACAATTAAATAGCGCGCGAAAAAACACACAATAAAAATAGAGAGGAATGGTTAATAATAAAGGAACATAAAAACTAAGGTAGGGCGGTGGCCACGGCTGGCATGCGCATTCGAAAATGCAGCACCTAAAGCAGTATTGATGCAGAACGCTTACATGGCACAGATTACAACCTCCACTTCACTGACACAATCAGAAAATAAACCCCCTAACGCAAAGAATTAAGGGTAAAAGAACTGAAAGAGAAAAGAAATTTAAAAACAGACACGTTAGCTAATATTTCGGCAATGGTCAGATTAAGAGTAAAAAACCAATAAACGCTGTAGTGTACCTAAACCTCACTGACAAGGAATGCGCTCGAAGATGTTTGGGAGCCAAAACGCAAAATTAATCGAGCGTTGCGTCTTCTCCATTGCACACAAAAAATGTATCTACATCGACCGGTAATTTCTCGGGTTTATTTAGACAGGTAACGTCATTCACAGACTAGTCTCTCGACGCAAAGTGCCTTACGTTTTGTTTTTGCCACAGACCGTTAATGCAGCCCACATCACACAGTTTCGTTTTAATTTATCGAAACATTAAAACATCTAAATTTCTTTCTTTGTTTCTATGTCCGGCGTCATTCTGTTCTTGCCCATCAACACAAAGGATACTTTATATCTTGATAAGCAAATGCAGTTTATCTTCTCGTGATTTCAGTTGATGGATATTTCCAAAAGACCCTCCACATATAATCTTATTTCACAGCCGTCAGGTGGCAGCAAAATATTGTACACTCGCAGGGTACCCCGAGAAGGAGCTGTCTAAAACTAACTGTCATTCAGTTTTCCATGAGATAGTTTATCTTATCGGGAAAGAGCAAAAACCTTCCCTGGAAGGAAGTGTGTTCCACTTTCATCGTTAACAGACCGCGAAGTTTCAAATTCTTATCTCTCGTGCTTTCACAGGGCTTGTGCTATTGCACAGAATCAGTTAGCCTCCTCTGAAACATCCTTACCCTCTGTAAGGTTTCTGGCGACAGCCGGTTGTCTGAATCAGCTGCGTATTCGGCCAGGACACCTGCAGCCGGGGTCCCTGCACGGCGATAGGCATCTTGTTTCCCACGGCCGGTCCTCACGTGGTTTATTGGATTCGAGACGGAGGATTCCACTGGCGTTAGAAAACAACATTGTTCTCGGAAGATCGACCGCGCGGCACGGAGGCAGTTAGCGACCGCCAGAACCGAGCAGGGGTGACTCACCCTTTCAACTATGCCTGCTCGCCGGCGCCTCACCCATTCGGACTTCCCGGAAGACGTGTCCGGCTTGAGCGTGAGAACTGTCGTTCGGAAGCGAAGACACCGCTCTCTCTGGCGGGGGCGATTGTCCAGTGGAACCCTCTTTCTCCGGCGGTGCATGTGACGGGGCCATGTCCCTATGTGAAGTGGTGTGTGTGTGTGTGTGTGTGTGTGTGTGTGTGTGTGTGTGTGTGTGTGTGTGTGTGTGTGTGTGTGTGTGTGTGTGTGTGTGTGTGTGTGTGTACGACAGCGCAAGTTTGGCCACGCCCAACCTGGCGAAGACATTCTCGGACCTGGGGAATCCTAGGGACCGGACCCTTTTAAAACCGGGCGACGAGTGCCGTGAGGAAAGAATCATCGATCATCCTCAGATCTTCTCAGATCCTCCGACCTTCCCACATCACCCTCCAATGGGTTCCAAAATCTTGTAAATAATGCAAAATAAACCCCCTGCACAGTTTCCTTCATAACCAAGTCCGACAACGTCATTCGAAGAAGGGACCTGCGGCGCTGAAAGAGTCAGCTCACTCAAGGACCCCTCGTCCCCAACAACTGGTTGGCAGCAGCTGGGATGGACCGTGCGACATCGTGATTTCTCATCCGGTAAGCGTTTCGGCATTTTGCTATAGGATTCGCCAGGCTTCAGATTTTGAGAGAATAATCTAGAATCACTGGGAAGTGTATGTCAATTGAGAAAGGGTAATCTCACGACATTTTGAAGATAGCATTGCCAAAGCGGAGAAAGCATTGTCATGAACCTTATGAAATTGTCAAAGTCGGACTTGCTGTCGTTATGCGAGGAACTGTCAATAGAAGTACAGGGAAAAATTACAAAACTTGAAATATGCAAACAATTCAAAAGCGCGTAGATGACGATGAGCTGGTAGATACGTGGAATTTGGTACAGGAAGAAAAAAGAAAAAGGGAAGCGGAATGGGAAAAAGAGAAAGAACGGCAAAAGTGGGAAGCTGAAAATGAAGAAAGAAATCTAAAGCGATTGCAGCTTAAAAGCGAAAATTGAAAAAAAGGCGACAGTTCGAGAGCCGGGTCTCCTGAAAGAGCAAGCGATGTACAATCATATAGAATGAACAGATTCATGCAGCCCTATGAAAGTGGAAGGGACATAGGATTGTACCTGGGAAACTTTGAGAGAACTTGCGAAAGGGAGAACTTTGCTCGCAGTACATGGCCGCAACGGCTTCTGACACTCTTGCCATGTGAAGTAGCTGAAGTCATAGCGAGACTTAGCAAACAAGACGCAGCTGACTACGAAAAAGTCAAAGCCAGCGTGCTAAAAAGGTACCGGCTGTCAGCCCAAGCTTTCCGACAGCGCTTCAGGAACGCAATGAAAAACGATAGCGAGGGCTATCCGGATTTCGCGTATGGACTAAAGACGAATCTGCTAGAGTGGCTAAAAGGAGCCGAGGTTTATGAAAGCCGAGACAAAATCATTGAGTGTTTTTGCCTTGAGCCATTTTACCGAAGCATTCCACAAGTGGTGAAACTGTGGGTTCAAGACAGGGAAAAAGTCGACACAGTTGAAAGGGCCGCTGAGCTAGCAGAGGAGTACGTTTCGCGCAGAAGGTTGAGCACAGAAGAGGGTGCGTCACACGCTCGAAACGCGATGCGTGATAAAGGGCCTAGCAGAAAGACGCGAAGTGCTAGAAGTTCGGAGCAATCAGAGGCAACGAAGGTAGCGCCAGAAAAGCGTTAAGAACAGGCGAAGAGACAGGGAGCAGACAAAGCCGCGAAAAAAGAGTTTGAGGCTAGTAGGCCATTTCGTTGCTACAACTGCAATGGTGTCGGGCACTTTGCAGCCAAGTGTACAAAGTAACGTTTGGTGTTCTCGTGCGTCGAGGATAACGACGAGAATCTAGAGCTCTTTAAGCCATACCTGCACGAGCTGCACGTTAACGGGAAAGCGTGCAGGGTGCTTCGTGATAGCGCCGCGACGATGGACGTTGTCCGCCCGTCTTACGTGTCCGTGGACGATTTTACGGGAGAAGTCTCGTGGATAAAACAGGCAGTAGAAGAACACCGTGTATGCCTTCCCGTAGCTAGAGTGATAATTTGTGTACCGTCTGGAGAGCTAATCACTGAGGCCGCAGTTTCGAAGGCCGTGCCACTTCAATATCCTTACCTCTTTTTGAATCGATCAGACCAATTGCTACGCGAGAGAGGCCAGAAACTCGGAAGCGGGGTGATACAAGCTTTGACAAGATCGAAAACTCGTCAGCTCGCATCTCAACTAAGTCAGATTCCCGAACCTCAGGTAGCCAGAGACACACAAGCCAGCATATCGTTGCAATAAAATGAGGAGGGAAGTGAACCAACGAGGAATGAAAGCCAGACAGCTGACCGAGCAAATGAGCTACGAGGGACTTCAACCACTAAGTCGGTAGAGGAATCAGAAAGAGCTGAAGGATCCGTTTTATCTCCAACATCGCGTAGTTTTGATCACCTTCTGCAGGTGAACAGGGAGTCTCTAACAAGAGAACCGAAGCAGGATCCCACTTTGGAAAGACTACACCTTACAGCTAAAGAAGGCATCGCGAGACGCAACATAACGATGCATGAGAAGGGAGGCTTACTATACCGACACTACCAGGACAGAAAAGGCAAAACATTTGATCAGCTGGTCGTGCCCGAAAAATACAGAGCGGACATTCTGAGTCTCTGCCACGGAAATGGCTGGGCAGGACATCTGGGAATCAATAAAACAAAGGAGCGCCTATTAATGAAATATTATTGGCCGGGTTGTTTCAAAGATGCAGAACGCTACGTAAAATCATGCGATGCGTGCCATCGCGTGGGCAAGCCGGGAGAGACAAGGAAGGCTCCATTGAAAATTGTTCCATTGATCTCGGAACCTTTCCGCCGGCTTGTAATAGACACAGTAGGCCCTTTGCCTAACACGAAATCAGGCTATAAGTACTTGCTTACTATGCTATGTCCCGCCACAAAATTTCCCGAAGCAATTCCGTTGAAGGACTTGAGCTCCACAGAAATAGTTGATGCCCTTTTGTTAGTGTTCGCGAGAATAGGATTTCCGGCCGAAATCCAAGCCGATCAGGCGGCGGTCTTTACAAGCGCCGGTCTTTACAAGCGCCTTGACGACCACATTCCTAGAAAGATGCGGAATAAAACTGTTGCACAGCTCGGTGTATCATCCGCAGTCCAACAGTGTAGAGAAATGGCATTCGGTGCTGAAGCGGGTGCTACGCGCTCTTTGTTATGAGCATAAAGCAGACTGGGAGGATTGTCTGCCGGCCACACTTTTCGCTTTACGAACAGTCCCCCACGAAGCTACGGGGTTTACGCCAGCAGAACTCGTGTACGGAAGAGCCCTCCGCTCTCCCCTCCGAATGCTGAGAGAAATGTGGGAAGAGACAGGAGAGAACCAGACAGTGGTTGAGTACGTGCTTAAGCTACTGGACCGCCTTAACAACACGAGGGAATTAGTAAATCGAAATATGAAAGCTGCCCAGGAGGCCGCCAAGGTCTATTATGACAGAAACGCTCGCCTTCGAGGTTTCACCTCGGGCGATCGCGTGATGATCCTCCGGCCATCGAGCAAAAACAAGCTGGAAGTTCACTGGGATGGTCCAGTAGAAGTGTTGCAAAAACTTTCGGAGACGAATTACGCGCTAATGGTTCCAGGCAGGGGAAAGCAGGTGAGAATCTATCATTGCAATCTGATGAAGCCGTTCGTGTAACGCAGCGGGATCGTCAATCTGACTCTAAATGAACCAGAAGAGCTGGACAGCGAGAGTCAGGGTTGGAAGGGAGGTGCGGACGCTAGTGACAACGTGGAAAACATTCTGGCTCACTCTGTGAATGCAGATTTCCTAAGCGGGACACAGGTCGACACGCTAAAGCAGTTGTTGAGCGAATTCGCTGACCTATTTAGCAGTCGCCCGGGTAAGACACACCTCCTGACACACGAAATCGAGCTCACCTCTGATGAGCCGGTGCGGTCGAAACCCTACAGTGTATCACCACGGCAAAAAGAAATAATGGACGCGGAAATTCAGCGCATGTTGGAGTTAGGGGATGTAGAGCCAGCGGAAAGTGACTATACCTCACAGCTAATTCTTGTTGAGGCCCCAGGGAAAGATCCTCGTCCCTGCGTGGATTATAGAAAGCTTAATGCAATTACCAGGGATCAGCTATACCCGATTCCCAACATAGAGGAAAAGATAGAAAGGGTGAGCGGCGCGAAATTCATTTCCACCCTCGATCTCGTACGGGGATATTGGCAAGTTCCCCTCTCAGAAAGCGCGAGCAGGTATGCCGCTTTCATCTCCCCAGCGGGCACCTTTCGACCATTAATGCTTAGTTTTGGGTTGAAGAATGCCCCCTACAGCTTCTCAAAACTCATGGACATCGTACTGAAGGACATGCAGTGCTTTGCACTCCCTTATTTAGACGATGTGGCAATTTTTTCGGAAACCTGGCAAGAGCATCTAGAACACCTAAAGACCGTGTTTTCCAGTTTACGACAGGCTGCACTGACACTGAAGGCAGAAAAGTGTAGATTTGGTTGCGCACAGGTTACGTACTTGGGCCACGTTGTAGGCCAGGGAACTAGGAGCCCATCCGAGTTAAAGATTGCCCAGATCGCAGCATTTCCGCAACCATGGACGAAAACGGCCATTCGCTCATTTTTGGGATTAGTTGGGTACTACCAGCGATATATTCCTAACTACTCACAGCGGGCTAGTCCCTTAACTGACGCCTTGCGAAAGGGAGCACCTACTAACGTAAGTTGGGATAACCGAAAAGAAAACACCTTCAAAAGCCTGAAAGAAGCACTCGTGTCCCGACCCTTGCTCAGGACCGCTGACTATGGGAAAGAGTTCATAGTCCAGTGTGATGCCAGTGATAGAGGGCTGGGTGCTGTCTTAAGCCAAGTTGGCTACGACCATGAAGAACACCCAGTTCTGTACATCAGCCGCAAACTGACCGGTAGAGAGGAAGCCTACAGCGCTTTCGAAAAAGAGTGCGCGTGTTTAGTTTGGGCAGCGTAGAAGTTGTCGTGTTATCTGTGCGGAGCAAAGTTTGTATTTGAGACTGACCGTTGTCCTTTAACGTGGCTACGACAGATGTCCCCCAAAAATGGTCGCTTGCTCAGATGGAGTCTGGCTCTCTATCAGTACAATTTCTCGGTGCGTTAAAAGAAGGGGAAACTGCACGGAAATGCTGATGGCTTGAGCAGACTGATGTAAGCGGGAGAACTAAGAGGAATCTCCTCCTGTGTGAGTGTTTTTTTTACTTTGTTCTGAGTAATCCGGCTGTGGCAGTTTCAAAAGGCGATGTTTCGCGCTCAGTCGGCACAACATTGACCCAATTTTGAACACAATTTTTTTAAAAGTGTATTGTTGTCAATCGAAGAAGCCTGGTGATTCTTTGGCGAAGTCCGAGCGCTTGCGGGTGGGGCAGTGCTTTGCTGTTTGGAACGTCCCACCTGCACTTTCCTTTGTTGGTGGTGCTTTGAGTTCTGCCTTGGGGGCGATGAGATTGCAATCCAGGGGACGAACACGGACGCCATCTCATCTCTTAATGCCCAGCGATCGTCAACGCTGGACATTCGAGATTTTTCGGGCCGCGGAGAGCTGTAAGGTTTCTAGCGACAGCCGGTGGTCTGATTCAGCTGCGTATTCGGCCAGGACACCTGCAGCCGGGGTCCCTGCACGGCGATAGGCGTCTTGTTTCCCACGGCCGGTCCTCACGTGGTTTATTGGATTCGAGACGGAGGATTCCACTGCCGTTTGAAAACAACATTGTTCTCGGAAGATCGACCGTGCGGCACGGAGGCAGTTAGCGACCGCCAGAACCGAGCAGGGGTGACTCACCCTTTCAACTATGCCTGCTCGCCGGCGCCTCGCCCATTCGGACTTCCCGGAAGACGTGTCCGGCTTGAGCGTGAGAACTGTCGTTCGGAAGCGAAGACACCGCTCTCTCTGGTGGGGGCGATTGTCCAGCGGCACCCTCTTTCTCCGGTGAGGCATGTGACGGGGCCGTGTCCCTATGTGAAGTGGTGTGTGTGTGTGTGTGTGTGTTTGTGTGTGTGTGTGTTTGTGTGTGTGTGTGTGTGTGTGTGTGTGTGTGTGTGTGTGTGTGTGTGTGTGTGTGTGTGTGTGTGCGTGCGTGCGTGCGTGTGTGTGTGTGTGTGTGTGTGTGTGTGTGTGTGTGTGTACGACAGCGCAAGTTTGGCCACGCCCAACCTGGCGAAGACATTCTCGGACCTGGGGAATCCTAGGGACCGGACCCTTTTAAAACCGGACGAGGAGTGCCGTGAGGAAAGAATCCTCGATCATTCTCAGATCTTCTTAGATCCTCCGACCTTCCCTCATCATACTCCAATGGGTTCCAAATTCTTGTAAATAAAGCAAAATAAACCGCCTGTACAGTTTCCTTCATAACCAAGTCCGACAACGTCACTCGAAGAAGGGACCTGCGGCACTGAAAGAGTCAGCTCACTCAAGGACCCCTCGTCCCCAACACCTGGTACATACTGAGAAAAGGGGGCTCAATCACATATCGCCATTCATTCGTGGTCAAAGCAAGGGTAATTGAGCTGAGTGTGTTTTCTGCTCCAGCGTACCGCCTTTTTCTGAGCCATGGACGCTGACGCCCGACAAGTTCTGGCTGTTTCCTGCAGGAAGCTGAACGAGATGCAGTCAAGCCGAAGGAAGGTGAGCCTCATCAAGAAGATTTTCGTACTTCTCATGGTGCGGAAAGCTGAAAGAATCCTGGAGACGCAGTTGGGCGAGGACTCTTCAGTGACTCAGACGACGACGACATTGTTGTGCTCGTATGAATATGGTGCTTTGAAACTTCGTTGCTATGCGCGTCGGGAGCCTAACAAATATTTCAGGGAGATGAGACGTGAGCTTCCTTAGTCTTTACAGGTCCATACTGAATGCGCCGTGCGGAACAGAATGACAAGAGGCAGGAATGACGTGTAGCAGTGCTACCCGAAAGCTGTGTGAGACAAATCATCAACAAAAACAGTTTATAGGAAAACACCATCGCGGCAAAATATGAATAATTCGATTTATCATGAAGCTGGTTACATTTTTTCTTTGGTTTAAATATCCCGTCACAATGAAATAGCACGCGAAAAAACACACGAACAAAATAGAGAGGAATGGTTAATAAAAAAGGAACATAACAACTAAGGTGGGGCGGTGGCTACGGCTGGCATGCGCATTCGAAAAAAGCAACAGCTAAAGCAGTATTGAAGCAGAACGCTTACATGGTACACATTACCACCTCTACTTCACTGACACAATCAGTAAATAAACCCCCTAACGCAAAGAATTAAGAGTAAAAGAACTGAAAAAGAAAAAATATTAAAAAACAGACATGTTAGCTAAAATTTCGGTAATGGTCAGATTAAGAGTAAAAAACGAATAAACGCTCTAGTGTACCTAAACCTCACTGACAAAGAATGCGGTCGAAGAGGTTTGGGAGCCAAAAAGCAAAATTAAGCGAGCGTTGCGTCTTCTCCATTGCACACAAAAAACGTATCTACATCCACCGGTAATTCCTCAGGTTTAAGTAGCGAGGTAACGTCATTCACAGATTAGTCTCTCGACGCAAGGTGCCTTACGTTTTGTTTTTGCCGCAGACCGTTAATGCAGCCCACATTAACACAGTTTCATTTTAATTTATCTAAACACTAAATCCTCTAAATTTCTTTCCTTGTTTTTATGTCCGGCGTCATTCTATTCTTGCTCATCAACATGAAGGATACATTATATCTTGATAAGGAAATGCAGTTTATGTTCGCGTGATTTTAGTTGATGGATATTTTTAAAAGACCCTCCACAAATAATTTTATTTCACAGCCGTCAGGCGACAGCAAAATATTGGACACTCGCAGGGTACCCCGAGAAGGAGCTGTCTAAAACTAGGTGTCATACAGTTTTCCATGAGACAGTTTATTTTATCGGGAAGACCAAAAACCTTCCCCTTAAGGAAGTGTGTTCCACTTTCATCGTTAACAGACAGCGAATTCTCAAATTCTTATATCTCGTGCTTTCGCTGGGCTTGTGCTATTGGACAGAATCAGCTAGCCTCCTCTGAAACATCCTTACCCTCGTACATACTGAGAAAAGGGGGCTCATTCTCATATCGTCATTCATTCCTGGTCAAAGCAAGGGTATTTGCGCTGAGTGTGTTTTCAGCTCCAGCGTACCGCCTTTTTCCGAGCCATGGACGCTGACGCCCGACAAGTCCTGGCTGTTTCCTGCAGGAAGCTGAACGAGATGCAGTCAAGCCGAAGGAAGGTGAGCCTCATCAAGAAGATTTTCGTTCTTCTCATGGTGCGGAAAGCTGGAAGAATCCTGGAGACGCAGTTGGGCGACGACTCCTCCAGTGACTCAGACGACGACGACATTGTTGTGCTCGTACGAATATGGTGCTTTGAAACTTCGCTGCTATTCGCGTCGGGAGGCTAAGAAATATTTCAGGGAGATGAGGCGTGAGATTCCTTAGTCTTTACAGGTCCATACTGAATGCGCTGTGCGGAACAGAATGACAAGAGGCAGGAATGACGTGTAGCAGTGCTACCCGAAAGCTGTGTGAGACAAATCATCAACAAAAACAGTTTATAGCAAACACCATCGCGGCAAAATTTGAATAATTTTATTTATCATGAAGGTGGTATACATTTTTTCTTTGGTTTATATATCCCGTCACAATGAAATAGCGCGCGCAAAAAACAAACGAACAATATAGAAAGGAATGGTTAATAATAAAGGAACATTACAGCTAAGGAGGGGCGGTGGCAACGGCTGGCATGCGCATTCGGAAATAGCAACACCTAAAGCAGTATTGAAGCAGAACGCTTACATGGCACACATTACCACGCCACTTCACTGACACAATAAGAAAATAAACCCCTAACGCAAAGAATTAGGGATAAAAGAACTGAAAGAGAAAAAAATTAAAAAAACAGACATGCTAGCTAAAATTTCGGCAATTTTCAGATAAAGAGTAAATAAAAAATAAACGCTGTAGTGTACCTAAACCTCACTGACAAAGAATGCGGTCGAAGAGGTTTGGGAGCCAAAAAGCAAAATTAAGCGAGCGTTGCGTGTTCTCCATTGCACTCAAAAAATGTATCTACATCAATCGGTAATTCCTCGGGTTTAAGTAGCGAGGTAACGTCATTCACAGATTAGTCTCTCGACGCAAGGTGCCTTACGTTTTGTTTTTGCCGCAGACCGTTAATGCAGCCAACATTAACACAGTTTCATTTTAATTTATCTAAACATTAAAACATCTAAATTTCTTTCTTTGTTTCTATGAACGGCGTAATTCTATTCTTGCCCATCAACATGAAGGATACCTTATAACTTGATAAGCAAATGCAGTTTATGTTCTTGTGATTTCAGTTGATGGATATTTCCAAAAGACCCTCCACACATAATCTTATTTCACAGCCGTCAGGTGGCAGCAAAATATTGTACACTCGCAGGGTACCCCGAGAAGGAGCTGCCTAAAACTAGCTGTCATACACTTTTCCATGAGCCAGTTTATCTTATCGGGAAAGAGTAAAAACCTTATCTGGAAGGAAGTGTGTTCCACTTTCATCGTTAACAGACCGCGAAGTTTCAAATTCTTAACTCTCGTGCTTTCGCAGGGCATGTGCTATTGCACAGAATCAGCCTCCTCTGAAACAACCTTACCCTCGTACATACTGAGAAAAGGGGGCTCATTCACATATCGTCATTCATTCCTGGTAAAAGCAAGGGTATTTGCGCTGAGTGTGTTTTCTGCTCCAGCGTGCCGCCTTTTTCCGAGCCATGGACACTGACGCCCGACAAGTCCTGGCTGCTTCCTGCAGGAAGCTGAACGAGATGCAGTCAAGCCGAAGGAAGGTAAGCCTCATCAAGAAGATTTTCGTTCTTCTCATGGTGCGGAAAGCTGAAAGAATCCTGGAGACGCAGTTGGGCGACGACTCCTTCAGTGACTCAGACGGCGACGACATTGTTGTGCTCGTAAGAATATGGTGTTTTGAAACTTCGCTGCTATGCGCGTCGGGAGCCTAACAAATATTTCAGGGAGATGAGACGTGACCTTCCTTAGTCTTTACAGGTTCATACTGAAAGTGTCGTGCGGAACAGAATGACAAGAGGCAGGAATGACGTGTAGCAGTGCTACCCGAAAGCTGTGTGAGACAAATCATCAACAAAACAGTTTACAGGAAAACACCATCGCGGCAAAGTTTGAATAATTCTATTTATCATGAAGGTGGTTACATTTTTTATTTGGTTTAAATATCCCGTAACAATTAAATAGCGCGCGAAAAAACACACGATCAAAATAGAGAGGAATGGTTAATAATAAAGGAACGTAACAACTAAGGTGGGGCGGTGGCCACGGCTGGCATGCGCATTCGAAAATAGCAGCACCTAAAGCAGTATTGAAGCAGAACGCTTACATGGCACACATTACCACCTCCACTTCACTGACACAATCAGAAAATAAACCCCCTAACGCAAAGAATTAAGGGTAAAAGAAGTGAAAGAGAAAGAATTAAAAAACAGATATGTTAGCTAATATTTCGGCAATGGTCAGATTAAGAGTAAAAAACAAATAAACGCTGTAGTGTACCTAAACCTCACTGACAAAGAATGCGGTCGAAGAGGTTTGGGAGCCAAAAAGCAAAACTAAGCGAGCGTTGAGTCTTCTCTATTGCACACAAAAAATGTATATACATCGACAGGTAATTCCTCGGGTTTAAGTACCGAGGTAACGTCATTCACAGATTAGTCTCTCGACGCAAGGTGCCTTACGTTTTGTTTTTGCCGCAGACCGTTAATGCAGCCCACATTACACAGTTTCATTTTAATTTATCTAAACACTAAATCCTCTAAATTTCTTTCATTGTTTCTATGTCCGGCGTCATTCTATTCTTGCTCATCAACATGAAGGATACTTTATATCTTGATAAGCAAACGCAGTTTATGTTCGCGTGATTTTAGTTGATGGATATTTTTAAAAGACCCTCCACACATAATTTTATTTCACAGCCGTCAGGCGGCAGCAAAATATTGTACACTCGCAGGGTACCCCGAGAAGGAGCTGTCTAAAACTAGCTGTCATACAGTTTTCCTTGAGACAGTTTATCTTATCGGGAAGTCCAAAAACCTTCCCTGGGTGGAAGTGTGTTCCACTTTCATCGTTAATAGACCGCTAAGTTTCAAATTCTTATCTCTCGTGCTTTCGCAGGGCTTGTGCTATTGCACAGAATCAGTTAGCCTCCTCTGAAACATCCTTACCATCGTACATACTGAGAAAAGGGGGCTCATTCACATATCGTCATTCATTCCTGGTCAAAGCAAGGGTATTTGCGCTGAGTGTGTTTTCTGCTCCAGCGTACCGCCGTTTTCCGAGCCATGGACGCTGACGCTCGCCAAGTCCTGGCTGTTTCCTGTAGGAAGCTGAACGAGATGCAGTCAAGCCGAAGGAAGGTGAGCCTCATCAAGAAGATTTTCGTTCTTCTCATGGTGCAGAAACCTGAAAGAATCGTGGAGACGCAGTTGGGCGACGACTCCTTCAGTGACTCAGACGACGACGACATTGTTGTGCTCGTATGAATATGGTGCTTTGAAAATTCGCTGCTATGCGCGTCGGGAGCCTAACAAATATTTCAGGGAGATGAGACGTGAGCTTCCTTAGTCTTTACAGGTCCATACTGATTGAGCCGTGCGCAACAGAATGACAAGAGGCAGGAATGACGTGTAGCAGTGCTACCCGAAAGCTGTGTGAGACAAATCATCAACAAAAACAGTTTCTAGAAAAACACCATCGCGGCAAATAATGAATAATATTATTTATCATGAAGGTGGTTACATTTTTTCTTTGGTATAAATATCCCGTCACAATGAAATAGCGCGCGAAAAAACACACGAACAAAATAGAGAGGAATGCTTAATAATAAAGGAACATAACAACTAAGGTAGGGCGGTGGCCACGGCTGGCATGCGCATTCGAAAATAGCAGCACCTAAAGCAGTATTAATGCAGAACGCTTACATGGCACACATTACCACCTCCACTTCACTGACACAATCAGAAAATAAACCCCCTAACGCAAAGAATTAAGGGTAAAAGAACTGAAAGAGAAAAAAAATTAAAAAACAGACACGTTAGCTAATATTTCGGCAATGGTCAGATTAAGAGTAAAAAACAAATAAACGCTGTAGTGTACCTAAACCTCACTGACAAGGAATGCGCTCGAAGAGGTTTGGGAGCCAAAAAGCAAAATTAAGCGAGCGTTGCGTCTTCTCCATTGCACACAAAAAATGTATCTACATCGACCGGTAATTTCTCGGGTTTATTTAGACAGGTAACGTCATTCACAGACTAGTCTCTCGACGCAATGTGCCTTACGTTTTGTTTTTGCCACAGACCGTTAATGCAGCCCACATCACACAGTTTCGTTTTAATTTATCGAAACATTAAAACATCTAAATTTCTTTCTTTGTTTCTATGTCCGGCGTCATTCTGTTCTTGCCCATCAACACAAAGGATACTTTATATCTTGATAAGCAAATGCAGTTTATGTTCTCGTGATTTCAGTTGATGGATATTTCCAAAAGACCCTCCACATATAATCTTATTTCACAGCCGTCAGGTGGCAGAAAAATATTGTACACTCGCAGGGTACCCCGAGAAGGAGCTGTCTAAAACTAACTGTCATTCAGTTTTCCATGAGATAGTTTATCTTATCGGGAAAGAGCAAAAACCTTCCCTGGAAGGAAGTGTGCTCCACTTTCATCGTTAACAGACCGCGAAGTTTCAAATTCTTATCTCTCGTGCTTTCGCAGGGCTTGTGCTATTGCACAGAATCAGTTAGCCTCCTCTGAAACATCCTTACCCTCTGTAAGGTTTCTGGCGACAGCCGGTTGTCTGAATCAGCTGCGTATTCGGCCAGGACACCTGCAGCCGGGGTCCCTGCACGGTGATAGGCATCTTGTTTCCCACGGCCGGTCCTCACGTGGTTTATTGGATTCGAGACGGAGGATTCCACTGGCGTTAGAAAACAACATTGTTCTCGGAAGATCGACCGCGCGGCACGGAGGCAGTTAGCGACCGCCAGAAAACCGAGCAGGGGTGACTCACCCTTTCAACTATGCCTGCTCGCCGGCGCCTCACCCATTCGGACTTCCCGGAAGACGTCTCCGGCTTGAGCGTGAGAACTGTCGTTCGGAAGCGAAGACACCGCTCTCTCTGGCGGGGGCGATTGTCCAGCGGAACCCTCTTTCTCCGGCGAGGCATGTGACGGGGCCATGTCCCTATGTGAAGTGGTGTGTGTGTGTGTGTGTGTGTGTGTGTGTGTGTGTGTGTGTATGTGTGTGTGTGTGTGTGTGTGTGTGTGTGTGTGTGTGTGTGTGTGTGTGTGTGTGTGTGTGTGTGTGTGTGTGTGTGTACGACAGCGCAAGTTTGGCCACGCCCAACCTGGCGAAGACATTCTCGGACCTGGGGAATCCTAGGGACCGGACCCTTTTAAAACCGGGCGACGAGTGCCGTGAGGAAAGAATCATCGATCATCCTCAGATCTTCTCAGATCCTCCGACCTTCCCCCATCACCCTCCAATGGGTTCCAAAATCTTGTAAATAATGCAAAATAAACCCCCTGCACAGTTTCCTTCATAACCAAGTCCGACAACGTCATTCGAAGAAGGGACCTGCGGCGCTGAAAGAGTCAGCTCACTCAAGGTCCCCTCGTCCCCAACAACTGGTTGGCAGCAGCTGGGATGGACCGTGCGACATCGTGATTTCTCAACCGGTAAGCGTTTCGGCATTTTGCTACAGGATTCGCCAGGCTTCAGATTTTGAGAGAATAATGTAGAATCACTGGGAAGTGTATGTCAATTGAGAAAGGGTAATCTCACGACATTTTGAAGATAGCATTGCCAAAGCGGAGAAAGCATTGTCATGAACCTTATGAAATTGTCAAAGTCGGACTTGCTGTCGTTATGCGAGGAACTGTCAATAGAAGTACAGGGAAAAATTACAAAACTTGAAATATGCAAACAATTCAAAAGCGCGTAGATGACGTTCAGCTGGTAGATACGTGGAATTTGGTACAGGAAGAAAAAAGAAAAACGGAAGCGGAATGGGAAAAAGAGAAAGAACGGCAAAAGTGGGAAGCTGAAAATGAAGAAAGAAATCTAAAGCGATTGCAGCTTAAAAGCGAAAATTGAAAAAAAGGCGACAGTTCGAGAGCCGCGTCTCCTGAAAGAGCAAGCGATGTACAATCATATAGAATGAACAGATTCATGCAGCCCTATGAAAGTGGAAGGGACATAGGATTGTACCTGGGAAACTTTGAGAGAACTTGCGAAAGGGAGAACTTTGCTCGCAGTACATGGCCGCAACGGCTTCTGACACTCTTGCCATGTGAAGTAGCTGAAGTCATAGCGAGACTTAGCAAACAAGACGCAGCTGACTACGAAAAAGTCAAAGCCAGCGTGCTAAAAAGGTACCGGCTGTCAGCCCAAGCTTTCCGACAGCGCTTCAGGAACGCAATGAAAAACGATAGCGAGGGCTATCCGGATTTCGCGTATGGACTAAAGACGAATCTGCTAGAGTGGCTAAAAGGAGCCGAGGTTTATGAAAGCCGAGACAAAATCATTGAGTGTTTTTGCCTTGAGCCATTTTACCGAAGCATTCCACAAGTGGTGAAACTGTGGGTTCAAGACAGGGAAAAAGTCGACACAGTTGAAAGGGCCGCTGAGCTAGCAGAGGAGTACGTTTCGCGCAGAAGGTTGAGCACAGAAGAGGGTGCGTCACACGCTCGAAACGCGATGCGTGATAAAGGGCCTAGCAGAAAGACGCGAAGTGCTAGAAGTTCGGAGCAATCAGAGGCAACGAAGGTAGCGCCAGAAAAGCGTTAAGAACAGGCGAAGAGACAGGGAGCAGACAAAGCCGCGAAAAAAGAGTTTGAGACTAGTAGGCCATTTCGTTGCTACAACTGCAATGGTGTCGGGCACTTTGCAGCCAAGTGTACAAAGTAACGTTTGGTGTTCTCGTGCGTCGAGGATAACGACGAGAATCTAGAGCTCTTTAAGCCATACCTGCACGAGCTGCACGTTAACGGGAAAGCGTGCAGGGTGCTTCGTGATAGCGCCGCGACGATGGACGTTGTCCGCCCGTCTTACGTGTCCGTGGACGATTTTACGGGAGAAGTCTCGTGGATAAAACAGGCAGTAGAAGAACACCGTGTATGCCTTCCCGTAGCTAGAGTGATAATTTGTGTACCGTCTGGAGAGCTAATCACTGAGGCCGCAGTTTCGAAGGCCGTGCCACTTCAATATCCTTACCTCTTTTTGAATCGATCAGACCAATTGCTACGCGAGAGAGGCCAGAAACTCGGAAGCGGGGTGATACAAGCTTTGACAAGATCGAAAACTCGTCAGCTCGCATCTCAACTAAGTCAGATTCCCGAACCTCAGGTAGCCAGAGACACACAAGCCAGCATATCGTTGCAATAAAATGAGGAGGGAAGTGAACCAACGAGGAATGAAAGCCAGACAGCTGACCGAGCAAATGAGCTACGAGGGACTTCAACCACTAAGTCGGTAGAGGAATCAGAAAGAGCTGAAGGATCCGTTTTATCTCCAACATCGCGTAGTTTTGATCACCTTCTGCAGGTGAACAGGGAGTCTCTAACAAGAGAACCGAAGCAGGATCCCACTTTGGAAAGACTACACCTTACAGCTAAAGAAGGCATCGCGAGACGCAACATAACGATGCATGAGAAGGGAGGCTTACTATACCGACACTACCAGGACAGAAAAGGCAAAACATTTGATCAGCTGGTCGTGCCCGAAAAATACAGAGCGGACATTCTGAGTCTCTGCCACGGAAATGGCTGGGCAGGACATCTGGGAATCAATAAAACAAAGGAGCGCCTATTAATGAAATATTATTGGCCGGGT